>NC_047035.1:94053721-94653721 GCF_011762595.2 Tursiops truncatus
ATTAAACGCCCAAGAACGTACTGACTAGTAAGTATCTTTAAAAACCTATGAGATTGCTATGTCTCCGAAAGAGAATCAAGCATGTGTACAGGGGCATAAACGCAGCAGTGATAGGATGGAGAGGTTCGGTGAGCAAATGAAGACCCTTTGAAGTCATATTGCATGGTACCCATTCCACGGGTTTCAACTACCCAGGTTTTAGGTATTCTTCCTTCAGCTAAAACATGCATGTGGAACCCAGAGTATGATCAACCCTGTGATCGGGAGACGTGTTCAAATATGTCTCAGTTTTCCTCCCCTGGTACTCGGGTGCAACATTCCAGACGCTTTACTAACACTCTCCCCACTTGGAGAGTCAGCGCCTTTAACCTCCTGTTTGGCCCAGTTTGCAATTTCTGCGGAAGATGAACAGGAATAGCGAGAAACAATGAGAGGCTAGCTGGAGGTGTCTGGACGGGCAAATTTAACTCTCATTTCCCACCAGGATGAGGAATTTACCAAAGGCTCAGCGTGCCGTGCCGGAACCAGATTAGGGCCTGAAGCCATCCTGCGGTGTTGCGGCCAGCTCAAAGAAAGCGAGTTGAAGAAAGGAGCTCAGGGGCACTGTAATTCACAAACCTGCAGAGTTATAAATGACAGCTATCGTCCAAAAATAGACTGAAGTAAGGCTGCCAAGAGGACTTGAAAGCGGGGCAGAATTGCAGGAAACCGATTTCAGGAGGTAGACTGGAATTGCATTGAAAGCATAGGAAAAGAGGCAGAACGTCCACAATGATGCACTTGGCCAAAAAGGGCGTATGCGTTTTTTCCTGAATATATTCAGGAAAAAACGCATACGCCCTTTTGGCCAACCAAGCAAGCTTGCAAAGGAAATCTGCACTACAATGAAGTCTCACTTCCCCCGGTCAAAAGGGCCATCTGACAAAAGTGTAAAATCCAGAAAGGCAGGACAGGCCATGGAGAACTGGGAGCCTTGTTATGCTGATGGGCGGGATGTAAATTGCCAACAACCACTCGGGAGAAGTGTATGGTGTTTCTGAAACATCTAAAAAACAAAGCAACAGAGCCTAGGGCACTGCCACTTATGGTCCTATAGCTTAGGCAATTTAAAATCAAAAAGACACAGCCACCCCAAAGTTTGGAACGGCTCTGTTTACAAGAACCTCGTTTACAGTACAAGTTCAACATCGCAGAAAGTGAAAAAAGGATAAAGAAGTTGTGGTATTTACTTACAAAGCAATATCACTCAGCAATGAAATCTGTGTCATCAGGCCCTAGCAGCACAATGAGTGGATTCAGGTATGATGTTTCTAACTGAAATAAGTCACACAGAAAAGAAACATCATAAGATATCAGTAATACACGGAATGTAAACTTGGCTACACAGGAACTGAATTACAGAACAGAACAGGGTCTCAATTTAGAAAACCAACTTATGCTTGCTTAAGGGGAAAGGTGAGTTGGGGTGCTGCATAAAACCAGAGATTGAAATGAGCACAGATAAAGTTCCTTAAGCCAAATATGGAATAGACAAGAGCTACTCCTTGCTCAACGAAATGGACTCAACACCGCATATTAATGCTTAGAATGTACCTGACTAGTAAGTATCTTAAAACCTATAGATTGCTATGTCTCCGAAAGAGAATCAAGCATGTGTACAGGGGCATAAACGCAGCAGTGATAGGATTGGAGAGGTTCGGTGAGCAAATGAAGACCCTTTGAAGTCATATTGCATGGTACCCATTCCACGGGTTTCAACTACCCAGGTTTAAGGTATTCTTCCTTCAGCTAAAACATGCATGTGGAACCCAGAGTATGATCAACCATGTGATCGGGAGACGTGTTCAAATATGTCTCAGTTTTCCTCCCCTGGTACTCGGGTGCAACATTCCAGACGCTTTACTAACACTCTCCCCACTTGGAGAGTCAGCTCCTTTAACCTCCTGTTTGGCCCAGTTTGCAATTTCTGCGGAAGATGAACAGGAATAGCGAGAACCAATGAGAGACTAGCTGGAGGTGTCTGGACGGGCAAATTTAACTCTCATTTCCCACCAGGAAGAGGAATAACCAAAGGCTCAGCATGCCGTGCCGGAACCAGATTAGGGCCTGAAGCCATCCTGCGGTGTTGCGGCCAGCTCACAAGAAAGCGAGTTGAAGAAAGGAGCTCAGGGGCACTGTAATTCACAAACCTGCAGAGTTATAAATGACAGCTATCGTCCAAAAATAGACTGAAGTAAGGCTGCCAAGAGGACTGAAAGCGGGGCAGAATTGCAGGAAACCGATTTCAGGAGGTAGACTGGAATTGCATTGAAAGCATAGGAAAAAGAGGCAGAACGTCCACAATGATGCACTTGGCCAAAAAGGGCGTATGCGTTTTTTTCCTGAATATATTCAGGAAAAAACGCATACGCCCTTTTTGGCCAACCAAGCAAGCTTGCAAAGGAAATCTGCACTACAATGAAGTCTCACTTCCCCCGGTCAAAAGGGCCATCTGAAAAAAGTGTAAAAATCCAGAAAGGCAGGACAGGCCATGGAGAACTGGGAGCCTTGTTATGCTGATGGGCGGGATGTAAATTGCCAACAGACACTCGGGAGAAGTGTATGGTGTTTCCTGAAACATCTAAAAAACAAAGCAACAGAACCTAGGGCACTTCCACTTATGGTCCTATAGCTTAGGAAATTAAAATCAAAAAGACACAGCCACCCCAAAGTTTGGAACGGCTCTGTTTACAAGAACCTCGTTTACAGTACAAGTTCAACATCGCAGAAAGTGAAAAATGGATAAAGAAGTTGTGGTATTTACTTACAAAGCAATATCACTCAGCAATGAAATCTGTTTCATCAGGCCCTTAGCAGCACAATGAGTGGATTCAGGTATGATGATTCTAACTGAAATAAGTCACACAGAAAAAGAAACATCATAAGATATCAGTAATACACGGAATGTAAACTTGGCTACACAGGAACTGAATTACAGAACAGAACAGGGTCTCAAATTTAGAAAACCAACTTATGCTTGCTTAAGGGTAAAGGTGAGTTGGGGTGCTGCATAAAACCAGAGATTGAAATGAGCACAGATAAAGTTCCTTAAGCCAAATATGGAATAGACAAGAGCTACTCCTTGCTCAACGAAATGGACTCAACACCGCATATTAAACGCCTAAGAATGTACCTGACTAGTAAGTATCTTAAAACCTATGGATTGCTATGTCTCCGAAAGAGAATCAAGCATGTGTACAGGGGCATAAACGCAGCAGTGATAGGATTGGAGAGGTTCGGTGAGCAAATGAAGACCCTTTGAAGTCATATTGCATGGTACCCATTCCACGGGTCTTAACTCTCCAGGTTTAAGGTATTCTTCCTTCAGCTAAAACATGCATGTGGAACCCAAGTATGATCAACCATGTGAATGGGAGACGTGTTCAAATATGTCTCAGTTTTCCTCCCCTGGTACTCGGGTGCAACATTCCAGACGCTTTACTAACACTCTCCCCACTTGGAGAGTCAGCGCCTTTAACCTCCTGTTTGGCCCAGTTTGCAATTTCTGCGGAAGATGAACAGGAATAGCGAGAACCAATGAGAGACTAGCTGGAGGTGTCTGGACGGGCAAATTTAACTCTCATTTCCCACCAGGAAGAGGAAATAACCAAAGGCTCAGCGTGCCGTGCCGGAACCAGATTAGGGCCTGAAGCCATCCTGCGGTGTTGCGGCCAGGTCACAAGAAAGCGAGTTGAAGAAAGGAGCTCAGGGGCACTGTAATTCACAAACCTGCAGAGTTATAAATGACAGCTATCGTCCAAAAATAGACTGAAGTAAGGCTGCCAAGAGGACTTGAAAGCGGGGCAGAATTGCAGGAAACCGATTTCAGGAGGTAGACTGGAATTGCATTGAAAGCATAGGAAAAGAGGCAGAACGTCCACAATGATGCACTTGGCCAAAAAGGGCGTATGCGTTTTTTCCTGAATATATTCAGGAAAAAACGCATACGCCCTTTTTGGCCAACCAAGCAAGCTTGCAAAGGAAATCTGCACTACAATGAAGTCTCACTTCCCCCCGGTCAAAAGGGCCATCTGAAAAAAAGTGTAAAAATCCAGAAAGGCAGGACAGGCCATGGAGAACTGGGAGCCTTGTTATGCTGATGGGCGGGATGTAAATTGCCAACAGACACTCGGGAGAAGTGTATGGTGTTTCCTGAAACATCTAAAAAACAAAGCAACAGAGCCTAGGGCACTTCCACTTATGGTCCTATAGCTTAGGGAAATTAAAATCAAAAAGACACAGCCACCCCAAAGTTTGGAACGGCTCTGTTTACAAGAACCTCAGTTTACAGTACAAGTTCAATATCATGCAGAAAGTGAAAAATGGATAAAGAAGTTGTGGTATTTACTTACAAAGCAATATCACTCAGCAATGAAATCTGTGTCATCAGGCCCTTAGCAGCACAATGAGTGGATTCAGGTATGATGATTCTAACTGAAATAAGTCACACAGAAAAAGAAACATCATAAGATATCAGTAATACACGGAATGTAAACTTGGCTACACAGGAACTGAATTACAGAACAGAACAGGGTCTCAAATTTAGAAAACCAACTTATGCTTGCTTAAGGGTAAAAGTGAGTTGGGGTGCTGCATAAAACCAGAGATTGAAATGAGCACAGATAAAGTTCCTTAAGCCAAATATGGAATAGACAAGAGCTACTCCTTGCTCAACGAAATGGACTCAACACCCCATATTAAACGCCTAAGAATGTACCTGACTAGTAAGTATCTTAAAACCTATGGATTGCTATGTCTCCGAAAGAGAATCAAGCATGTGTACAGGGGCATAAACGCAGCAGTGATAGGATTGGAGAGGTTCGGTGAGCAAATGAAGACCTTTGAAGTCATATTGCATGGTACCCATTCCACGGGTTTCAACTACGCAGATTTTAGGTATTCTTCCTTCAGCTAAAACATGCATGTGGAACCCAGAGTATGATCAACCATGTGATCGGGAGACGTGTTCAAATATGTCTCAGTTTTCCTCCCCTGGTACTCGGGTGCAACATTCCAGACGCTTTACTAACACTCTCCCCCTTGGAGAGTCAGTCCCTTTAACCTCCTGTTTGGCCCAGTTTGCAATTTCTGCGGAAGATGAACAGGAATAGCGAGAACCAATGAGAGACTAGCTGGAGGTGTCTGGACGGGCAAATTTAACTCTCATTTCCCACCAGGAAGAGGAAATAACCAAAGGCTCAGCGTGCCGTGCCGGAACCAGATTAGGGCCTGAAGCCATCCTGCGGTGTTGCGGCCAGGTCACAAGAAAGCGAGTTGAAGAAAGGAGCTCAGGGGCACTGTAATTCACAAACCTGCAGAGTTATAAATGACAGCTATCGTCAAAAAATAGACTGAAGTAAGGCTGCCAAGAGGACTTGAAAGCGGGGCAGAATTGCAGGAAACCGATTTCAGGAGGTAGACTGGAATTGCATTGAAAGCATAGGAAAAGAGGCAGAACGTCCACAATGATGCACTTGGCCAAAAAGGGCGTATGCGTTTTTTCCTGAATATATTCAGGAAAAAACGCATACGCCCTTTTTGGCCAACCAAGCAAGCTTGCAAAGGAAATCTGCACTACAATGAAGTCTCACTTCCCCCGGTCAAAAGGGCCATCTGAAAAAAGTGTAAAATCCAGAAAGGCAGGACAGGCCATGGAGAACTGGGAGCCTTGTTATGCTGATGGGCGGGATGTAAATTGCCAACAGACACTCGGGAGAAGTGTATGGTGTTTCCTGAAACATCTAAAAAACAAAGCAACAGAGCCTAGGGCACTTCCACTTATGGTCCTATAGCTTAGGGAAATTAAAATCAAAAAGACACAGCCACCCCAAAGTATGGACGGCGCTGTTTACAAGAACCTCGTTTACAGTACAAGTTCAACATCGCAGAAAGTGAAAAATGGATAAAGAAGTTGTGGTATTTACTTACAAGCAATATCACTCAGCAATGAAATCTATGTCATCAGGCCCTTAGCAGCACAATGAGTGGATTCAG
Organism: Tursiops truncatus; assembly: GCF_011762595.2. NCBI lineage: Eukaryota > Metazoa > Chordata > Mammalia > Artiodactyla > Delphinidae > Tursiops > Tursiops truncatus. Next base: position 94,059,755 of record NC_047035.1, read on the forward strand.
GTATGATGATTCTAACTGAAATAAGTCACACAGAAAAAGAAACATCATAAGATATCAGTAATACACGGAATGTAAACTTGGCTACACAGGAACTGAATTACAGAACAGAACAGGGTCTCAAATTTAGAAAACCAACTTATGCTTGCTTAAGGGGAAAGGTGAGTTGGGGTGCTGCATAAAACCAGAGATTGAAATGAGCACAGATAAAGTTCCTTAAGCCAAATATGGAATAGACAAGAGCTACTCCTTGCTCAACGAAATGGACTCAACACCGCATATTAAACGCCTAAGAATGTACCTGACTAGTAAGTATCTTAAAACCTATGGATTGCTATGTCTCCGAAAGAGAATCAAGCATGTGTACAGGGGCATAAACGCAGCAGTGATAGGATTGGAGAGGTTCGGTGAGCAAATGAAGACCCTTTGAAGTCATATTGCATGGTACCCATTCCACGGGTTTCAACTCTCCAGGTTTAAGGTATTCTTCCTTCAGCTAAAACATGCATGTGGAACCCAGAGTATGATCAACCATGTGAACGGGAGACGTGTTCAAATATGTCTCAGTTTTCCTCCCCTGGTACTCGGGTGCAACATTCCAGACGCTTTACTAACACTCTCCCCCTTGGAGAGTCAGCGCCTTTAACCTCCTGTTTGGCCCAGTTTGCAATTTCTGCGGAAGATGAACAGGAATAGCGAGAACCAATGAGAGACTAGCTGGAGGTGTCTGGACGGGCAAATTTAACTCTCATTTCCCACCAGGAAGAGGAAATAACCAAAGGCTCAGCGTGCCGTGCCGGAACCAGATTAGGGCCTGAAGCCATCCTGCGGTGTTGCGGCCAGTCACAAGAAAGCGAGTTGAAGAAAGGAGCTCAGGGGCACTGTAATTCACAAACCTGCAGAGTTATAAATGACAGCTATCGTCCAAAAATAGACTGAAGTAAGGCTGCCAAGAGGACTTGAAAGCGGGGCAGAATTGCAGGAAACCGATTTCAGGAGGTAGACTGGAATTGCATTGAAAGCATAGGAAAAGAGGCAGAACGTCCACAATGATGCACTTGGCCAAAAGGGCGTATGCGTTTTTTCCTGAATATATTCAGGAAAAAACGCATACGCCCTTTTTGGCCAACCAAGCAAGCTTGCAAAGGAAATCTGCACTACAATGAAGTCTCACTTCCCCCGGTCAAAAGGGCCATCTGAAAAAAGTGTAAAATCCAGAAAGGCAGGACAGGCCATGGAGAACTGGGAGCCTTGTTATGCTGATGGGCGGGATGTAAATTGCCACAGACACTCGGGAGAAGTGTATGGTGTTTCCTGAAACATCTAAAAAACAAAGCAACAGAGCCTAGGGCACTTCCACTTATGGTCCTATAGCTTAGGGAAATTAAAATCAAAAAGACACAGCCACCCCAAGTTTGGGACGCCTCTGTTTACAAGAACCTCGTTTACAGTACAAGTTCAACATCGCAGAAAGTGAAAAATGGATAAAGAAGTTGTGGTACTTACTTACAATGCAATATCACTCAGCAATGAAATCTATGTCATCAGGCCCGTAGCAGCATAATGAGTGGATTCAGGTATGATGATTCTAACTGAAATAAGTCACACAGAAAAAGAAACATCATAAGATATCAGTAATACACGGAATGTAAACTTGGCTACACAGGAACTGAATTACAGAACAGAACAGGGTCTCAAATTTAGAAAAACCAACTTATGCTTGCTTAAGGGTAAAGGTGAGTTGGGGTGCTGCATAAAACCAGAGATTGAAATGAGCACAGATAAAGTTCCTTAAGCCAAATATGGAATAGACAAGAGCTACTCCTTGCTCAACGAAATGGACTCAACACCGCATATTAAACGCCTAAGAATGTACCTGACTAGTAAGTATCTTAAAACCTATGGATTGCTATGTCTCCGAAAGAGAATCAAGCATGTGTACAGGGGCATAAACGCAGCAGTGATAGGATTGGAGAGGTTCGGTGAGCAAATGAAGACCCTTTGAAGTCATATTGCATGGTACCCATTCCACGGGTTTCAACTACCCAGGTTTAGGTATTCTTCCTTCAGCTAAAACATGCATGTGGAACCCAGAGTATGATCAACCATGTGATCGGGAGACGTGTTCAAATATGTCTCAGTTTTCCTCCCCTGGTACTCGGGTGCAACATTCCAGACGCTTTACTAACACTCTCCCCACTTGGAGAGTCAGCGCCTTTAACCTCCTGTTTGGCCCAGTTTGCAATTTCTGCGGAAGATGAACAGGAATAGCGAGAACCAATGAGAGACTAGCTGGAGGTGTCTGGACGGGCAAATTTAACTCTCATTTCCCACCAGGAAGAGGAATTAACCAAAGGCTCAGCGTGCCGTGCCGGAACCAGATTAGGGCCTGAAGCCATCCTGCGGTGTTGCGGCCAGCTCACAAGAAAGCGAGTTGAAGAAAGGAGCTCAGGGGCACTGTAATTCACAAACCTGCAGAGTTATAAATGACAGCTATCGTCCAAAAATAGACTGAAGTAAGGCTGCCAAGAGGACTTGAAAGCGGGGCAGAATTGCAGGAAACCGATTTCAGGAGGTAGACTGGAATTGCATTGAAAGCATAGGAAAAGAGGCAGAACGTCCACAATGATGCACTTGGCCAAAAAGGGCGTATGCGTTTTTTCCTGAATATATTCAGGAAAAAACGCATACGCCCTTTTTGGCCAACCAAGCAAGCTTGCAAAGGAAATCTGCACTACAATGAAGTCTCACTTCCCCCCGGTCAAAAGGGCCATCTGAAAAAAGTGTAAAATCCAGAAAGGCAGGACAGGCCATGGAGAACTGGGAGCCTTGTTATGCTGATGGGCGGGATGTAAATTGCCAACAGACACTCGGGAGAAGTGTATGGTGTTTCCTGAAACATCTAAAAAACAAAGCAACAGAGCCTAGGGCACTTCCACTTATGGTCCTATAGCTTAGGGAAATTAAAATCAAAAAGACACAGCCACCCCAAAGTTTGGGACGCCTCTGTTTACAAGAACCTCGTTTACAGTACAAGTTCAACATCGCAGAAAGTGAAAAATGGATAAAGAAGTTGTGGTATTTACTTACAAAGCAATATCACTCAGCAATGAAATCTATGTCATCAGGCCCTTAGCAGCACAATGTGGATTCAGGTATGATGATTCTAACTGAAATAAGTCACACAGAAAAAGAAACATCATAAGATATCAGTAATACACGGAATGTAAACTTGGCTACACAGGAACTGAATTACAGAACAGAACAGGGTCTCAAATTTAGAAAACCAACTTATGCTTGCTTAAGGGGAAAGGTGAGTTGGGGTGCTGCATAAAACCAGAGATTGAAATGAGCACAGATAAAGTTCCTTAAGCCAAATATGGAATAGACAAGAGCTACTCCTTGCTCAACGAAATGGACTCAACACCCCCATATTAAACGCCTAAGAATGTACCTGACTAGTAAGTATCTTAAAACCTATGGATTGCTATGTCTCCAAAGAGAATCAAGCATGTGTACAGGGGCATAAACGCAGCAGTGATAGGATTGGAGAGGTTCGGTGAGCAAATGAAGACCCTTTGAAGTCATATTGCATGGTACCCATTCCACGGGTCTCAACTCTCCAGGTTTAAGGTATTCTTCCTTCAGCTAAAACATGCATGTGGAACCCAGAGTATGATCAACCATGTGAACGGGAGACGTGTTCAAATATGTCTCAGTTTTCCTCCCCTGGTACTCGGGTGCAACATTCCAGACGCTTTACTAACACTCTCCCCACTTGGAGAGTCAGCGCCTTTAACCTCCTGTTTGGCCCAGTTTGCAATTTCTGCGGAAGATGAACAGGAATAGCGAGAACCAATGAGAGACTAGCTGGAGGTGTCTGGACGGGCAAATTTAACTCTCATTTCCCACCAGGAAGAGGAAATAACCAAAGGCTCAGCGTGCCGTGCCGGAACCAGATTAGGGCCTGAAGCCATCCTGCGGTGTTGCGGCCAGGTCACAAGAAAGCGAGTTGAAGAAAGGAGCTCAGGGGCACTGTAATTCACAAACCTGCAGAGTTATAAATGACAGCTATCGTCCAAAAATAGACTGAAGTAAGGCTGCCAAGAGGACTTGAAAGCGGGGCAGAATTGCAGGAAACCGATTTCAGGAGGTAGACTGGAATTGCATTGAAAGCATAGGAAAAGAGGCAGAACGTCCACAATGATGCACTTGGCCAAAAAGGGCGTATGCGTTTTTTCCTGAATATATTCAGGAAAAAACGCATACGCCCTTTTTGGCCAACCAAGCAAGCTTGCAAAGGAAATCTGCACTACAATGAAGTCTCACTTCCCCCTGTCAAAAGGGCCATCTGAAAAAAGTGTAAAATCCAGAAAGGCAGGACAGGCCATGGAGAACTGGGAGCCTTGTTATGCTGATGGGCGGGATGTAAATTGCCAACAGACACTCGGGAGAAGTGTATGGTGTTTCCTGAAACATCTAAAAAACAAAGCAACAGAGCCTAGGGCACTTCCACTTATGGTCCTATAGCTTAGGGAAATTAAAATCAAAAAGACACAGCCACCCCAAAGTTTGGAATGGCTCTGTTTACAAGAACCTCGTTTACAGTACAAGTTCAACATCGCAGAAAGTGAAAAATGGATAAAGAACTTGTGGTACTTACGTACAATGCAATATCACTCAGCAATGAAATCTATGTCATCAGGCCCGTAGCAGCACAATGAGTGGATTCAGGTACGATGATTCTAACTGAAATAAGTCACACAGAAAAAGAAACATCATAAGATATCAGTAATACACGGAATGTAAACTTGGCTACACAGGAACTGAATTACAGAACAGAACAGGGTCTCAAATTTAGAAAACCAACTTATGCTTGCTTAAGGGGAAAGGTGAGTTGGGGTGCTGCATAAAACCAGAGATTGAAATGAGCACAGATAAAGTTCCTTAAGCCAAATATGGAATAGACAAGAGCTACTCCTTGCTCAACGAAATGGACTCAACACCGCATATTAAACGCCTAAGAATGTACCTGACTAGTAAGTATCTTAAAACCTATGGATTGCTATGTCTCCAAAAGAGAATCAAGCATGTGTACAGGGGCATAAACGCAGCAGTGATAGGATTGGAGAGGTTCGGTGAGCAAATGAAGACCCTTTGAAGTCATATTGCATGGTACCCATTCCACGGGTTTCAACTACCCAGGTTTAAGGTATTCTTCCTTCAGCTAAAACATGCATGTGGAACCCAGAGTATGATCAACCATGTGATCGGGAGACGTGTTCAAATATGTCTCAGTTTTCCTCCCCTGGTACTCGGGTGCAACATTCCAGACGCTTTACTAACACTCTCCCCACTTGGAGAGTCAGTCCCTTTAACCTCCTGTTTGGCCCAGTTTGCAATTTCTGCGGAAGATGAACAGGAATAGCGAGAACCAATGAGAGACTAGCTGGAGGTGTCTGGACGGGCAAATTTAACTCTCATTTCCCACCAGGAAGAGGAAATAACCAAAGGCTCAGCGTGCCGTGCCGGAACCAGATTAGGGCCTGAAGCCATCCTGCGGTGTTGCGGCCAGGTCACAAGAAAGCGAGTTGAAGAAAGGAGCTCAGGGGCACTGTAATTCACAAACCTGCAGAGTTATAAATGACAGCTATCGTCCAAAAATAGACTGAAGTAAGGCTGCCAAGAGGACTTGAAAGCGGGGCAGAATTGCAGGAAACCGATTTCAGGAGGTAGACTGGAATTGCATTGAAAGCATAGGAAAAGAGGCAGAACGTCCACAATGATGCACTTGGCCAAAAAGGGCGTATGCGTTTTTTCCTGAATATATTCAGGAAAAAACGCATACGCCCTTTTTGGCCAACCAAGCAAGCTTGCAAAGGAAATCTGCACTACAATGAAGTCTCACTTCCCCCCGGTCAAAAGGGCCATCTGAAAAAAGTGTAAAATCCAGAAAGGCAGGACAGGCCATGGAGAACTGGGAGCCTTGTTATGCTGATGGGCGGGATGTAAATTGCCAACAGACACTCGGGAGAAGTGTATGGTGTTTCCTGAAACATCTAAAAAACAAAGCAACAGAGCCTAGGGCACTTCCACTTATGGTCCTATAGCTTAGGGAAATTAAAATCAAAAAGACACAGCCACCCCAAAGTTTGGAACGGCTCTGTTTACAAGAACCTCGTTTACAGTACAAGTTCAACATCGCAGAAAGTGAAAAATGGATAAAGAAGTTGTGGTATTTACTTACAAAGCAATATCACTCAGCAATGAAATCTATGTCATCAGGCCCTTAGCAGCACAATGAGTGGATTCAGGTATGATGATTCTAACTGAAATAAGTCACACAGAAAAAGAAACATCATAAGATATCAGTAATACACGGAATGTAAACTTGGCTACACAGGAACTGAATTACAGAACAGAACAGGGTCTCAAATTTAGAAAACCAACTTATGCTTGCTTAAGGGAAAGGTGAGTTGGGGTGCTGCATAAAACCAGAGATTGAAATGAGCACAGATAAAGTTCCTTAAGCCAAATATGGAATAGACAAGAGCTACTCCTTGCTCAACGAAATGGACTCAACACCGCATATTAAACGCCTAAGAATGTACCTGACTAGTAAGTATCTTAAAACCTATGGATTGCTATGTCTCCGAAAGAGAATCAAGCATGTGTACAGGGGCATAAACGCAGCAGTGATAGGATTGGAGAGGTTCGGTGAGCAAATGAAGACCCTTTGAAGTCATATTGCATGGTACCCATTCCACGGGTTTCAACTCTCCAGGTTTAAGGTATTCTTCCTTCAGCTAAAACATGCATGTGGAACCCAGAGTATGATCAACCATGTGATCGGGAGACGTGTTCAAATATGTCTCAGTTTTCCTCCCCTGGTACTCGGGTGCAACATTCCAGACGCTTTACTAACACTCTCCCCACTTGGAGAGTCAGCGCCTTTAACCTCCTGTTTGGCCCAGTTTGCAATTTCTGCGGAAGATGAACAGGAATAGCGAGAACCAATGAGAGACTAGCTGGAGGTGTCTGGACGGGCAAATTTAACTCTCATTTCCCACCAGGAAGAGGAAATAACCAAAGGCTCAGCGTGCCGTGCCGGAACCAGATTAGGGCCTGAAGCCATCCTGCGGTGTTGCGGCCAGGTCACAAGAAAGCGAGTTGAAGAAAGGAGCTCAGGGGCACTGTAATTCACAAACCTGCAGAGTTATAAATGACAGCTATCGTCCAAAAATAGACTGAAGTAAGGCTGCCAAGAGGACTTGAAAGCGGGGCAGAATTGCAGGAAACCGATTTCAGGAGGTAGACTGGAATTGCATTGAAAGCATAGGAAAAGAGGCAGAACGTCCACAATGATGCACTTGGCCAAAAAGGGCGTATGCGTTTTTTCCTGAATATATTCAGGAAAAAACGCATACGCCCTTTTTGGCCAACCAAGCAAGCTTGCAAAGGAAATCTGCACTACAATGAAGTCTCACTTCCCCCCGGTCAAAAGGGCCATCTGAAAAAAGTGTAAAATCCAGAAAGGCAGGACAGGCCATGGAGAACTGGGAGCCTTGTTATGCTGATGGGCGGGATGTAAATTGCCAACAGACACTCGGGAGAAGTGTATGGTGTTTCCTGAAACATCTAAAAAACAAAGCAACAGAGCCTAGGGCACTTCCACTTATGGTCCTATAGCTTAGGGAAATTAAAATCAAAAAGACACAGCCACCCCAAAGTTTGGGACGCTCTGTTTACAAGAACCTCGTTTACAGTACAAGTTCAACATCGCAGAAAGTGAAAAATGGATAAAGAACTTGTGGTATTTACTTACAATGCAGTATCACTCAGCAATGAAATCTATGTCATCAGGCCCTTAGCAGCACAATGAGTGGATTCAGGTATGATGATTCTAACTGAAATAAGTCACACAGAAAAAGAAACATCATAAGATATCAGTAATACACGGAATGTAAACTTGGCTACACAGGAACTGAATTACAGAACAGAACAGGGTCTCAAATTTAGAAAACCAACTTATGCTTGCTTAAGGGGAAAGGTGAGTTGGGGTGCTGCATAAAACCAGAGATTGAAATGAGCACAGATAAAGTTCCTTAAGCCAAATATGGAATAGACAAGAGCTACTCCTTGCTCAACGAAATGGACTCAACACCGCATATTAAACGCCTAAGAATGTACCTGACTAGTAAGTATCTTAAAACCTATGGATTGCTATGTCTCCGAAAGAGAATCAAGCATGTGTACAGGGGCATAAACGCAGCAGTGATAGGATTGGAGAGGTTCGGTGAGCAAATGAAGACCCTTTGAAGTCATATTGCATGGTACCCATTCCACGGGTTCAACTACCCAGGTTTAAGGTATTCTTCCTTCAGCTAAAACATGCATGTGGAACCCAGAGTATGATCAACCATGTGATCGGGAGACGTGTTCAAATATGTCTCAGTTTTCCTCCCTGGTACTCGGGTGCAACATTCCAGACGCTTTACTAACACTCTCCCCACTTGGAGAGTCAGCGCCTTTAACCTCCTGTTTGGCCCAGTTTGCAATTTCTGCGGAAGATGAACAGGAATAGCGAGAACCAATGAGAGACTAGCTGGAGGTGTCTGGACGGGCAAATTTAACTCTCATTTCCCACCAGGAAGAGGAATTAACCAAAGGCTCAGCGTGCCGTGCCGGAACCAGATTAGGGCCTGAAGCCATCCTGCGGTGTTGCGGCCAGCTCACAAGAAAGCGAGTTGAAGAAAGGAGCTCAGGGGCACTGTAATTCACAAACCTGCAGAGTTATAAATGACAGCTATCGTCCAAAAATAGACTGAAGTAAGGCTGCCAAGAGGACTTGAAAGCGGGGCAGAATTGCAGGAAACCGATTTCAGGAGGTAGACTGGAATTGCATTGAAAGCATAGGAAAAGAGGCAGAACGTCCACAATGATGCACTTGGCCAAAAAGGGCGTATGCGTTTTTTCCTGAATATATTCAGGAAAAAACGCATACGCCCTTTTTGGCCAACCAAGCAAGCTTGCAAAGGAAATCTGCACTACAATGAAGTCTCACTTCCCCCCGGTCAAAAGGGCCATCTGAAAAAAGTGTAAAATCCAGAAAGGCAGGACAGGCCATGGAGAACTGGGAGCCTTGTTATGCTGATGGGCGGGATGTAAATTGCCAACAGACACTTGGGAGAAGTGTATGGTGTTTCCTGAAACATCTAAAAACAAAGCAACAGAGCCTAGGGCACTTCCGATTATGGTCCTATAGCTTAGGGAAATTAAAATCAAAAGACACAGCACCCCAAGTTTGGGACGGCTCTGTTTACAAGAACCTCGTTTACAGTACAAGTTCAACATCGCAGAAAGTGAAAAATGGATAAAGAAGTTGTGGTATTTACTTACAAAGCAATATCACTCAGCAATGAAATCTTGTCATCAGGCCCGTAGCAGCATCATGAGTGGATTCAGGTATGATGATTCTAACTGAAATAAGTCACACAGAAAAAGAAACATCATAAGATATCAGTAATACACGGAATGTAAACTTGGCTACACAGGAACTGAATTACAGAACAGAACAGGGTCTCAAATTTAGAAAACCAACTTATGCTTGCTTAAGGGGAAAGGTGAGTTGGGGTGCTGCATAAAACCAGAGATTGAAATGAGCACAGATAAAGTTCCTTAAGTCAAATATGGAATAGACAAGAGCTACTCCTTGCTCAACGAAATGGACTCAACACCGCATATTAAACGCCTAAGAATGTACCTGACTAGTAAGTATCTTAAAACCTATGGATTGCTATGTCTCCGAAAGAGAATCAAGCATGTGTACAGGGGCATAAACGCAGCAGTGATAGGATTGGAGAGGTTCGGTGAGCAAATGAAGACCCTTTGAAGTCATATTGCATGGTACCCATTCCACGGGTCTCAACTCTCCAGGTTTAAGGTATTCTTCCTTCAGCTAAAACATGCATGTGGAACCCAGAGTATGATCAACCATGTGAACGGGAGACGTGTTCAAATATGTCTCAGTTTTCCTCCCCTGGTACTCGGGTGCAACATTCCAGACGCTTTACTAACACTCTCCCCACTTGGAGAGTCAGCGCCTTTAACCTCCTGTTTGGCCCAGTTTGCAATTTCTGCGGAAGATGAACAGGAATAGCGAGAACCAATGAGAGGCTAGCTGGAGGTGTCTGGACGGGCAAATTTAACTCTCATTTCCCACCAGGAAGAGGAAATAACCAAAGGCTCAGCGTGCCGTGCCGGAACCAGATTAGGGCCTGAAGCCATCCTGCGGTGTTGCGGCCAGGTCACAAGAAAGCGAGTTGAAGAAAGGAGCTCAGGGGCACTGTAATTCACAAACCTGCAGAGTTATAAATGACAGCTATCGTCCAAAAATAGACTGAAGTAAGGCTGCCAAGAGGACTTGAAAGCGGGGCAGAATTGCAGGAAACCGATTTCAGGAGGTAGACTGGAATTGCATTGAAAGCATAGGAAAAGAGGCAGAACGTCCACAATGATGCACTTGGCCAAAAAGGGCGTATGCGTTTTTTCCTGAATATATTCAGGAAAAAACGCATACGCCCTTTTTGGCCAACCAAGCAAGCTTGCAAAGGAAATCTGCACTACAATGAAGTCTCACTTCCCCCCGGTCAAAAGGGCCATCTGAAAAAAGTGTAAAATCCAGAAAGGCAGGACAGGCCATGGAGAACTGGGAGCCTTGTTATGCTGATGGGCGGGATGTAAATTGCCAACAGACACTCGGGAGAAGTGTATGGTGTTTCCTGAAACATCTAAAAAACAAAGCAACAGAGCCTAGGGCACTTCCACTTATGGTCCTATAGCTTAGGGAAATTAAAATCAAAAAGACACAGCCACCCCAAAGTTTGGAACGGCTCTGTTTACAAGAACCTCGTTTACAGTACAAGTTCAACATCGCAGAAAGTGAAAAATGGATAAAGAAGTTGTGGTACTTACTTACAATGCAGTATCACTCAGCAATGAAATCTATGTCATCAGGCCCTTAGCAGCACAATGAGTGGATTCAGGTATGATGATTCTAACTGAAATAAGTCACACAGAAAAAGAAACATCATAAGATATCAGTAATACACGGAATGTAAACTTGGCTACACAGGAACTGAATTACAGAACAGAACAGGGTCTCAAATTTAGAAAACCAACTTATGCTTGCTTAAGGGGAAAGGTGAGTTGGGGTGCTGCATAAAACCAGAGATTGAAATGAGCACAGATAAAGTTCCTTAAGCCAAATATGGAATAGACAAGAGCTACTCCTTGCTCAACGAAATGGACTCAACACCCGCATATTAAACGCCTAAGAATGTACCTGACTAGTAAGTATCTTAAAACCTATGGATTGCTATGTCTCCGAAAGAGAATCAAGCATGTGTACAGGGGCATAAACGCAGCAGTGATAGGATTGGAGAGGTTCGGTGAGCAAATGAAGACCCTTTGAAGTCATATTGCATGGTACCCATTCCACGGGTTTCAACTACTCCAGGTTTAAGGTATTCTTCCTTCAGCTAAAACATGCATGTGGAACCCTAGAGTATGATCAACCATGTGATCGGGAGACGTGTTCAAATATGTCTCAGTTTTCCTACCCTGGTACTCGGGTGCAACATTCCAGACGCTTTACTAACACTCTCCCGACTTGGAGAGTCAGTCCCTTTAACCTCCTGTTTGGCCCAGTTTGCAATTTCTGCGGAAGATGAACAGGAATAGCGAGAACCAATGAGAGACTAGCTGGAGGTGTCTGGACGGGCAAATTTAACTCTCATTTCCCACCAGGAAGAGGAAATAACCAAAGGCTCAGCGTGCCGTGCCGGAACCAGATTAGGGCCTGAAGCCATCCTGCGGTGTTGCGGCCAGGTCACAAGAAAGCGAGTTGAAGAAAGGAGCTCAGGGGCACTGTAATTCACAAACCTGCAGAGTTATAAATGACAGCTATCGTCCAAAAATAGACTGAAGTAAGGCTGCCAAGAGGACTTGAAAGCGGGGCAGAATTGCAGGAAACCGATTTCAGGAGGTAGACTGGAATTGCATTGAAAGCATAGGAAAAGAGGCAGAACGTCCACAATGATGCACTTGGCCAAAAAGGGCGTATGCGTTTTTTCCTGAATATATTCAGGAAAAAACGCATACGCCCTTTTTGGCCAACCAAGCAAGCTTGCAAAGGAAATCTGCACTACAATGAAGTCTCACTTCCCCCCGGTCAAAAGGGCCATCTGAAAAAAGTGTAAAATCCAGAAAGGCAGGACAGGCCATGGAGAACTGGGAGCCTTGTTATGCTGATGGGCGGGATGTAAATTGCCAACAGACACTCGGGAGAAGTGTATGGTGTTTCCTGAAACATCTAAAAAACAAAGCAACAGAGCCTAGGGCACTTCCACTTATGGTCCTATAGCTTAGGGAAATTAAAATCAAAAAGACACAGCCACCCCAAAGTTTGGACCGCCTCTGTTTACAAGAACCTCGTTTACAGTACAAGTTCAACATCGCAGAAAGTGAAAAATGGATAAAGAAGTTGTGGTATTTACTTACAAAGCAATATCACTCAGCAATGAAATCTATGTCATCAGGCCCTTAGCAGCACAATGAGTGGATTCAGGTATGATGATTCTAACTGAAATAAGTCACACAGAAAAAGAAACATCATAAGATATCAGTAATACACGGAATGTAAACTTGGCTACACAGGAACTGAATTACAGAACAGAACAGGGTCTCAAATTTAGAAAACCAACTTATGCTTGCTTAAGGGGAAAGGTGAGTTGGGGTGCTGCATAAAACCAGAGATTGAAATGAGCACAGATAAAGTTCCTTAAGCCAAATATGGAATAGACAAGAGCTACTCCTTGCTCAACGAAATGGACTCAACACCGCATATTAAACGCCTAAGAATGTACCTGACTAGTAAGTATCTTAAAACCTATGGATTGCTATGTCTCCGAAAGAGAATCAAGCATGTGTACAGGGGCATAAACGCAGCAGTGATAGGATTGGAGAGGTTCGGTGAGCAAATGAAGACCCTTTGAAGTCATATTGCATGGTACCCATTACACGGGTCTTAAATCTCCAGGTTTAAGGTATTCTTCCTTCAGCTAAAACATGCATGTGGAACCCAGAGTATGATCAACCATGTGATCGGGAGACGTGTTCAAATATGTCTCAGTTTTCCTCCCCTGGTACTCGGGTGCAACATTCCAGACGCTTTACTAACACTCTCCCCACTTGGAGAGTCAGTCCCTTTAACCTCCTGTTTGGCCCAGTTTGCAATTTCTGCGGAAGATGAACAGGAATAGCGAGAACCAATGAGAGACTAGCTGGAGGTGTCTGGACGGGCAAATTTAACTCTCATTTCCCACCAGGAAGAGGAATTAACCAAAGGCTCAGCGTGCCGTGCCGGAACCAGATTAGGGCCTGAAGCCATCCTGCGGTGTTGCGGCCAGGTCACAAGAAAGCGAGTTGAAGAAAGGAGCTCAGGGGCACTGTAATTCACAAACCTGCAGAGTTATAAATGACAGCTATCGTCCAAAAATAGACTGAAGTAAGGCTGCCAAGAGGACTTGAAAGCGGGGCAGAATTGCAGGAAACCGATTTCAGGAGGTAGACTGGAATTGCATTGAAAGCATAGGAAAAGAGGCAGAACGTCCACAATGATGCACTTGGCCAAAAAGGGCGTATGCGTTTTTTCCTGAATATATTCAGGAAAAAACGCATACGCCCTTTTTGGCCAACCAAGCAAGCTTGCAAAGGAAATCTGCACTACAATGAAGTCTCACTTCCCCCCGGTCAAAAGGGCCATCTGAAAAAAGTGTAAAATCCAGAAAGGCAGGACAGGCCATGGAGAACTGGGAGCCTTGTTATGCTGATGGGCGGGATGTAAATTGCCAACAGACACTCGGGAGAAGTGTATGGTGTTTCCTGAAACATCTAAAAAACAAAGCAACAGAGCCTAGGGCACTTCCACTTATGGTCCTATAGCTTAGGGAAATTAAAATCAAAAAGACACAGCCACCCCAAAGTTTGGGACGCCTCTGTTTACAAGAACCTCGTTTACAGTACAAGTTCAATATCACAGAAAGTGAAAAATGGATAAAGAACTTGTGGTACTTACGTACAATGCAGTATCACTCAGCAATGAAATCTATGTCATCAGGCCCGTAGCAGCATAATGAGTGGATTCAGGTACGATGATTCTAACTGAAATAAGTCACACAGAAAAAGAAACATCATAAGATATCACTAATACACGGAATGTAAACTTGGCTACACAGGAACTGAATTACAGAACAGAACAGGGTCTCAAATTTAGAAAACCAACTTATGCTTGCTTAAGGGGAAAGGTGAGTTGGGGTGCTGCATAAAACCAGAGATTGAAATGAGCACAGATAAAGTTCCTTAAGCCAAATATGGAATAGACAAGAGCTACTCCTTGCTCAACGAAATGGACTCAACACCGCATATTAAACGCCTAAGAATGTACCTGACTAGTAAGTATCTTAAAACCTATGGATTGCTATGTCTCCGAAAGAGAATCAAGCATGTGTACAGGGGCATAAACGCAGCAGTGATAGGATTGGAGAGGTTCGGTGAGCAAATGAAGACCCTTTGAAGTCATATTGCATGGTACCCATTCCACGGGTTTCAACTACCCAGGTTTAGGTATTCTTCCTTCAGCTAAAACATGCATGTGGAACCCAGAGTATGATCAACCATGTGATCGGGAGACGTGTTCAAATATGTCTCAGTTTTCCTCCCCTGGTACTCGGGTGCAACATTCCAGACGCTTTACTAACACTCTCCCGACTTGGAGAGTCAGTCCCTTTAACCTCCTGTTTGGCCCAGTTTGCAATTTCCATGGAAGATGAACAGGAATAGCGAGAACCAATGAGAGACTAGCTGGAGGTGTCTGGATGGGCAAATTTAACTCTCATTTCCCACCAGGAAGAGGAAATAACCAAAGGCTCAGCGTGCCGTGCCGGAACCAGATTAGGGCCTGAAGCCATCCTGCGGTGTTGCGGCCAGCTCAAAAGAAAGCGAGTTGAAGAAAGGAGCTCAGGGGCACTGTAATTCACAAACCTGCAGAGTTATAAATGACAGCTATCGTCCAAAAATAGACTGAAGTAAGGCTGCCAAGAGGACTTGAAAGCGGGGCAGAATTGCAGGAAACCGATTTCAGGAGGTAGACTGGAATTGCATTGAAAGCATAGGAAAAGAGGCAGAACGTCCACAATGATGCACTTGGCCAAAAAGGGCGTATGCGTTTTTTCCTGAATATATTCAGGAAAAAACGCATACGCCCTTTTTGGCCAACCAAGCAAGCTTGCAAAGGAAATCTGCACTACAATGAAGTCTCACTTCCCCCCGGTCAAAAGGGCCATCTGAAAAAAGTGTAAAATCCAGAAAGGCAGGACAGGCCATGGAGAACTGGGAGCCTTGTTATGCTGATGGGCGGGATGTAAATTGCCAACAGACACTCGGGAGAAGTGTATGGTGTTTCCTGAAACATCTAAAAAACAAAGCAACAGAGCCTAGGGCACTTCCACTTATGGTCCTATAGCTTAGGGAAATTAAAATCAAAAAGACACAGCCACCCCAAAGTTTGGGACGCCTCTGTTTACAAGAACCTCGTTTACAGTACAAGTTCAACATCGCAGAAAGTGAAAAATGGATAAAGAAGTTGTGGTATTTACTTACAAAGCAATATCACTCAGCAATGAAATCTATGTCATCAGGCCCTTAGCAGCACAATGAGTGGATTCAGGTATGATGATTCTAACTGAAATAAGTCACACAGAAAAAGAAACATCATAAGATATCAGTAATACACGGAATGTAAACTTGGCTACACAGGAACTGAATTACAGAACAGAACAGGGTCTCAAATTTAGAAAACCAACTTATGCTTGCTTAAGGGGAAAGGTGAGTTGGGGTGCTGCATAAAACCAGAGATTGAAATGAGCACAGATAAAGTTCCTTAAGCCAAATATGGAATAGACAAGAGCTACTCCTTGCTCAACGAAATGGACTCAACACCGCATATTAAACGCCTAAGAATGTACCTGACTAGTAAGTATCTTAAAACCTATGGATTGCTATGTCTCCGAAAGAGAATCAAGCATGTGTACAGGGGCATAAACGCAGCAGTGATAGGATTGGAGAGGTTCGGTGAGCAAATGAAGACCCTTTGAAGTCATATTGCATGGTACCCATTACACGGGTCTCAACTCTCCAGGTTTAAGGTATTCTTCCTTCAGCTAAAACATGCATGTGGAACCCAGAGTATGATCAACCATGTGAACGGGAGACGTGTTCAAATATGTCTCAGTTTTCCTCCCCTGGTACTCGGGTGCAACATTCCAGACGCTTTACTAACACTCTCCCCACTTGGAGAGTCAGCGCCTTTAACCTCCTGTTTGGCCCAGTTTGCAATTTCTGCGGAAGATGAACAGGAATAGCGAGAACCAATGAGAGACTAGCTGGAGGTGTCTGGCTGGGCAAATTTAACTCTCATTTCCCACCAGGAAGAGGAATTAACCAAAGGCTCAGCGTGCCGTGCCGGAACCAGATTAGGGCCTGAAGCCATCCTGCGGTGTTGCGGCCAGGTCACAAGAAAGCGAGTTGAAGAAAGGAGCTCAGGGGCACTGTAATTCACAAACCTGCAGAGTTATAAATGACAGCTATCGTCCAAAAATAGACTGAAGTAAGGCTGCCAAGAGGACTTGAAAGCGGGGCAGAATTGCAGGAAACCGATTTCAGGAGGTAGACTGGAATTGCATTGAAAGCATAGGAAAAGAGGCAGAACGTCCACAATGATGCACTTGGCCAAAAAGGGCGTATGCGTTTTTTCCTGAATATATTCAGGAAAAAACGCATACGCCCTTTTTGGCCAACCAAGCAAGCTTGCAAAGGAAATCTGCACTACAATGAAGTCTCACTTCCCCCCGGTCAAAAGGGCCATCTGAAAAAAGTGTAAAATCCAGAAAGGCAGGACAGGCCATGGAGAACTGGGAGCCTTGTTATGCTGATGGGCGGGATGTAAATTGCCAACAGACACTCGGGAGAAGTGTATGGTGTTTCCTGAAACATCTAAAAAACAAAGCAACAGAGCCTAGGGCACTTCCACTTATGGTCCTATAGCTTAGGGAAATTAAAATCAAAAAGACACAGCCACCCCAAAGTTTGGAACGGCTCTGTTTACAAGAACCTCGTTTACAGTACAAGTTCAACATCGCAGAAAGTGAAAAATGGATAAAGAACTTGTGGTACTTACGTACAATGCAGTATCACTCAGCAATGAAATCTATGTCATCAGGCCCGTAGCAGCATAATGAGTGGATTCAGGTACGGATGATTCTAACTGAAATAAGTCACACAGAAAAAGAAACATCATAAGATATCAGTAATACACGGAATGTAAACTTGGCTACACAGGAACTGAATTACAGAACAGAACAGGGTCTCAAATTTAGAAAACCAACTTATGCTTGCTTAAGGGGAAAGGTGAGTTGGGGTGCTGCATAAAACCAGAGATTGAAATGAGCACAGATAAAGTTCCTTAAGCCAAATATGGAATAGACAAGAGCTACTCCTTGCTCAACGAAATGGACTCAACACCCCATATTAAACGCCTAAGAATGTACCTGACTAGTAAGTATCTTAAAACCTATGGATTGCTATGTCTCCGAAAGAGAATCAAGCATGTGTACAGGGGCATAAACGCAGCAGTGATAGGATTGGAGAGGTTCGGTGAGCAAATGAAGACCCTTTGAAGTCATATTGCATGGTACCCATTCCACGGGTTTCAACTACCCAGGTTTAAGGTATTCTTCCTTCAGCTAAAACATGCATGTGGAACCCAGAGTATGATCAACCATGTGATCGGGAGACGTGTTCAAATATGTCTCAGTTTTCCTCCCCTGGTACTCGGGTGCAACATTCCAGACGCTTTACTAACACTCTCCCGACTTGGAGAGTCAGTCCCTTTAACCTCCTGTTTGGCCCAGTTTGCAATTTCTGCGGAAGATGAACAGGAATAGCGAGAACCAATGAGAGACTAGCTGGAGGTGTCTGGACGGGCAAATTTAACTCTCATTTCCCACCAGGAAGAGGAATTAACCAAAGGCTCAGCGTGCCGTGCCGGAACCAGATTAGGGCCTGAAGCCATCCTGCGGTGTTGCGGCCAGGTCACAAGAAAGCGAGTTGAAGAAAGGAGCTCAGGGGCACTGTAATTCACAAACCTGCAGAGTTATAAATGACAGCTATCGTCCAAAAATAGACTGAAGTAAGGCTGCCAAGAGGACTTGAAAGCGGGGCAGAATTGCAGGAAACCGATTTCAGGAGGTAGACTGGAATTGCATTGAAAGCATAGGAAAAGAGGCAGAACGTCCACAATGATGCACTTGGCCAAAAAGGGCGTATGCGTTTTTTCCTGAATATATTCAGGAAAAAACGCATACGCCCTTTTTGGCCAACCAAGCAAGCTTGCAAAGGAAATCTGCACTACAATGAAGTCTCACTTCCCCCCGGTCAAAAGGGCCATCTGAAAAAAGTGTAAAATCCAGAAAGGCAGGACAGGCCATGGAGAACTGGGAGCCTTGTTATGCTGATGGGCGGGATGTAAATTGCCAACAGACACTCGGGAGAAGTGTATGGTGTTTCCTGAAACATCTAAAAAACAAAGCAACAGAGCCTAGGGCACTTCCACTTATGGTCCTATAGCTTAGGGAAATTAAAATCAAAAAGACACAGCCACCCCAAAGTTTGGACGGCTCTGTTTACAAGAACCTCGTTTACAGTACAAGTTCAACATCGCAGAAAGTGAAAAATGGATAAAGAAGTTGTGGTATTTACTTACAAAGCAATATCACTCAGCAATGAAATCTATGTCATCAGGCCCTTAGCAGCACAATGAGTGGATTCAGGTATGATGATTCTAACTGAAATAAGTCACACAGAAAAAGAAACATCATAAGATATCAGTAATACACGGAATGTAAACTTGGCTACACAGGAACTGAATTACAGAACAGAACAGGGTCTCAAATTTAGAAAACCAACTTATGCTTGCTTAAGGGGAAAGGTGAGTTGGGGTGCTGCATAAAACCAGAGATTGAAATGAGCACAGATAAAGTTCCTTAAGCCAAATATGGAATAGACAAGAGCTACTCCTTGCTCAACGAAATGGACTCAACACCGCATATTAAACGCCTAAGAATGTACCTGACTAGTAAGTATCTTAAAACCTATGGATTGCTATGTCTCCGAAAGAGAATCAAGCATGTGTACAGGGGCATAAACGCAGCAGTGATAGGATTGGAGAGGTTCGGTGAGCAAATGAAGACCCTTTGAAGTCATATTGCATGGTACCCATTACACGGGTCTTAACTCTCCAGGTTTAAGGTATTCTTCCTTCAGCTAAAACATGCATGTGGAACCCAGAGTATGATCAACCATGTGAACGGGAGACGTGTTCAAATATGTCTCAGTTTTCCTCCCCTGGTACTCGGGTGCAACATTCCAGACGCTTTACTAACACTCTCCCCACTTGGAGAGTCAGCGCCTTTAACCTCCTGTTTGGCCCAGTTTGCAATTTCTGCGGAAGATGAACAGGAATAGCGAGAACCAATGAGAGACTAGCTGGAGGTGTCTGGACGGGCAAATTTAACTCTCATTTCCCACCAGGAAGAGGAATTAACCAAAGGCTCAGCGTGCCGTGCCGGAACCAGATTAGGGCCTGAAGCCATCCTGCGGTGTTGCGGCCAGGTCACAAGAAAGCGAGTTGAAGAAAGGAGCTCAGGGGCACTGTAATTCACAAACCTGCAGAGTTATAAATGACAGCTATCGTCCAAAAATAGACTGAAGTAAGGCTGCCAAGAGGACTTGAAAGCGGGGCAGAATTGCAGGAAACCGATTTCAGGAGGTAGACTGGAATTGCATTGAAAGCATAGGAAAAGAGGCAGAACGTCCACAATGATGCACTTGGCCAAAAAGGGCGTATGCGTTTTTTCCTGAATATATTCAGGAAAAAACGCATACGCCCTTTTTGGCCAACCAAGCAAACTTGCAAAGGAAATCTGCACTACAATGAAGTCTCACTTCCCCCCGGTCAAAAGGGCCATCTGAAAAAAGTGTAAAATCCAGAAAGGCAGGACAGGCCATGGAGAACTGGGAGCCTTGTTATGCTGATGGGCGGGATGTAAATTGCCAACAGACACTCGGGAGAAGTGTATGGTGTTTCCTGAAACATCTAAAAAACAAAGCAACAGAGCCTAGGGCACTTCCACTTATGGTCCTATAGCTTAGGGAAATTAAAATCAAAAAGACACAGCCACCCCAAAGTTTGGGACGCCTCTGTTTACAAGAACCTCGTTTACCGTACAAGTTCAATATCACAGAAAGTGAAAAATGGATAAAGAACTTGTGGTACTTACGTACAATGCAGTATCACTCAGCAATGAAATCTATGTCATCAGGCCCGTAGCAGCATCATGAGTGGATTCAGGTACGATGATTCTAACTGAAATAAGTCACACAGAAAAAGAAACATCATAAGATATCACTAATACACGGAATGTAAACTTGGCTACACAGGAACTGAATTACAGAACAGAACAGGGTCTCAAATTTAGAAAACCAACTTATGCTTGCTTAAGGGGAAAGGTGAGTTGGGGTGCTGCATAAAACCAGAGATTGAAATGAGCACAGATAAAGTTCCTTAAGCCAAATATGGAATAGACAAGAGCTACTCCTTGCTCAACTTAAATGGACTCAACACCGCATATTAAACGCCTAAGAATGTACCTGACTAGTAAGTATCTTAAAACCTATGGATTGCTATGTCTCCGAAAGAGAATCAAGCATGTGTACAGGGGCATAAACGCAGCAGTGATAGGATTGGAGATGTTCGGTGAGCAAATGAAGACCCTTTGAAGTCATATTGCATGGTACCCATTCCACGGGTTTCAACTACCCAGGTTTTAGGTATTCTTCCTTCAGCTAAAACATGCATGTGGAACCCAGAGTATGATCAACCATGTGATCGGGAGACGTGTTCAAATATGTCTCAGTTTTCGTACCCTGGTACTCGGGTGCAACATTCCAGACGCTTTACTAACACTCTCCCGACTTGGAGAGTCAGTCCCTTTAACCTCCTGTTTGGCCCAGTTTGCAATTTCTGTGGAAGATGAACAGGAATAGCGAGAACCAATGAGAGACTAGCTGGAGGTGTCTGGATGGGCAAATTTAACTCTCATTTCCCACCAGGAAGAGGAATTAACCAAAGGCTCAGCGTGCCGTGCCGGAACCAGATTAGGGCCTGAAGCCATCCTGCGGTGTTGCGGCCAGCTCAAAAGAAAGCGAGTTGAAGAAAGGAGCTCAGGGGCACTGTAATTCACAAACCTGCAGAGTTATAAATGACAGCTATCGTCCAAAAATAGACTGAAGTAAGGCTGCCAAGAGGACTTGAAAGCGGGGCAGAATTGCAGGAAACCGATTTCAGGAGGTAGACTGGAATTGCATTGAAAGCATAGGAAAAGAGGCAGAACGTCCACAATGATGCACTTGGCCAAAAAGGGCGTATGCGTTTTTTCCTGAATATATTCAGGAAAAAACGCATACGCCCTTTTTGGCCAACCAAGCAAACTTGCAAAGGAAATCTGCACTACAATGAAGTCTCACTTCCCCCCGGTCAAAAGGGCCATCTGAAAAAAGTGTAAAATCCAGAAAGGCAGGACAGGCCATGGAGAACTGGGAGCCTTGTTATGCTGATGGGCGGGATGTAAATTGCCAACAGACACTCGGGAGAAGTGTATGGTGTTTCCTGAAACATCTAAAAAACAAAGCAACAGAGCCTAGGGCACTTCCACTTATGGTCCTATAGCTTAGGGAAATTAAAATCAAAAAGACACAGCCACCCCAAAGTTTGGGACGCCTCTGTTTACAAGAACCTCGTTTACTGTACAAGTTCAATATCACAGAAAGTGAAAAATGGATAAAGAACTTGTGGTACTTACGTACAATGCAGTATCACTCAGCAATGAAATCTATGTCATCAGGCCCGTAGCAGCATCAATGAGTGGATTCAGGTACGATGATTCTAACTGAAATAAGTCACACAGAAAAAGAAACATCATAAGATATCACTAATACACGGAATGTAAACTTGGCTACACAGGAACTGAATTACAGAACAGAACAGGTTCTCAAATTTAGAAAACCAACTTATGCTTGCTTAAGGGGAAAGGTGAGTTGGGGTGCTGCATAAAACCAGAGATTCGAAATGAGCACAGATAAAGTTCCTTAAGCCAAATATGGAATAGACAAGAGCTACTCCTTGCTCAACGAAATGGACTCAACACCGCATATTAAACGCCTAAGAATGTACCTGACTAGTAAGTATCTTAAAACCTATGGATTGCTATGTCTCCGAAAGAGAATCAAGCATGTGTACAGGGGCATAAACGCAGCAGTGATAGGATTGGAGAGGTTCGGTGAGCAAATGAAGACCCTTTGAAGTCATATTGCATGGTACCCATTACACGGGTCTTCAACTCTCCAGGTTTAAGGTATTCTTCCTTCAGCTAAAACATGCATGTGGAACCCAAGTATGATCAACCATGTGATCGGGAGACGTGTTCAAATATGTCTCAGTTTTCGTACCCTGGTACTCGGGTGCAACATTCCAGACGCTTTACTAACACTCTCCCGACTTGGAGAGTCAGTCCCTTTAACCTCCTGTTTGGCCCAGTTTGCAATTTCTGTGGAAGATGAACAGGAATAGCGAGAACCAATGAGAGGCTAGCTGGAGGTGTCTGGACGGGCAAATTTAACTCTCATTTCCCACCAGGAAGAGGAAATAACCAAAGGCTCAGCTGTGCCGTGCCGGAACCAGATTAGGGCCTGAAGCCATCCTGCGGTGTTGCGGCCAGCTCAAAAGAAAGCGAGTTGAAGAAAGGAGCTCAGGGGCACTGTAATTCACAAACCTGCAGAGTTATAAATGACAGCTATCGTCCAAAAATAGACTGAAGTAAGGCTGCCAAGAGGACTTGAAAGCGGGGCAGAATTGCAGGAAACCGATTTCAGGAGGTAGACTGGAATTGCATTGAAAGCATAGGAAAAGAGGCAGAACGTCCACAATGATGCACTTGGCCAAAAAGGGCGTATGCGTTTTTTCCTGAATATATTCAGGAAAAAACGCATACGCCCTTTTTGGCCAACCAAGCAAGCTTGCAAAGGAAATCTGCACTACAATGAAGTCTCACTTCCCCCCGGTCAAAAGGGCCATCTGAAAAAAGTGTAAAATCCAGAAAGGCAGGACAGGCCATGGAGAACTGGGAGCCTTGTTATGCTGATGGGCGGGATGTAAATTGCCAACAACCACTCGGGAGAAGTGTATGGTGTTTCCTGAAACATCTAAAAAACAAAGCAACAGAACCTAGGGCACTTCCACTTATGGTCCTATAGCTTAGGGAAATTAAAATCAAAAAGACACAGCCACCCCAAAGTTTGGAACGGCTCTGTTTACAAGAACCTCGTTTACAGTACAAGTTCAACATCGCAGAAAGTGAAAAATGGATAAAGAAGTTGTGGTATTTACTTACAAAGCAATATCACTCAGCAATGAAATCTGTGTCATCAGGCCCTTAGCAGCACAATGAGTGGATTCAGGTATGATGATTCTAACTGAAGTAAGTCACACAGAAAAAGAAACATCATAAGATATCAGTAATACACGGAATGTAAACTTGGCTACACAGGAACTGAATTACAGAACAGAACAGGGTCTCAAATTTAGAAAACCAACTTATGCTTGCTTAAGGGTAAAGGTGAGTTGGGGTGCTGCATAAAACCAGAGATTGAAATTAGCACAGATAACGTTCCTTAAGCCAAATATGTAATAGACAAGAGCTACCCCTTGCTCAACGAAATGGACTCAACAATGAGGTATCACCTCACACCTGTTAGAATGGGCTCCATCTGAAAATCTACAAACAACAAATGCTGGAAAGGGTGTGGAGAAAAGGAAGCCTCTTCCACTACTGTTGGGAATATAAATTGATACAGTCATTATGGAGAACAATATGGAGTTTCTTAATAAACTAATAATAGAATTACCATATGATACAGCAATCCCAGTACTGGACATATACCCAGACAAAACCATAAATCAAAAAGAGACATTCACCGCAATGTTCATTGCATCACTATTTACAATATCGAGGTAATGGAAGCAACCTAAATGCCCACAGACAGACGAATGCATAAAGATGTGGTACATATATAAAATGGAATATTACTAAGCCATGAAAGGAATGAAATTGGGTCATTTGTAGAGACGTCGATGGATCTAGAGACTGTCATACAGAGTGAAGTCAGAAAGAGAAAAACAAATCTTGTATATTCATGCATATATGTGGAACCTAGAAAAACTGTACAGATTAACCGTTTTGCAAGGCATAAATAGAGCAACAGATGTAGACAACAATCGTATGGACAACAAGGGGGGAAAGTTCTTGGGGGGGTGGTGGTGGGAGGAGTTGAGAGATTGGGATTGGCATGTAAACATTTATATGTATAAAATAGATAACCAATAAGAACCTGCTGTATAAAAATATAAAATAAAATTCAAAATTAAAAAGAAATAAAATTTAAAAAATAAAACAGAAAAAACAATTATTCCCTTCACATACATGTATTTATATGAATAAATTATTTCCATGCTTATATCTGTAAATCAAAAAAGAGGAATAAAATCTACCTTGAACCAAAAACGAAAAAGAGAAAAAAAAACAGAACCCACCAGTTACTCAGAGGAAAACCGTATCAGGGCACTTGCTCCAGTTGTAAACAATTCTGAAGTTGGTCAGTGGTGGGGAATCGTCTCCCATTCAGCCAGCAGCCCCCACACAACAAGCGTCCTCATTGCAAAGCTGGGGCACCGTGCCGAGGCATCTGTGAGTAAACGTGAGCTTAGCCCCAGGCCAGTTGCTGCTGAACTGTTCCCACCCTTCCCAGGTAAAACACCTGAAAATATACAAGGACTTGAAAGCCTAGAGGAAGGGCCATGGCGCCACACGAGTGACAGCATGCCAGCTGACTTGGTGCCTGCAGGCCAGCCAGGATGGTCCTGGCCCTGGGTGCTCTTCTGGAAGATTTCCATTTCCCTGCCTGAGATACCCGTCCTGTCCCTGCCCCCACTGCTTTTTTCCTTCCTCACCTCTGCCCAGGGAGAAATTCCAGCAGCAGGTATGGGTGACACATCCTCTTCTTCAGCAGGTGGCAGCCTGGCAACTGCTGCAGAAAGTCCAGCAGAGCCCCACTCACACTGGGCCACCCACAAAGCCGCGGCCTCTCACTCCCTCCCACCAGCCCAGCCCCGAGACTGCTGACAGGGCAGAGAAAATGGCGTCAGACACAGCTGCAGGGGCTCTTGCTGCCTGGAGTGGTATTTATATTGATCTCAACCCAGGCACACCTGGGGAGGGCTGGCCGGCACGGTAAGGCTGCCCAGGTCAGCCAATCATCACCCCTCAGGGGCTCACAGTTGCAGAAAATGGAACTTGCTGAACCGGCCAGGTCCAAGGAACAGGTGTGGGCTCCTGAGAGGATAGACAAGGGGCTGCAGCTTTGGCTTGTTTTCTCATCATTTTATCTGGCCCATGAGTGGGAGACAACTTCAAGAAGGCCCTCTGCTAATGAGAGGACCCCAGTGTCAGGGAGAGGAGGGGTGGTGGGTGGGAACGGAGGCCTGGTGCCCCGGGTGCAGTGGAAGTCTCTGGAAGACCAGGTGGAGGGAGGCCGCACAGAGTGATGCCCAGGGTCACAGACCTGTCGGAGCTGCTGTTTGTTAGTTCAAGTCCTGCTCTGAGGTGCTCTGTGTCAGCTCTGAGCGACAGGTGAGCTGGGGGTGCTCTGCAATAAGGGCTATGTGCACGGTTCCTGTGTGCCCAGCCCTGCCACGGTACCTGCAAGGGTAGCTCTGTATCCTGGGAGTGGCCTGGCCACGAGAGCCCCGTGGGCTGCTGGGTACCTGCCCGGCCAGCTCCAAATCTTGGGATTGGCCTGGCCACGAGAGCCCCGTGGGCTACTGGGGACCTGGTAAAGCACGGTCAGGACAGTCAGTGAAGCCATCGAGGATATACATCCAGTTGTTCCTAATTCGTAGACCCTGCTGGTCATTCTACCATCCACCAAGACATGGTATTCTGTATTCGAGTTAGATGATGCCTTCTTCTGTATATCATTAGAGTCAGAGTCACAAGAAAATTTGGCTTGTGATTGGCAGGACTCAACATACAACAAAGACAATACTGCTGGGGCCGTCCTGCCCCAAGGGCTCAAAAATTCCCACACCACCTTTGGGGAAAGTTAACTAAAACCTAAAAGATCTACCTCTGGAGAAGGGAACCCTCCTTCAATATGCAGACAACATTCTGATCGCCAGTCCTACTAAGGAGGCCTCTGAACCACCTAGCCAATAAAGGATAGAAGGTGTCCAAGAAAAAGGCTCAAATATCACAGACTGCGGTGACCTGCCTGGGCTCCATTCTCACAGAAAGTTGGAGAAGCCCATCCCAGGAAAGGGAAGAAGCCATTTGCAGCCTTACCCCTTCTAAAACTAGAAGACAGCTTAGGGGTTCCTGGGGAGGTTGGAGTTTGGCGCATCTGGATCCCAAACTACAGTCTAATAGCTGGGCCTCTATATGAAACATTGAAAGGAAAAGATGATGATCCTTTCGAATAGAATCCAGAAGTGGTCTTTCAAGAATGGAAAGAGCAGTTAATTCAGATCCTTGCCCTGGACCTCCGTAATTTAGCTAAAACCTTTCACCTTTACATTCCCAGTAGAAGGTGAATTGCCCTTGGAGTATTAGTGCAAAAACTGGGACCACTAGAACTGGAACAACTCAAGTATGCCGTCCAGGTAGGAGAAGCTATGGTCACCAAGGGCTTGGCCAGACGCCCCATCCGGCCAGGATACTGGGGGTATCTAAAAACCTGGAAATCAGCAGCCCGCAAGGCCAGCTCCCTCCTAAGGGAAAACGACCCCACGTGGTGATCCTAACGACCAACCATGCCCTGAAGTTGCAGGGTTCGCTCCGTGGGCACACCGACCTCGAGTGAGGAGGCCCTCCAACTCCAACCTTCAGAGAGACAACCAGGGGTAACGGGCCCCCATGACGACTCGCGTGAGCATCACTTGACCTGGAGCCTCTCTCAGAAAACAACAACAGTGTGTCCCAAAAGAGCAGACTACTGCTTGCAGGACTTACTGCACCCGGAGGGGAACTAATAAGCTTGGCGGTGGAACCGTCGATAATGCTTTCACCATAGAAAAGCCTACAGACACCGCGGTGATGGCGGCCAATGAGACCCGCTGGACTCCTGGCTACTTCAAAAAGCCGTTGACTCAGTGGCTGTCATGGTCCTGGATCACCACCGGCCCTGGACTCTCTGGGAGTTGAGCGGGCAGGGATTTGACACCTGGTGCTGTTTGTACGTTAATTCAGGGCCCTAATTGAAGAAAGTGAAGACTAGTGGTCAGAGCATCTAGGCTGGCAGAAACCGTCAGCCTAAGGTGGACGAACAAATGTGGAACGGGGTAAAACCGGACCCCCCAGCGTCTCTGTGCATCTCTTTCCTGGACCCTTAAAGGTCATTGGAATCTATAAGACTTCCAATGCTGGTGCTCAGGCGGACAAGCAGTGAGGCAGGAGGCCTGGGGACAATCAACCTCACCTGGAGGCTGCTGGGGAGAAGTTCTGACCCTCCCCACCCCGGGTATGAGGACTCCCAACTCAGCATGAGGGTGCAGCACTCAGCTCTGCACCCTCAGAGCCCCAAGAATGAGGAACAGGACAAAAGGCAGAGGAGGGGTTTGTCCCCAGCAAAGCCCTTGAAAAATTCTTGGGAGATAAAAATAGAATCTGGGCAATAAAATAAAGTCTAACCTTTTTTTCCTTTGTGCTTTGTCTAATTTCACTTGCTCCTAGGGTCCCGCATGCAGAGGTCCCACACCTGGCACTTCAGACCCGATTTCCTAGTGCAGAATGGCGGGGCCCACACCTCAGCTCACGGGGCCCTGTGCAGACTCCGCGACATAGAGCCTGAGCTGCAGCTAACCTGGCCCTCGAGCGCTCCGTCCCCTCCCTCCCACTGATGCTTATGGGATCCCTACACAGCAGCCCGGCCCACAGCCCGCGGGGGAGCGCAGGCTCTCACCTCTCCATTCTCTGATCAAAATATAAAGTTTCCTTTGCTTCGGAACCAAACTCAGTCTTGATCTGTTGACTCCAATGACACTGGGCAGGGGGACCCTTGTTGGGGCCCACTCTCGAGGATCAGTAAGAAAATTTGAGAACATTGTAACTTCAGTGAACAGATGTGTGAACCAAACTGTAAGGAATGAAGAGCATTGTGTAAGGCTCGTGTAAAATAAGATATTTCTAACAATCCCATTTGTTATTTCCATCACTTTATTATAAGCAAGGTCAGCGGAGGGTCACTGTCTTATTTGTCAGGTCAAGTTTAGAGAAATTAAGTGATTGTTTTCCAAGGATGTACATCTAATGGTCTTGGCTGAAGCTTCAATCTTCTTTTGAATGCTTTTACATTGAAAATGATACCATTCTTTCAGCTCCCCCATTTCTGAGGAATATAAAATCTTGTAACTTATTGTTACCAAAGGGGAAAGGGGCGGGGAGGGATAATTTAAGATTTTAGGATTAACACATACACAATGCTATGTATAAAATGGATAATCAACAAGGGCCTACTATATAGCACAGGGAACTACACTTAATATTTTGTAATAACCTATAAAGGGAAAGAATCTGGAAAAAATAGAGACCTATATCTACATCATCTACCAAGGCCAGATAAAATGTAACTTAAGGGAGGCCAATGGTGACCACTTCTGACCCTCAATCATCTAAAGCTTGGACTCTGCCTGCTGCCCAAGGCCCTTCATGAACATACATGCATGTACCCATAGCTTAAAACTTCCCCAGTTTTGGCGTTCTGGGAGACACGGATTTGGAAAGATCCCTGGTGTGCCCCTTACTTGCAGGGGACCCTTCCTACTGCTGAAACATGCCTGTCACACCCAGAGGATGGTACACCGTCTGATCAGGAAGAGTTTGGAAAAGGCATCTCATCTCCTCATCTCCTGGTGCTCGGGTTCCCCCCACCAGCCTCTTTCCGAACAATCTCCCCACTTAACGAAGTCTGCACCTTCAACATCCAGTTTCGCACAGTTTGGAATTTGTCCGGAGGATGAAGGGGAAGGGGGAGATCCATGAGAGACAAGCCCTAGCAGTTTGGACAGGAAAATGCCACTTTAATTTCCATTTAGTAAGAGGAATTAACCAAAGGTTCACCTTGCCCCAGAACCAGAATAGGGCTTGAAGCAATCCTGCTGTTTTGTTGCTAGATCTCAAAGAAACAAGTTGAAAAATGGAGGTCAGGAGCACTGCAATTCACAAACCTGCAGGGTTTAAAATGATACCTATCATCGAAAAATGTCTTCACGTAAGCCATGGAAAAGGATTTTAACGAAAGGCAGAACTGCAGGAAAGGAATTTCAAGAGGTAGATTGAACTAGCCATTAAAGCACATGAAAAAGCGGCTGAACTTCACCAATAACGCAATTGGCCAAAAAGGGCTGGCAATGCAAATCAACACTACAAAGATGTAACAATTCGTATCAGTCAGAAGGGCTATCCTCACAAAATGTAAAAACCAGAAATGCAGGACAGGGCTTGGAGAAAATGGAACCCTGCTACACTGATGGTGGGAATGTAAATTGCCAATGGCCAGGCTTCAGAAGTGTATTGTGTTTCCTACAAAATTAAAAAACAGAGATACAGAGCATACGACACTTGCGCTCATGCGCGTATATCCTGTGAAAACCAAAAATCTACAGGACACAAGCACCCCAAAGTTTAGTGCTGCTCTGTTTACAAGAGCCTCGAACTGGATACAACATAAATGTCCTTGGGGAAGAAAAATGGTTAAAGAAGAAGTGGTATTTACAGACAATGGAATATACCTCAGCCAGGTAATCAATGAAATAAGGCCAGTTGGAGCAACTCGTGTGGACTTAGGTACAATCATTCTAAGTGACATAAGTCAGACAGAAAAAGAGACTTATCATGAGATATCACTTACAGGTGGAATCTAAAAATGGCTACACATGAACTAAATTACAAAACAGAAACAGTCACACATTTAGAAACCACACTTATGGCTGCTAAAGGTGAAAGGTGGGGTGGGGTGAGGCACAAACCATGAGGTTGAAATGAGCACAGATATGGTTCCAAACCAAATAGCTAATCGACAAGACCCACTCTGTAGCTCAAAGAACTGGACTCACAACACTCTAGTCACCGGAAAAGAATATATATGACTGGTAAGGATCTAAAAAAGAATTTATTGAGGTCTCTCAGTAAGTGAATCAAGAAGATGTACAGCAACAAGAAACACTACACTGAAAATCAGCTGTACCCCATTATAAAAATAAGTTCCAAAAAATTTTTTTAAAAGACAG
The DNA here is from genome assembly GCF_011762595.2 of Tursiops truncatus. Taxonomy (NCBI): domain Eukaryota; kingdom Metazoa; phylum Chordata; class Mammalia; order Artiodactyla; family Delphinidae; genus Tursiops; species Tursiops truncatus. The sequence goes on from NC_047035.1 coordinate 94,090,323, forward strand.
TGAGAGAGAGAGAAATTCCTACAGAATTCCTTCAGGGTCTCTGATGCAACCTGGATTGACTACATCTAGACCCACAGACAGATGGGACTTAAGGATGGACACTCATGGAGTGAGAAAATTGGTGAGGATGGGCCAGCAAATGCAGCACCTTTAGAATAATACTGCCTGGCCCCATTCCAAGGGTCCCAAATCTCCAGGTGCAGGGGAACCTTCCTAGAGCTAAAATATGCATGGGACACACAGACGATGGTACACCGTCTGATCGGGAAGAGTTTGGAGAAGGCACCTCATCTCCTCATCTCCTGGTGTTCGGGTCCCAGCTCCAGCCTCTTTTCTAACAATCTACTCACCAGGGGAAGTCAGCACCTTCAACATCCTGTTTCTCACAGTTTGGAATTCGTCTGGAGGATGAAGGGGAAGAGGGGGAACCATGAGAGACAAGCCCGAGGTGTCTGAACAGGGACATGCCACTCTAATTTCAAATCAGGAAGAGGAATTGACCAAAGGCTCAGCTTGCCACTGAAACCAGAATAGGGCTGGAAGCAATCCTGGAAAAATGCCTTGAGGTAAGTCACGAAAAAGGACAAGAAAACAAGGCAGAATTGCAGGAAGGGGCTTTCAAGAGGTAGATTGCACTCGCCATGAAAGCAAATGGAAAGGGATAGAACTTCTTCAACGATGCCATTGGCCAAAATGGGCGTATGCATTTTTCCTGAACATATTCAGGAAAAATGCATATGCGCCTTTTCGACAACCAAAGAGGCGCGCAGTGCAAATCAACACTACAAAGAGAGATCACTTCACATCACTCCGAAGGCCATCCTCACAAAGTGTAAAAACCAGAAATGCAGCATAGGGCATGGAGAAAAGGGAGCCTTTTCACGGTGACTGTGGGACGGTAAATTGCCAATGGCACTCTGGAGAAGTGTATTGTGTTTCCCAAAAAAAATCTCAGAAACAAAGCTACAGAGCATATGGCACTTCCACTCATGGGCATATATCTTGGGAAAAGCAACACTCGACAGGACAGAGGCACCACAACGTTTAGTGCTGGTCTGTTTACAAGAGCCTCGACATGGATACAACCGAAATCTCCTTGGAAGGAAAACATGGATAACGAAGATGTGATACTTATGTACAATGGAATATAACTCAGCAATGAAATCAATGAAATAAGGCCAGTTGCAGCAACTCAGGTGTACTTAGGTACGAACATTCTCAGTGACATAAGTCAGACAGAAAAAGAGACTTATCATAAGATATCAGTTATAGGTGGAATATCAACATCGCTACACATGAACTAAAGGAAAAAAGAGACACAGAATCACACATTTAGAAAACACACTTACGATTGCTAGAGTGCAAATGTCAGTTGAGGTGAGGCATAAACCAGGAGTTTGAAATGAGCAGATACCATTCCATAGACCAAATAGGGAATCAACAAGACTTATTCTAAAGCTCAAAGGACTGGACTCAGCACAATCTACACACTGGAAAAGATTATATACGACGGGTAAGAATCTGAAAAAGAATTTATCGATGTCTCTCTGTAAGTGAATCAAGTGGATGTACAGCAGCAAGAAACAGCACTGAAAATCAGCTACACCCTCTTATAAAAATAAATTTTAAAAAAAGACACTGAGTAAGAGATAAATTCCTACAGAATTCGTTCATGGGCTGGGATGCAAGCTGGATTGAGCATATTTAAACACACAGCTGGATGGGACCTAAGGCTGGACATTCGTGGGGCTGAGAGGCTTGGTGAGCATAAGTCAGCAAATGCAGCCCCTTTAGAGTAATACTGCCTGGTCCTGATTCCATGGGTCCCAAATCTCCAGATGCAGGCCACCCTTCATACAGCTAAAACATGCATGGGACACCCAGAGGATGGTACACCATCAGATCGGGAATAGTTTGAGAAAACCGCTTCATCTCCTCATCTCCTAGTGGTCGGGTTCCCACCTCCAGCCTCTTTCCTGGCAATCGCCCCACTTGGGGAAGTCAGCACCTTCAACACCCTCTTTCGCACACTTTGGAATTTGTCCGGAGGATGAACTGGAACAGGGGGAACAATGAGAGACAATGCCTAGGTGTTTGGACAGGCACATGTCACTCTAATTTCCAATGAGGAAGAGGAATTGACCAAAGGCTCAGCTTGCCCTTGGAACCAGAATAGGGCTTGAAGCAACACTGCTGTTTGGTGGCCAGTTCCCAAAGAAACAAGTTGAAAAATGGAGCTCAGGGGCACTGCAATTCACAATCCTGCAGCATTGTAAAAGATACCTAACATGGAAAAATGCCTTGAGGTAAGTCACGAAAAAGGACTTGAAAGCAAGGCAGAATTGCAGGAACGGGATTTCAAGAGGTAGATTGGACTCGCAGTTAAAGCACATGAAAAGCAGCTGACCTACGCCAATGATCCATTTGGCCAAAAAGGGCATATGCATTTTTTCTGAATATATTCAGGAAAAATGCATATGCCCTTTTTTGCCAACCAAACAGGCAGGCAATGAAAATCCACACTTCGTATCAGTCAGATCGGCCATCATCACAAAGTGTAAAAACCAGAAAAGCAGGACAGGGCATGGAGAAAAGGGAGCCCTGTTTCGCTGACGCTAGGAACGTAAATTTCCAACGGCAACTCTGGAGAAATGTATTGTGTCTCCTAAAAAATCTAAAAAAAAGAGCTACAGAGCATATGGCACTTCCACTCGTGGGCGTATATCTTGGGAAAAACAAAATTTGACAGGACACAGAGAACCCAACTTTTAGTGCATCTCTGTTTACAGGAGCCTCGACTTGGATACAAACTAATTGTACCTGGAAGGAAAAACGGATAAAGAAGATGTACTTATGTACAGTGGAAAGTTAATCAGCCATGAAATCAATGAAATAAGGCCAGCTGCAGCAACTCGGGTGGACTTTGGGACGATCATTCTAAGTGACATAAGTCAGACAGAAAAAGAGACTTATCATAAGATATCACTTAGAGGTGGAATCTAAAAATGGCTACACATGAACTAATTAAAGAAGAGAAATGGAGTCACACATTTAGGGCTTCCCTGATGGCGCAGTGGTTAATAATTCACCAGCCAATCAGGGGAAACAGGTTCAAGTCCTGGTCCGAAAAGATCCCACATGCCGCAGAGCCACTATGCCCGTGCGCCACAAACACTGAGCCAGCATTCTCGAGCTGGCAAGCCACAACTACTGAGCCCACGTGCCACAACTACTGAAGCCCGCATACCAGCGCGTGTGTTCGGCAACAAGAGAAGCCACCCAATGAGTAGCCTGCGCACCGCAACCAAACCCAAGGCAGCCAATTAATTGATTAATTAATTAATTAATTTTTTAAAAAAACAAGTTGCCGTCTGACTTAGTGCCTGGTGAGGGCCAAATTTCTGGTTTATAATGTGGGTCTTCTGGTTCTGCAATTAAATGATGTAATGGGCATAAGATCTTTTGTGTGCTACATTTATTAGGTCACTAATCCCATATTTTAGGTCTCTGGCCTCATGACCTAATCACCTCCCAAAAGCCCCACCTCCTAATACCATCAACAAGGGAGCTGGTTTTCAAAATTTGAAAATAGAGGCACAAAATGTTTATAGCATAATAGGGACCACACGGTTAATTTATTTTCCCTTTCATGTTAAAGGTTTTGCACATATATATTTATTATATAATCTTGAAACCCTTCTTTTTCTCAAGATTCTTTTCCCATATAGGCCAGTACAGAGCACTGACTAGAGTTCCCTGTGCTATACAGCAGGTCCATACCAATACTTATCTATTTTATATATAGTAGTGTGTATATGTCAGTCCCATTCTCCCAATTTATCCCTCCCCCACTTATCCCCTGGTAACCATAAATTTATTTTCTATATCCATGACTCTATTTCTGTTTTGTAAATAAGTTATTTTCTATCTTTTTCTTTTAGATTCCGCATGTAAGCAATATCATATGATATCTGTCTTTCTGTGTCTGACTTGCTTCACTCAGTATAACAATCTCTAAGTCCATCCACGTTGCTGAGAAACCCTTAATTGTTAAGGATAACTCTCAGTTTTTTCCAGTGTCATCAGCTATTCTTTCTGGCAGACATGTGATGACACTTTTTAAACAAGGATATATTGAGACCAAGGCTCCTGACCTGCAAACAAAAAAAACCATCATTCATATAGTGAAAACTTTGCACATCAAAGGATGATAGCACTTGGTCTCTATCGTTTTGCACCCACTGCTGACAGAGGGCAGAGGAGTTTGACTCACTAACCTTCCTTACGTGCATTTCTTCCTAATGGGCTATTCCACATAAAACTTATAAGAAGCGGCACTGCATCATGGAACACACCAATCACTACTCCAGATTCTGAAGCAGCAAAAAATAAAAATAAAAACATGATGAAATCATCCAAAGGGTTCTGTCCACATTGTTACAATAGATTCCCTCGCACTGTGAAACCTTTTCAAACCCTATCACTTGAACCTGTTTTTATTTTTTTCAACAACAATAAGGTGAATCTGGAGTCACATGCTCCAGTAATATTACACTATCCCTTGTGCAACTATATAGGGATTCAAGGAGGTATGTGAGGCTATCATGAGAGGTTGCCTAGAGTAATTAGGACATTTCATTTAATGTTGCCCCTTCTCCCTAAGATGTCTGCTGTCCTCTTCTTTTTGTAGCTACTAGCATTGAGAAAGTGAGCAAGGTAAGGCCCTTCTCTTTTCTTGCCCATGAATGCACCCGTGATGGACCCCACAGACCTTGGTGCTTCCAGAATCCCCTGAACCTCCTGACCTTCCATGCACGGCATCATATAGAAAAAGATGGTGACGTGTATATTTGTATAAAACATGCTATAAAATTTTCGTGTCTTCCCTTCCTCATAATTCCAAAGAATAGATTTCTTTGGATTTCTGCTTAATGCTGCTGGAGTTGGTACCTAAGTTGAGGGAGGTATCAGGGCACACCAAAAGAGAGGGTAACTGCACAGAAAATACAAGCAGGTACATTTCTGTGTAGTTTCAGCAGCTTATTTCCTATATCAACCATGGTGATATGTTGACCCGTCCTCTTTCTACTAGTAGTACGACAAACAAATATAAAGGATATTCAGGCTTCTTGTTTTATCCCCACCTCTCACAATTGATCTGCATTCACATATAGGACAATGAGGGGCCCTCACTACCATCTTACCCAATACTGGAGAACTAGCGAATGTCCGAATTTTTCCAGGGATTATTTTCATATTCTCCAATCAGTCCTATGAAGGAATCTTACCTATTCTGTTTAATGAAGTCATATCTTGCATGGCACCCATCATCACCAATACTGGAAAGAAATTTGAAGGGTCTTAGATTTTACCACATTTGAAATTCCAATATTTTAGCCTGTCACGTTTTTGGATTTTACAAAAAAATATTTTAAATGAGACAAAAAAAATTTTTTATGGCACAGACAGCAATAGTTTTATATTTTTATCTGTTCCACTTGCACACAAAAGTCTCATGGGGTGATGTAAAGTAGTCCTGTTGGATGCTGTGCACCTGTAAGTATGGATTAAAGCTTAGGAATCTTAAGCTTCAGTCACCTGAAACTTTTAAAGTAGGATGCAAACAATCCTGTCCAACATTTGAACAGAGCAAGACACTGTCTTTATTTTATTTGTCAGGTACTTAATCTGTCTTTTGCCCCAAGGAGAGAAACAACTGGCATCTTCCATCAATGTGTTGTACAAATATCTTTGAACAGAGTGCAAGCAAAGGCTGATAAAAGGTGTGAAAAAAAAAGAGAGACACTTGTGGCATTTTCTCCTAACTTACTGCAATCTCCCATTTAAAATGTGGGAATAATCAATCTTCTGAGGAAAAAGGCCCAAGGAAGGTTTTTGCCTTTGGGGAATAATGGAATTTCTAACGATTTCAGGAGGTAAGAAGAATTGGTGAGAATGACCATGAGACATGAGAGAAAAGTCAGATCAATGGATGAAGTGATGTTTACCTCTGTGAATCAATGAGAGGTAGGAGCAAATGAAAGTTGAATACAACATTTTATGAATAAATGTAACCTTTCAGCTGTCCGAGAAAAAATTAATTTTCACTATGATACAACATATTTCGTTTACAAAGTTAACTTAAATTTAAAGCTTAATAATTATATTTATTGAAGAAACGAAAACATCTTTCTGGTTTAGAATAAATAGTGTGCTCTGCTACAGATAAGAAGACTACATAAATAGAAATATGACTAAGTAAGTAAATAAAGAGGAAAATAACAAATTAGATGTTATTAACATTAAAAACTGACAATCATCTAAAGAAAGAGAAGGAGTGACAGAAAGAGAGAAGAACTCATATCAAGCATATATAAAAAACTCCTAAATAAGAAGTCTTAAGATGTTTAAAAAAAAAGTCTTCAATAAGAAGATAATGTAAGAGCAAAAATGGGGAAAATATACCAAAAGATATTTCAAAAAAGAGGGTACAGAATGTTAAGTAAACATATCAAAAGATGCTTGGCTTCTTAGTAGTCAATTAAATGAAACAAAAGCAATCCTTGGAATTATCACTCACAAACCAGAAAGTTCAAATGAAAATGACAGGTATTATCAAGTTTGACAAGAATGTGTGTAATTCTTGAATCTCATTCACTGCTGCTGAGCATGAAAATCCATAAAAAAGTTTTGAAAATATTTAGAAGTACCTAAAAAGATAAACACATAAGGGCTTCCCCGGTGGCACACTGGTTGAGAGTCCACCTGCCGACGCAGGGAATACGGGTTCGTGCCCGGGTCCTGGAAGATCCCACATGCCGCGGAGCGGCTAGGCCCGTGAGCCATGGCCTCTGAACCTGCGCGTCCGGAGCCTGTGCTCCGCAACGGGAGAGGTCAGAACAGTGAGACGCCCGCATACCGCAAAAAAAAAAAAAAAAGATAAACACATGAAAGCTATGACTCGAAAATTTTACTACTACATGTATACTGAACAATAATTTATACACATACCACCAAAGCTCAAGTTCTAGAATTTACATACCAGTGCTATTCTCAACAGACACAAACTAAAAATCACTCATATTTTAATACACATTGGGATAAATTACTTAGTAGTTAAATGTTTACACTATGGAATCCTATGCAACAGTGTCAATACATGATCACAACAGGCAACCATATAGGTATGTTCACAAACAACATAAGGAATAAAAAAGCCCTGTCCAAAAGTGTTTATACTGTGTCATAACATTTATACAAAATGCAAAATACAGGTAAAGTGATCTTTTTGTTACATACCAGAACAATTGTAAACCTTAAGGGGAGCCACTAGAATGGGGCCAGGGGGCCTCTGAGTGTCTGGAAATTTTCTGTGTCTTTATCTAGAAGCTAGGTATAGAGTGTATTCAGATTCTGAATTTTCTGAAATTTGTCATTTTCTTACAAACCGTGCATGTTTTTAGTTGTTTTTTATACAGAACAAAAAGTAAAAAATATAGACTAGGGAAGGTACTTATATTAGCACTTTAATATCCATGCTTTTCAAGGTGGAAGTGAAAGATATTAAACACTGACATTGTGATTACGTCTTAAAAGTAAGCTGAAAATTTGAGATTAATAAATAAGACATACTTCTTCATATATAATACTCAAAGAGGAGGGGTAGAAAGGAGCATTATTTTCTTAATTTAATACAGAATAGTTAAGACAGAAAATAAAGAAAACAGACTAGGTTTAAAAAGGAGCACACTGGACTTCCTTGGTGGCACAGTGGATAAGAATCTGCCTGCCAATGCAGGGGACAGGGGTTCGAACCCTGGTCTGGGAAGATCCCACATGCTGCAGAGCAACTAAGCCCATGTGCCACAACTACTGACCCTGTGCTCTAGAGCCCGCAAGCCACAACTATTGAGCCTGCATGACACAACTACTGAAGCCCATGCACCTACAGCCCATACTCCACAAGAAGAGAAACCACCGCAAGGAGAAGCCCATGTACCGCAATGATGAATAGCCCCCGCTCGAGACAACTAGAGAAAGCCCTGTGAAGCAACGAAGACCCAATGCAATGAAAAATAAATAAAATTAAATCTTTTGACTTATGAGATGACTTACTAACGTGGCTGCAGTTGGAGGCCTCAGTTTCTTGCCACATGGATCTCTCCTTAGGGCTGCTTCAGTGTCCCCATGACATGGCAGCTGGCTTACCCCAGGATGAGCGATCTAGCAGAAAACAAATCAGAAGCTGCGATGTCTTTTATGACCCACCTTTGGAAGCTGCACTTTGTCTTTTCTGCAATGTCTTAATAGTTAAACACTCAACAATTATCATGTGCCAGGGGCCTCACAGGTGCATGAAGATTAGGAGATACTTAGGGGATGATTAGGGCCATCTTGGAGGCTGGCGACCAAAGTGGCTGACTAGCCAAAGACTGAATGTTGTTTCCTTCACATCTGGAGAGAAAATGGTCAGTGAATCCCATTGGTGGTCTTTGAGATGTACGAAAGTTACCTCTTGCTCTCAGCTCCAGCCGTGTGGCTGAAGGGTCTTGGTGCTCCAGCCGGGTGTCAGACCTGTGCCTCTAGGGTGGGAGAGCCAAGTTCAGAATATTGGTGTACCAGAGACCTCCGGTGCCATGAAATATCAAAAGGCGAAAGCTCTCCCAGCGATCTCCATCTCAATTCAAAAACCCAGCTCCCCTCAAAGACCAACAAGCTCCTGTGGTGGACACCCTATGGCAAACAGCTAGCAATACAGGAACACAGCCCCACTCATTATCAGAGAGGCTGCCTAAGATCATAATAAGATCACAGACACCCCAAAACACACAACCGGATGCGGACCTGCCCACCAGAAAGACAAGATCCAGCCCAACCCAACAGAACAGGCACGAGTACCCTCCACCAGGAAGCTTACACAACCCACTGAACCAAACTTTGCCACTGAAGGCAGACACCGAAAACAACGGGACACTACGAACCAGCAGCCTGCAAAAAGGAGGCCCCAAACACAGTAAGGTAAGCAAAATGGGAAGACAGAGAAACACACAGCAGATGAAGGAGCAAGGTAAAAACCCACCATACCAAAAAAATGAAGAGGAAATAGGCAGTCTACCTGAAAAAGAATTCAGAGTTATGATAGTAAAGATGATCCCAGATCTTGGAACTAGAATGGAGAAGATACAAGAAACGTTTAACAAGGACCCAGAAGAACGAAAAAGAAAACAATGATGAACAACACAATAGTGGAATTAAATATTTTCCAGAAGGAAACAATACCAGAATAACTGAGGCAGAAGAATGGATAAGTGACCCGGAAGATAAAATAGTGGAAATAACTATCGTAGAGAAGAATGAAGAAAAAAGAATGAAAAGAATTGAGGACAATCTGAGACACCCCTGGGACAACATTAAATGCAACAACATTCGAATTATAGGGGTCCCAGGAGAAGAAGAGAAAAAGAAAGGGACTGAGAAAGTATTGGAAGAGATTATAGTTGAAAACTTCCCTAATATGGGAAAGAAAAGAGTTAATCAAGTCCAGGAAACTCAGAGAGTCCCATAAGGATAAATCCAAGGAGAAATATGCCAAGACACATATTAATCAAACTATCAAAAATTAAATACAAAGAAAGAATATTAAAAGCAGCAAGGGAAAAACAACAAATAACATACAAGGGAATCCCCATAAGGCTAACAGCTGATCTTTCAGCAGAAACTCTGCAAGCCAGAAGGGACTGGCAGGACATATTTAAAGTGATGAAAGGAAAAAAACTACAACCAGGATTACTTACCAAGCAAGGATCTCATTCAGATTTGACGGAGAAATTAAAAACTTTACAGACAAGCAAAAGCTAAGAGAATTCAGCACCAACAAACCAGTTATACAACAAATGCTACAGGAACTTCTCTAGGCAGAAAACACAAGGAAAATACAATAACAAACTCAGAACAATTAAGAAAATGATAATAGGAACATACATATCGATAATTACCTTAAATGTAAATGGATTAAATGCTCTTGACAAAAAGCTTTTGACAAAATTAAACACCCATTTATGATAAAAAAAAAAAACCCTACAGAAAGTAGGCATAGAGGGAACTCTACTCAACACAATACAGGCCATATATGACAAACCCACAGCCAACATCATTCTCAATGGTGAAAACCTGAAACCATTTCCACCAAGATCAGGACCAAGACAAGGTTTCCCACTCTCACCACTAAAATTCAACACAGTTTTGGAAGTTTTAGTCACAGGAATCAGAGAAGAAAAAGAAATAAAAGGAATCCAAATCGGAAAAGAAGAAGTTAAGCTCTCACTGTTTGCAGATGACATGATACTATACATAGATAATCCTAAAGAGGCTACCAGAAAACTACTGGAGCCAATCAATGAATTAGGTAAAGTAGCAGGATACAACATTAATGCACAGATATCTCTTTCATTCCTATACACTAAAAAAGAAAAATTTGAAACAGAAATTACAGAAACACTCCCACTTACCACTGCAACAAAAAGAATAAAATACCTAGGAATAAACCTACATAAGGAGACAAAAGACCTGTACTCAGAAAACTATAAGACACTGATGGAAAAAATCATAGATGACACAAAAAGCTGGAGAGATATACCATGTTCTTGGATTGGAAAAATCAACATTGTGAAAATGACTATACTACTCAAAGCAATCTACAGGTTCAATGCAATCCCTATCAAACAACCAATGGCATTTTTCAGAGAAACAGAACAAAAAATTTCACAATTTGTATGGAAACACAGAAGACCACGAATAGACAAAGCAGTCTTGAGAAGAAAAACAGAGCTGGAGGAATCAGGCTCCCTGACTTCAGACTATACTACAAAGCTGCAGTAATCAAGACAGTACGGCACTGGCACAAAAACAGAAATATAGATCAATGGAACAGGAGAGAAAGCCCAGAGATAAACCCACGCACATATGGTCACCTTAGTTTTGATAAAGGAGGCAAGAATATACAATGGAGAAAAGACAGCCTCTTCAATAAGTGGTTCTGGGGAAACTGGGCAGCTACAAAGAGAATGAAATTAGAAGACGCCCTAACACCATACACAAATATAAACTCAAAATGGACTAGAACCTAAATGTAAGGCCAGACACTATAAAAATCTTACAGGAAAACATAAGCAGAACACTCTATGACATCAATCAGAGCAAGATCATTTTTGACCCACCTCCTAGAGAAATGGCAATAAAAACAAAACTTAAAAAATGGGACCTAATGAAACTTAAATGCTTTTGCACAGCAAAAGGAAAACAAAAAAAAGACAAAAAGACAACACTCAGAATAGGAGAAAATATTTGCCAATGAAGCAACTGACAAAGGATTAATCTCCAAACTTTACAAGCAGCTCATGCAGCTCAATATCAAAAAAACAAACAACTCAATCCATAAATGGGCAGAAGAACTACATAGACGTTTCTCCAAAGAAGATATACAGATTGCCAACAAATGCATGAAAGAATGCTCAACATCACTAATCATTAGAGAAATGCAAATCAAAACTACAATGAGATATCATCTCACACAGATAAGAATGGCCATCATAAAAAAAATCTACAAACTATAAATGCTGCAGAGGTGTGGAGAAAAGGGAACACTCTTGCACTGTTGGTGGGAATGTAAATTGATACAGCCACTATGGAGAACAGTATGGAGGTTCCCTAAAATCTAAAAATAGAGCTACCATATGACCCAGCAATCCTACTACTGGGCATATACATTGAGAAACCATAATTCAAAAAGAGTCACGTTCCACAATGTTCATTGCTGCTCTATTTACAATAGCCCAGACATGGAAGCCACCTAAGTGTCCATCAACCGATGAATGGATAAAGAAGATGTTGCACATCTCCAATATACAATGGAACATTACTTAGCCATAAAAAGAAATGAAATTGAGTTATTTGTAGTGTGGTGGATGGACCTAGAGTCTGTCTTACAGAATGAAGTAAGTCAGAAAGAGAAAAACAAATACTGTATGCTAACACATACATACGGAATCTAAAAAAATGAAAAGAAAATGGTCGTGAAGAACCTAGGGGCAGGACAGGAATAAAGACGCAGACGTAGAGAATGGACTTGAGGACACGGGGAGGTGTAAGGGTAAGCTGGAATGAAGTGAGAGAGTGGTATGGACTTATATATACTACCAAATGTAAAACAGATAGGTAGTGGGAAACAGCCACATAGCACAGGGAGATCAGCTTGGTGCTTTGTCACCAACTAGAGAGGTGGGACAGGGAGGGTGGGAGGGAGACGCAAGAGGGAGGAAATATGAGGATATATGTATATGTATAGCTGATTTTCTTTGTTATAAAGCAGAAACTAACACACCATTGTAAAGTAATTACACTCCAATAAAGACATTAAAAATACATAAATAATTTATTTTTAAAAAAAGGAAAATTAAATCATAAAAAAATAAATAAATAAAAGAGAGCACAAAATAACATAGTAACTCTAAACCTAAGTAGTTTCAGTACTGTACTAAATGTAAACGGATTAATATCTCCTATTAAAGTGTAATTTTTTTATATTATGTGCAACTAAACTGTTTTTAACAATATACAGGTAAAATAAAAGAATTAAATTAAAAAGGAGAATACATTCCATGGATTTAAAAACAATAAAACAATTAGCATATAGTATGCATCTTAGATAAAGTAGTCTTTAAGTTTAGAACAGTTTGTCATTATTATAATTAGTATTATTATCCCAATGTCTTAAATAATATTTCAGTACTTTTTCTATATGAAAAAATATTTTAATACTTTTTTCTTTGCTTTCTTGTGGTCTAATACATGGCAAGTATTTAGGTGCTAACATAATCTAAAAATGTATGTTGTTTTCTTACAGCCAACAAAAACTGAGTCAAGAAGAAATAGATAACTTGAACAGACTGATCACTAAAAGTGAAATAGAATCTGTAATTTTAAAAAACTCCCTACCAACATAAGTCCAGGATCATCTGGTTTCACAGGCAAATTCTACCAAATATACAAAGAAGAACTTACACTGATTCTTCTCAAACTCTTCCAAAAGATTGAAGAGTAAGGAATACTTCCAAAGACATTCTATGAAGTCACCATCACCCTGCTATCAAAACCTTACAGGGTGGACATCCCTGATGGCACAGTGGTTAAGAATCCACCTGCCAATGCAGGATACACAGGTTCCAGCCCTGCTTCTGAAGACCCCATATGCAGGTTAGCAACTAAGCCTGTGCGCCACAACTGCTGAGCCTGTGCTCTTGAGCTCGGGAGCCACAACTACTGAGCCTGAGAGCCACAACTACTGAAGCCCACGTGCCTAGAGCCCATGCTCGGCAACAAGAGAAGCCACCAAAATGAGAAGCCCATGCACCACAACGAAGAGTAGCCCTCGCTCGCCGCAACTAGAGAAAGCCCAGGCACAGCAACGGACACACAATGCAGCCAAAAATAAATAAATAAATAAATTTATTAAAAAACAAACAAACAAACAAAAACATATGGGGACTTTTCTGGCAGTCCAGCAGTTAAGATTTCGCCTTCCAGTGCAGGGGTTGCGGGTTCAATCCCATATACCTCACAAACAAGAAGCCAAAACATAAAACAGAAGCAATATTGTAACAAATTCAATAAAGACTTTAAAAAAACACAGAGAAAGACACTACCAAAAAAGAAAATTACAGGCCAATACCTTTGATAAATATAGATGCAAAAATTATCAACAGAGTATTAGAAAAACGAATCTGACAATACATAACAAGATCATACGCCATGACCAAATTTGATTCACCCCAGGGTCACAAAGTTGTTTCAACATATGCAAATCAATCAAAGTGATACACCCCATCAACAAAGTAAAAACAAAAAACCAAAAGATCATCTCAATAGAGGCCGAAAAAAGCATTTGAAAAACTTCAACAGCTATTCATGGTAAAAAACGCTTACCAAAGGGGGTATAGAGGGAACATATCTCAACATAAGAAAAACTATTTATGACAAACCCACAGCCAATATAATACTCAATGTTCATAAGCTGAAAGCCTTCTTGCTAAAATCTGGAACAAGACAAGTATGCCCACTCTCACCTCTTCTCTTCAACACAGTATTGGAAATCCTAGCCACAACAGTCAGACAAGAAAAAGAAATAAATTCTAACCAAATTGAAAGGGAAGAGGTAAAATTGACACTATATGCAGATTACATGATAATACATATAAAGGAAACCCTAAGAATTCCACACAAAAACAACTAGAACTGATAAACGAATTCAGCAAAGTAGCAGGATACAAGATGAACATACATAAATCGGTTGCATTTCTTTCTTTTTTAAAAAAATTTATTTTGGCTGCATTGGGTCTTCATTGCTGTGCACGGGCTTTCTCTAGTTGTGGCCAGTGGGGGCTACTCTTCCTTGCAGTGTGCAGGCTTCTCATTGCAGTGGCTTCTCTTGTTGCAGAGCACAGGCTCTAGGCAGGCGGGCTTCAGTAGTTGTGGCACACGGGCTCAGTAGTTATGGCTCACGGGCTCTAGAGTGCAGGCTAAGTAGTTGTGGTGCACAGGTTTAGTTGCTCTACAGCATGTGGGATCTTCCTGGACCAGGGCTCGAACCCATGTCCCCTGTATTTGCAGGTGGATTCTCAACCATGGAGCCACCAGGGAAGTCCCTGGTTGCATTTCTTTACACTAACAATGAAATATCAGGAAGCGAACGTAAACAAGCAATCCCTTTTAAAATGGCATCAAAAAAATAAAATACTTAGGAGTAAACCTCACCAAGGAGGTGAAAGACTTACGTGCTAAGAACTACAAAACATTAGTAAAGTAAATTGAAGATGATTCAAAGAAATGGAAAGACATCCCACGTTCTTGGACAGCAAGATATAATAGTGTTAAAATGGCCATACTACCCAGGGCAATCTACAGGTTTAATGTGATCCCTATCAAATTACCCATGACATTTTCTCCAGAACAAGAACAAATAATCCTAAACTGTATACGGAATCATAAAAAGCCAGAATTGTCAACACAATCCTGAGGAAAAAGAACAAAGCAGGAGGCATAACCCTCCCTGACTTCAGACAATACTACAAAGTTACAGTAAGCAAAACCACAAGGTATTGGCACAGAAGGAGATATATGGATCAATGGACTAGAATAGAGAGCCCAGAAATAAACCCACACACCTATGGTCAATTAACCTTCGACAAAGGAGGCAAGAATATACAATGGGGAAAAGACAGTCTCTTCAGCAAGTGGTGTTTTGAAAGTTGGACAGCCGTATGCAAATCAGTGAAGTCAGAACATACCATCACACCATACACAGCAATAAACTCAAAACAGCTTAAATGCTTAAATATAAGATAGGAAACCTTAAAACTCCTAGAAGAGAACATAAGCAAAACATTCTCTGACATACATCATACCAAAGTTTTCCTAGGTAGATCTCCTAGGGCAGTACAAATACAGTAAGTCACCTACATATGAACCTTCAAGTAGCAAACTTTCAAAGATGCAAACGTGCATTCGCTTGTCCAATCATGTAAGTTACCTCACATGTCTGGCTGGCATAAATTGTCATGTGTGTGCATCCTCTATAAGTGGTTGTGCTTTTGTGTAGAGTACAGTAGTACAGTACCTTTATTTCAAGCCCAAGATGTCTGGAGGAAAGAGTAAAAGCTACGATGAGGTAGCAGGTACTGCTAAGAAGCGCCACAGGATAATGATGGAAACAAAAGTGAAAGTAATTGAGAGAGTGGAGCGAGGTAAAGAGATGTTATACCTCGCTCATTCTTATAACATGAATCATTCAACCATTGGCACGATTCTAAAGAACAAGGACAAGACCATGGAACATGTAAAGTCTGCCGTGCCGATGATTTTGACAAAATATCAAAGAAGCATGGAAAACTGATGGAGATGCAGAAACTTCTCAGTGTATGGATGTAGGATCAACATCCTGCTCAGCTTATGCTGATTCAAGAGAAAGCTAAAAAGCCTTTATGAAGACTTGAAGAAGAAACACAACAAAGAATCAGAGGGCACGTCTTTTAATGTCAGCCATGGCTGGTTTCATCGATTCAAGGCTAGAGCCAACCTTCAAAATGCAAAAGTAAGTGGAGAGGCAGCAAGTGCAGACAGCATAGCTGTCCAGGAACTGCATGAAACAATTTGAGAAATTATTGATGATGGTGTGTATTTACCGAAGCAGGTTTTTAATGTCAATGAGACACAACAGTACTGGAAGAGGATGCCAGACGGAAGTTACATCTGTAAGGAGGAAAAGTTTATGCCTGGCTATAAAGCAGCAAAGGATAGGCTAACTGTTGTTTGGTGGCAATGCTTCTGGTGATATGAAGCTGAAGCCTCTCTTAGTTTATCAATCAGAGAACCCAAGAACCCTTAAAAACATAGCCAAGGGCTCTCTTCCTGTTGTGTGGAAGCATAACCCCAAAGCCTGGAATACACAGGCCATTTCCCAGGACTGATTTTTCCACCAGTTTATCCCAGATGTAGAGAAATACTGCTTGGAGAAGCACGTCCCAACAAAACATTCTTTTGCTGCTTGACAGCGCTCTGGGCCACACCCCATTCATGGATGACTTTCATCCCAACGTCAAAGTAGTGCATCTGCCACTGAATACTACGTTGCTCATGCAACCTGCGGACCAGGGAGTTATAGCGACTTTCAAGAAATATTATTTATGTCACACTTTTTGTCAGGCAGTAAAGGTAAGTCACAAATCAGGAACAATCTAGGGACAATTTTGGAAGAACTATAACATCTACAAGGCCATAAAAAACATTGACTTTGCTTGGTGTGAGGGTATGGCGGTCACCATGAATGGGGTTTGGAAGAACCTTGCCCACAGTTTGTTCATGATTTTTATGGATTTGAGAAGGTAGATGAGAAGTCCGAAGACGTCTTCCCCAACATAGTCACCCTCAGCGAGAAGCTGGAGTTAAATCTGCAAGAGGACCATTTCATTGAAGACCTTGCTGTGCAACATGAGGAGCTTACTAATTAAGATGTGATGGAATTGGAGTCCCAGAGAAAGGATGAAGAGGGACAGGAGGAAGAAGAAGAAGTAACTGAAGAACTGAAGAGATTCACGACACAGAAAATGGCAAGGGGATTTTCTTTATTTGAGGAGGCAGTGTTAGTTTTTGAGGTAAAGGACCCGAACATAAAATGGTACCCAAAGTTGCAGCAGCCATTCAGAATGCAATCCAGTGCTACCTTGTCATCTATGATGAGAAAAAAAGAGCTACTACCCACACATCAATGGATCATTTTTTCAAGAGGGTAGATAGAATTAAATCCAGCAAGGAACCAGAACCTGTGCCATCAACGTCAGGCATGAGTGAAATGGCAGTTTGCCCTCTGTCTCCTACTGCTGATAATCCTTCACCTCTACCATCTCCCACCTCCTCTCCCTCCTCCAATCAATAACTCTTCTTGCCTGTTCCCTCGATGCCAGCCCAAGTATCCCAGCTGTTGTACTGTATTACTGTACTTTTCAAGTTACTGTACTGTAAGATTAAAAATGTTTTCTTTATTTTTGTGTTGTTTTTTATGTATTATTTGTGTGAAGAGTATTATGAACTTATTATAGTACAGTAACATATAGCCGACTGTGTAAGTTGGGTACCTAGGCTAACTTTATTGGACTTACAAACAAATTGTACTTACAAACGCACTCTTGGAACAGAACTTGTTCATATGTAGGGGACTTACTGTAAAAGCAAAAAAGAAAGAGGAGCTAATCAAACTTATAAGATTTGCACAGCAAAGGAAACCATAATCAAAGTGGAAATACAACCTATGGACTGGGAGAAAATAGTAGCAAATGATGAGGCTGACAAGGGCTTAATTTCCAAAATATACAAACAGCTCATACAGCTCAATAACAAAATAACAAATAACTCAATGGAAAAATGGGTAGAAAACCTAAAGAAACATTTCTCCAAAGAAGACATACAGATAGCCAATAGGCACATGAAAAGATGCTCATCATCACTAATTATTAGAGAAATGCAAATCCAAATTACAATGAGGTACCACTTCACACTGATCAGAATGGCCATCATTAAAAAAATCTACAATTAACAAATGCTGGAGGGGGTGTGGAGAGAAGGGAACCCTCCTGCACTGTTGATGGAAATGTAAACTGGCACAACCACTATGGAGAACAGTATGGAGGTTCCTTAAAAAACTACAAATAGAACTACCATATGACCCAGCAATCCCACTACTGGGCATATACCCAGAGTAAACCATAATTCAAAAAGATACATATACCACAAGGTTCACTGTAGCACTATTTACAATAGCCAGGACATAGAAGCAACCTAAATGTCCATCGACAGATGAATATATAAAGAAGATGTGGCACATATATACAATGGAGTTTTACTCAGCCATAAAAAGGAACAAAATTGAGTTATTTGTAGTGAGGTGGCTGGACCTAGAGTCTGTCATACAGAGTGAAGTAAGTCAGAAAGAGAAAAACAAATACCCTATGCTAACACATATATATGGAATCTAGAAAAATGGTACTGATGAACCTAGTGACAGGGCAGGACTAAAGACACAGATTTAGAGAACAGACTTAAGGACACGGGGGGGAAAGGGAGACGGGGACATAGTAAGAGAGTAGCACTGACATATATACACTAACAAATGTAAAATAGCTAGTGGTAAGCTGCCGCATAGTATAGGGAGATCAGCTCGGTGCTTTGTGTCCCCCTAGAGGGGTGGGATAGGGAAGGTGGAGGGAGGCTCAAGAGCGGGGGATATGGGGAATATATGTATACATAGAGCTGATTCACTTTGTTTTAAAGCAGAAACTAACACAATGTTATGAAGCAATTATACTCCAATAAACATGTATTTTTTAAAAACCCACAACATTGTAAATCAACTACACTTGAAAATATTTTTTAAATGCAAAAAGTTTTTTAAATTAATTTTATTGTGTGTGCGTACCACAGGTTCAATATATAAATTATGTCAAATTGATTACATTGTTTTCCAAAATAAAGAATTTTTGGTATTTTACATCAGCTTTATAATATAAATGCAGAAAAACTATATTATTTTTTTCGTAAAGTTCAGAAGTAGCCATTTTGCTCATTTTGTATACTATAAACCACTAACTTTATTAAAAACGGATTCGTGACCTCTTCCTTCCAAAGAAATATTTCTCCAGTCACACAGGTTTAATAGAAGGTTCCGCCACGAACTGACTTGAACCTTAGAGACACGAGATTTGCATCCTGAAATCTCTTTCTTGCAAAAATATCCAATTAGCATCCTAGCATTACAGAAAAGAAATGCTTTTTTACAGATCTCAAATTCCAGGCAACTTTACTCAAGACATCATGTATTTTTAAATTATCAACACTCACCTGTTGTCTTTAACAATCAACAAAAACGTAATTTTGTGTTTCATTTATTCTGGTTCTAAGTGGTCATTCTAAACGAAAGTATTAGAGTATGTTAATATCACCTATAACATCATATTTCAAATGACTACCGTCTCTCCAAAGATGAAATATGAGGAACTCATATAATTAGGCTCTCCAAAGATTTACTCTCTGAATCTGTATTACCCTTCTTCTGAACTCCACACTGTTCATTATTCTCTGAGAATATTATTTTTCTTGTATGGCCATCGCACATGTTGATTCATTTCATTTAGCTTTTTCCTGCAATTTTATGCCTAGTTTATTTCTGAGATAATGCATTATATCAGATTGATAATTATAGAAACAAAGACTTCTCTATAATTTCCTGATTGTTTCAGGAACTCCTTTTTTTTCTAATACCTACATTCTGAAGCTCTCCACAAAGAATTACTAAAATTGTATTTATATAACTATCTACATATTAATCACACAATAATGCATTTACAATTGTATTATGATTTATTGCTAACTTTGGAGCATAAATGTAGCTGTCTTATTTATCACGCTCTTGGAAATCACTTTAATATTTGCACTTAGGACTTGAAAGAGAATGGATAAATAAAAACCTGAAGAATATGCAAATACAATTTATATATTTCTCATAAAATTAGGTGATTATCAAACCTTTAGCAAAAAAAAAGAAGAGCCCAGATACTCTGCGGGCATGATACTCGAGAATGTAGCGTCTTTCAGCAGGAAAACATGCAGTAATCCATGTGGCAGAGTTTACCTGTGACCAACTGGGGTTAGTGACCTATGCATTCCTTACATGCAACATATCAGGAGTGGAAAAATGGAATTTGTCAGTTGTGGCAATAAGTATAATGAAGTTTTGTAGCAGGTCATGCTCATATATTCAACACAGGTACAATCAAAATTACACTCATTCTGGTGTAATTTTACACAATGAGTGTAAAATTACACTCATTCTGGTGTACATTCTGGTAAATCTAAGCCTCTATCTGTTACCTTGTCTTTAACTATGAAATGTCGGAACTGACTTACAAAAAAAAAAACAAAGTGTTTTGTTTGTTTAATTACGGTCATGATGAGTAAGACATAGCTCAAAACAGCTAATTTGACTTAGTGATTCTCTCATCAGGAAACACAGTTTCTACTTCCTTGTTTATTCTCCACATCCTGTAGTAAGTAAAGTTTCAATGAATGATAAATCTACATGGCAAAAAGAAAAGAAAACTTATATGTGTTGATAAGATAATTTTGACAGGTTTTACCACGTATGTCAGTGTTTCTGGGGATGGACACAAGCCAGAGCTCCCTACTCAGACATTTTCACTGATGTCATTCCCCTTTGTCCACAATTTGAAAGTGGATAAAAATGTTTTCCATGTTTTCTTCTTTAAGAAATTAAATAAATAATGCTGTCTAGACATGATCCTCTAATGATATTCAGTCAGTGGTCATCAGAAGAGGAAAAACACAGAATCTCATACCCACAAAAGGATGACATTCAGTCAGACAAGAAAATTCTCCCTGAAATCAGAGCTTCATCTTTAACATGCAATCAAAGGCTTTCACAGGTTCTACATCACTCTGCAGTCATCTCTACCATATGGGATTGGCTCTAAGAATCTCACATCAGATGACTAACAAACATGTCATAGTACACTGATCTGGTATCAGATCCTGCCTCTCTTAATGAACTCCTTCAGGGACATTGGAATATTCTAGGCGGTTTCCTGGAGCCATCTACCCTTCCAAGTAGAAACAAGCTTTGATTCTCAATGGGACCCCTGCTCTGTCCAACCAACCTCTCTAGAAATATGATGTTCTAATCTCTCCTGATTAGACCATTTCAAGATCTCTCCCTGTGCTAATTTAGTAAAGGTAAAAGAGAAAGAAGAAAGAGGCAAACTATGCAGGGAGCAATATATAGGATTCCTTTACTTAATGTATTTATCTGATATACCCAAATATTGAGAAATATAGATTCATTTCATAATGGTCGAGGAAAGAGGAGGAGGAACCTCCATGCCAACAGTATATATAAAATGGAATCAATATTGCATAATCTCCAGCTTCAGCTTAACTATGAGGTACTAACTCTTCTCATAAAGAAGCAATAACTCTCCATCATTTGAAACACACTGAGGACTCAGACAGCTGGACTCTGAGGGTGTAGTCTCCTCACTCAAATTCTGTACCTGCATCGCAGAGCAATGAAATATTCCCGAAGAATTATTAAGGATGAGGTGGGGAACCGAAATAAGAAAGATGAATCCATAGTCTGCCCTACCATCTGTTCTGCAGGATATTACCACCATCGTGGCCCAATATGACCTTCCCACTTTTCTCTGGGCCTCTCTACGTTCCACCTCCATTATCCCATTATATCTTACCTACACTTGGAAACAACTCTACTTTTTCCACTTATCTTTATCAACAAGCATTCCGAATAGCAACTGCGTATATAACTCTTAGAAATCAAAGGTCTGACTCAGCAATCCATGACCTTCAAAGTCCAAAGTTTTCCTAATTCCCTTTATTATTTTTTTTCTACTTTCCATGTACTTACACTCTCAGGACCTCCACTGTTCTCAAGTTCGTCTTCCCTGCAAAAATCTGTCAACCTAGACATAGAGTTAAGTACCACCCTCTAATTATCTTCTAGGGAATTCAGTTTTTAAAAAAGCCTCAGCAAGCCTTATGGACTTTATTAAAGACTCTTTAAGATAATTCACAGGAGATAGCAGTACACCCATAGATATCTATTTAATACACCCTCAGAGTAATTTTTAATTTTTTTTTATAAACTCTCTTCTGGCCAATGAAGACTCTCACCTCTTCTTCAAAATATGCAGTGTCTCACCCTTCTGACTACTCTCTGCTCCATCCCAGGTCCACTCCCTTTCCTGATATTACATTCTTTCCCAATTTTGTATGTTGGTAAAATCAAATAACATAAAATACAACATGTTAGTTATTATAAAGTGCACCATTCAGTGTTATTAAATACATTCATATTATTGGGCAACCAATATCACCATTTACTTTCTAATTCTTTTCTATCTTTTAAAACTGAAACTCAATATCCTTTAAACATAACTTTCCTTTTTCTTCCATAACCACCTGAAAAGCATCATTACCCTCTCAATTTCTATGCTTTTGACTACACTAAGTACCCCACATAGGTGAAATAAGTAGTTGTATTGTTATGACTCATTAAACGGCACAAAAGTGGCATTTTTGGTAGCTAAATTTCCTTAAGATCCCTCCATCTTGTAGCATATTCCTAGATCTTTTCCTTCTTAAGTCTGAATAATATTGTATTATATGGGTATACTACATTTTGTTTATCCAGGAATTAGTGGATGAACACATAGGTTGCTTTCATATTTTAGCTATTGTGATTATTACTGCTCTAAACACTGGAGTACAAATATTTCTTTAAGACCCTGATTTCAATTCCTTTGGGTATACCTCATAGTACAATTCCTGGATCATGTAGTAATTCTATTTTTCAATATCTGAGAACTTGCCATACTCTTTTGCAAAGCAGCTGTATCATTCTACATTCCCACTGACATAGCACAATGCTTCCAACTCCCTCACATCCTCACCAATACTTGTTTTCTGCTTGTGTATGTGTCTGTGTGCTTGTGTGTGTATGCATGCACGCAAATATATAAACATGCATTTAGTGATATGCAGTATCTTTTCAAGTGCTTAGTCATTTGTACATCTTTTTGAAGAACCATCTATTCAAGTCTTGTATCCATTTTTGAATCAGGATGTTTGCTTTTTGTTGAGTTGTAGGAGTTCTCTCTCTATTCTGAATAGAAATCTCTTGTCAGATAGGTGGCTTTCAAATATTTTCTCCCATCTTGTGGGTTGCCATTTTACTGTTTCCACTTCTCTGATACACATTTTTTAAAAAAATTATGTACTGAAAATTGTTTATTTTTTTGTTAGCTGTGCATTTGTTTTTCCTTCATTTCATACTGAGGAAACACTGCCAACTCCAATGTCATGAAGCTCTGGTCATGTGTCTTCTTCAAAGACTTTTTATTTTATTAGGCCGTATATTTAGTTTCTTAATACATTTTCATTCATTTTTGCCTATGATGTTAGGTAAGGGTCCATCTTCCTTCTTTTGCATGTTGACAACAAGACTTCTCAGCACCATTTGTTGAAAATACTATCCTTCCTACATTGAAAAGTCTTGGCAAGTTTTCAAAAATCATTTGGCCATATATCAGGGTTTATTTGTGGGGGCTCTATTCTATTCCATTAGTCTTGGATAAGGGAGGAAATAGTGTAACGTATCCAGGTTGATGAAGTACATAAAGAAAAACCAGGACTGAGAATTAATAGGGCAATATATATGAGCAGGGCGTAAAAGACAGTGTGAGAGAAGCTCCTGTATTTGTGAGTTCAGGGAAATGTGATCATGCTAAAACCACTAAAAACCTGCCTGAACAATACAGTAAACTTTTTAGCAAGAAACATAACACTTACCCATCTCTGGGAAATATAGTATGAGCATAAAGATAAACTACACACAAATATATTAAAAAGGGAAGGGTTTTCATGGTGTGAGAATACTGTGTTATGTGAAATACAATTTACTTCTGTTCTACCATTTTCTCTAAAATTTATCAAAGTGTATATACAAGCAATTCCAATTCTGGTAATGTGCTTGACAGGTTTATATATGAACTTCAGCAGACCAGTAAATGTATATTTATAGTAGGACTGTTCCATAAACCAAAAACTATAAAACAGAAACTGGAAAGACTATAGTTCACTTTGTCAACACACATACAGATGGAATGATGGTTAACGGTCCCAAAACAGAAGGTGAGCATGGGTGCAAGAGGTTAATCCCCAGGCTGGGGTGGGGAGCAGAGTTTGAGGGTAACACAGGTAGAAAAGGCTTTTGTCCTATTCCTGAATTTTGAGGTATGGAAATTCACAGGTCACTATCTCCATTTCAACATGAATGAATGCACTATTCAATTTATTAAAACAGGCGAAGTGAACATGAGTCATATGAATTTCAAACTGCCACAAATCAAATAAGATACTAAGAAAAGTTAAATAATATGATTTAGGAATGAAGTGGAGAGATGGTCCTAGATGGTAGCATAGAAAGACCCAGAGCTTGATGCCTCTCATGGGCACACCAAAGTCACAAATATTTACAGAACAGCAACTGATGAAAAAGGCCGGGACCTACCATAAAAGATGTTTTACAGCTAAAGACATAAGGAAGGCACCACGACAAGACAGGAAGGAAGGGGAAAAGTCTCAATATACTCAAGACCCATACCACCAGGTGCGTGGCCGACACATGGGAGAATAATTACAATTTCAGAGGTGCTCCCTGGTAGCGAGGGGTATGAACCCAACATCAGGCTCCCAAGCCCAGGGATCCTGTGCTGGGAAGAAGAGTCCCTAGAAAGTTGGGCTTTGAACACCAGTAGTGCTTATTTTCCAGAAGGCCAGAGGGTTGTGGGAAATAGAGATTCTACTCTTGAAGGATGCTCACAAAATCCCACATGATCCGAGAATCAGAACAGAAGCAGTCATTTGAAAGGATCCTGGGTCACAGCTACCTCCTGATCTTGGAGAGTCTCCCAGAGAGGCAACAGGCAACTACAGCACACTCTCAGGGACATAGACCCTGGCACCATCATTTTGGGGAGCTCCTTCTACCTCCTAGCCACTGGTAGCAGCAAGCATAATTCCAGAATCCTCCCTCTAGCTCATCAGCCTCAGGACAGAGCCCCACCAATTTCCACCAGACTATAGACACAAGCACTATGGGGCTGCAGGCCAAGCAGCTAACCGAGCAGGGGCACAGCCACACCCACCAGCCAACGGGTGGCTTAAGACCCTCTCAATGCACGGTTGCCCCTGGACATGGCCCAGCCAACAGAAGCCCCAGGACCAGCCTCCACACCTCAGTGCACAGGCACTAGATCCAAGACGCCCAGGACACCTCAGGCAGAGACCCTGGATCCAAACTCCATCCACCAGTGGGCAGGCACCAGCCTCAGGATCCCTGGCCACTCTGACAAGTGAGCCTGCTCCGACAAGTGGCCTTGGAATCAGCCTCAACTCTTGTCAGGTGATTACTGCACAGGGATTGGATGGAGCTTGGACCTACCCAAGAGCAAGCCTGCTCTAGCAGTGGGATCAGCCTCATACACCAACAGGCACGCACCAGCTCCAGGAATACCACAGCCCAGCAGCCTGTGTAACCAGGCCACTCACTTGCAGGCCAGAAACAGCCAGGGACTCAGCTGGCTCCTGACCCTGCCCATCAGAATGCCAATACAAGATTAGGGATACCCCAGACCCTGCAGATAGTTGTGTCCGGGACAGTTATCCAACACCAACTCTGAGAATCCTGGGTCCTACCGCCAGAACTCAGGACCTGTGTCTTCCTCCCAGTAGCCAGCATAGCCCCAGGACCAGTGACTGGGCACTAGCCCTGCTATCACCTGGACTGCAATTCAACCCATAAATGATCCAGCACTAGATTTGGTGTCCCCCAGAGTTGTGCAGCCAGCTGCCTTATGATTTAGCCTCACCAAGCAGCACAGACAGCCTCCATACCAGGCAGAGTCTGGCAAACATGCACTCTGGGGGCAGCCAAGCCTACCAGACCACCCACAGTAGTCAGCCCACCACAACAGAAGAGCCCAAGCAGCCCACACAGGGGGTACACCTAGAACATATAGTTCTAGTGACCAGGGGACAGTGGGCTGCTGGGACACATAGGACCTCTCCTACAAAAGGCCACTTCTCCAAGGTCAGCAAATGTAACGAGCCTACTACATACATAGCAATAAAAACAGCAAGTTAAGAAAAATGACATGACACAGAAACACGATCGAAATGAAGGAACAAGATAAGAACTCAGAAGAAGATCTAAGTGAAGTGGAGATAGGCAATCTCCTCAACAAAGAGTTCAAGGTAAGGACTGTAAAGATGATCGAAGAACTCAGGAGAAGAATGGACGGCCAGAGCAAGAAGTTAGAAGCCTTTTTAAAGAGTTACACTCCTAAGAACAACCAAACAGAGATGAGGAATACAATAACTGAAATGAAAATTACACTTAAAGGAAACTACTGTAGACTCGATACAGAGGAATGGATCAGAAAACTAAAGGACAGAGTACTGGCAATCACTGAAGATGAACGGTAAAACAATAGATTAAAATGAAATGAGGAAAGTTGAACAGACCTATGAACATCAAGTATACTAACATTTGCATTATACTGGTCCCAGAAGCAAAAAGGAAAGAGAAAGCAGTGTAGAACATACTTGAAGACATAAAAGCTGAAAACTTCCCTAACCTGTGAAAGAAAACAGACATTCATGTCCAGTAAACACAGTAAGGCCAAAACAGGATCAAACCAAAGAGGACCACACCAAGACCCATTGTAATTAAAATAGCAAAAAAATAAAGATAAAAAGACACTATTAAAAGGAGCAAAGGAAAAGCGTCAAGTTGCAAACGTGGGAACTTGCATAAAGTTATCAGCTGACTTTTCAGGATAACCTCTGCATGCCAGAAGGGAGTGGCATGGTATATTCAAACTCATGAAAGGGAAAATCCTATAACCAAAAATACTCTACCCAGAAAGCCTCTCCTTCAGATTTGATGGAGAGATCTAAAGTTTCTAAAGTAAAACTAAGACCTCAGCATTGCCAAACAAGCTTTATGAGATCTCTTAAAGGGGCTATTCTAAGTGAAAGAGAAAAGGCCTCGACTGAATCATAAACATTAGGAAAGGAAACTTACTAAAGGAAAAACCTCATTGGTTAAGGCAAATATTCAATAAAGGTAGTAAATCAACTATGTACACAGCTAATAGGAAGGATGAAAGGAAACACTAATAAAATCATCTATATTCACAACAAGAAGTTAAGGGGCACACAAAACAAGTAGATGTAAAATATAAGGTCAAATTCAGTAACTGTGGGGGAGGAGAGTAAAAATGCAGGGTTGTTAATGTCCATTTGAAATTAAGAGCTCAGTAACTTAAAATTATCTCTCTCTCTCTGTCTCTCTCTCTCTGTCTCTCTCTCTCTCTCTCACACACACACACACACACACACACACACACATACACACACACACAAAACTGAAAGAAATCCAAACATAATATTAAAGATAGTCCTCATATCACAGATGAAGGGAATAAAAGGGGAAGAAAGGAACACTGAAGAAATTAATTAGGGATTCTAAAAATACCCAGAGAGAAATGAAAATGAACACACAATGATCCGAAACCTATAGGACACAGCCAACACAGTTCACGGGGGAAGTTATAGTGATACAAGCTTATTCTTAGGAAACAAGAAAAAATATCAAATAAACAACCTAACATTACACCTGAAGGAATTAGAAAAAGAAGAAAAAACAAAACTCAAAGCTGTCAGAAACAAAAATTAAGAAAACAATACCATATGCAATTACACCAAAAAGAATAAGATACCTAGGAACAAACACACCTAAGCAGGTAAAAGACATGTACTCAGAAATCTATCAGCCATTGGTGAAAGAAGTTGAAGGCAACAGAAAAAGATGGGAAAATATAGCAGGTGCATGGACTGGAAGAATAATACTGTTAAAATAACCGTACTACCAAAGACAATCTACAGATTTAATGCAATCCCTATCAGGATACCAAAGCATTTTCACAGAACTTGAACAAATAATTTTAAAATTTCTATAGAAACACAAAGACCCCAAATAGCCAAAACAATCTTGAGAAAGAACAGAGCTGGAGGCATCATGCACCTTGACTTCAGACTATACTACAAAGCTACAGTAATCAAAGAGAATAGTACTGGAGCAAAAACAGACATAAAGATCACTGGAATAGAATAGAGATATAGAGATCTCGGAAATAAACTCACACACTTATATTTAATTGATTTATGACAAAGCAGGCAATATGGAGAAAACACTGTCTGTTCAATAAATGGTACTGGGAAAACGGGTCAGCTACATGGAAAATAATAAAATTAGAGTATTTTAGCCCACCATATATAAAATAAACTCAAAAGTGAATAAAGACCTAAATGCAAGACAGAAACCATAAAACCCTTAGAGGAAAATATAGAACATTCTTCAACATAAATGATAGCAACAGTTTTAGGTTCAGTCTACTAAGGCAAATGAAACAAAGCCAAAAATAAACAAATGGAACTTCACTAAACTTAAAAGATTTTGCATAGCAAAGGAAACCAAAGACAATATAAAAGACAACGTGCTGAAAGAGCAACAATATTTGCACATGATAAGAAGTTAACACAAAACGTGGACCAATGAAGTGTTAATATCTAAAATACAGAAACAGCACATACAATTCAATATCAAAAAACACCCAAAATCTTTTTTAAAAAAATTAGAACACCTAAATAGACATTTTCCAAGGAAAAAATACAGATATATAGCCAGAACTCATAAAGATGCTAAACATAGCTAATCGGCAGTAAAATGCAAATCAAAACTATGAGATATCACCTCACTTTTGTCAGAATGGCTGTCATCAAAAAGATCACAAATAAAGGTTAGTGAGGATGTGGAGAAAAGGAAACTTTTGTACACTGTTGATGTGAATGTGAATTAGTGCAGCTACTGCGGAAAGCAGAATGAGGTTCCACAAAAAACTAAAAATAGAACTACCATAATATCCAGCAATTTCACTCGGGTATATATCAGAAGAAAACAAAAACACTACTTCAAAAGAATAACTGCACCCCAAAGTTCAAAACAGTGTTATTTGCCATAGACAAGATATAGAGTCAAACTAAGTGTTCATCAATAGGTTACTGGATTAAAAAAAAGATTTTTTTATGGTGACTTCAAAAAAAATGAAATTTTGCCATTTGCAAGAACATGGATGGACTTGGAGGATATCATGCTTAGTAAAGTATGTCGCAGAGAAAACAAGCCTGGTATGATATCATTTACACGTGGCATCTAAACAACTGAATACAACAACAACAATACAACAGACTCACAGATTAAAGAACAGACTAGTGGTTACCAGCAGGGAGAGACAGTGTTGTGGAGGAGCAAAATAGTGGTAGGAGATTCTGAGGAAGAATCCACTATGTATAAAATCAATAATCTACAGTGACGTACTGTATAGTATGGGGAATAAGAGACACTCTTTTATAATAAGTATAAATGAAGAAGAACCTAAACATTTATGAATCACTATGTTGTACCTTTGAAACTGATATAATAATGTAAATTAAGTATAGATCAATAAAATATAAACTAAGAAACAATAAAGGGGAGACACAGATTATTAGATAGAAATCAATTAAATAAACACAAGTTTTGGAAATCAAGAAAATAAAAAACAACATGTAAGAAATAACATTGGCATTTAAAGTGTACAATCTATTCATTTAAAAGATATGATTTAAGTGGTAAAAAATGTTACCCATTCTCACAATTTTGTATATCTAGGGTAAATTATTATCTACAAAAATATGTAACAAATATTCACTCAAAAAGAAAGAGAAACTTTGGATTAACCAATTTTAGTGTAGAAATTTAATATCAAAGACTCTATCTAAAATTGATTTGAATTAGTTCTGTCAACGTTGAATAAGTTCTTTTAGCCACTTCTAGTCTCTTTGTGATGTAAAATCTTTTATAGCATACAAATCAGCCTTTCTACATTATTCCATTAGACATACATAGAAGTTAAAAGAAATGAGAAGACAGAACAATCAACTAAGAAGGTGAATTTACTGAGAAACAGTCATTCTTTCTCCCTCTTTCTTTTCTTTTCCTCCTTTTCCAGGTCTCTCCGTTCCAATCAAGAGAAGTCTTGAGAATTCTGAGAATATTTCTTTAAGGGCTTCAAATTACCATACCTAAGTCCTCTGCCACAACTACACACACGGGAACAAAAATAAACCTGTGCTATCTACTCATGTAGGAGGGATTCGTGCAAAATAAACTCCTACATGGAGACCAACAGGTGAGTTTTCTACCCGTTCTTTATAATGCCCTTCCATTATAGTAAATCCCACACATTACGAGGCAGAAGGGGTTATGTGAGCTTTACCTTGAAGTCAAAAATCTTGCATTCATTTCAAGTACCTGGTGATCATAGGGTACAGCCAGGGAAGGTGCCATCCCCCTTGGGCGGGTGTCGGTGAATGGGCTCCCGCAGCCATGCACCTCCTGATGTACAGATTCTGGAGAAACAAAGGGCGGTCACACCACAGTCAGCCTGTCAGGCTGTCGGGCCACTGGGCAACCCCCCCAGCCTGGAAGTGCCCCATCAGTTGCTGAAAGCAAAACTCTGTCCCCCCTGTGAAGCCAGGCAATTTGGGCCAGAGAGTCAGAGGAGAACGGTAATCAACTCCTCCTCTCTGCTCACCTCCTTGGGGTTACAACAACCCCATCTCCAAACCCAAATCTGACCCTGCAGTGCCAAACTGGGAGTGGCAGGTGGGCTCTGCCGGTGCTTCAGCGCCATCTGGCGGTTGTCCGCTCTAATGGCAACCCTCAGCCCTTTCTCCTCCTCCTCCCCTAGTCCTGGGGACTGCCTTGCCTCCTGCAGCTGCTGACATGATTTCATTCTTCTTTCTCCAATTACAATGAAGTGTCCTACAGAGCTTTGGAATCTCTTGAAGAAGGAGGATCTTTTAGTCAATACACCTTAACCGTGAGAATCTGGTTTCAAGAATGAACCTGAAATACTGTATTTTTGTCCTGATGATTCCAAGGGGAGACAGCTCAAGTTTTCTAAATCATAAGAAAAACCAAGGTAAATAGGATATTCTGAGCCAGAGATGAAAAAGCAGTTTTTAGCACCCACTCGTCATGTCATATGACTGTATTTAATCAATCAGCTGCCACTGGTTTTTAAATCCCACGACGCAACTTTAAATCAATCAGCTGCTTACCTCTAACTCACGTGACTTGGCTCTGAATAGACATGCAGAGGTATAAAAATGACATTCTGAACGATAAATGGAAAAACAACATCTTATAAAGTTTTTCTCTTTTCTAATGGACAATTCATTGCATACAGAGTAAAGTATTCTATTCTGGATTTCTTGAACTGTAAACACATACAATGTCTCCTTTGGTGTGGCTGACTTATTTTGTTTTTTTCGTTGTTGTTGTAAACATCTTTATTGGAGTAGAATTGCTTTACCATGTCATGTTAGCTTCTGCTGTATAACAAAGTGAATCAGCTATTCGTGTACATATATCCCCATATCCCTGCCCTCTTGCATCTCCCTCCCTCCCTCCCTATCCCACCCCTCAAGTTGCTTACAAAGCACCGAGCTGATCTCCCTGCACTATATGCAGCTGCTTCCCTCTAGCTATCTATTTCACCTTTGGTAGGGTATACATGTCCATGCCACTCTCTCACTTCGTCCCAGCTTACCCTTCCCCCCGCCCCTTGTCCTCAAGTCCAGTCTCTATGTCTGCATCTTTATTCCTCGTCAGCGACTC
This sequence comes from Tursiops truncatus, assembly GCF_011762595.2. Taxonomy (NCBI): domain Eukaryota; kingdom Metazoa; phylum Chordata; class Mammalia; order Artiodactyla; family Delphinidae; genus Tursiops; species Tursiops truncatus. The sequence goes on from NC_047035.1 coordinate 94,122,304, forward strand.
CTGCGAGGGGTGGATACTTCCTTTTATGCTCAGGGAATATCCCCTAGTTTGAATATGATTGAGTTTGATCCTGTGAAACCATCAGAACTTCCCACCAGAATAAATGAGTAGATTCTGGCCTTTATTAGTATGCATAATGAACACGGGTGTCCGGGCTGTACTTGCCAACCCTCCTATTTTACCCACCTATTTTTATCCACCTTCCACCCTGTGAGTACTTTTGACCAACCCTGAGCTCAGACCCCTGACTTATTAGAGTGACTTTTTCACACTTCCTTTAAAAAAGGACAGGTAATAAAAAGAATTTAACCTAGAAGCAGCAGCTCAGTAAGGGAAATAAAATCACCAGAAGTTATATAATCACAGCCACAGCCATCCAGGGCTCCTGTCTTATCTGCTGGGGCATAAGAATGTGACCTTCCTAAATTTGGAGGGCATCCAATCAAACAAGTAAAGAAAGGTGTTGCTCACCTCTGGCTCTTAGAGGGATTGCTAGGCAGTCTACCCAGTGTACACTAACTGGAAAACACTGTCATGGTTTTGAAACACCCATGTTCCAGGAAAGCTTTTTGGGGTGCATGGGAAAGTTTTATTTATTTTTTTGACATGAAGCAAAAAATAAATCACCAAGCTGTTTGTGCACAGGACTTCTTAAGAGGGCAGTAGAAGGAAGGAATAGGCAGAAAAGACAATCTCCTCTGACGTGAAGGTAGTTTTTCCAAAAGAGTAGGATTTAGGCACAGTTTAAGGAGAAAACTTTTAAATAGCTGGGACAGCTCCAAACTGCAGTTTAGGGAACGAGTGCTTCAAAAGAACAGTGCTTTAAAAGTCCTGGCAAGGCAGCAAGAGGATGAAGAGTTTGTTTTGCATAGTTTTGAACACAGGAGTAAAGAAGCAGAGGCATCTCTGACTAAACGGCCCTGAGATCCTATGGCATCAATGGGTCAGTTGCAGGGGGCAGGGGGTGTGGGGGGCGATATTTCTCTCTCAACGTTTCCCAGGGCAGCTACCCCTCCCTACCCAACCCACCCTACTCCCTTCACCCTTCCTCCCTCCACTGTTGGGTCCCCAGGGACAGCACTTCTTAAGCTGGAAGGCTCAGGCACCATCTCTGCAGTCTGGATTCTTCCTGGAGCCTGACATGTTCTGGGACAGGAAGGCAGGTCTGCAAGGCCGCTGGGGTGCAGTCGGACCTGGAAGCCTGGAGGGGAACTGGAGCCCTGAAGCCCACCCACGTCCTTGAAGCCAAAGGAGGAACACATCCTCTTAACAGTACTTCTCAGGGGTCAGCGTGCTCCCCACCTGATGGTGATCCATACTCACTTGGGGCAGCAAGGACTGCCTCTAACTGGCCCCCTCGATTCCGCCTTAAGGGTATTCACACATAAGTGAGAGCGCAGGCCCCGGTTCTCCTTAGTCAGCTGAGGCCAGTGCTGCGGGGGTCCCTCCAGTCCCATCCCCCAGCCCCTCCCTCTGGGACTGTATCTAATAGAAGAAAGAGCACAGAGGAATTGGCTGAATCAAGGGACCTGGGAGTCTGGGTATTAGTTTGAAGACCGAGAACCTAAGGCGCAATTACATATTATTGGAAACTCTTGTGGGGTGTGTGTGGGGAGATTAGGCGGCTGAGAGGCTGCGTGGACCTGGTGAGTCCAGCCCCAGGACACCACACAGCCCCGCCCCCCCTTCCCGGCCATCAGACAAGGGGTGCCGCAACTCCAGCCGGGACTCTGTACTTTCCCCTCCCTGATTCTGCTCAAGAAGAGCAGGTGGCCCCCCTCTGAGGGCAGGGGCAAGACAATGGACCAAGTCCCCGTGGACTAAGGTGCTGCTGGTAGCTCTTCCTGAACAGCAGTGCTGGCTTGGAGCGAATGCTTGCACCACCAAATTTGGTCTTGTCCTGCAGCTGAGGGAGGCAGGCTTTAAGTCAGGTGCACTGGCTTTAAATCAATCAGCCCCATTTTAAGTCAGGTGACCCGACTTAAATCACTGTGTGCCCCTCAAGCCTGCAACTTGAAAAGCTGGGAACTTCACGTTGATCCCAGCAGCTCACATAGCTGAATGCACACTGTAGTCACCCCCAAGCCTGCCTTAGATGCAGGATATAAGGTAAGGGGATGGGCGTGCACTCATGGTGATGAGGGTATACTTCATGTACCAGAAGGGTCTAGGTACTCTGGGGTACAGCAAGCAGTGCACGATACAGCAGCTCCCTGGCAAAGGTGGTGATGCACAGGGAGAGCGGGCACACCCAGGCATGCATAGGGTCTAGGACAGGAGCTGGGGCACAGCCAGCCGGGAGGGTGTGAAAGCAGAGGATCTGAGCCTTCTCGAGAAAGGCAGACACCGAGGATGGATAAGAAACAAAGACCATATGAAACATGGATTTGAAAAACACACCCTGCCCTTGAAATTGGGGTGGGAGCACCCCATATTTGAATCCTCTTAATCCCCAGTTGCTAGTGCTTTGGCAGTTGCCCAGTTACTTAAAAAATGTGACTGATAATATCTAACCCATATAATACTGTATTTGTAGTCGTTTTGCGTGTTTATGTTTCTATGGTGAAATAACCTTTTCTACAAGAAAAATGTATATTTTCTGAAATAAATTAAAACCCCTTTTTAAAAAGTACTATATTGGACTTCCCTGGTGGCGCAGTGGTTAAGAATCTGCCTGCCAAGGCAGGGGACATGGGTTGAAGCCCTGGTAAGGGAAGATCCCACATGCCGCAGAGCAGCTAAGCCCATGCGCCACAACTACTGAGCCTGCAGGCCACAACTACTGAAGCCCACGTGCCTAGAGCCCATGCTCCACAGCAAGCCCAACAAGAGAAGCAACCGCAATGAGAAGCCCGTGCACCACAACAAAGAGTAACCCCCGCTCGCTGCAACTAGAGAAAGCCCACGCGCAGCAACGAAGACAAAACGCAGCCAAAAATAAATTAATTTTTTAAAAAGTACTATATCCTCTGTACATGTTCTCTGGGAAGAACAGAAAGGATGGGAGAGTGAGAAAGACCAAAACTTACTGCACATCCCTGATGCAGGTGCTCTGCTGGCTCAGATAGTTTAACCCCACTTTACAGAGAAAATAACCTCAGAGAGGTTTCGTAATTTTCCCAAAGCCAAACAGCTATTGAGTGGCAGAACCAGGATCTGAACCAAGTCTGTTACCTTCAAAGCCTAAGTCCTCATCACAACAAAACTCAATTAATATTTACATTTATCGAATTACAATGAAAACTGGGGAGTTCTTGGCACAATCCTGAATAAGAGTGAGAAAGAAAGGAATAGCATTGTTCCTACAGTCAACCAAAATTTTTGGAGCAGCTGCTAAATACCTGGGCATTTGGGAGGTTCAGCAGTGATCACGACAGGAAGAGTCCTGCTTCCATGAACCATGTAGTGGGGAGGAGAGACGGGTGCAACTTGGGTGAGGGATTTCACCTTGCTGGGCCTCTGTTTTCTCATCTGGAAAATGGGAGGGGTGCTCCTCATTTTGTGGGATTGTCCAGCCCTCACAATCTCTGATTCCATAAGAAGCATTTGTTTTCCTGTTTCTTTAAAATCCAATCAGGCCATGAGCTGTGATGAATGTCCTTAGCTACTCCCCAAGTCACTCTATTTCCACCCATTTCCCGTGATCAGGTGTTTCCCTCAACATGACTCACAATCAATCAAGTCACAGAAGCTAAGGGGCACCCAGCAGAATTCCAGCCTGGCTTCCCAGGAGCTCTGCGGTCTACCTGGCCAGGTAAACTTAACTCACCTGGGACAAGGTGGCCATCCCTAGTTTCGCATCAACATGATCTCAGGCACAAACCTCCTCGTTTTTCCATTTTGTCTTTAAGTTACTCGTTGAAACAATTGCACAAGTATGAAAAAGACATAAAATCAGGCATCCTGTGCCCCCAGTGCCTACTAATAAATGATTTTCTGCCACTTTAATGATAGAGAACACTTCAGCATTCCGCTGCCCGTATTACTTTTCATTTTTGTTGATATTTGTACTGAATACATCTTTCAATATTTTAACAACGGAACATTTATTTAGGTTGTTCCACACAAAGCCTTCAGTGGTAAGGGTTTTGTTGTTATATTTCTATTATGTTTTCTTTAAAAATCATTATCCTGTTTAAATGGGTTAAGTCAATTTTATGGGCATTTATCATATGATATTAATGAAATTAATATATACAGGGCAGTGGTACAAGTTACTTGGACTTGAGAGCCTCTATTAGCACAGTTAAATATAAATATTATACGTATATAAGCTAAATTACATGCCGAGTGAGATTCTCCTACTTTTTACACTCTGAGCCAATCAAGCCTGTGAGAAATGGAATATTTCTTGCCATCTCAGTAAACAAAGGATGTCACAGTCATCAGCACTTGCAGCCCTCCAGTGTGAGCCGCGGGCCCCGAGAAATTCAGGATACGCAAATACAGAATGCAGGCCCCAGAGAGCTGAGGGTGCACGTCAAAGGAAGGATTTCAGTGACCCCTGACTCTGGCATCTTCGCATACAAAGAAAAGCGCTACATTCCTCACCTTGGGAGAGCTGGTTTTCCTTAGTTAACAATCACCTTTTGATGTTCCCCATTACCTTTGCCAGGCCCCTGCCCTGTCCCCTCCCCCCGGTACTTTAGCTCAGGGAGGAAGGAGCGCAGAGGTACTCGGCTGAATAAGGGGCCTTGCGAGCCTCCGGAGTTTTCAGCCGCTTTTCCCGCAGTCAGGAGAAGGGGCGCTGACGCTGACGACTGACCGTGCGCCTCCCTTGCCCCGGTTTCCCTCAGGACGCTCAGGCCGACCGCCCTCCCCACGCCCCCCAGGCCCCGTGAGCCACGCCAAGAACAGGGGCGAGAGGAGGGACCGAAGTTCCCCAGGACCAGACGCTGGGGGCCGCTCTTTCTGCACAGCAGCGGCGGGTGGCAGTGAACACCTGCCCCTCAGAAGCTGGTCTTGCGCTGTCGCCCGGGCACCGGACCAGGCGGAGGGTCGTCGCCCACTTACCGGCCCGCCGTCCCCACGACTGTCACGGCTTCGGCCGCCGGGGCCGCTCCATAGCCGGAAGCCTCAGTGAGGCCGCCCTCCCCTCGGGCTCCGGGCCAGCTCCGTGACGACGGAGGGAAGAGACCCCGAGCTGCGGGAATTCCAGCTCTGCGGAAACGCGGGCTCCGTTCTGGGCGCAGGGCGTGGGACCACTCTTTCTCGAGGCCTTCCGGGAGAGAAGGGGGCGCCGGGGGACGGAGCCGCTAGGAGCGTAGGGCCCCGTCGGTGGTCCTGCAGGGGCGGCGCTGCCTGGGGGCCCCGCCCACTGAGACCGCAGCCCAGGCCTTTTTCCTGGAATCCTAAACAAAATGTTAGAAAGATACACGGTCTACAGTAAATATTCACAAATGATTGTTTCTGCTGTGCTTACTATTCTATTAAACGTGTAAAATCCATAAAACACTTTAAGTTCAAAGTTAACTATGAATTCTTACCTTTCCTTATTATGTCTCTGCTATTCCCAATTGTGGTTAATGAATCATAGACTGTGGCATCACTAGTTAAACATGAGCTTGTTTAAAAAATGGAGTTCAAGTCCACCAGAACTACTGAATCAGAATCTGAACTTTTAAAGTCTCCCCAGTGTACTTGTGTACCCATGAATAGTTGAAAGGTTCATTTCTACCTTGACATGTCTTTTCTGTCTGAGAGATTCACACATTTTATCCAGTTTGATGTAAATAAAACACTCAAAAATGCATATGCCTGTGTTGAAACCATCATTTTATCATTTCTTTTCCAGATAAGAATAGTCTCTATACTGGTTTTGTGGATCACATGCCATCCTCTTTTCTTGTAGTAAGAAATAAGATAGAGAAACTTACTGTGTAAAAAAATTACATACATATATATATATATATAAGTGGATAATTCAAGACACTCTTCTAAATTAAAAACAGTTCTCTTAACTTGCTGTTTTCTTATTGGGTCTCATTATGAACTCTTCCCCTGGCCACACGATATGTGTACTTTTAGTTTCAGGGACTGCTGACATTCCAGGTTGTGCCCATAGATTTCTCTCAAGAGCTCTGGGAGTGCCTAGACCAAGATCAATGGGAATTGTTACAGGGAAGTGCTGTTACCCAAGTATAGGAACCTTCTCTCCTTGGGTGAGGATACCTTCCTTCCAGAATTCCTTATCCACCCACAGGGTTTAGAGTCCTTCATTTGTAGAATGTCTCCTAGAATCTTCTGCTTCCTACAATAGGCTTTCAGGTTGCAACGTTTCAGGAAAGATTGGGAATTTGTGGGTGTAATTTATCTTATTCTTTAAAACTGCAGCCTCCCTTTTAATATACTTTGTAACTGCTTGGGATGTGTCTATATGAACTGTGTACTATATGCTTCTGTTATAGTCCTTATAATATTTTATTGTTTTATTTTTTGTAACAATTTTCCATGGATTATTTGGGCTTAACATATATTAAAAGGGAGACTGTGATTCTGGGACTTCCTGGTGATGCAGTGGTTAAGAATTCGCCTGCCAATGCAGGGGACATGGGTTCAATCCCCGGTCCGGGAAGATCCCACGTGCCACGGAGCAACTAGCCAAGGGGCCACAACTACCGAACCTGCATGCCACAACTCCTGAAGCCGGTTTGCCTGGAGTCCGTGTGCCATTTATTTTTTGGAGAATAAAACCATCTCTGAGTGATTAAAATTTAGACCAGGTAGTCAAAATGCTTTATCACCTGTTCTAAAACACTGATCAACAGAACAAGTTTTACTAGGGATAACAGTGTAATTTTATTCTAGAGTTCATATCATCCATATGGTTTATGACATTGATCCTGGATCAGGATATTTCAATGGTATAACTGTTATTAATTGTCTTGTTCAACGATTAAAGTCTCACGTGATCTGAGTTCAGACTGGAGTCATGTTGCTCTATTGCAGATTTCTACCAGTAGGAAAGGACAAGAGCAATACGGCTTACTTTACAAAATGTCTGCAAACTAAATGATGATATAATCTACATTCAGTTTATTTATACATACCCTATTGTAGAACACGATTTGTTTCGGTGGCAGAGCCCAGTAATTATGTAAAATTTAAACCTTTATCTGCATAGGTTCATGTCCTCTTCCTAAGAATATGTTTATAATCAACATTCTTTCACAAATGACCCAATTTAATTGACCAGAGCATTTCTCATATTAACTAAATGGAAAATTCTAGGCTATATACAAATTCAGAAAGGGCCAAAAATCATCAACCCCCATGGATTATTACAAACCATTGCTGAGGCATTCACATTATTTATTAAAGAACTACTATGTCCATCAACATCATCAATTTGTATATTATTTCCCCAATGCTAGCCTTAACCCTGTCTCACACAACATGAATTCCTCTTCCCATATCTTATACATTAATTGATGTAAATGTAGGCATACTATTTATATTAGCCATATCACAACTAGCCATTTATTCCATCCTCTCATCTGGATGAGCTTCACATTCAAAATACTCACTCACTGGAGCCCTAGTGAGTAGACAGTACAACATACTATCTCATATGAAGTAACGTAGCAGTTATTCTATTCTCAGTCTCACAGATAAATGGATCATTTACACTTTCAACAGTAATTATTACACAAGAACACCTATGACTTATTTTCTCCTGACCGCTACCCAGAATTTGATTATCTCCGCAGTAGCAGAAATCCAATGAAACCACACTAGATTCAACAGAAGTAGAATCAAAACCTGTATATGTCTTCAGTGTAGAAAATGTAGCAGGCCCATTCACCCCGTCCTTCCTAGAGAATATGTCAATTTCCTTATAATAAACATTTCCACAACAATCTATTTTTAGGAGCATTCGACAATCCCTAGGTGCCAGAATTATATACAGCCCAAGTCATCATTAAAACACATCTAACAATCTCCTTTCTATGAATTCGAGCATCCTACCCACAATTTTGGTATGATCAACGTATACATCTCTTATAAAAAGTTTTTTTACTACTGACATTAGCCTGATGTATATGAGAGTTTTCACTACCTGTCATCATACCAGGCAACCCACCACAAACTTAAGAAATATGTCTGACAAAAGAGTTACTTTGATAGAGTAAATCATAGAGGTTTCAATGCTCTTATTCCTGGAATTGAATTCTTCCTAAGAATTTTACATTCTCCATGCTACCACTTTACACCACATGCTATATAATAAGGTTCTCTAAGTAAGCTTCAGGCCCATACCCCCAAAATGTTGTCGTATATCCTTCCTGTACTAATAAACTCTCATTGTTTTTACTATCATTCTACTGACTATTATCTCAGGAAACATAATTGTATAACAAGCTCACACTGGTTAATGGTATCCCCATTCTAATAAAAAACATGAACCCATAAGCTACAGAAGCATCCAACAAATATTTCCTAAAATGATCCACCACATCAATACTACTTATAATGGCTATTATCATTAATCTAATATGCTCTGGTCAAAGAACACAAAGAATAACAAAAATCTTTAATCCAGCAGCATCCACCCTCATGACAATCGCCCCTTGTCACAAAAGTAGGACTTTCCCCATTTCACTTCTGAGTGCCTGAAGTCACACAAGGCATCCCATGAACAGCAGGCCTGATGCTATCAGTCTGACAAAATTGCACCCCTATCAGTTTTATATCACATGTCACCATCCATCAAGCTAAATATACTATTAATCATAGTGATATTATAAATCATAGCTGGAGGCTGAGGCAGACTTGGCCATACTCACCTGGAAAAAATTACACCCTCCTCATCAGTTGCCCATATAGGATGAATAACAGCTATTATAAAGTATATTCCAATTATAACAATCCTAAACATACGAATTTATATCATAACAGCACTCTCTTCTTCTTATTTATGCCCAGATCATGTACTACAAGAGTATCGTTATCACACACATGAGATAAAACACCTCCCATCACAATCCTTTTCCTCACCATTATAGTATCATTAGGACATCACCCATCGCTATCAGGGTTTTTACCCAAATGAGCAATTATCCAAGAGATAACAAAAATGATAACATCCTTCTACCAACACTAATAGCCATCATAGCAGTCCTCAACGTATATTTCTACTTGCAGCTAACATACTCCACATCACTAACTATGTTCCCTTCATTAAACAACACAAAAATAAAACAATTTGAACATACAAAGAAATAACCTTCCTATCATTACCAATCATAATATCCACACGATTACTACACATAACACCCATTCTATCAGTGCTGGACTAGGAATTTAGGTTAGTTCAGACCAAGAGCTTTCATAACCCTAAACAAGTAAAATTTACTTAATTCCTAAAAATAAGGATTGCAAGCCTTCATCCTACGTCAATTGAATGTAAAGCAAACATTGTAATTCAGCCAAATCTGTACGAGATTGATGAGTTTTAACCCCAGGAAACTTTAGTTAACAGGCCAGTCCTCTAGTCAACTGGCTTCAATCTGCTTCTCCTTCATTTGAGAAAGAAATAAAGAGAAAAAAGACAGGAAAATCTCTGGCAGAATTGAAGCTGCTTCTTTGAAATTACAATTCAATTTGTTGATTCAGCACAGGGTTTGCGAGAAAGAGGGCTCAATGTGTCTTTACATTTACAGTCGAATGCTAGCTCAGTCTTTTTACCTCTGTTCATACACTGCTGATTATTTTCAACAAATCACAAAGATATCAGCATTTTGTATTTACTATTTGGTGCTTGAGCTGGAGTAGCAGGCAGCACCTTAAGTATATTAATGCAGGCTGAGCTATGCTAACCTGGAGCGCTACTTGGAGATGCCCAAATCTGTAAGGTAGTCATAACAGTCCCTGCACTTGTAATAATTTTCTTTAGAGTTGTACCCATTATGATTGCAGAGTTTGAAAACTGACTTGGCCCACTAACAACTCGGACACCTGAGGTAGCGTTTCCCCGAATAAATCATATAAACTTTTGACTACTTCCCCCATCATTCTTACTCCTATTCATATCACCAATAGTAGAAGCAGGTTCTGGTACCAGTGGAATCCCATATTCAGCTATCTGGCCCACGCAGGAGCCTCGGTCGACCTAACCATTTCCTCCTTTTATTTAGCAGGTGTCTCTTCAATTCTTGGTGCTATTATTTTTATTACTATAGTCTTTAATACAAAACCAGCAGTCACATCCCAATACCAAACACCATTATTTGTTTAATCTTCCCCAACTATAGCCATATTACTATAATTACCAATGTCAGTCCAAGCAACCAGAATTGCCATACTGTTAAGAGATAGAAATCTCAACACTACTTTCTTTGACCCTTCAGGAGGAGACCGAATCCTATACCAACACCTATTTTGATTCTTTGGTCACCCTGAAGTCTGTATTCATGGCCTACCAGGGTTTGTTATAAACTCACATATCATTACATACTATTTAGGACAAAAAGTGCCTTTCAGCTATTTGGGAATAGTATGAGTCATGTCTACTGGCTTTTTAGGATTTCTCTTGTGGCCCCATCATATGTTTACCATAGGGATAGCTGTCAACTCAGGAGCATACTTTGCATCAGCTACCGTAATTACTTCTATCCCTACAGGAGTAAACGTATCTAGTTGATTAGCAACTCTCTCTTTAATTTTTCGTTTCTTTTTTTTTTCCTTTGGCTGTGTTGTCTTGGTTGCTGCACGTGGGCTTTCTCTGCTTGCGGTGAGTGGCAGCTTCTCTTCGTTGCAGTGTGCGGCCTTTTCATTGCAGTGGCTTCTCTTGTTGCAGAGCACGGTCTTAGGCGCGTGGGCTCAGTAGTTGTGGCTCGCGGGCTGTAGAAGGCAGGCTCAGTACTTGTGGTGCACGGGCTTTTTCTCGGCGGCATGTGGAATCTTCGGGGACCGGGGATCAAACCCATTTCCCCTGCATTTGCAGGCGAATTCTTAAGCACTGCATCACCAGGGAAGTCCCTGATTAGCAACTCTTCACGGAGGTAATATTATATGACCTCCCACTCTATTATGAGTTTTAGGCTTTATTTTCCTTTTTACAGTAGGTGGTTTGACAGGAGTCATCTTAGCCAACTCATCCCCAGACATTGTCCTCTAGGATACATACTATGTAGTAGCACACTTCCATGACCTAATGTCCATGGGAGCAGTCTTCACTATTATAGGAGGCTTCCTACACTGATTCCCACTATTCTCAGGTTATACAGTTAACTCAGCATGAGCAAAAACTCACTTCACAGGTATATTTGTAGTAGTAAATATGACTTCCTGCAGCACTTTCTTGGCCTCTCAGGGAGGTTACTACATTACTCTGAGTACCCTGAGGCACACACAACATGAAATATTTTGTCTTTAGGCTCATTCATCTCAGTAGCAGCAGTAATGCTAATAATCTTCATACTGTGAAAAACATTTATGTCCAAACCAGAAGTCTCAGCAGTGGAAACTAAACTGCTACTCCTAACCTAGAATGGTTGCATGGATGCCCTCCACCATATCGTATGTTTGAAGATCCTACCTATGTAAATGTAAAATAAGGAAGGACTCAAGTCCTTTTCAAGCAGTTTGGAGCCAAAAGCATAACAATTATGTCTTTCTCAATAAATGAGATAAAAGTAAAAATTGATGTAAATTTTTCAAAGTTAAATTATAGGCTAAAATAGTTTATATCACGAAGGCATATCAATTTCATCTAGGCTCTCAAGATACAACATCACCGATTATGGAAGAACTTTTACACTTTCATCACACACATTAATAGTGATTTTTAAAAGAAGTTCTCTACTCCTCTATATTATTTCACTAATATTGACAATTAAACTAACTCATATATGTACAATAGATGCACAGGTAGAGAAAATGTGAACAATTTACCAGCCATTATTTTCATCTTAATTGCCCTGTCATCATTGTGAATCCTTTACACGATACATGAAATCAATAACTCTTCCCAAACCATAAAAACTATGGGTCAGTAATGATACTGATGCTACAAATACACAGATCATGAAGATTTAAATGTTGACTCCACTGTAATCCCCACATCAGAGCTAAAACCAGGAGAATAATGACTAATAGAAGTCAACAACCTAGCAGTATAGAGATAGTCATTGAATATTAGTTTCATCGGAAATTGTTGTACACTCCTGAGCTGTTCCTTCTTAGGCCTAAAAAGAGCTGCTATCCCAGGATGGCTAAATTAAAGAATCTTAATACCAACAGGACCAAGCCTATGTTGTGGACAATGATCAGTAGAGGTCGTTTTCCTGAGTTCAAAGACAGGACAGAGGGATATGACTGAGATATGGGGTGAATCTGGAGCCCATGGGGATGCACTGTCCAAGCTCCAGGATAGGAATGGGACCTCTGGGGTCCCAGGCCACCCACCGCGCCCTCCCGAGCAGGATCTTGGCACCATTCCCTGTCAGTGATGAGGCAGCCCTAGCACTTGTCATACCCCAGTGCTGTGTCCTATGTGGGTCCCATCCTCTTGGGACCACACCCACACTCTTCAGGTCCATGCTGCAGGGTCCTTCATGCCTCAGGAGTAGAGACCACACAGCAAGCAGTTCCCTCCCCAACCAGCAGGAGGAGGGAAGGAGAGCAGGGGCACCAGGGGAATCTCACTCAGACAACAACACCCCAGGGGTGCCAGCGGGGCCAGTGATGATGCAGATGAGGCACAGACCAAGAGATGGAACCAGAGGACCCAACAGGCAGCTGGTCAGGTCCTGGCTCATCTGCACCCCAGACACCTTTGTCCCTCATACACCCCCTTCCTCATACACCCTCTCCTTAAATGCAGATTCTTCAGATGCAAACAGGCAGAGCTTCAGACTGAAAGTCAGCTCTTCCAAAGTGACCCGTCAGCAAACACTGCAGGATTCCACTCCAGTGGGTGCCCTGGAGTCGACAACTCAGGGACTGAAGTGGATATCGGTGCCAGGGGCAGTGGGAGGGAATGGGGAGTGAGACTTGCATGGTTATCGAATTTTGGTTTTGCAAGGTGAAAAGTTCTAGGAATGGTGGTGATGGCTCCACGAGAAAGTGAATAGATATGATGCCTCAGAAACATGCACTTAAAATGGTGATGATGGTAAAGGGTATGTGACGTGTGTTTTATTTCACGTAAAATAACTTGTTAAAATAATGTCTTGTTAATTGAGATTCCATTTCGACTCCCCTTCATCACAAATGTCGGAGGCCCAGACACAGTCCCCTACCTTAGGGGCCATCACGGTACCCTCACATGGCACATGGGAGACCATTCTTGGGGGGGGCTAGTCTGTGCTCACCTGACCTTTGTCCAGGGGGACCCAGGCAGTGATGACCCCCATAGATTAGACATATGATATGATATGATATTAATATGATACCACCAAGTGTTGTCACTCACCAGAACACAGAGCAGCAACCCACTCAAACATGCCTGACCTCATATGAATGTGAGAAGATTAAGAGAAGAAAAGGTACCACAGGTTAATCAGGGCAACACACTTAATGCAGAGGTTGGAAATCTCAAAGGGGAAAAGAAACACTGCAGGCAAACAGCACATATGGGGTCTCCCCATACATGTGATCCTGACCCATGCAGATGTGGTGAGACCCACACATTCCCCACACCCTTTACCTGGGATTGCACATCCACACTCACCACGGTGACCCCACCTCCCCAGACCCTGCACCTAAAGTCACACGTTCTCTCTCAACATGTGACCCATTCTACCCAGACCCCTCTGCCTGAGTCACATGTCCACAGTCCCAGGGTGAACCGCCCTCACCAGACTCCCCCAACTGGGGTCACACATGCACAGTCTCCAGGGTGACCTCACCTCCCCAGACCCTGCACCTGGGGGACATGTCCCCTTTGTCAGGACACCATGGCTCTGCTGGTGGCTCCCCTAATGTGGAAACAAGCTGTGTTCCTGGGACCTCCTGGGATGGGAAAAAGTGGCAGGTGGGTCTCCTCTCCCCACACTTGTCCCAGAGAAGTCCTCCTCTTTTCACTTTGGTTCTGTTGATTTTACCTCTTTTTAAAGCTTTCATGCTAGAGGTGAACACATTACTTGGTTCTGGCAGGCTCAGTCCTTTCTTGTCTCACATACTTGTTGAGATAACTCATAGGACAGCAGGGCTGAAAGCCGAGGGGCAGCTCTGGACGCTTCTGAGTAGGGACGGTAGACTGGAAGGAGAGCTCAGCAGCAGCCTCAGCTGTTACCCATCGGCCTTTTGCCCAAACTGCGTGCCCTGCAATCAATTCACCAGCTAAACCTGCCTCCCTACGCACCATGCACATGATGGTGAATTGGAATGATTGCCAGGTAGCCCTCCTGCGGATTCTCCACAAGCCCTATGGAAGGTGAACCTTGCAGGGATTAAGACTAAGGCCCCGACCATAGCACTGACCCTTGGGAGGACCAGGTAACCACACTCAGAAGAGAGGCTGTTACTTAGATAAGCCCACCTCAGCTCCAGACCCCAGACATCTAAGCACTGACATTCAGATGCAGGCACGGAGCTTCCCAGTACTGAGGCCAGGCTGGGTCTCTACCCAGGTTCCCATAGTCCTAGCGTACACAGAACACAGTCAGGTCTAAATCTTCTTATTATGGACAACACATGGTCAGCTCTAAACATAATCAGTAGACAGGACAGGCAGAGGTCTAAATCTACCGTGTAGACAGAACTTGATCATGTTTAAACTAGCTTAGGGCTGATCTCATAGGAGGTACAGGTCACACACATGGGTCCCTCATCTTTGGACACCCACATCAGGAAACTGAACAAAATCTTTGTCATTAAACATTTCAACAGGCAAAACAGAAATGTTACCAATATCTCTGGCCACCTGATGGTCAGGATCCACGGGTGAGCCACGAACTTCTTAGAGTGCAGCCCAGTCTGCTGCCAGGATAGACAAGAACTGGCCTGATTCCAGCCTCCCAGGCTTCCAGAAGGAGGCGGCCGCACTGGAAGCCCAGGCAGGACAGTCCTGCATGGTCCGGGCCGGGAGATCCGGTCTGTCCATTCCGCTGGCCGATTCCGGGCGGGACGCTCAGGGCCATGACAGCCCTGCACTCAGGTCCTGCTTCCCTGCAGCGTGTGCGTGTGTGTGTGTGCGTGTGCGTGTGCGTGTGTGTAGAGGGGGTGGTGGCTGACGGCTCCCATGGCTCCGGTCCCGGGCACCGCGCTTTCTTCGAGGGGAGGCACGGGGAGCCGTAGGGGCACAGAAGCCGTTGGAGAGGACAGTCCACCGTGGAATTCCTTGCACACTGGCTCGCCCCACCTGGTGACCCGTCTGCCCATCGTGGGCCGCATGTCACCCCCCAGCCCCCACCCCCGAGGGCAGGGCGCATGCTCTTTCAACAGCACAGGGTCTCACATGAAGGAGACCCAGTGGGGACTGTCACGCCCCCACTCCTGATGCTGAGTTTGGGAGAATGAACCCCCTTGACTGGGCGATGGGACCCTGTGAGGAAAGAGGTGGCGGCCCCATCCAAGTCAGGGCCTGGCTGAGAGATGGGAACACAGGAGCCAAGTGTAGAGCCTGGAGGCCAGGCCAACAGGAGGGGCACCCCCAGCCTTGGCCGGGCTCTCCAACTGTGACATTGTAGCTTTAGGGGACCTGGGACAGGTGACTGAATGTAATGGGGGTCTAAACTGGACACTGAATGTGGCTTAAAGAAGGTGTGAAGGATGTTACTGAGACAGTGACAGTCATTGGAAGACAGACTCTGTGTCAGGACATCCTGCTCCATCCATTTAAATCCCTGAGATCTGTGACCTTTACGTGGCTACGCAGGATTGTTAGAGCAGCTGCATGTGGATATATCTGCAAGTGGTTCCAGCAAACACACAGTTGTGCACACAGGCAGGCACAGCACACACACAAACATATGCAGGTGCACAGCACAAATATATTCACACACTAGCATATGAACACACATGCACATATATGCCCAGGCATACACTAACGTGAGCAAGTGCACACTAACGTGTGCAAGTGCACACACCTATGCACATGCACAGCATATGTATGCAAACAGGCACATGCACATGCATGTAATAGCACACACACAGGGAATAAAGTCTATCCATAAAGTGAATCCGTAAAGCATTAAGCCCTGAACACAAGTGAAGCTGACATGTATTTTTCCCTTTTCTTAGCTTTGATGTTTTTCACAATAAAAAGTTTAAGAAAAAAGTTAATGGCAAATGACTTTTGATTCATAGGAGTTTCTGACGTTATTCCACAAATATTATGACAGGAGAAATGAATGTAGATATTACATGTGTCCGCTAATGGATGAATGGAGAAGAAAAACATGGTCCATCAATACAACGGGATGTTATTCAGCCTAAAAAGGAAGGCAATTCTGACCCAGGCTGCAGCAGGGATGAACCTTGTGGGCATTATGCTCAGTGTTGTAAGCTAGACACAAAAAAACAAACAGTGCTTGATCCACTCATACAAGGTCCCTAGAGCAGTCGGAAACATAGAGACAGAAAGTAGGATGTTGAGTGCCAGGGGCTGAGGGAGGGAAAATGGGGACTGAGTGTTTAACGGGGACTCTTTCAATTTTGCAAGATGAAAAAGTTCTGGAGAACGATGGCAGTCAGGTTTGCACAACAGTGTGAATTACTTCTTGACCCTGAAATGTGCACTTTAAAATGGTTAAGATAGTAAAGTTTATGTTTTGTGTATTTGACCACAATTTTTAAAACTTTTTAAAAAACAACAGGAAGTAATCCATGAATACCACAAGATGCACAACTTCACTAACAACCGAGGGATTAAAACCATAAGAAAACTACTGTGCACACACCTACCAGAATGGCAGACATGAAGACACAGTATCAAATATCAGCAGGATGTAGAGCAATGGAAAGCCTGGTGCACAGTGGGGGGTGCAACCACTTGTGAAACAATCGGGCCTCAGAGAACGAAGTCTGTGCACACAGACCCACAGTGTTCTTCCCAGCTGAACACAAACCCCCCAGCCCTGCACCAGGACACACGGACATGGACTCTGCAGCCACGGGAGCCAAACCTGAAAGAAACTGAAGGCCATCACAAGCGTATGCAGAAATAAACCATGCGTGCTCCTATGAAGGAATATTCCACAGCAATGGAGTACATTTTGTTTAAAGGTAGTAAAACTATAAAAAATATTTTTAAAAAAAATATATTCACAAGATGAAAGAATCTATAATTCTAGCACCTAGGAATTGTCGAATGATCCTAAAAATAGATTGTTGTGGAAACGTTTATTATAAGGAAATTGACATATTCTCTAGGAAGGACAGGGTGAATGGGCCTGCTACATTTTCTACATTGAAGACATATACAGGTTTTGTTTCTACTTCTGTGAAATCAAGTGGGGCTTCATTGGATTTCTGCTACTGCGGAGATAATCAAATTCTGGGTAGGGATCAGGAGAAAATTAGTCATAGGTGTTCTCGTGTAATAATTACTGTTGAAAGTGTAAATGATCCATTTATCAGTAAGACTGAGAATGGAATAACTGCTACATTATTTCATATGAGACTGTGTGTGCTACTGTCCCTAGAGCTCCAGTGAGTGAGCATTTTGAATGTGAAGCTCATCCAGATCAGAGGATGGAATAAATGGCTAGGTGTGATATGGCTAATATAAATAATATGCCTACATTTATATTAATTAGTGGATAAGATACGGGAAGAGGAATTCATGTTGTGAGAGACAGGGTTAAGGCTAGCATTGGGGCAATAATATATAAATTGATGATGTTGATGGACATAGAGGTTCTTTAATAAGTAATGTGAATGCCTCAGCAATGGGTTGTAATAATCCATGGGGGCTGATGATTTTTGGCCCTTTCTGAATTTGTATATAGCCTAAGATTTTCCATTTAGTTAATATGAGGAATGCTATGGTGAAGTAAATTGGGCCATTTGTGAAAGAAAGTTGATTATAAATATATTCTTAGGAAGAGGACTTGAACCCATGCAGATAAAGGTTTCAGTTTTACATAATTACCAGGCTCTGCCACCGTAACAAACCCAGTTCTACAATAGGGTATGAATAAATTAATTGAATGTGGATTATATCATCATTTAGTTTGCAGACATTTTGTAAAGTAAGCCGTATTGCTCTTGTCCTTTCCTACTGGAAGAAATCTGCAATAGAGAGAAAGCAACCAGCATGACTCCAGTCTGAACTCAGATCACGTGAGACTTTAATCATTGAACAGACAATTAATAGCAGTTATACGATTGAAATGTCGTCATCCAGCATCAAGGTCATAAACCATATTGTCGAAATGAACTCCAGAATACAATTACACTGTTATCCCTAGTAAAACTTGTTCCGTTGATCAGTGTTTTAAAAGAACAGGTGATAAAGCATTTTGACTAGCTGGTCTAAATTTTGATCACTCAGAGGTGGTTTTATTCTCCAAAAAATAAATGGCACACGGGCTCAAGGTGCACCGGCTTCAGTAGTTGTGGTGCACAGGCTCAGTAGTTGTGGCCCACTGGCTTAGCTGCTCCATGGCAAGTGGGATCCTCCCAGACCGAGATCGAACCCGTGTCCCCTGCATTGGCAGGCGAATTCTTAACCACTGCATCACCAGGGAAGTCCCAGAATCGCAGTCTCCCTTTTAGTATACATTAAGCCCAAAGAATCCATGGAAAATTGTTACAGAAAATAAGACAATAAAATATTGTAAGGACTATAACAGAAGCATATAGTACACAGTTCATATAGATACATCCCAAGCAGTTAAAAAGTGTATTAAAAGGGAGGCTGCAGTTTTAAAGAATAAGATAAATTATACCCACAAACTCCCAATTTTTCCTGAAATGTTGCAACCTGAAAGCCTATTGTAGGAAGCAGAAGATTCCAGGAGACATTCTACAAATGAAGGACTCTAAACTCTGTGGGTGGATAAGGAATTCTGGAAGGAAGGTATCCTCACCCAAGGAGAGAAGGTTCCTATACTTGGGTAACAGCACTTCCCTGTAACAATTCCCATTGATCTTGGTCCAGGCATTCAGTCTTCTTGAGAGAAATCTATGGGCACATCCTGGAATGTCAGCAGTCCCTGAAACTAAAATTACACATATTGTGTGGCCACGGGAAGAGTTCATAATGTGACCCAATAAGAAAACAAGAGAACTGGTTTTAATTTAGAAGAGCGTCTTGAATTATCCACTAATATATATATACATATATATATATATATATATTTTACAAAGTAACTTTCTCTACCTTATTTCTAACTACAAGAAAAGAGTGTGGCATGTGATCCACAAAATCAGTATAGAGACTATACTTATCTGGAAAAGAAATGATAAAATGATGGTTTCAACACAGGCATATGCATTTTTGAGTGTTTTATTTATGTCAAACTGGATAAAATGTGTGTATTTCTTAGACAGAAAAGATACGTCGAGGTAGGAATGTATCTTTCAGCTATTCATGGGTACACAAGTACACTGGGGCGATTGTAAAAGTTCTGATTGTGATTCAGTAGGTCCGGTGGGCCTAAGTTCTATTTTTTAAACAAGCTCATTTTTAACTAGTGACGCCACAGTCTATGATTCATCAACCACAATTGGGAATAACAGAGACATAATAAGGAAAGGTAAAAATTCATAGTTAACTTTGAACTTAAAGTGTTTTATGGATTTTACACCTTTAATAGGATAGTAAGCACAGCAGAAACAATCATTTGTGAATATTTACTATAGCCCGTGTATCTTTCTATTTTGTGAAGGATTCCAGGAAAAAGGCCTGGGCTGCGGTCACAGTGGGCGGGGCCCCCAGGCCGGGCCGCCCCTCCAGGACGCCCGTTGGGGCCCTGCACTCCTTGCGGTTTCCTCGCCCGGCGCCCTCCTCCCGCCCGGAAGGCCTCGGGGCAGAGCGGTCCCACCCACTAAGCCCAGAACGGAGCCCGCGTTTCCGCAGAGCCGGAACTCCCGGCGGCTCGGGGTCTATTCCCTCCGCCTTCTGGGAACTGCCCCGGAGGCCGAGGGGAGGGCGGCCTCACTGAGGCTGCCGGTTCTGGAGGGGCACCGGCGGCCGAAGCCGCGACAGTCGTGGGGACGGCGGGCCGGTAAGTGGGCGCCGACGATCCGCCTGTTCCGGTGCCCAGGCGGCAGGGCAAGACCAGCTTCTGAGGGGCAGGAGTTCACTGTCACCCGCCGCTGCTGTATAGAAAGAGCGGCCCCCAGCGTCTGGTCCCGGGGAACTTCGGTCCCTCCTCTCGCCCCTGTCCTTGGCGTGGCTCACGGGGCCTGGGGGGCGTGGGGAGGGCGGTCGGCCTGAGCGTCCTGAGGGAAAACGGGCAAGGGAGGCGCAGGGTCCGTAAATATCCCCTCCTCCCGTCTGCGGGGAAAGCGGCTGAAAACTCCTCCCGAGGCTCGCAGGCCCCTTATTCAGCAGAGTCCCTCTGTGCTCCTTCCTCCCTGAGCTAGAGTACCGGGGGGAGGGGACAGGGAAGGGGACTGACGCAGGTAATGGGGAACATCAAAAGGTGATGGTTGACTGAGGAAAACCTGCTCTCCCAACGTGAGGAATGTAGCGCTTTCCTTTGTATGCGAAGATGCCAGAGTCTGGGCTCACTGAAATCCTTCCTTTGATGTGCACCCTCAGCTGTCTGGGGCCTCCATTCTGTATTTGCATATCCTGAGTTCCTCAGGGCGCGCGGCCCACACTGGAGGGCTGCAAGTGCTGATGACTGTGACATACTTTGTTTACTGACATGGCAAAAAATATTCCATTTCTCACAGGCTTGAGGGGCAGACAGTGAAAAAGAGTCAGAGAATCTCACTCAGCATGTTCTTTGGTTTACATATAGATAATATTTTTACCTAACTGTGCTAATAGAGGTTCTCAAGTCCAATCAAATTGTACTACTGCCCTCTAGGTATTCATTTCATCAATATTCATAAGATAAATGCCTATAGATTTGACTTAATCCATTTAAATAGGATAATGATTTTTAAAGGAAACGTAATAGAAATATAACAAAAAAGCCTTTACCACTAAAGGCTGGGTCTGCAACAACCTAAATAAATGTTCCATTGTTAAAATATTGAAAGATGTATTCAATAGAAATATCAACAAAAATGACAAATAATAAGGAAGCAGAATGTTGAAATGTTCTATATCATTAAAGTGACAGAATATCATTTATTAGTAGGCACTGGGGGCAGAAAATGTCTGAATTTATATCTTTGTCATATTTGTACAGTTGTTTCAACAAGTAACTTAAAGACAAAATGGAAAAACAAGGAGGTTTGTGCCTGAGATCATGTTGATGTGCAACCAGGGATGGCCACCTTGTGCCAGGTGAGTTAAGTTTACCTGGCAGGTAGACCGCAGAGCTCCTGAGAAGCAAGGGTTGGAATTTTTCTCCTGGGTGCCCCTTAGGTTCTGGGACTTGACTGATTGTGAGTCATGTTGGGGGAAAGACCTGATCACAGGAAACTGTGGGAATAGAGTGATTTAGGTTGCAGCTAACAACATTCATCACGGCTCATGGCCTGAATTAATTTTAAAGAAACAGGAAAACAAATGCTTCTTATGGAATCAGAAAATGTGAGGGCTGGACAATCCCACAAAATGAGGAGCACCCATCCCATTTTCCAGATGAGGAAACAGAGGCCCAGCAAGGTGAAATCCCTCACCCAAGTTGCACCCGTCTCTCCTCCCCACTACATGGTTCAGGGAAGCAGGACTCTTCCTGTCGTGATCACTGCTGAACCCCCAAAATGGCCAGGTATTTAGCAGCTGCTCCAGAAATTTTGGTTGACTGTAGGAGCAATGCTGTTTCTTTCTTTCTCACTCTTATTCAGGATTGTGCCAAGAATTCCCCAGTTTTCATTGTAATTCGATAAATGTAAATATTAATTGAGTTTTGTTGTGATGAGGACTTAGGCTTTGAAGGTAACAGACTTGGTTCAGATCCTGGTTCTGCCACTCAATAGCTGTTTGGCTTTGGGAAAATTAATAAACTTCTCTGAGCTTATTTCCTTGTTTGTAAAGTTGGGATAAATATATCTGAGCCAGCAGAGCACTTGCATGAGAGATGTGCACTAAATATTGGTCTTTCTCACTCTCTCACGCCATCTCTCTGTTCTTCCCAGATAAGTTGTACAGAAGGATATAGTTCCTTTGAAAAATAATTAATTAATTGATTGATTAATTAGTTTTTGGCTGCGTTGGGTCTTCATTGCTGTATGCGGGCTTTCTCTAGTTGCGGCAAAAGGGGGCTACTCTTTGTTGATGTGCACGGGCTTCTCATTTCGGTGGCTTCTCTTGCTGTACTTGTGGAGCACCGACTCTGGGTGCGCCTTCTTTAGTAGTTGTGGCCTGCAGGCTCAGTAGTTGTGTTGCCTGGGCCTAGCTGCTCTGTGGCATGTGGGATCTTCCCTGACCAGGGCTCTAACCCATGTCCCCTGCGTTGGCAGGCAGATTCTTAACCACTGCGCCACCAGGGAAGTCCAATATAGTACTTTATAAAGAGGGGTTTTAATTTGTTTCAGATAGTGTACATTTTTCTTGTAGAAAAGATTATTCCACTCTAGAAACATTAACATGCAATAGCACTACAAATGCAGTATTATATGGGATAGATATTATAAGTAATTTTATAAGTAATTGGGTAAAGGCCAAAGCACTAGGTACTGGGGAGTAAGAAGACTCAAATCTGGGGTGCCCCCCCAACACCAATTTCAAGAGCAGGGTGTGTTTTTCAAATCCATATTTCATCTGGTCTTTGTTTCTCATCCATCCTCGGTGTCTGCCTTTCTCAAGAAGGCTCAGATCCTCCGCTTTCTCACCCTCCTGGCTGGCTGTGCCCCAGCTCCCGTCCTGGACCCTCTGCATGCCTGGGTGTGCCCACTCTCCCTGTGCATCACCACCTTTGCCAGGGAGCTGCTGTATTGTGCACTGCTTACTGTACCCCAGAGTACCTAGACCCTTCTGGTCCATGAAGTACACTCTCATCACCATGAGTGCACGCCCATCCCCTTACCTTATATCCTGCCTCTAAGCCAGGCTTGGGGGTGACTACAGTGTGCATTCAGCTATGTGAGCTGCTGGGATCAAAGTGAAGTTCCCAACTTTAGAAGTTGCAGGCTTGAGGGGCACACAGTGATTTAAAGTCGGGTCACCTGACGTAAAGTGGGGGCTGATTGATTTAAAGCCATGGCAGCTGACTTAAACCCCGCTTCTCTCAGCTGCAGGACGAGACCAACATTGGCGGTGCTCGGGTTCGCTCCAAGACAGCACTGCTGTTCAGGAAGAGCTTCCAGTAGCGCCTTCGTGCAGGGGGACTTGGTGCCTTGTCTTGCCCCTGCCCTCAGAGGGGGACCACCTGCTCTTTTGGAGGAGAATCAGGGAGGGGGAAGTGCAGAATCCTGGCTGGAGTTGCGGCACCCCTTTTCTGATGGCAGGGAAGGGGGGGCGGGGCTGTGTGGTGTCCAGGGGCTGGACTCACCAGGTCGACTCAGCTTCTCAGCCTCCTAACCCCCCCCCCACACCCCACAAGAGTCTCCAATAATATGAAATTGTGCCTTAGGTTCTTGGTCTTCAAACTCATACCCAGACTCCCAGGTGCCTTGATTCATCCAGTTCTTCTGTGCTCTTTTTTGTATTAGATACAGTCCTAGAAGAAGGCGGTGGGGATGGGACTGGAGGGACCCCCGCAGCACTGGCCTCAGCTGACTAAGGAGAACCGGGGCCTGCGCTCTCACTTATGTGTGAATACCCTTAAGGCGGAATCGAGGGGGCCAGTTAGAGGCAGTCCTTGCTGCCTCAAGTGAGTATGGATCACCGTTGGATGGGAAACACTCTGAGCCCTGAGAAGTACTGTTAGGAGGATGTGTTCCTCCCTCGGCTTCAAGGACGTGGGTGGGCTTCAGGGCTTCAGTTCCCCTCCAGGCCTCCAGGTCCGACTGCAACCCAGCGGCCTTGCAGTCCTGCCTTCCTGTCCCAGAACTTCTCAGGCTCCAGGAAGAATCCAGACTGCAGAGGTGGTGCCTGAGCCTTCCAGCTTAAGAAGTGCTGTCCCTGGGGACCCAACAGTGGAGGGAGGAAGGGTGAAGGGAGTAGGGGGGTAGGGTAGGGAGGGATAGCTGCCCTGGGAAACGTTGAGAGAGAAATATTGCCTCCCACACCCCATGCCCCCTGCAACTGACCCATTGATGCCATAGGATCTCAGGGCCGTTTAGTCAGAGATGCCTCTGCTTCTTTACTCCTGTGTTCAAAACTATGCAAAACCAACACTTAGTCCTCTTGCTGCCTTGCCAGGACTTTTAAAGCACTGTTCTTTTGAAATACTCGTTTCCTAAACAGCAGTTTGGAGCTGTCCCAGGTATTTAAAAGTGTTCTCCTTAAACTGAGACTAAATCCTTCTCTTTTGGAAAAATGAACTGCACTTCAGAGGAGATTGTCTTTTCTGCTATTCCTTCCTTCTACTGCCCTCTTAAGAACCCCTGTGCTCAAAGAGCTTGGTGATTTATTTTTTGCTTGATGTCAAAAAGAAACCTTCCCCATGCACCCCAAAAAGCTTTCCTGGAACATGGGTGTTTCAAAACCATGACAGTGTTTTCCAGTTAGTATACACTGGGTAGACTGCCTAGGAATCCCTCCAAGAGCCAGAGGTGAGCAACACTTTTACCTATTTGATTGGATGCCCTTCAAGTTTAGGAAGGTCCCATTCTTATGCCCCAGCAGATAAGACAGAGCCCTGGATGGCTGTGTCTGTGATTAGATAACTTCTCATGATTTTATTTCCCTTACTGTGCTGCTGCTTCTAGGTTTAATTCATTTCATTACCTGTCCATTTTTTTGTTTGTTTTTTTTTGTGGGGGGGTAAGCAGGCCTCTCACTGTTGTGGTCTCTCCCGTTGCGGAGCACAGGCTCCAGACACGCAGGCTCAGCGACCATGGCTCACGGGCCTAGCCGCTCCACGGCATGTGGGATCCTCCCGGACCGGGGAACGAACCCGTGTCCCCCGTATTGCAGGCAGACTCTCAACCACTGCGCCACCAGGGAAGCCCTACCTGTCTATTTTTAAAGAAAGACTGACAAAGTCACTGTAATAGGTCAGGAATCTGAGCTCAGAGTTGGTCAAAGGTACTCACAGGGAGGAAGGTGGATAAAAATAGGTGGGTAAAATAGGAGGGTTGGAACATACAGCCAGGACAACCGTGTTCACCGTGCGTACTAATAAAGGCCAGGATCTCCTCATTTATCTGTGGTGGGAAGTTCTGATGGTTTCACAGGATCAAACTCAAATCATATTCAAAATAGGGGGCTTCCCAGAGGGCGCTGAAGCACCGGCAGAGCCCACCTGCCACTCCCAGTTTGGCACTGCAGGGTCAGATTTGGGTTTGGAGATGGGTTTGTTGTAACCCCAAGGAGGTGAGCAGAGAGGAGGAGTTGATTACCGGTCTCCTCTGACTCTCTGGCCCAAATTACCTGGCTTCACAGGGGGGCAGAGATATGCTTTCAGCAACTGAGGGGTCACTTGCAGGCTGGTGGGGTTGCCCAGTGGCCCGACAGCCTGACAGGCTGACTGCGGTGTGACCGCCCTTTGTTTCTCCAGAATCTGTACATCAGGAGGTGCATGGCTGCGGGAGCCCATTCACCCACACCCTCCGCAAGGGGGATGGCACCTTCCCTGGCTGTACCTTGTGATCACCAGGTACTTGAAATGACTGCGAGTTTTTGACTTCAAGGAAGAGCTCACATAACCACTTCTGCCTCATAATGTGTGGGATTTATGATAATGGAAAGACATTATAAAGAACGGGTAGAAAACTCACCTGTTGGTCTCCATGTAGGATTTTGCACGAATCCCTCCTACATGAGTAGATAGCAGAGGTTTATTTTTGTTCCTGTGTGTGTAGTTGTAGCAGAGGATGTAGGTATGGTAATTTGAAGCCCTCAAAGAAATATTCTCAGAACTCTCAAGACTTTTCCTGATTGGAACGGAAAGAGAGCTGGAAAAGGCAGAAAAGAAAAGGAGGAGGGAGAACGAAGGACTATTTCTCAGTAAATTCACCTTCCTGGTTGATTGCTCTGTCTTCTCATTTCTTTTAACTTCTATGTATGTCTAATGGAAAAATATAGGAAGGCTGATTTTTATGCTTTAAAAGATTTTACATCACAAAGAAGCTAGAAGTGGCTAACAGAACTTATTCAAGTCAATGTTACATAGATACTTTGATATTAATTTGTATACTAAAGTGGGTTAATCCAAATTTTCTCTGAGTGAATATTTGTAACATATTTTTGTAGATAATAATTTATCCTAGATATACAAAATTGTGAGAATGGGTACCATTTTTCACTCCTTAAGTGAATAGATCGTACACTTTAAATGCCAATGTTGTGTCTTACATGTTGTTTTTTAATTCCTTGATTTCCAAAAGTTGTGTTTATTTAATTGATTTCTATCTAATAACCAGTGTCTCCCCTTTATTGTTTCTTA
Organism: Tursiops truncatus; assembly: GCF_011762595.2. Taxonomy (NCBI): domain Eukaryota; kingdom Metazoa; phylum Chordata; class Mammalia; order Artiodactyla; family Delphinidae; genus Tursiops; species Tursiops truncatus. Next base: position 94,148,814 of record NC_047035.1, read on the forward strand.
CTTTATATTTTATTGATCTATAGTTAATTTACATTATTATATTAGTTTCAGAGGTACAACATAGTGCTTCATAAATGTTTAGCTTGTTCTCCATTTATACTTATTATAGAAGAGTGGCTCTATTCCCCATGCTATACTGTACGTCACTGTAGATTATTGATTTTATACATAGTGGATTCTTTCTCAGAATCTCCTACCAATATTTTGCTCCTCCACAACACTGTCTCTCCCTGCTGGTAACCGCTAGTCTGTTGTTTAATCTCTAGTCTGTTTTGTTCTTGTTGTTGTTGTATTCAATTTTTTAGATGCCACGTGTAAGTGATAACCTACCAGGCTTGATTTCTCTGCGGCTTATTTTACTAAGCATAATACCTTCCAGGTCCATCCATATTCTTGCAAATGGCAAAATTTCATTTTTTGCTGAAGTCATCATAGAAAATCTTTTTTGTCCCCTAACCTATTGATGAACACTTAGTTTGACTCTATATCTTGGCTATGGCAAATAACACTGTTATGAACATTGGTGTGCAGTTATGTTTTTGAAATAGTGTTTTTGTCTTCTTCTTATATACCCAGGAGTGAAATTGCAGGATATTATGGTAGTTCTATTTTTAGTTTTTTGTGGAACCTCCATTCTGCTTTCTACAGTAGCTGCACTACTTGACATTCACATCAAGAGTGTACAAGAGTTTCCCTTTCTCCACATCCTCACTAACCTTTGTTATTTGTGACCTTTTTGATGACAGCCATTCTGACAAGCCTGAGGTGATATATCTCTGTTTTGGTTTGCATTTTATTGCCAATTAGCTATGTTTAGCATCTTTGTGAGTTCTGACTGTCTCTCTGTATTTTTTCCTTGGAAAAATGTCTATTTAGGTCTTCACATTTTTTATAAAAATATTTTGTGTGTTGTTCTGATATTGAGTTGCATGTGCTGTTTCTGTAGTTTAGATATGAACCCTTGCTTGGTCATCTTTTTGGTGTTCACCTCTTATGTGCAAATATTGTCTCTACTTCAGCAGGTGGTCTTTTCATTTTGTCTTTGATTTCCTTTGCTGTGCAAAATCATTTAAGTGTAGTGAAGTCCCATTTGTTTATTTTTGCTTTTGTTTCATTTGCCTTTGTAGACTGAACCCAAAACTGTTGCTATCATTTATGTTGAAGAATGTTCTGTATTTTCCTCTAGGGCTTTTAGGGTCCTACATTTAGGTCTTTATTCAGTTTTGTGTTTATTTTATATATGGTGTGCTGAAATGCTCTAATTTTATTCTTTTCCATGTAGCTGACCAGTTTTCCCAGTACCACTTATTGAAGAGACAGTGTTTTCTCCATATTGCCTGCTTTGTGATAAATCAATTAAATATATGTGTGTGGGCTTCTTTCTGGGATCTCTTCTATTCCAGTGATCTTTGTGTCTGTTTTTGCTCTGGTCCAATTCTCTTTGATTACTGTCGCTTTGCAGTATAATCTGAAGTCAAGGTGCGTGATGCCTCCAGCTCTGTTCTTTCTCAAGATTGTTTGGCTATTTGGGGTCTTTGTGTTTCTATACAAATTTTAAAATTACTTTTTCAAGTTCTGTGAAAATGCTTTGGTATTCTGAAAGGGATTGCATTAAATCTGTAGATTGTCTTTGGTAGTATGGTTATTTTAACAGTATTAATTCTTCCAGTCCATGCACCTGCTATATTTTCCCATCTTTTTCTGTTGCCTTCAACTTCTTTCACCAATGGCTGATAGATTTCTGAGTACATGTCTTTTACCTGCTTAGGTGTGCTTGTTCCTAGGTATCTTATTCTTTTTGGTGTGATTGCATATGGCATTGTTTTCTTAATTTTTTTTCTTTCTGACAGCTTTGAGTTTTGTTTTTTCTTCTTTTTCTAATTCCTTCAGGTGTAATGTTAGGTTGTTTATTTGGTATTTTTCTTGTTTCCTAAGAATAAGCTTGTATCACTATAACTTCCCCCTGTGAACTGCGTTGGCTATGTCCCATAGATTTTGGATCATTATGTGTTCATTTTCATTTGCCTTGGGTATTTTTAGAATCCCTCTTTAATTTCTTCAGTGTTCCTTTCTTCCCCTTTTATTCCCTTCATCTGTGATGTGAGGACTATCTTTAATATTATGTTTGGATTTCTTTCAGTGGTGTGTGTGTGTGTGTGTGTGTGTGTGTGTGTGTGTGTCTGATTATTTAAGTTGCTGAGCTCTGAATTTCACATGGACACTAACAACACTGCATTGTTACTCTGCTCCCCCTCAGTTACTGAATTTGACCTTGTATTTTACATCTACTTCTTTCATGTGTCCCTTAACTTCTTAATGTGAATATAGATGATTTTATTACTGTTTTCTTTCATCCTTCCTATTAGCTGTGTACATGGTTGATTTACTGCCTTTGTTGAATATTGGCCTTATCCAATGAGGTTTTTCCTGTAGGAAGTTTCCTTTCCTAATTTTTATGTTTCAGTCGCTCTTCAAAAAGCTGTGACAGATGCATTCCAGAAATTGCTGATTGTGGTTTTAGGTAAGACCTTTTTGATTGTCGTTGAAGTGCTTCAGTTTCAGTGAGCCAATAAACTTATTTGAAAAGTTAATTGGATGAAAATAATGGTTATCAAAAACATTACATATTCTTTCATTCACCAGATGCTTTCCCAGCAACAGTCTTAAATTTGTTCTTTGTGGAATTTCTGAGAAGAATGACAGCAAATATTATTGTCCCCAGTGTTTAGATGTAGAATGACTTGCCTCAGTTCATACAGAAAGTGTTTCATACAGTTCTTCCTGAATTGCTTGCTTATCATACAGAATAGTGTAGTGATTATAAGCCGTGGACACCTGTGTTTGAGTCCTAACATTGTCTCTTAGATTTTGTTGCTGTTGTTGTTGCAATTTTAGGTTTTTCTAGCCAGAGACATTTGAAGGCATTTAATATCTCTAAGCTGCAATTTCTTTATCTGCATATAGGGTTAGTAATTCAGCTTACCACCAAATGGGGGATATTGTAAGAGTAAATGAGGTGATGAATATAAAAAGCTTAGAACTATGCCTGAAACATAGTAAGCAGACAAAATATATTGACTATTATTATTATTACTGTTGTTTTCTTGTTGAAGTGTTTATTTCTGATATATTGGGTGAATATGATTCTCATATAATAATCGGCTAAGTTTTTGTGAGCCTTGAAACTGGTCATGCTATTGAATAGCATTGATTGTGTTCCCTATCCAGTTATACAGCGGTGAGAATGTCACAGGCTGTGCCCAAAGGAAACTTTATGATTAGTAGATTCCCGGAACAGAATTGCTCCCCTGCTTCACAGCCCTGCAGGCTGAGAGACTGAGAAATCCTAGCTAAGTTGTCAGCGACCATATTGGCTTGTAAGAGTTGACCCTGGATTGGACTTGGCCTTCCAGCCTGGGCAGTCCTTCCAGTGAAGTTTGACTTCCCTGGTCGTCAGGCACATTCTCCATCCGCTATCAACTCTGGGTAACAACCTTTAAGAACCAAACTAAATGCCTGGGTTGTTTGTGCCTAATATGCCAAGGTACTCCTTATATGTACACGAAACCCCTTAGACCAAAAAGCCTGGTGGCCGTATCTTGCCTTGAGGCAAGCTGTATTGTCCAAAGGGTACATGGGCCAGTTTCTGCCAGTAGAGAGTTCAAATGCTCTGTCTGTCTGTCTCTGTCTCCAAAGCTTTGTTCATTGTAACTGGTAGAATTTTGGTCCCAGGGAGTAGGCACTTGCCTTGCTTCTAATAGGAAGTATCTATTATAGTCCAGTGGTATCTCTCCCAGGTTTGAACTCACTTTGGCCCCCACCTAATAATGCCTTCCTATTTAATTGTATTGTGATTGAACATTTTTGTTTCCACAGCTTTTAATTTCTATGTCCTTATTCCTTAGTTCTTATTTCTAAGATCATAAAGTTTTTGAACCAAAGTTGATACTTCTTATATATGTTTTCACAAATAATTATAATAAAAACTGACGTGTCAGATGAGGGAACTTCTAGGAAAATGCTCTTATTTTCTGCTTTTAGAAGTCAAAAGAATGTCTAATTTTTCGGTGCTACCATTGTATACAGGAAATTTTAGAACAAGAACACTTCTGAATTGATCCTTGTTAACTTTATTACAGAAAGTGGTAAAACAGCTGTGGCATATAGACCCTGTGAAGATGTCACAGATGCTAGAACCGAAGAGGAACTACAGGATTTAATTCAAGTATGTGGAGATAAAAACTCAAGAGGTACACAGCCAGTGTAGCCATAATTCAAAACAACCAGCAGGATTTGGAAGACTTCAGCATATCTACTCAGTTCTGTCTTCCTTAGGAAAAGGTGAAACTCTGAAACTGCTTTTGAGGCAGGGAATTTCTAGGACTTCTCCAAGTCCCGGACCTTGTCTCTGGCCCCTTATTTGAAGTTTGGAGAGCAGGATTGAGGGCCACCAGTGTACATCTATGGTTGTGGACACAGGAGAAGACACAGGCCCTTTAGAACTCACCTCAAATAGAATTGCAGGGATTTGGGAACAAAGTAACTATGGTCTTAAGTGTGATTATGCTACACTGTTTAAAAACTATTCATGCCTTTCAAGTAAGGTATATTACCCAGATCTCAGCATCTCATATGTATCTTGTGTTAAATATTTTGCCAAAGAACCTTTCTGTAAAACAGTTATATGGATGCCTCGAATTAGAGATTAAGTTGTCAACGTAATTTCTGAAAGAAAACATTAATGTACTGCATATAGGATTTTTATTTAAAAGGAGCAAAAAATGTGTTTCATGTCATTGAGAGCTTAATTTTTGGCTAGATTTCTGATTATTTAACTCCCCCCAATGTTGCAAAGTTTGTTTTGAAGGAAAAAAAGTAGAGAAAGAAAAGGTGGTTGTGTTCTGAAAAATGTAAAAATTTTGGAAGTTTTTTCCTGTACAAACTAATTATTTTAAATCAGTTTAAATCAGTCAAGGGAACTTGAAACGTATCCATGTTTGGGCTTTAAGAAGTCTAGCTTCCTATGAAATGTGAGAGGAAAGGGTTCCGTATTGATACAAAAGTTTCTGGAAACCTAATTATAACCACAGATCCACTCCTAAATGAGGCCAATCTTGGAATCAGTTCCATTTAGAAACCATCATGTGCTAGGCACTGGAAATAAGGTGAAGCTCCTTCTCTCTTGGAATTTAGGTGTTAAAGGTGTAGCAGATGATTAAAAAGGAGTAAAATTAAATAGATTATGAAAAGGACTGTGAAGAGATTAAACTTCGTGCTAGTTACAGTATTTCAAGAAAATTACTTATCATGCTGACTTTAACATTCTAAGTGTCTTCTCCATATGTGCACACAGGGTAGACCTCTGAAAAGTGACACTGTCGTTTTTTCTAGATTAATGGCTCTGTTGAGACAAGTTGGGATGTGGGAAGTCTTCCCATGCCAATGTAAAGGGCCATTCACTTGGTTTTAGACTCTCTTTCCCAGAATGAATTGCTCACCTGCCCAAAAACCCTCCTACAGAAGTTCTGGAGTCATCACTGATTCAGTGGTGACCCCTAATAATAGAGTGGTGTATGAATATTGAGACGTGAATACTGAGAGTTTGGAGGAAATGGCAACAGTTTCGAATAATTGTAAGGTGTGTTCCCCTCCCGCCACCCTAACTGGTGCTCATTTTGCAGGTCAGCTACTTTTCTTGTCAGCCGTGTGGCCAAAGGCAGGAAGAATGTCTCTCAGACTTCAGCTTTGTGGAGGAAGAGTTCAGATTGCCAGAACTGTACTAGCACTTTTGAATTTCCCAGAATGCCAGGTCCTTTGGTTTCCACGGGAAGCTCTGCATCCTTCCCTCCCCAGTCCACCCCTGGGCTGCTGCAGTTTGGGGCCACTCGGGTCTGCAGCCCAAATCCCGCCTCATTGTTTGGGGCCAGGGTGGGCAGGGCGGGGTTGGGAAGAGGGCCGGCAGGAGATAATTGTTGCCTTTGCAAGGGGAAGGATGGCTTGCGCCCTGGGAACTCTGGGAAAAAGGCCTACACTGGTGGCGCGGATTGGATCTCCACACAAGCCTAATAACTGTGGCGCAACTAAAGACGTCATAAATAACTTATGGTCCTATAGCTTAGGGAAATTAAAATCAAAAAGACACAGCCACCCCAAAGTTTGGGATGGCTCTGTTTACAAGAATCTCATTTGCGGTAGTGTGAAAAATATATAGAAAATACATTGCTGTAGCCTAATGCAATATACTTTCTTTGCTGACTACTCTTCAATAAGAAATGTGGGTTTCACACCCCTTCAGCTCAAAAATTCTGTGATTTCTCTTGACACAAGGAAATGATAGTGGGTATGTTCAATGGCCCGAAGGTGATTTCAGACTCAAGGTAAAAAGAGCTCTTCTACACCTGGCTTTGGAAAAGACTCTCTTACCTGTCTTGTGGGTCAGAAATCCAGTTACACGCAGTTCACACATTTTGCGTTAATGAAGGTGTTGAGGCTGTGTCTGGAACTGGATTAGCAATTTGTACAGATGCCTATTTTGGCGGCCTCCTTCCTTTCCCTTGTTAGTTTGCTGATGTCTACCTTGGGGAGAGAGCACCAAGGGTCAGTTGTTCTTTTGCCTGCACACCGGAGAGCAGACTCATGAGGTCTCTTCACCAGGAGGTTTTACTAGCGTCAGTACAACGTCTTAAACTCACCACCTTTCCTAAACATCTTATAACAGCAAGAGTTCCTTATAAGAATCAGAGTTTCACTATAGTTATGTAGGCAACACAGGACAATACATTGTGGAAATAAATAAATCGCAGTTTAAAAATTAATGAATTCATTCAAAAACATTCACTGAGTGCCATGCCCACTGTGTGTCAGCACTGTACTAAGTGCTGGGGATACAAAGACGCATAGGGCAGGGACTTTCTCCCCAAGAAACTTTCATACTGAAAGGAGAAAGATGGATGTTGATGGGAAAACATATGTGAGAGCTATTCGAGCATCTATGCAGCAGGGTAACAAGGTGAGGGAGGTGGGTGATGAAGTAGAAAATGGGTGTTAGTTTGGAAAAGATTTGTAATGGAAGAGGCACCAACTCGTTCCTTTTGAATTTGTGTTCCTCTTAAATGACAGAAAAAGTTAGGGAAAGAATCAGAACTATCTGGTGTTGGAAATAAATTAGTACTGTACTCCTAAAACTCGTTCACAGTTACTTTCAAAAGATTGTCACAGTATAGTAAGTCTTTGTTTTGGGATAAGTCTTTCTAATAGACAAAGCTAATTTGATTCAGGAAACGTTTGCCATGGTGAGACATAAGCTTTATTGCATCTCTTTCCAAACCAAGCCACCAAGGGAAGACAGCACCCTTGAGTTAAGTCATTTTACTACCTATAATGACATATTACTGGGGTGTTTATAATTTGCCTGCATTCAATAAGTTTGGAAAAGGGCCCCAGCTTAGGTGGATTTATCATGAATTAAATGAAGCTTAGGGTTCAGGGCTCCTCACTTGCAGAGGTCCCTTCCAAGGTCTTGAGAAGGGTCCTAGCGATTTTTGTATTCATAACTTTGCATGTTTTTATTAGATAGGATTTCTCAACGTAGATGAGCCTCAGGCCCCACAAAACCTTGAGTCATCACCGGGTTGCAGGTAAGTATAAGTCAGCAGGTTTCTTGAATGAAGCCTCTATGTTATTGACAAACATCAGGTGAAGTAGTTAGCAGTGTGGTAGTCTATTTTAAATCCGAAATCTACTTCAAAAATGAGCCAAGAGCTTATTAATCAATAAAGTACCACTTTTTGAATGTTGGTAGTAATCATATCTCTTTCAGATAAAATCAGGAGTGAAATATATTATGGAAAAGCAGCAGTGGTTGATAACCCTAAATGTTAAGTATACTTTTTTTTTTGACTTTAAAATGTTTCTCCTTCATTCACCTATGCAGGTCCAGACTGATGGCTTATTTTTAAAATTCTTTTAGTCACTTCTTTGGTTCTAACAATACAAGCTCCTAGATCTTAGAAACTGAAGTGCTCTACAATGTACAAAGGCTATATAACTTAATGAGACAGAGAACATTCACATGCTGCCTTGTCTGTGGTACATCAATATTGTACCAAGAACATAAGGACTAAGAGAATAAGAGGAAAATCAAAGCCTTATCCCTATTAAATTATTTACCCCGTTGTTGAGAATATAATGAGGGAGGTGTGGCCACACTATGAAGGCAAATTGAGCTGTCATCACAGAGCAACCCTAATGCTCCCCCAGTCAACTAGCACTGGTTTCCTTTAGATAGCTATGTACACACAAAAGCTGACACACTTCAGGGTGCTGTCATCACTTTTTGCTATGTACTAGAATCCTGGCAGCTTCTCAGATTTAGAAAGGCATAAACACTAAAAACAAAAAAAGTTGGGTCTGCCCTTTGGGGTGATTCAGGATGGCTGTTTTATTTGTAATAGTTCAAAATTTTGAGATTGTCACACCTAGCAACTACTATGCTTTTCGTCTCCCAACTGCATCTTATTCTTCCCACCTGTAGTATTTTCTCCCATTCTATATGTTTTTCCACTTGCTTGATAGTGTCCTTTGGAGCACAAACTTTATAAATTTTATAAAATCCCATTCATGTAGTTTTCCTTTGGTTCTTTGTGCTTCTGGTATATCTAAGAAACTGTTGTCTAAAGCAAGGTGATAAAGATTTAGTCCTGTGTTTTCTTCTAAGAGTTTTATAGCTTTAGCTCTTACGTTTGGATATTTGATCCATTTGGAGTTAATTTTCATATATGGTGTGAAGTGCAGGAGTCCAGCTTCATTATTTTGTGTGTGGATGTACAGTTGTCCCAAGATCATTTGAAAAGACTGTTCTTTCCACATGGAATTGTTTTGGCATGCTTGTTGAAAATCAGTAGACCATATACATGAGGGTTTATTCTGTTCCATTAATTTACATGTCTGTTCTTATTACAGTACCACACTGTGATTGCAGTAGCTTTGAACTGAGTTTTGAAACCAGGATGTGTGAGTCCTCCCACTTTGTTCTTTACCAACATTGTTTTGGTTATTCTGTTTCCTTGAATTCCCATATGAATTTTAGAATTAGCTTGGCAATTTCTGGAAAGAAATCAGCTGGGATTTTGATAGGAATTGCAGTGGAACCATAGGTCGATTTGGGAAGTAGTGACATTTTAATAAGATTATCTTCCAGTCCATGAATCCAGCATGTCTTTATATTTATTTAGATCCTTTTCAATTTCTTTCAACAGTTTTGTACTTTTCAGTGTGAATCTTGCACTTACTTGGTTAAATTTTTCCCTAAGTATTTTATTTGTTTTGATGCTGTTACACATGGAATTGTTTTCTTAATTTCATTTTTGGATTACTCATTGCTGGTGTGTAGAAATAATATTGATCTTATATCCTACAACCTTCCTGAATTCATTTATTAATGCTAACAGTTATTTTCCTACATTCCCAGGAATATATCTTGTGGTCTACCAGTTTCCCAGGAATACATTGGAACATTTAAAAGTCTCTGTGGACATCTCATTTCTCAGCTTTTCTTTTTAAGCTTTTTCGTTAGGCTGTTTTTTGCCCCAAACTGATATCCATTGCCTCATGCAACCGCCATGTTAAAATATTTGCTTGAAAATGTTTTCCAGTAATGCCACCTGAGAAGCGGCTTTTCTCACTAGACAGCTCTCAGTCAGGTCACAGGCAAGCCTTTCAAGTGAGGTCTTCCAGGGACCACAAGACATGTAAAACAATGATAGTTCTTTGGGAATGAGGCTTTGAAGGCCATCCCAGTCCATGCTTCTCCTTCTGGTACCAGGGATGTGGGCTGTTTTTCAAGGCTACCACTGGCATGGAGATCAAAGGTCAAGGACAAGTTCAAGCAACACAGATCTCATTGTTCTTACAGAAATTAATTTGTTTTCCTTGAATAAATTGCTCCTCAATGTGCAGCAACCTGTTGGTTAAATTTCCAGAGTTCAGAAGAAGTTGATTCTGACCATTTTTGCCAGTTTTGTTGTTGTTATTGGTATTGTTGCTTCTATGGAGGGATGAATTTTCAGATGTCCTTCCTCCATCATTTTTACTGATTTTCCTGCAATGTTTTTTAAAATCTCTGACGTCTCAATGACCATAGGCTAATTAAATATTTGTCATGGGAGACGATTAAGGGAAAAATAAAAAGAGAAATAAATAAAAAAATAAAATGAGAAAATATAATTCTCATAGAGGCTTTCCCAGATGGGTAGATGAAGTTTGAAAAGGTATTTCTATGTTTGTGCTCTCAAAATTAAGGTTCAAGTAACAGATGTTTAAAACACGCCCACTTGTTTTTTCATTCAGGTTAAACACAGGCTTTAGAGTCAGAACTGAGTTCAAATTCCATCTCTGCTCCTTACTAGCTTGATGACATAGGACAAGTTATGAAACTTCTCTGTGCCTCAGTTTCCTCATTTGTACAATAGGGTAATATATCTATCACATAAGGTTACTATGAGGATTAACTGTTAAATGCTGATCACAGATGCCTGGCAACCCAAAAGATATTAGTTTTGATAGTTATCTTTCTAATATTCTGGAAGAATACGCTAGTAATTCTTGAGTAGAGTTAACCTAAAGTTAGATATTCTTTTCTTTCTTCCTGTTTCTTTTGGGGTTTTTTTTCCCCTTATTTGTTTTAAAGAATTAAGAAAAAAAAGAAAGAAAGTACTAAGAAGGAAATCCATCCCAGCATTTTGGAATAAAATTTTGCTCCCCAAAATTAATTTGTTTATTTTATTGATATATAAACAAAATGTTATTTATTCAGGAAACATTTAGTAAATACCTCTTAAATATTAGGCACTGTGTCAGGCAGAGGAATAATAATGACAATAAAGTGTGATCCCTGCTCTCATGTTGCTGACAGTCTAAGAGACTGACAAGTAAACAGGTGATTACATACACAGTAACAAAGGCTGTGATACACGTATACACGTGGGAGTATGTGACGGGAGTATGGCTTTCACCAGTTCCTCTTGGATTTATCTCTTCTTCTTAGGCTCCAGAACCAAGGAATTAGCCCTATTTTTGTCTTTAACTGGGTAGTTTAAATCATTAAATTTAAAAAAAATTATAGAGATGAAAGAAAAACACCTTGAATTATGGAGGACACTAGGAATAGTACGTTTTTACAGAGCAAGGGCTTCCTACCAGCATAGTCACTTTGATGGTTTTGAACCTGAAAAGTTCTTTGGCATATTTTTTCTTTGCTAGCCACTTTTTTCTATTTTCTTCTTTGTTTCTCTTCTCCACTTTATCATCTAGAGACCTGGGTAGTTCCCAATGAAAGAGTGTTTTACAGATTCTTATAGTGATTTATAGGTAAAAACAGAAAATGATTTTTTTTTAACCTTCAAGTTCCATACCAAAAAAAATGAATATAAGCTTTCATGGAAGTAATTGAAAATGCACATAATTTTAATTCCATTCCATTTTTCAGAATTCTCAATGGTAATCCTTTGATGACAGTTGAAGATTCTTATCTTTTTAAATTGTCAGCATTAAAATATTTGTAAGTATTGCAACAGTTTCATGGCTCAAGATGTAATTTCTGCTCTTTTTTACTTTCGTCAGAGATTGAGTATTTTGCCTAAAAAGTCATAATTTAGATTTTAACTGAGTTATTGAAAATAAGAGTTATTGGCACACAAAAGAATTAAGAAAGAATATATATGGGTAAGACAGCCAGCAGGGAATGAGAACAGTGTTGAAGAACACATATAGTTATGAAGATGTAGATGCATGTAGGAATATTATTTATCCCAGAAAGCAAAAAGGAATAAGGGGTACATTATTTTTTTAAATGAGTGATCAAAGAGGTAGATGCAGTTGAAAATGAGAAGTTTGGATAGTAAAAAATGATTTTGCTGTTCAGCACCATGGTCATTCATTTGATGATGCAAATTTAAATTTCTTCAATAAGAGTACTTTAGAATTATCATCTATGGCAAGTCAGAAGCTAGAATTGAAGTAATCACATGTTAAGTATCTTTTGAAGTTTAGAATTTTTGTCTTTGGGTTTTATATCATGCATGTTTGGGCTTCTCCTTCAGAGACATGGGAACAACACAAGTGTCACTTACAACAGTTGAAGGCATGCTCATGATGACCCTTGAATTGGAAAAACTGTAAGTTGATTTTTCTGACATTTATTTTCACTCAATTGTTTTTATAGGTTTGTTTTATTATTTTCTTAAGTCAGGTTTATGTATGTATAATTTTCATTTCACAAAATTCAGTATTTTTAAATACACAGTGTGATGTGTTTTGACAAATGTACACTTCTGTAGCCACCACCACATTTGAGGTAAAGAAAACTTCTGCACTCCCAAAAGACCCCTCATGTCCCTTTGTAGTCAATCCATCCTCCTCCCACTACCAGCCCCTGGCAACCAACAATCTGATTTTTGTCCGTATAATGTTGTCTTTTCCAGAATATCTTATAACTGAAAGCATGTGTTATATAGCCTTTTGTTTTTGGCTTCTTTCACTTACCAGTCTCTTTGGAGATTCATCTGTTTTGCTGCACCTGTCAGTAGTTCATTCCTTTTTATTGCTGAATAGTATTCTAGTTGTGTGGATACACAGTTTGTTTACACATTAATCGTTTGATGAACATTTGAGTTTTTTCTAGTTTTCTGGCTATTATGAACAAAGCCTCTGAAAACACTCACATGTGTGTGTGAGCATATGTTCTGTGCGATCATATGTTTTCATTTCTTTGGGGTAAAATACCTAAGGGTGGGATTGCTTCATCATATGCTAAGTGCATATTTAACTTTTTAAGAAACTGCTAAACTGTTTTCTAAAGTGCCTGTGCCATTTTGGTTTCCCACTAGCAGTCTATGAGAGTTGCAGTTTCTCCACATCATCACCTGATCCTTATATACGTTTTTTTTAAAAAAAAAATAGCATTTCTAGTATGTGTGTAGTTGCATCTCGTGTTTTTTGCCACATTTTGCATTTCTGTAATAACTGATGACGTTGAGTGTCTATTCATGTGCAAACATCTTTTTAAATGAAGTGTCTGTTCAAATCCATTTTTTAATTGGATATTTATATTGAGTTTTAAGAGTGCTTTATATAAAAAGCAATGGAAAAAGTCCTTTCTCTCAGATATGTGTTTAGTAAATATCTTCTCCCAGATTGTGACTTATTTTCTTTGTATTAGAGTGTCTCTGAAGACTAGAAGGTTGAAATTTTTGATGATCTCTAATTCAGCAATTTTTCTTTTTTTTTCATATTTATTTAATTTATTTCTTTGCTTGTGCTGTGTCTTAGTTGCCGCAGATGGACTCCTTAGTTGCGGCTCATGGGCTTCTTAGTTGTGGCATGTGAACTCTTAGTTGCAGCATGCATGTGGGATCTAGTTCCCTGATCAGGGATTGAACCTGGGCCCCCTGCATTGGGAACTTGCAGTCTTAACCACCAGGGAAGTCCCTTAGCAATTTTTCTTAGGTGGTTTGTGCTTTTTTGTGTCTTACCTAAGAAATCTTTGTCTGAGACCCCATTGTCTAACCCAAAATCACAACGATTTTCTCCTATGTTTTCTTCCAGAAGTTGTATAGTTCCATTTAGGTCTATGATTCATTTTGAGTTAATTTTCATATATGTTTTGAGGGAAGGGTCAACTTTCATTTTTTTGCAGTTTAAAAAACTATTTCTGTAGGACCCTATTGTGACAGTTTATTACACAACTTACTGCACCTTAAATTGTGCCATCACGCCTCCAATATGGCAAGCTAATAGAAACTTTCTGTTATGCCAAGGCTAGGTGAGGGGATTGCATGAGATTAGTATGCAGAAAGGGCCCTGCATTTAGCACTCTATTCCAACCATCTTAGGTCAGCTGACAAATGAGTGTCTTCACCACGCCATCACACATTGTTCACTGCTCTAGCCTCATCTTCTTCAGCCTCCCACAGCATCTGCCACAATTGCGATCCCTCTCTTGTCAGGTAGATGCCCTCCTCTATGGATATTAAAAATTATTTCCCTATGTAACTACAATACTGTTAACACACAGTATTGAAGAAATTAAATTCCTACACAGTAATATTACCTAATAAAGACTTGCTCTTCAAATTTCCCCAATTGTCTCTCTCATATAATATCATTTCTTTTAACAGCTTTTTGAGGTATCATTGACATACAGTAATCTGTTTTCACACACACATACATACACACCATGAAGACATCACCAAAATCAAAATGTCCATCACATCAGAAAGTTTCTTAATGTCTCTTTATAATTCTTCCTTAGTATCATTCCTTGCCCTTCCCAATCGCCATGCAACCATTGATCTGCATTCTGTTTGTATTTTCTAGAATTTTATGTAAATAGAATCATACACTGTATACTTTTTTCTAACTGGCTTCTAACTCAGCATGATTATTTTAATCTTCATCCATATTGATGTGTATATCAGTAATTCATTTCTGTTTATTGCTGAATAGTATTCCAGTATATGGATGTACCCCAATTTATCTATTCACCATTGATGGACATGTGAGTTGTTTCAGTCTTTGTCTATAATAGATAATATTGCTATGAATATTTGTTTACAAGTTTTTGTATGGATGTATACTTCCGTTTCTCTTGGGTAAATACCTGCAAGTAGAATGGCTTGATCATTGGTAAGTGTATGTTTTATTTTTTAAAAAATACCTGTTTTCCATACTGGTCTGATCATTTTACATCTCTACCAGCAGTGCATGAGAGTTGCATTTTCTTCACATTGCGGCCAACACTTGCTATGCTCAGTATTTTTAATTTTAGATAGTTTAATAGGTGTGTAGTTGTATTTCACTGTAGTATCCCTAATGATTAATCATGTCAAACATCTATTCATATGCTTATTTTCCATGTGTATATCTTTGAATCTTTTATCTGTATTTTTCTGGAGTTTTGAGAGTTCTTTATGTATTCTGGAAATTAGTCCTTTATCCAATATATAAGTTGCTAAGCATTTTTTCCCATTCTGTGACTCATCTTTTCGTTCTCTCAGTAGTGTCTTTTGCAGGGCAGAAATTTTTAATTTTGATGGTGTCTAATTTATCTATTTTTTCTTTTATGCATTATGTTTTTGGTGTTGTATCTAAGAAATTTTGCCTAACTCAAGGTCATAAAATTTTTCACCTGTTTTCTTCTAGAAGTTTTATGTTTACATTTAGATCTCTGAACCAGTTTCAGTTCATTTCTCTATATGGTTTGGATGGAAGTTCTTTTTTTTTTTTTTTTTTTTTTGCGCACCTGGATATTCAATTGTTCCAGCATCATTTGTTGAAAAGACTATCGTTTCTCCACTTAAATGCCTTTGAACCTGAAAGTCAGTTGTCCACATCTCTCTACTTTTGAACTTTCCATTCTGTTCCTTTGATTTTTTTTTTGTCTGTCTTTACGCTACTATCACAATGTCTTGAAAGTGTAGCTTCATAAGCCTTGAAATCAGTTACTGTTAGTTCTTCAACTTTGTTCATTTTCAACGTTGTTTTAGTTATTCTAAATTTTATTTCCATATGAATTTTAGAATTAGCTTGTCAATTTCTATAGAAAAGCCTACTGGGATTTTGATCTATAAATCAATTTGGGGAGAATTGATGTCTTAACAATATTGAACCTTCTGATCCATGAATACATTATATCTCTCCATTTATTTAGGTCTTCCTTAATTTCCCCCAGCAATATTTTTCAGTTTTCAGTGTGCAAGTCTTTTACATCTTTTGTCAGATTTATTTAAGTATTTTATATGTTTGATTCTAAGTAGTATTAAAAAACTTTGATCTCTGATTGTTGGTTGAGATAAATTAATCTTTTTGTATGTTGATCTTGTACGTTGCAAACTTGATAAACTCGTTTATTAGTTCCAGTAGCATTTTTGTAATTTCTATCAGGTTTTCTACATAATCATGTTATCTGCAAATAAAGATAGTTCTACTTCTTCCTTTCCATTCTGAATATCTCTTATTTTTTGTTGCCCTATTGCACTGGCTAGAACCTTCAGTGCAATGTCAAATAGAAGTAATGAGAGTAGACATCCTTGCTTTTGTCCTGATCCTGGGGAGAAAGTACTTTGTCCTTCACCATTAAATACAATGTTAGGTTTTTTTTAGAAGTCATTTATCAAGTTCAGGAAGTCTCATTCCATTCCTATTCTACTGAGAGTTTTTTTTTCTTTAATCAGGAATGGATGTTAGATTCTCTTTTCTTGCATCTATTGCAATGATTATGTGATTTTTCCCTTCTTTTCTTAATTTGTTTATTTATTTTTGGCTGCATTGGGTCTTCATTGCTGCATGCAGGCTTTCTCTAGTTGTGGTGAGCAGGGACTAAACTTCGTTGCAGTATGCCGGCTTCTCATTGCGGTGGCTTCTCTTGTTGCAGAGCACAGGCTCTAGGTGAACAGGCTTCACTAGTTGTGGCACATGGGCTCAGTATTTGTGGCTCACAGGCTCTAGAGCACAGGCTCAGTAGCTGTGGTGCACGGGCTTAGTTGCTCCGTGGCATGTGGGATCTTCCAGGAGCAGGGCTGAAACCCATGTCCCCTGCACTGGCAGGTGGATTCTTAACCACTGCCCCACCAGAGATGTCCTGATTTTTCTTTTTTATAGTGTACTAAGTTAGGTAAATTGATTTTCAAATATTAAACCAACCTTTCTTTCCTGAGATAAACCCCACTTGGTCATGATGTATCATCTTTTTATATATTACTGGATTTGATATGCTAAAATTTTATTAAGAATTTTTGTCTCTGTGTTCATGTGAGATATTGGCCTATAGTTTTCTTGTAATGTCATTGTCTAATTTTGATACGGTGAAAGTTGGCCATATAAAAAAGTTGGGAAATATTCCCTTCTCTTCAACTTTCTGGTAAAGTTTTTGTAGCATTGGCATTATTTTATTCCTTAAATGTTCAGTAGAATTTATCAGTTAAGCCACCTGAATTTGAAGCTTTCTTTGTTGGAAGGCTTTAAACTGCACATCCAATTTCTTTAATACCTTTATTCTTTAATAAACTTTAGTAGTGCATGTCTTTCAAGGAATTTGTCCATTTCATCTTGAATTTATTGGTATAAAGTATTCTATAATATTCTCTTATTATCCTTTTAATATCTATAGTATTTTTCTGTTTTCCATTTTATTTATTTCTACCTTGATCTTTATTGTGTTCTTTCTTCTCTTACTCTGTGATTAATTTGCTCTCGTTTTCCCAGATTAAGGTGGAAGTTGAGGAAGCTGAGTACAGCGTTAGCAATATCCCACATGTTGACATATTATGTTTTCAGTTTCAGTGAATTCAAAATAATTTCTGATTTCCCTTTTGATTTCTTCTTTGACCACAAAGTTATTCAGAAGAGTGTTCTTTGGTTTCCAAATATTTGGAACTTTTTCAGATTTGTTAATTTCTAATTTATTTCCATTGTGTTCAGAGACATATACTGAATGACTAAAATCCTTTAAAAATTTTTTTAAGTATTTTTAAAAATTTATTATTTTGCTGCGTTGGGTCTTTGTTGCTTCGCCTGGGCTTTCTCTAGTTGTGGCAAGCAGGGGCTGCTCTTCGTTGCAGTGCATTGGCTTCTCATTGGATAACTTCTCTTGTTACAGAGCACAGGCTCCAGGTGCGTGGGCTTCAGTAGTTGTGGCACACAGACTTTAGAGTGCAGGCTCAGTGGTTGTTGGCTATGGACTCAATTGCTCCACGGCATGTGGGATCTTCCCGGGTCAGGGATCAAACCTGTGTCCCCTGCATTGGCAGGCAGATTCTTAACCACTGAACCACCAGAGAAGTCCCTATTCCTGCATTCTTAATCTTCTATGTAAATCCATATTCCAATCTGGTGTCATTTTCCTACTGCTTAAAAATACTTATTTTAAAATTTCTTACAGTGAAATTCTACTAGTAATGAATTCTTTCAGCTTTTGTATGTCTGAGATAGCCTTTATTTTGCTTTTGCTTTGGCAGATCTGGGTATAGAATTCTAGCTTGATAGAATTCAATTCACTACTTTAAAGATGTTATTCCACTGAGATCTCATTTACATTGTTTCCAACAAAAATTCTGCTGTCATTGTTTTCTTTCTTCCTCTGCATGTATTGTGTAGTTTTTTCCTCTGGCTGCTTTTAAATTTTTCTCTTTATTGCTGGTTCTGGGCAATTTGATTATTTTTTGTGCCTTTGTGTAGTTTTGTCCATGTTTCTTATGCTTAAATTTCATTGATCTTCTTGAGTTTGTGGCTTTGTAGTGTTTACCAATTTGGGAAAATTATGGCTATTATTTCTTCAAATTTTTGTATTTCTCCTCACCTTCATGGACTCTAAGTTCACATGTATTAGGCCACTTGAAGTTGTTGCACAGCTCACTGATGCTCTATTCATTTTTGTTGTTGTTTCATTTTGGATAGTTTCTCTTACTATGCCTTAATGCTCACTTACCATTTCTTCTGCAGTGTCTAATCTCCCATTAAGCTCGTTCAATATCTTTTTCATTTGCACATGGTTTTTAACCTCTAGAAGCTCAATGTGGGTCTGTTTTACATTTTCCATGCCTATACTTAACATTTTCAGTGTATAGTCTGAGTTTTTTTAACATATGAAATACAGTTATAATAACTTTTTAAATATTCTTTAACGTCAGTTCTAACATCTGTATAGATTTTACGTTAGTTCTGATTGATTGCCTTTTCTCCTCACTATGGGTCATATTTTCCTACTTCTTTGCATGCTTGACAATTTTTCATATGATCCCAGATATTGTGAGTTTTAGTTTATTGTGTACTATATGTATTTATATACCTGTAAAATGCTTGGGCTTTGTTTTGGGTGAAATTAAGTTACTCAAAACAATTTTATTCTTTTAGGTGTAGCTTTTAAGATTTGTTGGGTAGGAGCCCAAGTACCCTTTAGTCTAGAGCACATTATTTGCAACTACTGAGACAAGTCCTTTCTGAGTATCATGAGGGTTTCCAGTCTGACTTGTAGGAACAGCTGTTATTCCTACAACCCTATGTGATATCCAGATATTCTTATTATTAATCCCTTCATGTGGTCCTTTTCCTGGCATCAAGTAATTCCTCACAGAGATGTACTGACAAATACTTTGTTGAATTCTCAAGAGATCCCTCTGCATATCTCCAGAGTTCTTTGTCTGTGCACTTCTTTTCTCTCTGGTAGTCTGCTTTGTGAACTCTAGTTACCTTGGTTTTCCCAGACTGTCAGCTCCATTTCATCAGTCAGGGAGTCCACCATTCTCTGCCTGGACTTCTCTTTCCTGTACGATGACCAGGGCACTCTCTCAGAGAAGTAAGTTAGGGCAATTATAGGGGTCACTTCATTTATTTCCCATTTCCTGGGGATCACTGAACTTTATTGCCTGAGGTCCAGTTTCTTGAAAACTGTTGTTTCATATGTTCTGTCTGATGTTTTCATTGTTTCAGGTGGGAGGTTAAATGGTCCTTGTAACTTATCTTGACCAGAAGCCAATAACATTCCTTAAGTCTGTTTTTTTTGATACAGGGTCCAATTAAAGATCAGGAATTGCATGTCATGCCTTTGTTTCCTTTAATCTGGAATATTTCCCTAGCACTTTTTTTTTGGTCTTTTATGACATTGGTGTTTTTGAAGAATCTAAGCCAGTTGTCGTGAAATTGCCCCACAATCAGTATTTGTCTGTTCCATCATTAGGTTCAAAGGAAATATTTTGGGGAAGAATACTATATAGGTGATGTATTCTTCATACTTCATCACTTCAGGTGTCCCAGTACTAAGTTTGATCACTTGATTAAGGTGGTATCTTCCATATCTCTCCATTGTAAAGTTATTTTTCCCCTTGGTAATTGATAAATCATATGTGGGGTGATACTTTGGGATCAGTGAAGATCCTACTTTCAAACACTCTTCACCCAACTGTGCATCAATGATAATCCTAGTGTGAATCGATTATTACATTGATAGATGCAAAATGACACTTTCCTAATTCTATCATTCCTTTTGCATTTATTAGTTGATATTATTATATAAAGAAGAGCTCCCCCACTTTTCATTTGAATATCATTATGAACTTATGTGCTTTTTTTTTCAATTAACTATGTTATACCTTATAACTATGTTATACCTTTTGTCCAGATTTGGCCAATGCGATCTCTGTTATTGTTTAAGCACACGATGCATTTTTATTACTAGAATAATTTCTAATATATTACTACTCAAAAATAGGACCTGAGAAAGGGACTCCAGAAGGTGCGGTCTTATTCAGACTCTTCTTAGAAGTCTGCCTTCTTCCTCTGTACTCTCAACCCAAAGTGAGGATTTCGGGTTGGAAGGAGATAATTCTGAATTAAACTACAGATCAGTGTCACCCAATTCTAATCCCTATTCCCTTTTTTCTAGGCATACCATATCTACTGCCATCCTAATCCTTCTGTTGGGCACCTCTCTCCTCCTCTGTATTTATTTACAACAGTCAAGAGCAGCAATTGGCCAACCGGCCCCTATCCAGTTCTGCAGTCCATATGCCCCAGGAACTCCTTTTTGCACTGGTCTGTGGTGGCCTTGGCCTACCTCTTCTACCTACTCAAGTAACTCTTTTACCACGAATTTAATTACCTGTGTTTCCATTTATAGGATCTTACCTAGCCGTATGGCCTGCTGCCTCTGCCAATTTAAAAATATTATTGAGGTTGTCTGAAAGACAGACAGCATTGTGACAGCGAATGCCTGACAGACGTCACACGTTGTGGTGAGTCTCAATTGCGGGATAATAAATTTTTAATTATTTAATATTTTTATTTTTAATCAATGATGATAAATTTTAAAATTCATGATGTAATTGCATTATTTCAATTCATACTTTCAGAGTTCCAGCTCCCTAAGTTTCTAAGAACTACTCCCTTGCTAAAAATCAGATTCTTGGTTACATTATTAAGCTAATAATATCTCAGTTACATTGTTAGCTTAATAATGTAACGGATCTGCATACATAAAGGAACAAGAGAAAGGAATGAAAGGGGGAAGGGAATTAACATTAATGGCCTCATATCCTATGCTGTGCTCTGTGCAAATGAGAACTTATTGATATAGTGCATCACAGTTTGTAAACTGATTTTATATACATTAGGTCTCAAGTACCCTTTGTCTTATAGGACAGGTGTAAATATATTTTTGTTTATTTGTTTGTTTCTGCAATTTTATAAAGAGTACAAGTGATGCTGTTTTATTTCCTATTTGGAGCCTGAAATTTCTGGTTCCATAACCAGAAGCTGCTACCTAGTCCTTCTAATGGAATGGAGAGCTAGCTTATTCTTAGACTGTCAAGCTCTGAACTTGCTCTGAATCTCAAGCTTTTCTATCCACAAAACAGGAGCTTTCAACTGTTTTTCTATATATTAGATTTATTGGCACTAACTTTTTAAAAAGCGTGGGTACGCGTTCTCTGGCGCAGTCCGCTTGCTCCCTGAGCCGCACACGCGCTGTGAAGATAGGATGGGTCAGCTGGTACCTTTTACAGTTCCCATTGGGGGTGACAAAACCCTGCTGATGTGGGAGCTGAGCTCTCAACCCACAGCCAAGGCCTTGCAAATGAGACGAGCCGGAGCGAGGGAGGGGTGGACGAAGCCGCCCCACGCCCCAGTAACTGGGCTCCCTGGGGTACTGCTTCAGTACCTCATCTGCCTGTGGTCTCCGCTGAGAGGAATCTTAGTTCTAGAGATGACCTGAGCAGTCAGCTCTCCCCCATAGACTTTTGAGGGATAGTTCCCAACAGAAGTCATTGCCTCCTAATGCTTCTCGAAGCTTAGGATTTCAGAGGGAAACTTGTTCATGAAATGAGAAGTGTTTGGAGTTCCAGGCTCACCACAGTTACCTGTGGCGAAGGGCTGGGGGAATATAAGGGAATGGGCGGTTTGGTTTCCTGGGCCTGAAATTTACTGCACTTCCTTAGCGTGGGACCGCCCTACAGCATTCTCTGTTCACAGTCTTCTCCCAGTTTGGCCTTCTGTATTCTGTCTGAGTCTTCCCAAACGCAGCAGTGGCCTGTCCTGGGTTCTATGCCATCATCAAGTTTTATTCAGCAAGGGATGCCCACAGAGCCCAAAAGGCATGCGACCAGAAGCAACTTTTTCACACATCTCCAGTGAAGGTGGGTCCAAATGTGGAATTCCTCGCTCTACTGGGATGATGTGCTGAATTTAAAACTAATAGGCCATCGGGAATTCCCTGGTGGTCCAGTGGTTAGGACTCTGCACTTTCACTGCTGAGGGCCCGGGTTCAATCCCTGGTCTGGGAACTAAGATCCCACGGGGAAAAAAAAAAAAGGCCAGCCTTTCTACAGCACTGTGGTGTACAGAATGCTCTCAGATGCACTGCTCCACTGATCCCCCAGTTCACCAGTTGTTTCTTTTTTGTTAGATGAATAAACTCGAACTCAGGATGGTTAAGTGACTTACTTAAGTTTCATGACAGTAAACGTGGAAACTAGAGGCCAAACCCAAACTTAACTGATGTTAAACCCCATGTCATTTTATGCTGCCCTTTAATTTAAGAAATCTTCACAAGAGTCTTCCTTTTATTTACTTTTATGTGGATTTTAAATGTGTGAGGTTGACAATTTTTTATTTATTTATTTTTTGCTGCGTTGGGTCTTTTTGCTGCATGCCGGCTTTCTCTATTTGCGGCGAGCGGCGGTTGCTCTTCCTTGCCGTGCGTGAGCTTCTCATCGCGACGGTTTCTCTTGTTGTGGAGCACAGGTTCTAGGCACGCAGGCTTCAGTAGTTGTGTCTCACAGGCTCTAAGCACAGGCTCAGTAGTTGTGGCACACGGGCTTAGTTGCTTTGCGGCATGTGGGAACTTCCTGGACCAGGGATCAAACCCGTGTCCCCTGCACTGGCAGGCAGACTCTTAACAATTGTGCCACCAGGGAAGTCCCGAGCTTGACAAACTTTGGTCAGATGTAAGATAAAGGAGGCTTCATTTCATCATCATCATCACTCTCAAGCTGCCTATTCAGAACTCCCTTCAGATTCCAGAAAATGGTTAAAATATTCTTTAATGCATTGTAGAAAGCTTATTCCATATCAACATGCCATCCAATTTTACTTCCCCAGAATTAACATTTCATTATGTGCCTCCATTCAGCTACCATTCCTTTTTCAAGGACCATTTCAATTCCTCTGAATAAGTGAGTGAGGCTTAGATTTTCCAGACCTTTCCCTTTATAATTTTGTGTCTTCTCTGATTGGCTTCTTGCTCTAGCTACTTCCTACTGACCTTGCTGCCTCTTCTCACCCATATTTCTTTACTCACTGATTTCACCTACATTGAATCTGAGAACTCTCCTCAGCTGTGACTCCAGGTACACTACCTCCCACCTCTGTAATCTGTTTAACACCCACTTCAATCCTGGCTGTACTCCCTGGGATTGAAATGATTTTGTGTCAGACATTCTTTAGTTTGCGGACCCTGCGACCATTTCACGTACCACTCAGATATTACAGATGGTCCTGGAAAGAGTATGAAACAGTTACTTGGTATCAGTTGTAAGTAATGAGTTCTTTTCTTATATTGGACATTAAGACCATTCCAGAGCGTAGGTTGTGAGATTTTCACAGCATAAAGCCCGTCACTGATAGAGTACTGAAGAAAATGTTCTACAAGTCACTATAGAGTTGAGAGGAAAGGGCATTCGTATTAGATTTCTTTATTTAATGCAGAGCCTTAGTTTACTACCCACAACCCCGAAATTGTTTCCTTATTTACTTATGCGTTCTTTTTCAATTTTATTTATTTATTTGGTTGCACCGGGTCTCAGTTGCAGCAGGCAGGGTCCTTGGTTGCGACTCAAGGGCTCCCCAGTTGTGGCATGTGGGCTCCCCATTTGCAGTAGGCAGGCTCCTTCAGTTGTGGCTTGTAGTCTCCTTAAATGTGGCATGCGAACTCTTAGTTGCAGCATGCATGTGAGACCTAGTTCCCTGACCAGAGATCAAACCCGGGCCACCTGCATTGGGACCAAGGAGTCTTAACCACTGCACCAGCACGGAAGTTCCAATTATGTGTTATTTTATTCACTGGCAGGTATACATACTTCTTAGCTTTTTTTCCCCTCTGTTTTTTATAAATACAGAAAAGAGAATAACATCTTAAAATAAAATGAGGAAAGGCCTAATGTATCTGGTTTTTCTCAGTAGCATGAAGGGAAATGTTTGCCAGCAAGAACTGTGGCAAGGTTATCCCAGATGTGAACTGTCTCTACTACGCAGTGGCTCAGAGCCCTTCTGAAGCTTCCTAATTGTCCAAGACAGCTCCATTATGACTCACTGCACAGGACCTAGCGTCCCATGTGACACTCAACATTTAAAACTTAGTCTTCATTTCTCCTTCCCTGCAGGCAGCTTCAGTTGGAGAAAGTAATTTCATTTTATTATGTACTCATTCATTCCCTCAGTCAACAGACCATCACTCCTCTATTGTATGCCAAGATCTATGCTTGTTTCTGGTAACAAGGAAAGAATAATACATGGTTCCTTCAAGCACTTAAGGAGCTCATAAACTAGTGACAGAGGAAGATGCACAAACAAATCAATAAAGAATTAACAATGCTTTGACTTTATTTGTATTATTTGAATTTTTATGACTATATTTATATACTATACCCTGTTCAAAATGGAAATAGACATTTAAGAAAGAACTAGTGATGTAAAAAAATCCACAGTAATATGTAAGTTCTTTAGAGAGTTAAGAATGGAAATATTTGCGCTCTCAAAGAAGCTTGTTAATGCAGATGAACCTCTAATTCTTTTCGTTGCTTCATTTACGTTTATAGAGGTAGACGTATTCCCTCTTCTTACAGGGGTTAGTAACTTAGGGAGGGTGTGCTACAGATTAAGGTCCTAATTCAGTGGCAGGTCCATCTTATCTCCTCTTCACGTCATATTCTCAAGCAGGAGCTACAGGATGAGACGAGTAAAACAGTCCATTCCTTTGCTTACACCCAGCCCCATCATAGGCTTCTGCTGGGCTTCCTTGGTTGCTTTCATCATCACTTACACCACCAGAGGTCAGGGAACCTTCTGGTTAATCAGGGGCCCTGGAAATGATGCAGAAAAGTACTGACTTAAAAATAATAAATAACATTTATTTAGGGCTCACTGTGAACTCGTTGCTTAAAATGTCCTACTTAATCTTCACCACTCTATAAAATTGGTATTGATAAATCTTAGGTATATCCAAAATAAGTCTCTATGTAGGGTTGTGATATTTTTAGGTCTTTTATGTCTTTAGGTTCATCTTGGCACCAGACCTAAGGCGGTTCAACATAATACGCTTGCCCTAAACAGCTCCAGATGCCAAGAATTGGCAAATTACTACTTTGATTTCCATGGGTGGTCAAAAAGGATCATCCAGGTAAACTCTGTAGACTTTCTTTCACTAACAAGACTCTTTTCAACACTGAACTCCTAGACTTTAGAGAGAAGAATAGAACAGGGCTATGGGGAGGAAATGTGGGAGGCTTCCACATGGAAGTATCTGAGCATTGGCCTGCCACCTAGAATTAGTGTTAATCTCAATGACTTGGATGGTGGTGTCCATAATTTTCTCCAGTATTTGTATGGTATATCATAAAGAAATAGTTGTCCATATCTAGTGATTCATTTGCAAGTCTCAGTTGATTTTGAAGGGATAGGATACCTAAACTATTACCTGGGATAGCTGCAGTTTAGTTTTTATTTCTAACAACAGTATATGTTGAAGTCTAGCCTTTAATTCAAAATCCTAACAGCTTCGGGATCTTTATAACCTTGAAGAAAGGGAAAATGAAGATATTGTGACACCACTTCAGAAGCAAAGCCTGAAGTTCTTCTGTGCTTTAGAGGTGGTGTTGACCTCCCACGAGTGCAGGAGTCCTGGAGTTGGCATGGCTGAGGAACCTTTGGATAAGTTGGAGGAAGGTCTGCTTTCCAGTATGTGTGTGTGTGGGGAGGTAAGGGAGTGGGATATCTCTTTTTTCCTTTCTTTCTGAAACTCAACTTTTCAGATACATCATCATCTTTTCTAAGCAACTAAAGCCCTGGGCAGAATTGTTCTGCCCGACAATATAGGTTTTTATCTTAGGCAATACCTGACAGCACCTTAAACTTTAGAATTTTAATACTGACTGCCTGCCAAGAAGCTTAGGAGGAGGGAAAATTAGGTTTTTTTGTTTTGTTTTTTTGGTTTTTTTTTTTGTTAATAATTTGTTTTGGGCTAAAATAGTCCTTCAGATGCACATATCTCCTGGCCTTCAGTTATCCCAACAAAATCTTTGTTTAAAGATTGAAATAAACTCATGTGTAAATGTTCAGTCCTTTGCCTCCTATAAAAGGGCTTGAGCAGAATAAGTAAACGTAGATCCCTAGAAAGGGGATTCTGATTGGTACTGAGTTTTTTCCTAGAATCCATGGCACTTGGGGTTAGGGTTTTAAGTCGGAGGCAGGGCTGTTAGCGAATAGGGTGGAGGAGGCTCCACCATTCACCTGAGTGGGTGATGGTTGAGTAGAGTCCAGATCATCTGCACTACAATCAAAGCTATCTCACTGTATGAGTCCAGCCCTTGACGCAGAGGATAGCAGGGTCTGTAGCAGTGTAGCCTCAGCTTGTCCATTTGAAATCTGTGAGTAATGTGAGATTTGTGCCACGTTCTTGGTTTACATTTCCCATCTAATATTTTAGGAACTTCCAGACTAGATCTGAGCAGTAAAAATATGCCATGCCAGGGTATACCTGCAACGGAGACATTCACCGTACCCCAGTGTGGTGCCTGCCCTTAATCACTAAGGTAATGATCTAAGAATCACAGATGCATTTTTAGTTTTAAACATATAACCTAGAAATCAGTTATTCATATAGGCATTTTAAATTCATCTGTTTGGTTGGATTTAGGGTCATTATCATTACATATGAAAAGGAAGGTAACCCAGAAGCTTGCTATTCAGAAAGCTATGACAGATGCATTCCAGAAATTGCTGATTGTGGTTTTAGGTAAGATCTTTTTGAATGTCGTTGAAGTGCTTCAGTTTCAGTGAGCAAATAAATTTAATTGAAAAATTAATTGCATGAAACTAATGGTTATCTAAAACATTACATATTCTTTCACTTCACCAGATGCTTTCACAGCAACAGTCTTACATTTGTTCTTTGTGGCATTTATGAGAAAGACGACAGCACATATTATTGTCCCCAGTGTTTAGATGTAGAATGACTTGCCTCAGTTCATACAGAAAGTGTTTGATCCAGTTCTTCCGCAATTGCTTGCTTATCATACAGAATAGGGTAGTGATTATAAGCTTTGGACACCTGTGTTTGAGTCCTAACTTTGTCTCTTAGATTTTGTTGTTGTAGCAATTTTAGGTTTTTCCAGCCAGAGACATTTGAAGGTATTTAATATCTCTAAGCTGCAATTTCTTTATCTGCAAATAGGGTTAGTAATTCAGCTTACCACCAAATCGGGGATATTGTAAGAGTAAATGAGGTGATGAATATAAAAAGCTTAGAACTATGCCTGAAACATAGTAAGCAGACAAAGTATATTGACTATTATTTTTACCGTTGTTTTCTTGTTGAAGAGTTTATTAGATTAGGTTTTTGGAATCAGTTTAATTTCAGTTTTCATTTCTGATATATTGGGTAAATATCATTCTTATATAATAATCAGCTACGTTTTTGTGAGTCTTGAAATTGGTCATGCCATTGAATAGCGTTGATTGTGTTCCCTATCGAGTTATACAACGGTGAGAATGTCACAGGCTGTGCCCAAAGGAAACTTTATGATTAGTAGATTCCCGGAACAGAATTGCTCCCCTGCTTCACAGCCCTGCAGGCTGAGAGACTGAGAAATCCTAGCTAAGTTTTCAGAGAGATTATTGGCTTGTAAGAGTTGACCCTGGATTGGACTTGGCCTTCCAGCCTGGGCAATCCTTCCAGTGAAGTTTGACTTCCCTGGTCATCAGGCAGAATCTCCATCCGCTGTCAACTCTGGGTAACAACCTTTAAGAACCAAACTAATTGCCTGGGTTGTTTGTGCCTAATATGCCAAGGTACTCCTTATATGTACGCAAAACCCCTTAGACCAAAAAGCCTGGTGGCTCTAGCTTGCCTTGAGGCAAGCTGTATTGTCCAAAGGGTACATGGGCCAGTTTCTGCCAGTAGGGTGTTCAAATGCTCTGTCTGTCTCTGTCTCCAAAGCTTTGTTGATTGTATCTGGTAGAATTTTGGTCCCAAGGAGTAGACACTTGCCTTGCTTCTAATAGGAAGTATCTATTATAGTCCAGTGGTATCTCTCCCAGGTTTGAACTCACTTTGACCCCCACCTGATGCCTTCCTATTTAATTGTATTGTGATTGAACATTTTTGTTTCCACAGCTTTTAATCTCTGTGTCCTTATTCCTTAGTTCTTATTTCTAAGATCATAAAGTTTTTGAACCAAAGTTGATACTTCTTATATATGTTTTCACAAATAATTATAATAAAAACTGACGTGTCAGATGAGGGAACTTCTAGGAAAATGCTCTTATTTTCTGCTTTTAGAAGTCAAAAGAATGTCTAATTATTCGGTGCTACCATTGTATATAGGAAGTTTTAGAACAAGAACACTTCTGAATTGATCCTTGTTAACTTTATTACAGAAAGTGGTAAAACAGCTGTGGCATATAGACCCTGTGAAGATGTCACAGATGCTAGAACCGAAGAGGAACTACAGGATTTAATTGAAGTATGTGGAGTTAAAAACTCAAGAGGTACATAGCCAGTGTAGCCATAATTCAAAACAACCAGCAGGATTTGGAAGACTTCAGCATGTCTACTCAACCCTGTCTTCCTTAGGGAAATGTGAAACTCTGAAAGTACTTTTGAGGCAGGGAATTTCTAGGACTTTTCCAAGTCCCGAGCCTTGTCTCTGGTCCCTATTTGAAGTTTGGAGAGCAGGATTGAGGGCCACCAGTGTACGTCTACGGTTGTGGACACAGGAGAAGACACAGGCCTTTTAGAACTCCCCTCAAATAGAATTGCAGGGACTTGGGAACAAAGTAACTATGGTTTTAAGTGTGATTATGCTACACTGTTTAAAAACTATTCATGCCTTTCAAGTAAGGTATATTACCCAGATCTCAACATCTCATATATATCTTGTGTTAAATCTTTTGCCAAAGATTCTTTCTGTAAACGAGTTATATGGATACCTCGAATTAGAGATTAAGTTGTCAATGTAATTTCTGAAAGAAAACATTAGTGTACTGCATATAGGATTTTTATTTAAAAGGAGCAAAAAATGTGTTTCATGTCATTGAGAGCTTAATTTGGGGCTAGATTTCTGATTATTTAACTCACCCCAATGTTGCAAAGTTTGTTTTAAAGGGAAGAAAGTAGAGAAAGAAAAGGTGGTTATGTTGTGAAAAATGAAAAAAAATTGAAAGTTTTTCCTGTACAAAATAATTATTTTAATTTTAATTCAATTTAAATCAGTCAAGGAAACTTCAAACGTATCCATGTTTGGGCTATAAGAAGTCTAGCTTCCTGTGAAATGTGAGAGGAAAGGATTCCGTATTGATACTAAAGATTTTGGAAACCTGATTATAACAACATATCCACTCCTAAATGAGGCCAATCTTGGAATCAGTTCCATTTAGAAACCATTATGTGTTAGGCAGTGGAGATAAGATGAAGCTCCTTCTCTCTTGGAGTTTAGGTGTTAAAGGTGTAGCAGACAATTAAAAAGGACTAAAATTAAATAGATTGTGGAAAGGACTGTGAAGGAAGTAAACTGGTGCTAGTTACAGTATTTCAAGAAAATTACTTAATATGCTGACTTTAACATTCTAAGTGTCTTCTCCATGTGTACACACAGGGTAGACCTCTGAAAAGTGACACTGTAGTTTTTTGTAGATTAATGGCTCTGTTGAGAGAAGGTGGGATGGGGGAAGTCTTCCCATGCCAATGTAAAGGGCCATTCACTTGGTTTTAAACTCTCTTTCCCAGAATGAATTGCTCACCTGCCCCAAACCCCTCCTACAGAAATTCTTGAGTCATCACTGATTCAGTGGTAACCCCTAAGAACACAGTTGTGAATGTATAATGAGACGTGAATACTGAGAGTTCGGAGGAAATGGCAACATTTTAGCATAATTGTAAGGAGTGTCCCCCTCCCGCCAGCCTAACTGGTGCTCATTTTGCAGGTCAGCTACTTTTCTTGTCAGCCGAGTGGCCAAAGGCAGGAAGAATGTCTCTCAGACTTCAGCTTTCAGGAGGAAGTGTTCAGATTGCCAGAACTGGACTAGCACTTTTGAATTTCCCAGAATGCCAGGTCCTGTGGCATTATTCTGTAGGGGTGGTGGAATAACTTGTTCACAACATAGGCCTGGTCCTGTTGGTATTAGGATTGTTTAATTTTGGCATCCTAGGATAGCAGCTCTTTTTAGTCCTGAGAAGGAACAGCTCAGGGGTGTACAACAATTCAGATGAAACTAACTAATATTCAATGACTATCTCTCACTACTCAGTTGTTTATTTCTATTAGTCATTATTCTCCTGGTTTTAGCTCTGATGTGTGGATTACAGAGGAGTCAACATTTAAATCTTCATAATCTGTGTATTTGTAGCTTCAGTATCATTACTGACCCATAGTTTTTTATGGTTTGGGAAGAGTTATTGATTTCATGTATCATGTAAAGGATTCACAATGATGATAGAGCAGCTAAGATTACAATAATGGCTGGTAAATTGTTCACATTTTCTCTACCTTTGCATCTATTGTATATATATGAGTTAGTTTAGATGTCAATATTAGTGAAATAATATAGAGGACTAGAGAACTTATTTTAAAAATCACTATTGTGTGATGATGAAAATGTAAAAGTTCTTCCATAATCGGTGATGTTGTGTCTTGAGAGCCTAGATGAAATTGGTATGCCTTAGTGATATACAGGATTTTAGCCTATGATTTAACTTTGACAAAGCTACATCACTTTTTACTTTTATCTCATTTATTGAGAAAGACATAATTGTTATGGTGTTGGCTTGAAACTGGTTGAAAAGGACTTGAGTCCTTTCTTATTTTACATTTACATAGGTTGGATCTTGAAACATGGGATATGATGTAGGGCATTCGTGTAACCATCCTAGGTTAGGAGTAGCAGTTTCCACTGCTAAGACTTCTTGTTTAGACGCAAATGCTTTTCAAAGAATGAAGATTATTAGCATTACCGCTGCTACTGAGATGAATGAGCCAAAGACAAAATACTTCGTGTTGTGTGTGCCTCAGGGTACTCAGACTAATGTAGTGACATCCCTGAGAGGCCAAGAAAGTGCTGCAGGAAGTCATATTTACTACTACAAATATACTTGTAAAGTGAATTTTTGCTCATGCTGAGTTAACTGTATAACCTGAGAATAGTGGGAATCAGTGTAGGAAGCCTCCTATAATAGTGAAGACTGCTCCCATGGACATTAGGTCATGGAAGTGTGCTACTACATAGTATGTATCCTAGAGGACAATGTCTGGGGAGGAGTTGGCTAAGATGATTCCTGTCAAACCACCTACTGTAAAAAGAAAAACTAAAGCCTAAAACTCATAATATAGTGGGAGGTAATACAGTATTACCTCCGTGAAGAGTTGCTAACCAGGGACTTCCCTGGTGACGCAGTGGTTAGGAATTCGCCTGCCAATGCAGGGGACACGGGTTCGAGCCTTCGTCTGGGAAGATTACACATGCCGCGGAGCAAAAAGCCCGTGCGACGGCGCGCCTAGAGGCCGTGCTCTGCAACGAGAGAAGCCACTGCAATGAAAAGGCCGCGCACCGCAACGAAGAGTAGCTGCCGCTCATGGCAAGCAGAGAAAGCCCACGTGCAGCAACCAAGACCCAACGCAGCCAAAAAAAAGGAGAAAAATTAAAGAAAGAGTTGCTAATCAGCTAGATACTTTTACTCCTGTAGGGATAGAAGTAATTACGGTAGCTGATGCAAAGTGTGCTCCTGAGTTGACAGCTATCCCTATGGTAAACATATGATGGGGCCACAAGAGAAATCCTAAAAAGCCAGTAGACATGACTCATACTATTCCCAAATAGCTGAAAGGCACTTTTTGTCCTAAATAGTATGTAATGATATGTGAGTTTATAACAAACCCTGGTAGGCCATGAATACAGACTTCAGGGTGACCAAAGAATCAAAATAGGTGTTGGTATAGGATTCGGTCTCCTCCTGAAGGGTCAAAGAAAGTAGTGTTTAGACTTCTATCTCTTAACAGTATGGCAATTCTGGCTGCTCGGACTGACACTGGTAATTATAGTAATATGGCTATAGTTGGGGAAGATTAAACTAATTGTGGTGTTTGGTATTGGGATATGACTGCTGGTTTTGTATGAAAGACTATAGTAATAAAAGTAATAATACCAAGAGTTACAGAGACACGGGCTAAATGTAAGAAGAAAATGGTTAGGTTGACAGAGGCTGCTGCGTGGGCCAGATTGTAGGCTAGAGCTGAATATGGGATTCCACTGGTACCAGAACCTGCGTCTACTATTGGTGATATGAGTAGGAGTAAGAATGATGGGGGAAGTAGTCAAAATTTTACATGATTTTTTGGGGGAAATGCTACCTGAGGTGTCTGAGTTGTTAGTGGGCCAAGTCAGTTTTCAAACTCTGCAATCATAATGGGTACAACTCTAAAGAAAATTATTACAAGTGCAGGGACTGTTATGACTACCTTACAGATTTGGGCATCTCCAAGTAGCGCTCCAGGTTAGCATAGCTCAGCCTGGATTAATATACTTAAGGTGCTGCCTGCTACTCCAGCTCAAGCACCAAATAGTAAATACAAAATGCTGATATCTTTGTGATTTGTTGAAAATAATCAGCAGTGTATGAACAGAGGTAAAAAGACTGAGCTAGCATTCGACTGTAAATCTAAAGGCAGAGATTGAGCCCTCTTTCTCAAAAACCCTGTGGTGAATCAACAAATTGAATTGTAACTTCAGAGAAGCAGCTTAAACTTCTGCCGGTGATTTTCCTGCCTTTTTTTTCTTTCTCAAATGAAGCAGAAGTAGACTGAAGCCAGTTGACTAGAGGATTGGCCTGTTAACTAAAGTTTCCTGGGGTTAAAACTCATCAATCTCGTAAAGATTTGGCTGCATTACAATGTTTACTTTACATTCAATTGATGTAGGATGAAGGCTTGCAATCCTTATTTTTAGGAATTAAGTAAATTTTACTTGTTTAGGGTTATGAAAGCTCTTGGTCTGAACTAACCTAAATTCCTAGTCCAGCACTGATAGAATGGGTGTTATGTGTAGTAATCGTGTGGATATTATGATTGGTAATGATAGGAAGGTTATTTCTTTGTATGTTCAAATTGTTTTATTTTTGTGTTGTTTAATGAAGGGAACATAGTTAGTGATGTGGAGTATGTTAGCTGCAAGTAGAAATATATGTTGAGGACTGCTATGATAGCTATTAGTGTTGGTAGAAGGATGTTATCATTTTTGTTATCTCTTGGATAATTACTCATTTGGGTAAAAACCCTGATAGCGATGGGTGATGTCCTAATGATACTATAATGGTGAGGAAAAGGATTTTGATGGGAGGTGTTTTATCTCATGTGTGTGATAACGATACTCTTGTAGTACATGATCTGGGCATAAATAAGAAGAAGAGAGTGTTGTTATGATATAAATTCGTATGTTTAGGATTGTTATAATTGGAATATACTTTATAATAGCTGTTATTCATCCTATATGGGCAATTGATGAGGAGGGTGTAATTTTTTCCAGGTGAGTATGGCCAAGTCTGCCTCAGCCTCCAGCTATGATTTATAATATCACTATGATTAATAGTATATTTAGCTTGATGGATGGTGACATGTGATATAAAACTGATAGGGGTGCAATTTTGTCAGACTGATAGCATCAGGCCTGCTGTTCATGGGATGCCTTGTGTGACTTCAGACACTCAGAAGCGAAATGGGGAAAGTCCTACTTTTGTGACAAGGGGCGATTGTCATGAGGGTGGATGCTGCTGGATTAAAGATTTTTGTTATTCTTTGTGTTCTTTGACCAGAGCATATTAGATTAATGATAATAGCCATTATAAGTAGTATTGATGTGGTGGATCGTTTTAGGAAATATTTGTTGGATGCTTCTGTAGCTTATGGGTTCATGTTTTTTATTAGAATGGGGATACCATTAACCAGTGTGAGCTTGTTATACAATTATGTTTCCTGAGAAAATGGTCAGTAGAATGATAGTAAAAACAATGAGAGTTTATTAGTACAGGAAGGATATACGACAACATTTTGGGGGTATGGGCCTGAAGCTTACTTAGAGAACCTTACTATATAGCATGTGGTGTAAAGTGGTAGCATGGAGAATGTAAAATTCTTAGGAAGAATTCAATTCCAGGAATAAGAGCATTGAAACCTCTATGATTTACTCTATCAAAGTAACTCT
Source organism: Tursiops truncatus (assembly GCF_011762595.2). Lineage (NCBI taxonomy): Eukaryota > Metazoa > Chordata > Mammalia > Artiodactyla > Delphinidae > Tursiops > Tursiops truncatus. The sequence continues at coordinate 94,183,323 of NC_047035.1, forward strand.
TCTGTCAGACATATTTCTTAAGTTTGTGGTGGGTTGCCTGGTATGATGACAGGTAGTGAGAAAAACCCTCATATATATAGGGCTAATGTCAGTAGTAAAAAAACTTTTTATAAGAGATGTATACGTTGATCATATCAAAATTCTGGGTAGGATGCTCGAATTCATAGAAAGGAGGTTGTTAGATGTGTTTTAATGGTGACTTGGGCTGTATATAATTCTGGCACCTAGGGATTGTCGAATGCTCCTAAAAATAGATTGTTGTGGAAATGTTTATTATAAGGAAATTGACATATTCTCTAGGAAGGACGGGGTGAATGGGCCTGCTACATTTTCTACACTGAAGACATATACAGGTTTTGATTCTACTTCTGTGAAATCAAGTGGGGCTTCATTGGATTTCTGCTACTGCGGAGATAATCAAATTCTGGGTAGGGGTCAGGAGAAAATTAGTCATAGGTGTTCTCGTGTAATAATTACTGTTGAAAGTGTAAATGATCCATTTATCAGTAAGACCGAGAATGGAATAACTGCTACATTACTTCATATGAGATTGTGTGTGCTACTGTCCCTAGAGCTCCAGTGAGTGAGTATTTTGAATGTGAAGCTCATCCAGATGAGAGGATGGAATAAATGGCTAGGCTTGATATGGCTAATATAAATAATATGCCTACATTTATATTAATTAGTGGATAAGATACGGGAAGAGGAATTCATGTTGTGAGAGACAGGGTTAAGGCTAGCATTGGGGCAATAATATATAAATTGATGATGTTGATGGACATAGAGGTTCTTTAATAAGTAATTTGAATGCCTCAGCAATGGGTTGTAATAATCCATGGGGGCTGATTATTTTTGGTCCTTTCTGGATTTGTATATAGCCTAGGATTTTCCATTTAGTTAATATGAGGAATGCTATGGTGAATTAAATTGGATCATTTGTGAAAGAATGTTGATTATAAACATATTCTTAGGAAGAGGACTTGAAACAGTGCAGATAAAGGTTTCAGTTTTACATAATTACTGGGCTCTGCCACCATAACAAACCCAGTTCTACAGTAAGGTATGTATAAATTAATTGAATGTAGATTTTATCATCATTTAGCTTGCAGACTTTTTGTAAAGTAAGCCGTATTGCTCTTGTCCTTTCATACTGGAAGAAACCTGCAATAGACAGAAAGCAACCAGGATGACTCCAGTCTGAACTCAGATCATGTGAGACTTTAATCGTTGAACAAACAGACAATTAATAGCAGTTACATGATTGAAATGTCATCATCCAGCATCAAGGTCATAAACCATATTGCCGATATGAACTCCAGAATACAATTACACTGTTATCCCTAGTAAAACTTGTTCCGTTGATCAGTGTTTTTAGGAACAGGTGATAAAGCATTTTGACTAGCTGGTCTAAATTTTGATCACTCAGAGGTGGTTTTATTATCCAAAAAATAAATGGCACACAGAGTCAAGGTGCACCGGCTTCAGTAGTTGTGGCGCACAGGCTCAGTAGTTGTGGCCCACTGGCTTAGTTACTTCGTGGCACGTGGTATCTTCCCGGACCAGGGATCGAACCCGTGTCCCCTGCATTGGCAGGCAAATTCTTAAGCACTGCATCACCAGGGAAATCCCAGAATCGCAGTCTCCCTTTTAATATACCTTAAGCCCAAAGAATCCATGGAACGTTGTTACAGAAAATAAGACAATAAAATATTGTAAGGACTATAACAGAAGCATATAGTACACAGTTCATATAGACACATCCCAAGCAGTTACAAAGTATATAAAAGGGGAGGCTGCAATTTTATTTTATTTTTTATTATTTTTTTAACATCTTGATTGGAGTATAATTGCTTTACAATGATGTGTTATTTTCTGCTTTATAACAAAGGGGATCAGTTACACATATGCATATGTTCCCATATTTCTTCCCTCTTGCATCTCCCTCCCTCCCACCCTCCCTATCCCACCCCTCTAGGTGGTCACAAAGCACCAAGCTGCTCTCCCTGTGCTATGCGGCTGAGGGAGGCTGCAATTTTAAAAGAATCAGATAAATTATACCCACAAACTCCCAGTATTTCCTGGAACATTGCAATCTGTAACCCTATTGTAGGAAGCAGAAGATTCCAGGAGACATTCTACAAATGAAGGACTCTAAACGCTGTGGTTGAGCGTTTAGAGCATAAGGAATTCTGGAAGGAATGTATCCTCACCCAAGGAGGCAGGTTCCTATACTTCTCTAACATCACATCCCTGTACAATTCCCACTGATCTTGGTCCAGGCATTCTCACTCCTCTTGAGAGAAATCTATGGCCATATCCTGGAATGTCAGCAGTCCCTGAAATTAAAGGTACACATGCCATGTGGCCACGGGAAGAGTTCATAATGTGACCCAAGAAGAAAACAGCAAGTTAAGAGAACTGGTTTTAATTTAGAAGAGTGTCTTCAATTATCACAAATATATATATACACTAGAAAGTAACTTTCTCTACTTTATTTCTAACTACAAGAAAAGAGTATGGCATGTGATTCACAAAACCAGTATAGAGACTATACTTATATGGAAAAGAAATGATAAAATGATGGTTTCAACACAGGCATATGCATTTTTGAATGTTTTATTTATATAAAATTAGATAAAATGTGTGTATTTCTCAGACAGAAAAGACATGTCGAGGTAGAAATGTACCTTTCAACTATTCTTGGGTACACAAGTACACTGGGGAGATTGTAGAAGTGCAGATTGTGATTCAGTAGGTCGGTGGACCTGAGTTCTATTTTTTTAACAAGCTCATTTTTAACTAGTGATGCCACAGTCTCTGACCCATTAAGGACAATTTTGAATAGCAGAGACATAATTAGAAAGGTAAAAATTCATATTTAATTTTGAACTTAAAGTGTTTTATGGATTTTACACCTTTAATAGGACAGTAAGCACAGCAGCAACAATCATTTGTGAATATTTACTATAGACCGTGTATCTTTCTAACTTTTTTGTGTAGGATTCCAGGAAAAAGGCCTGGGCTTCGGTCACAGTCGGGGGGCCCTCAGGCCGGGCCTCCCCTCCAGGAACCCCGACGGGGCCCTGCGCTCCTGGCGGCTCCCTCCCCCGGCGCCCCCCTCCCTCCCGAAAGGCCTCGGGGCAGAGCGGTCCCACCCTCTGCGCCCAGAACGGAGCCCGCGTTTCCGCAGAGCTGGAACTCCCGCAGCTCGGGGTCTCTTCCCTCCGCCGTCACAGAACTCCCCGGAGGCCGAGGGGAGGGCGGCCTCACTGAGGCTGCCGGTTCTGGAGGGGCCCCGGCGGCCGAAGCCGCGACAGTCGTGCGGACGGCGGGCCGGGTAAGTGGGCGACGACCCTCCGCCTGGTCCGGTGCCCGGGCGACAGCGCAAGACCAGCTTCTGAGGGACAGGGGTTCGCTGCCACCCGCCGCTGCTGTGCAGAAAGAGCTGCCCCCAGCGTCTGGTCCCGGGGAACTTCGGTCCCTCCTCTCGCCCCTGTCCTTGGCGTGGCTCACGGGGCCTGTGGGGCGTGGGGAGGGGGTCGACCTGAGCGTCCTGAGGGGAAACTGGGCAAGGGTGGAGCAGGGTCCGGCTGCAGCCTCAGCGCCTCTCCTCCCGACTGCGGGGAAAGCGGCTGAAAACTCCTCCCGAATCTCGCAGGCCCCTTATTCAGCCGAGTCTCTCTGCGCTTCTTCCTCCCTGGGCTACAATATCGGGGGGGAGGGGACAGGGCGGGGACCTGGCACAGGTAATGGGAAACATTAAAAGGTGATTTTTAACTAAAGAAAACCAGCTCTCCCAACGTGAGGAATGTAGCGCTTTTTTTGTATAGGAAGATGCCAGAGTCTGGGCTCACTGAAATCCTTCCTTTCATATGCACCTCAGCTCTCTGGGGCCTGCATTCTCTATTTGCATATCCTGAATTACTCAGGGCCTGCGGCTCACACTGGAGGGCTGCAAGTGCTGATGACTGTGACATACTTTGTTTACTGAGCTGGCAAGAAATATTTCATTTCTCACAGGCTTGAGGGGCAGACAGTGAAAAAGAGTCGGAGAATCTCACTCAGCATGTACTTTGGTTTACATATAGATAATATTTATACGTAACTGTGCTAATAGAGGTTCTCAAGTCCAATCAACTTGTACTACTGCCCTCTAGGTATTCATTTCATCAGTATCATGAGATAAATGCCTATAGAATTGACTTAATCCATTTAAATAGCATAATGATTTTTAAAGGAAACATAATAGAAATATAACAACAAAACCTTTACCACTAAAGGCTGGGTCTGGAACAACCTACATAAATGTTCATTGTTCAAATATTGAAAGATGTATTCAATAGAAATATCAGCAAAAATGACAAATAATAAGGGCAGCAGAATGTTGAAATGTTCTATCTTTATCATTACAGTTGCAGAAAGTCATATATTAGTAGGCACTGGGGGCAGAAGATGCCTGATTTTATATCTTTGTCATATTTGTACAGTTGTTTCAACAAGTTACTTAAAGACAAAATGGAAAAACAAGGAGGTTTGTGCCTGAGATCACGTTGATGTGAAACCAGGGATGGCCACCTTGTGCCAGGTGAGTTAAGTTTACGTGGCAGGTAGAAGGCAGAGCTCCTGAGAAGCAAGGGTTGTAATTTATCTGCTGGGTGCCCCTTAAGTTCTGTGACTGACTGATTGTCATGTTTTGGGAAAGACCTGATCACAGGAAAAGGGTGGGAATAGAGTGATTTGGGGAGCAGCTAACAGCATTCATCACGGCTCAGGGCCTGAATGAATTTTAAAGAAACAGGAAAACAAATGCTTCTCATGGAATCAGAGAATGTGAGGGCTGGACAATCCCACGAAATGAGGAGCACCCATCCCATTTTCCAGACGAGAAAACAGAGGCCCAGCAAGGTGAAATCCCTCACCCAAGTTGCACCAATCTCTCCTCCCCACTGCATGGTTCATGAAAGCAGGACTCTTCCTGTCGTGATCACTGCTGAACCCCAGAAAGGGCCAGGCATCTAGCAGCTTCTCCAAAAATTTTGGTTTACTGTAGGAGGAATGCTATTTCTTTCTTTCTCACTCTTATTCAGGATTGTGCCAAGAACTCCCCAGTTTTCAATGTAATTCGATAAATGTAAATATTAATTGAGTTTTGTTGTGATGAGGACTTAGGCTTTGAAGGTAACAGACTTGGTTCAGATCCTGGTTCTGCCACTCAATAGCTGTTTGGCTTTGGGAAAATTATGAAACCTCTCTGAGCTTATTTCCTCCTTTGTAAAGTTGGGATAAATATATCTGAGCCAGCAGAGCACTTGCATGAGAGATGTGCACTAAATATCGGTCTTTCTCACTCTCTCAAGCCATCGCTCTGTTCTTCCCAGAGAAGTTGTACAGAAGGATATAGTACTTTTAAAAAAATAATTAATTAATTAATTAATTTTTGGCTGCGTTGCGTCTTCGTTGCTATGCACGGGCTTTCTCTAGTTGTGACGAGCCAGGGCTACTGTTTGTTGCGGTGCACGGGCTTCTCATTGCGGTGGCTTCTCTTGCTGCGCTTGCTGTGGTGCACTGGCTCTAGGCGTGCGGGCTTCAGTAGTTGTGGTCTTGCAGGCTCAGTAGGTGTGGCGCATGGGCATACCTGCTCCTTGGCATGTGGGAACTTCCCTGACCTGGGCTCGAACCCATGTCCCCTGCATTGGCAGGCAGATTCTTAACCACTGCACCACCAGGGAAGTCCGGTATAGAACTTTAGAAAGAGGGGTTTTAATTTATGTCAGGTAGTGTACATGTTTCTTGTAGAAAAGATTATTCCACTATAGAAACTTTTAACACGCGATACGACTACAAATGCAGTATTCTGTGGGCTAGATCTTATCAGTAAATTTCATAATTGGACAAATGAGAAAGCACTAGGTACTAGGGAGTAAGAAGATTCAAATCTGGGGTGTCCCCACCCCAATTTCAAGAGCAGGGTATGTTTTTCAAATCCATATTTCATCTGGTCTTTGTTTCTCATCCATCCTCGGTGTCTGCCTTTCTCGAGAAGGCTCAGATCCTCCGCTTTCAGACCCTCCCGGCTGGCTGTGCCCCAGCTCCCGCCCTGGAACCTCTGCATGCCTGGGTGTGCCCACTCTCCCTGTGCATCACCACCTTTGCCAGGGAGCTGCTGTATCGTGCACTGCTTGCTGTACCCCAGAGTACCTAGACCCTTCTGGTACATGAAGTACACCCTCATCACCGTGAGTGCACGCCCATCCCCTTACCTTATATCTTGCCTCTAAGCCAGGCTTGGGGGTGACTACAGTGTGCATTCAGCTATGTGAGCTGCTGGGATCAAAGTGAAGTTCCCAACTTTAGAAGTTGCAGGCTTGAGGGGCACACAGTGATTTAAAGTCGGGTCACCTGACTTAAAGCGGGGGGGCTGATTGATTTAAAGCCATGGCAGCTGACTTAAACCCCGCTTCTCTCAGCTGCAGGACGAGACCAACATTGGCGGTGCTCGGGTTCGCTCCAAGCCAGCACTGCTGTTCAGGAAGAGCTTCCAGTAGTGCCTTAGTGCAGGGGGACTTGGTGCCTTGTCTTGCCCCTGCCCTCAGAGGGGGGCCACCTGCTCTTCTGGAGGAGAATCAGGGAGGGGGAAGTGCAGAGTCCCGGCTGGAGTTGCGGCACCCCTTGTCTGATGGCAGGGAAGGGGGGCGGGGCTGTGTGGTGTCCAGGGGCTGGACTCATCAGGTCCACTCAGCTTCTCAGCTTCCTAACCTCCCCACACACACCCCACAAGAGTCTCCAGTAATATGTAATTGTGCCTTAGGTTCTTGGTCTTCAAACTAATACCCAGACTCCCAGGTCCCTTGATTCATCCAGTTCTTCTGTGCTCTTTTTTGTATTAGTTACAGTCCTAGAAGAAGGGGGTGGGGATGGGACTGGAGGGACCCCCGCAGCACTGGCCTCAGCTGACTAAGGAGAACCGGGGCCTGCGCTCTCACACATGTGGGAGGACCTTTAAGGCGGAATCGAGGGGGCCAGTTAGAGGCAGTCCTTGCTGCCTCAAGTGAGTATGGATCACCGTCCAGTAGGGAGCGCGCTGACCCCTGAGAAGTACCGTTAAGAGGATGTGTTCCTCCTTTGGCTTCAAGGACGTGGGTGGGCTTCAGGGCTTCAGTTCCCCTCCAGGCCTCCAGGTCCGACTGCACCCCAGCGGCCTTGCAGACCTGCCTTCCTGTCCCAGAACTTTCCAGGCTCCAGGAAGAATCCAGACTGCAGAGGTGGTGCCTGAGGGCTCCTGCTTAGGAAGTGCTGTCCCTGGGGACCCAACAGTGGAGGGAGGAAGGGTGAAAGGAGTGTGGGGGTGGAGTAGGGAGGGGTGGCTGCCCTGGGAGTTGTTGAGAGAGAAATATTGCCTCCCACACCCCATGCCCCCTGCAACTGACGCATTGATGCCATAGGATCTCAGGGCCGTTTAGTCAGAGATGCCTCTGCTTCTTTACTCCTGTGTTCAAAACTATGCAAAACCAACTCTTCATCCTCTTGCTGCCTTGCCAGGACTTTTAAAGCACTGTTCTATTGAAGCACTCGTTCCCTAAACTGCAGTTTGGAGCTGTCCCAGCTATTTAAAAGTGTTCTCCTTAAACTGAGAGTAAATCCTTCTCTTTTGGAAAAACGATCTTCACTTCAGAGGAGATCGTCTTTTCTGCCCATTCCTTCCTTCTACTTCCCTCTTAAGTACCGCTGTGCTCAAAGAGCTTGGTGATTTATTTTATGCTTGATGTCAAAAAGAAACCTTCCTCATGCACCCCAAAAGCTTTCCTTGAACATAGGTGTTTCAAAACCGTGACAGTGTTTTGCAATTAGTATACACTGGGTAGACTGCCTAGCAATCCCTCCAAGAGCCAGAGGTGAGCGACACCTTTACTTATTTGATTGGATGCCCTTCAAGTTTAGGAAGGTCCCATTCTTATGCCCCAGCAGATAAAACAGAGCCCTGGATGGCTATGGCTGTGATTAGATAACTTCTGATGATTTTATTTCCCTTACTGAGCTGCTGCTTCTAGGTTAAATTCATTTTATTACCTGTTCTTTTTTTTTTTTTTTTTGCAGTACGCGGGCCTCTCATTGTTGTGGTCTCTCCCGTTGCAGAGCACAGGCTCCGGACGTGCAGGCTCAGCGACGATGGCTCACGGGCCTAGCCGCTCCGCGGCATGTGGCATCATCCCGGACCGGGGCACGAACCCGTGTCCTCCGCATTGGCAGGCGGACTCTCAACCACTGCGCCACCTGGGAAGCCCTACCTGTCCATTTTTAAAGAAAGGCTGACAAAGTCACTGTAATAGGTCAGGAGTCTGAGCTCAGGGTTGGTCAAAGGTACTCACAGGGAAGAAGATGGATAAAAATAGGTGGGTAAAATAGGAGGGTTGGCAAGTACAGCCAGGACAGCCATGTTTACCGTGGATACTAATAAAGGCCAGAATCTCCTCATTTATCTCTGGTGGGAAGTTCTGTTGGTTTCACAGGATCAAACTCAAATCATATTCAAACTAGGGGGCTTCCCTGGTGGCGCAGTGGTTGGGAATCCGCCTGCCGATGGAGGGGATGCGGGTTCGTGCCCCGGTCCAGGAAGATCCCACATGCTGTGGAGCGGCTGGGCCCATGAGCCATGGCCACTGAGGCTGCGCGTTCGGAGCCTGTGCTCCGCAACAGGAGAGGCCACAACAGTGAGAGGCCTGCATACCGCAAATAAAAATACAAACTAGGGGATTTCCCCTGAGCATAAAAGTAAGTATCCACCCCTTGCAGGAGTTGCTGCTGAGGAATAAAAAGCAGATGTAGAGAACCAACGTGAGGACACAGAGAGGGGGAAGGGTAAGCTGGGATGAAGTGAGAGAGTGGCATAGACATGTATACAGTACCAAAGGTGAAATAGATAGCTAGTGGGAAGCAGCTGCATATAACACGGGGAGATTAGCTCAGTGCTTTGTGACCACCTAGAGGTGGGATAGGGAGGATGGGAGGGAGACGCAAGAGGGAGGGATATGGGGGTGTATGTATACGAATAGCTGATTCACTTTGTTATACAGCAGAAGATAACACAACATGGTAAAGCAATTATACTCCAAGAAAGATGTTAACAACAACAGCAAAAACCCCCAAAAAACTAAGTCAATCAAGCCAAGGGAGACATTGTATGTGTTTACAGTTCAAGAAATCCAGAAGAGAATCCTTTACTCTGTATGCAATGAATGGTCCATTTGAAAAGAAAAAAACTTTCTGAAATGTTGTTTTTCCATTTATTGTTCAGAACATCATTTTTATACCTCTGCATTTCTTACTATTCAAAGCCAAGTCACGTGAGTTACAGGGAAGCAGCTGATTGATTTAAAGTTGGGTCATGTGATTTAAAAAGCAGTGGCAGTTGATTGATTTAAATCCCGGTCATATGACATGAGGAGGGAGCGCTAAAAACTGCTTTTTCATTTCTGGCTCAGAATATCCTATTTACCTTGGTTTTTCTTATGATTTAGAAAACTTGAGCTGTCTCTCCTTGGAATCATCAGGAGAAAAATACAGTATTTCAGGTTCATTCTTGAAACCAGATTCTCACGGTTAAGGTGTATTGACTAAAAGATCCTCCTTCTTCAAGAGATCCCAAACCTCTGTAGGACACTTCGTTGTAATTGGAGAAAAAAGGAGAATGAAATCAGGCCAGCAGCTGCAGAGGGCATGGCAGCCCCCAGGACTAGGGAAGGAGGAGGAGGAAGGGCTGAGAGTTGCCATTAGAGAAGACAGCCTCCAGAGGGTGCTAAAGCACCGGCAGAGCCCACCTGCACTCCCACTTTGGCACTCCAGGATCAGAGTTGTGTTTGGAGATGGGGTTGTTGTAACCCCAAGGAGATGAGCAGAGAGGAGGAGTTGATTACCGTTCTCCTCTGACTCTCTGGCCCAAATTACCTGGCTTCACAGGGGGGACAGAGTTTTGCTTTCAGCAACTGAGGGGTCACTTGCAGGCTGGTGGGGTTTCCCAGTGGCCTGACAGCCTGACAGGCTGACTGTGGTGTGACCGCCCTTTGTTTCTCCAGAATCTGTACATCAGGAGGTGCATGGCTGCGGGAGCCCATTCACTGTCCACCCCCAAGGGGGATGGCACCTTCCCTGGATATACCCTATGATCACCAGGTACTTGAAATGACTGCGAGTTTTTGACTTCAAGGAAGAGCTCACATAACCCCTTCTGCCTCGTAATGTGTGGGATTTACTATAATGGAAGGACATTATAAAGAACAGGTAGAAAACTCACCTGTTGGTCTCCATGTAGGATTTTATTTTGCACGAATCCCTCCTACATGAGTAGATAGCAGAGGTTTATTTTTGTTCCTGTGTGTGTAGTTGTGGCAGAGGATGTAGGTATGGTGATTTGAAGACCTGAAAGAAATATTCTCAGAATTCTCAAGACTTCTCTTCATTGGAATCGAAAGAGACCTGGAAAAGGAGGGAAAGAAAAGGAGGAGGGAGAACGAACGACTGTTTCTCAGTAAATTCACCTTCTTGGTTGATTGTTCTGTCTTCTCATTTCTTTTAACTTCTATGTATGTCTAATGGAAAAATGTAGAAAGGCTGATTTTTATGCTTTAAAAGATTTTACATCACAAACTAGAAGTGGCTAACAGAACTTACTCAAATCAATGTTACATAGAGACTTTGTTATTAAATTTGTATACTAAAAGTGGTGAATCCAAATTTTCTTTCTTTTTGAGTGAATATTTGTAACATATTTTTGTAGATAATTTATCTTAGGTATACAAAATGGTGAGAATGGGTACCATTTTTCACCACTTAAATAATTTCTTTTAAGTGAATAGATCGTACACTTTAAATGCCATTGTTGTGTCTTACATGTTGTTTTTTAATTCCTTGATTTCCAAAACTTGTGTTTATTTAATTGATTTCTACCTAATAATCTCCTCTTTTTTGTTTCTTACTTTATATTTTATTGATCTATAGTTAATTTACATTATTATATTAGTTTCAGAGGTACAACACATAGTGATTCATTAATGTTTAGGTATTTCTCCATTTATACTTATTATAAAAGAGTGGCTCTATTCCCCATGCTATACAGTACGTCACTGTAGATTATTGATTTTATACATAGTGGATTCTTCCTCAAAATTTCTACCACTATTTTGCTCCTCCATCCTGTCTCTCCCTGCTGGTAACCACTAGTCTGTTCTTTAATCTGTGAGTCTGTTTTGTTGTTGTTGTATTCAATTTTTTAGATGCCACGTGTAAGTGATAACCTACCAAACTTGTTTTCTCTGCGGCTTATTTTACTAAGCATAATACCCTCCAGGTCCATCCATGTTCTTGCAAATGGCAAAATTTCATTTTTTGCTGAAGTCATCATAGAAAATCTTTTTTATCCCCTAACCTATTGATGAACACTTAGTTTGACTCTATATCTTGGCTATGGCAAATAACACTGTTATGAACATTGGTGTGCAGTTATGTTTTTGAAATAGTGTTTTTGTCTTCTTCTTATATACCCAGGAGTGAAATTGCAGGATATTATGGTAGTTCTGTTTTTAGTTTTTTGTGGAACCTCCATTCTGCTTTCCACAGTAGCTGCACTACTTCACATTCACATCAAGAGTGTACAAGAGTTTCCTTTTCTCCACATCCTCACTAACCTTTGTTATTTGTGACCTTTTTGATGACAGCCATTCTGACAAGCCTGAGGTGATATATCTCATTGTTTTGATTTACATTTTATTGCCAGATTAGCTATGTTTAGCATCTTTGTGAGTTCTGGCTGTCTATCTGTATTTTTTCCTTGGAAAAATGTCTATTTAGGTCTTCTCATATTTTTAATAAAGATTTTGGGTGTTGTTTTGATATTGAGTTGTATGTGCTGTTTCTGTAGTTTAGATATGAACCCTTGCTTGGTCATCTTTTTGGTGTTAACCTCTTATCATGTGCAAATATTGTCTCTCCTTCAGCAGGTGGTCTTTTCATTTTGTCTTTGGTTTCCTTTGCTGTGCAAAATCTTTTAAGTTTAGTGAAGTCCCATTTGTTTATTCTTGCTTTTGTTTCATTTGCCTTAGTAGACTGAACCCAAAACTTTTGCAATCATTTATGTTGAAGAATGTTCTGTATTTTCCTCTAGGGGTTTTATGGTCCTATATTTAAGTCTTTATTCAGTTTTGCGTATATTTTATATATGGTGTGCTAAAATACTCTAATTTTATTATTTTCCATGTAGCTGACCAGTTTTCCCAGTACCACTTATTGAAGAGACAGTTTTTTCTCCATATTGCCTGCTTTGTCATAAATCAATTAAATATAAGTGTGTGGGCTTCTTTCTGGGATCTCTTCTATTCCAGTGATCTTTGTGTCTGTTTTTGCTCTGGTCCAATTCTCTTTGATTACTGTCGCTTTGCAGTATAATCTGAAGTCAAGGTGCGTGATGCCTCCAGCTCTGTTCTTTCTCAAGATTGTTTGGCTATTTGGGGTCTTTGTGTTTCTATACAAATTTTAAAATTACTTTTTCAAGTTCTGTGAAAATGCTTTGGTATTCTGAAAGGGATTGCATTAAATCTGTAGATTGTCTTTGGTAGTATGGTTATTTTAACAGTATTAATTCTTCCAGTCCATGCACCTGCTATATTTTCCCATCTTTTTCTGTTGCCTTCAACTTCTTTCACCAATGGCTGATAGATTTCTGAGCACGTGTCTTTTACCTGCTTAGCGGTGTTTGTTCCTAAGTATCTTATTCTTTTTGGTGTGATTGCATATGGCATTGTTTTCTTAATTTTTTTCTTTCTGACAGCTTTGAGTTTTATTTTTTCTTCTTTTTCTAATTCCTTCAGGTGTAATGTTAGGTTGTTTATTTGATACTTTTCTTGTTTCCTAAGAATAAGCTTGTATCATTATAACTTTCCCCTGTGAACTGCGTTGGCTGTGTCCCATAGATTTTGGATCATTGTGTGTTCATTTTCATTTGTCTTGGGTATTTTTAGAATCCCTCTTTAACTTCTTCAGTGTTCCTTTCTTCCCCTTTTATTCCCTTCATCTGTGATGTGAGGACTATCTTTAATATTATATTTGGATTTCTTTCAGTGGTGTGTGTGTGTGTGTGTGTGTGTGATCATTTAAGTTGCTGAGCTCTTAATTTCATATGGACACTAACAACCCTGCACTGTTGTTCTGCTCCCCCACAGTTACTGAATTTGACCTTATATTTTACATCTACTTGTTTTGTGTGTCCCTGAACTTCTTATTGTGAATATAGATGATTTTATTACTGTTTTCTTTCATCCTTCCCATTAGCTATGTACATGGTTGATTTCCTGCGTTTGTTGAATATTTGCCTTATCCAGTGAGGTTTTTCCTTTAGTAAGTTTCCTTTCCTAATTTTTAGGTTTCAGTCGTGGCCTTTCCTTTTTCACTGAGAAAAGCCCCTTTAAGATTTCTCATAAAGCTGGTTTGGCGTTGCTGAGCTCTTTTAGTTTTGCTTCTCTGTAAAACTTTAGATCTCACCATCAAATCTGAAGGAGAGCCTTGCTGGGTAGAGTATTTCTGGTTATAGGCTTTTCCCTTTCATGACTTTAAATATACCATGTCACTCCCTTCTGGCATGCAGAGGTTATCCTGAAAAGTCAGCTGATAACTTTATGCAAGTTCCCATGTTTGTAATTTGTTGCTTTTCCTTTGCTCCTTTTAATAGTGTCTTTTTATCTTTATTTTTTTGCCATTTTAATTACAGTGAGTCTTGGTGTGGTCCTATTTGGGTTGATCCTGTTTTGACCTTACTGTGTTTACTGGACATGGATGTCTGTTTTCTTTCCCAGGTTATGGAAGTTTTCAGCTCTTATGTCTTCAGCTATGTTCTACACTGCTTTCTCTTTCCTTTTTTGCTTCTGGGACCAGTGTATAGCAAATATTAGTACACTTGATGTTGTTTCACAAGTCTGGTCAACTTTCCTCATTTCATTTTAATCTATTGTTTTACCGTTCATCTTCAGTGATTGCCAGTACTCTGTCCTCAGTTTTCTGATTCATTCCTCTGTATCATTTAGTCTACAGTAGTTTCCTTTTAGTGTATTTTTCATTTCAGTTATTGTATTCCTCATCTCTGTTTTGTTGTTCTTTAATGGTCTAACTCTTTTTAAAAAAATTCTAACTTCTTGCTCTGGTCGTCGGTTCTTCTCCTGAGTTCTTTGATCATCTTTATAGTCATTACCTTGAACTCTTTGTTGAGGAGATTGGCTATCTCCACTTCACTTAGATCTTCTTCTGAGTTCTTATCTCGTTCCTTCATTTGGATTGTGTTTCTGTGTCATGTCATTTTTCTTAACTTGCTGTTTTTATTGCTATGTATGTAGTAGGTTCGTTACATTTCCTGACCTTGGAGAAGTGGCCTTTTGTAGGAGAGGTCCTATGTGTCCCAGCAGCCCACTGTCCCCTGGTCACTAGAACTATATGTTCTAGGTGTACCCCCTGTGTGGGCTGCTTGGGCTCTTCTGTTGTGGTGGGCTGACTACTGTGGGTAATCTGGTAGGCTTGGCTGCCCCCAGAGTGCATGTTTGCCAGACTCTGCCTAGTATGGAGGCTGTCTGTGCTGCTTGGTGAGGCTAAATCATAAGGCAGTTGGCTGCACAACTCTGGGGGACACCAAATCTAGTGCTGGATCATTTATGGGTTGAATTGCAGTCCAGGTGATATCAGGGCTAGTGCCCAGTCACTGGTCATGCGGCTATGCTGGCTACTGGGAGGAAGACACAGGTCCTGAGTTCTGGCTGCAGGACCCAGGAGTCACAGAGTTGGTGTTGGATCACTGTCCCTGACACAACTATCTGCAGGGTCTGGGGTATCCCTAATCTTGTATTGGCATTCTGATGGGCAGGGTCAGGACCCAGCTGAGTCCATGGCTGCTTCTGGCCTGCAGGTGAGTGTTCTGGTCACACACACTGCTGGACGGTGGTATTCCTGGAGCTGGTGCGTGCCTGTTGGTATATGAGGCTGATCCCACTGATAGAGCACGTTTGCTGTTGGGTAGGTCCAAGCTCCATCCAGTCCCTGTTCAGTAATCACCTGCTGATGGTGAGGCTGATTCCAAGGCCAGAGCAGTTAATCTGGTGATCCCGTGGAGCATGTTTTAGAAAGGGAGAGGGTAGAGATGGAAACAGCAGTCAGAAGACAGTTATACCCATCCAGGTGAAATGAGAGACTAAGGTGGAATCAATGGAAATAAGATAGTCAGCTATCGTCAAGAGTAGGTATTTTCGAATAAAAGTCAATATGATAGAAAGTGTAATCCTGGATTAACGTTACATATTAATGATAGGAGTAACATCCTTTCAAGTTTTGTGAAAGGGTATCTTTTATTTCTTCCGGTAAAGAATTGGCCTAGAGAAACGGAACTATACTGAGAAATGTGTAAATATAAGAATATTCCTCCTAATATTAGAAATTATAATGATATATAGAGATAAAAATGTTGAGCTCATAATCTAGAATTTGATAAGGCCACAAAAGTTGGAATCTAATCAAAGCCTCTGCTCTCAGGAAAGATTACCTCCAAAATATATAACGATCTATAGTTGTATATTTAATTTATGAAGATCCTGAAGGTGAGACTCTTAAGAGAGGTGAAGTCAGGGTTAGGGGCTCTGGAAGGTTCAAATAGTAATTCGTAAGGTTAGGAGATTAGAACAAAGCTTCTTATTTATTATTATCTTTCTAACTTCTACTAGTTATTCCTACTAATTAGATATCTAATAGCTAATTGAGGCAATATTTTCCTTTTACCTTTCCTAGAGACTTATCCTGCAATAAAATACCGTCTATCGAAAAACGTACATGTGAACCACTACCTTTTTGGCAGTTTATGTAAGTTACAAATATAACTTCATTATATTTGGAATTTTTATAAAGCTTAATTTTTTATAAAATTAATTTGTTACTCATTCTGAAATATGATTAAAATTCCTACTAAAATTAGGTAGCAAATCCTTTTTGTCTCTAGCAAAGATTAGTGTGAGAATTATTGCACAGATCAGAGGAATCTTTATGGAGCAGTGGTTCTCAACCAGGGTGATTTTGCACGCAGGTGACATTTGGTAGTGCCTTGAGATATTTTTGCTTGTCAGAACTGTATATGATACTGGCATCTAGTGGACAGAGGTCAGAGATGCTACTAAACATCCAACTGTACAGGAGAGCCTCCTACAGCAAAGAATTATCCAGCCAAAAATGCCAAGAGTGCTGCCTTTCTAGAGAAGTAAAGATCACTTAACAGAAGTATTTAATGAACACATACTATTTTCTATCTAATGCACCACATATATAATCATGAAAGTATAAATCATAATATCTTCCACAGTGAGATTTCTTTAGTGTATGGAGGGAGTGGTGATGTTATGGTTCATCATATATAAATTAGGATGATTGCCAAAGGATAAATGTTCTGAAAGAATATATATTTTTCTTCTTCTTCTTTTTTTTTTTTTTTGTGGTATGCGGGCCTCTCACTGCTGTGGCCTCTCCCGTTGCAGAGCACAGGCTCCGGACACGCAGGCTCAGCGGCCATGGCTCACAGGCCCAGCCGCTCCACGGCATATGGGATCTTCCCAGACCGGGGCACGAACCCGTGTCCCCTGCATCGGCAGGCGGACTCTCAACCATTGCGCCACCAGGGAAGCCCTTTTCTTCTTCTTTTGCTTGTGTCTTTTTTTGTAGAAATCTTGGTTGCAATTTACTCACAGAACTGAGCTTTGGAACATCCAGGCCCGGCATGGAATGCAGTTTTTCCACAAGTAGTAAGTGAAATAGAAGATGAATACATGTAAGAAACTGTGTGTAAAAGCATCATGCGGTTATTGGTTAGCTGGGTGTAAGACCAGTATGAATTCTGGAAAACATGTCTTGAGAGCCATTTATTTTATTTTTTCAAATGAGGAAACTAAGGAACAAAGAGGCCAAGAGACTTGTATAAGTCATATATATGAAATGCTCTGCTTTCCATAGTACTGATCTTTGGCACAGGCAATAAAAGGCACCAAGCAAAAACACTCAGTGTCGCATTGTCAAGGAATCCCATTGATGCCTCTCCAATATGCGAATGGTCCATGAAGTTCCACTTTTGAATTTAAATTTGAATCCTCCTCATGTGCAAAGTTCCTAACTGCTTAAAATGTATGCAACACAGAGCTGCAAAGAACTAAGTTAAGCACCGAATTCTTCAGGGAGCAAAAGGTGTGGGTGCTTCCCCAACCATTATTAGCTCTTTTAAATGGTAAAGCAGAAAGAATTCCTGAACACCCACCACAGGGCTCTCCCCAGCCACCCAGAACATTATTTTTCAAAAAGCATATATCTCTGAAGTGAATTATCTGTGGCCAATGGGAACCTTTGAGATATGGAAAAAGACGTTGTTTGTGTTCAGCTGTAGTGTGAAAAATATAAAGAAAATACATTGCTGTAGCCTAATTCAATATACTTTCTTTGCTGACTACTGTTCAATAAGAAGTGTGGGTTTTACACTTCAGCTCAAAGGGGTTTTACCCCTTCAGCTCAAAAATTCTGTGATTTCTCATGACACAAGGAAATGATAGAGGGTATGTTCAATGGCCCGAAGGTGATTTCAGACTCAAGGTAAAAGAGAGCTCTTCTACACCTGGCTTTGGAAAAGACTCCCTTACCTGTTTGTGGTTCTGAAATCCAGTTTCACACAGTTCACACATTTTGGGTTAATGAAGGTGTTGAGGCTGTGTCTGGAACTGGATTAGCAATTCCTGCAGATGCCTATCTTTAGCGCCCTCCTTCCTTTCCCTTGTTAGTTTGCTGATGCCTACCTTGGGGAGATAGCACCAAGGGTCAGTTTTTCTTTTCCAGCACACCGGAGAGCAGGCTCATGAGGTCTCTTCACCAGGAGGTTTTAGTAGCGACAATACAACATCTTAAACTCACCACCTTTCCTAAACATCTTATAACAGCAAGAGTTCCTTATAAGAATCAGAGTTTCACTATAGTTATGTAGGCAACACGGGAAAATACATTGTGGTAATAAATAAATAAATAAATCACAGTTTAAAGATTAAGAATTCATTCAAAAACATTCATTGAGTGCCATGCCCACTGTGTGTCAGCACTGTACTAAGTGCTGGGGATACAAAGACGCATAGGGCAGGGACTTTCTCCCCAAGAAACTTTCATACTGAAAGGAGAAAGATGGATGTTGATGGGAAAACATATGTGAGAGCTATTCGAGCATCTATGCAGCAAGGTAACAAGGTGAGGGACGGGGGTGATGAAGTAGAAAATGCGTGAAGTAGAAATGCGTTAGAAAATATTTGTAATGGAAGAGGCACCAACTTGTTCCTTTTGAATTTGTGTTCCTCTTAAATGACAGAAAAAGGTAGTGAAAGAATCAGATCTATCTGGTGTTGTAAATAAGTTAGTACTGTACTCCTAAAACTCTTCCACAGTTACTTTCAAAAGATTGTCACAGTGCTTCCCTGGTGGCGCAGTGGTTGGGAGTCCGCCTGCCGACGCAGGGGACTCGGGTTCGTGCCCCGGTCCGGGAAGATCCCACATGCCGTGGAGCGGCTAGGCCCGTGAGCCATGGCCGCTGAGCCTGTACGTCCGGAGCCTGTGCTACGTAACGGTAGAGGCCACAACGGTGAGAGGCCCGCGTACAGCAAATAAAAAAAAAAAAAAAAGACTGTCACAGTATAGTAAGTCTTTGTTTTGGGATAAGTCTTTCTAATAGACATAGCTAATTTGCTTCAGGAAGCATTTGCCATGGTGAGATATAAACTTTATTGCATCTCTTTCCAAAGGCAAGCCACCAAGGGAAGATGCCACCCTCGAGTTAAGTTATTTTACTACCTATAATGACATATTACTGGGGTGTTTATAAGTTGCCTGCATTAAATAAGTTTGGGAAAGGGCCCCAGCTGGAGTGGATTTATCATGAATTCAATGAAGCTTAGGCTTCAGGGCTCCTCACTTGCAGAGGTCCCTTCCAAGGTCTTGAGAAGGGTCCTAGCGATTTTTGTATTCATACTTTCATGTTTTTATTAGATAGGATTTTCCAAAGTAGATGAGCTTCAGGCCCCACAAAACCTTGATTCACCACCGGGCTGCAGGTAATCATAAGTCAGTAGTTTTCTGGAATGAAGCCTCTATGTTATTGACAAACATCAGGTGAAGTAGTTAGCAGTGTGGTAGTCTATTTTATATCTGAAATCAAACTCAAAAATGAGCCGAGAGCTTATTAATTAATAAAGTACCACTTTTTGAATGTTGGTAGTAATCATATCTCTTTCAGATAAAATCAGGAATGAAATATATTATGCAAAACCAGCAGTGGTTGAAAATCCTAAATGTTAAGTATACTTTTTTTTCTGACTTTAAAGTGTTTCTCCTTCATTCAGCTATGAAGGTCCAGACTGATGGCTTATTTTTAAAAATTCTTTTAGTCACTTCATTGGTTCTAAGAATACAAGGTCCATGATTTTAGAAACTGTAGGACTCTACAATGTAGAAAGGCTATATAACTTAACCAGACAGAGCACATTCACATGCTGCCTTCTCTGTGGTACATTTATATGGTACCAAGGGCTTCCCTGGTGGTGCAGTGGTTGAGAGTCCGCCTGCCGACGCGGGGGACGCAGGTTCGTGCCCCGGTCCGGGAGGATCCCTCATGCCGTGGAGCGGCTGGGCCCGTGGGACATGGAGGTTGGGCCTGCGCGTCCGGAGCCTGTGCTCTGCAGCGGGAGAGGCCGCAACAGCGAGAGGCCCGCGTACCACAAAAAAAAAAAAAAAAGTAAAAATAATATGGTACCAAGAACATAAGCACTAAGAGAGAATAAGGGGAAAATCAAAGCCTTATCCCTATTGAATTATTTACCTCATTGTTGAGAATATCAGTAAGGGAGGTGTGGCCACACTATGAAGGCAAATTGAGCTGCGGTCACAGAGCCGCACTAATGCTTCCCCAGTCAGCTAGCGTTGGTTTCCTTTAGATAGCTATGTACACACAAAAGTTTACACACTTCAGGGTGCTGTCATCACTTTCTGCTGTGTACTAGAATCCTGGCACTTTCTCAGATTTAGAAAAGCATTAACACTAAAAACAAAAATAACTTGGGTCTGCCCTTTGGGGTGATTCAGGGCGGCTGTTTCATTTGTAGTAGTTCAAAATTTTGAGATTGTCACACCTAGCAACTACTATGCTTTTCTTCTCCCAACTGCGTCTTATTCTTCCCTCCTGTAGTATTTTCTCCCATTCTGTATGTTTTTTCACTTTCTTGATAGTGTCCTTTGAAGCACAAACTTTTTAATTTTTATAAAATCCAATTCATCTATTTTTCCTTTGGTTGTTTGTACTTCTGGTATCATATCTAAGAAACTATTGTCTAATGTGAGGTCATAAAGATTTAGTCCTGTGTTTTCTTCTAAGAGTTTTATAGCCTTAGCTCTTACCTTTGGATATTTGATTCATTGGGAGTTTATTTTCATATATGGTGTGAAGTGTAGGAGTTCAGCTTCATTATTTTGTGTGTGGATGTACAGTTGTCCCAGGATCATTTGAAAAGACTGTTCTTTCCACATTGAATTGTTTTCGTACGCTTGTTGAAAATCAATAGACCAAAAATATGAGGGTTCATTTCTATACTGTCATTTCTGTTCCATTGATATACATGTCTTGTCTTATTCCAGTACCACACTGTGATTGCAGTAGCTTTGAATTGAGTTTTGAAAGTAGGATGTGTGAGTCCCCCACTTTGTTCTTTACCAACATTGTTTTGGTTATTCTGTTTCCTTGAATTGCCATATGAATTTTAGAATTAGCTTGGCAATTTCTGGAAAGATATCAGTTGGGATTTTGAAAGGATTTACAATGTAACCATGGGTTGATTTGGAAAGTAGTGACATTTTAATATGACTATCTTCCAGTCCATGAATCCAGCGTGTCTTTTTATTTATTTAGATCTTCTTCAAGTTCTTTCAACAGTTTTGTACTTTTCAGTGTGAATCTTGCACTTACTTGGTTAAATTTTTCCCTAAGTATTTTATTTGTTTTGATGCTGTTACACATGGAATTGTTTTCTTAATTTCACTTTTGGATTACTCATTGCTCGTGTGTAGAAATAATTTTTTTTTTTCTTTTGTGGTATGCTGCCTCTCACTGTTGTGGCCTCACCCGATGCGGAGCACAGGCTCCGGACGCACAGGCTCAGCGGCCATGGCTCACGGGCCCAGCCGCCCCGCGGCATGTGGGATCCTCCCATACCAGGCCACGAACCTGTGTCCCCTGCATCGGCAGGTGGACTCTCAACCACTGCGCCACCAGGGAAGCCCTAGAAATAATATTGATCTTATATTCTGAAACCTTGCTGAATTCATTTATTAATGCTAACAGTTATTTTCCTACATTCCCAGGAATATGTCTTGTGGTCTTCCAGTTTCCCAGGAATACATTGGCACATTTCAGTCTCTGTGGACATCTCATTCCTCAGCTTTTCTTTTTAAGCTTTTTGGTCGGGCTGTTTTTTGCCCCAAACTGTTATCCATTGTCTCATGCAACCGCCATGTTAAAATATTTGCTTGAAAATGTTTTCCAGTAATGCCACCTGAGAAGCGGCTTTTCTCACTAGACAGCTCTCAGTCAGGTCACAGGCAAGCCTTTCAAGTGAGGTCTTCCAGGGACCTCAAGACATGTAAAACAATGATAGTTCTTTGGGAATGAGGCTTTGAAGGCCATCCCAGTCCATGCTTCTCCTTCTGGTACCAGGGATGTGGGCTGTTTTTCAAGGCTACCACTGGCATGGAGAGCAAAGGTCAAGGACAAGTTCAAGCAACACAGCTCTCATAGTTCTTACAGAAATTAATTTGTTTTCCTTGAATAAATTGCTCCCCAATGTGCAGTAAGCCTGTTGGCTAAATCTCCAGAGTTCAGAAGAAGTTGATTCTGACCATTTTTGCCAGTTTT
The DNA here is from genome assembly GCF_011762595.2 of Tursiops truncatus. NCBI lineage: Eukaryota > Metazoa > Chordata > Mammalia > Artiodactyla > Delphinidae > Tursiops > Tursiops truncatus. The sequence goes on from NC_047035.1 coordinate 94,205,311, forward strand.
GTTGTTGTTGCTGTTGTTACTGGTATTGTTGCTTCTATGGAGGGATCAATTTTCACATGTCCTTCCTCCATCATTTTTACTGATTTTCCTGCAATATTTTTTTAAAAATCTCTAAAGTCTCAATGACCCTAGGCTAATTAAATATTTGTCATGGGAGATGATTAAGGAAAAAATAAATTAAAAGATAAATACTAACTAAAAAGAGAAAATATAATTCTCATAGAGGCTTTCCCCGATGGGTAGATGAAGATTGAAAAGGTATTTCTATATTTAGTGCTCTAAAAATTAAGGTTAAATTAACAGATGTTTAACACACCCCCACTTTTTTTTTCATTCATGTTAAACACAGGCTTTACAGTCAGAAGTGAGTTCAAATTCCAGCTCTGCTTCTTACTAACTTGATGACTTAGGACAAGTTATGTAAGTTCTCTGTGCCTCAGTTTCCTCATTCGTACAATGGGGTAATATATCTATCACATAAGGTTACTGTGAGGATTGACTATTAAATGCTGATCACAGATGACTGGCAACCCAAAAGATACTAGTTTTGGTAATTATCTTTATAATGTTCTTCAAAAATACGCTAATAATTCTTGAGTATAGTTAACCTAAAGTTAGATATTCTTTTCTTTCTTCCTGTTTCTTTTGGTCTTTTTTCCCCTGTTTGTTTTAAAGAACTAAGAAAAAAAGAGAAAGAACTAAGAAGAAAATCTATTCCAGCATTTTGGAATAAAATTATGTTCCCCCAAATTTATTTGTTTATTTTATTGATATATAAAGAAAATTTTATTTATTTATTCAGCAAACATTTATGAAATACCTAGTAAATATTAGGCACTGTGTCAGGCAGAGGAATAATAATGACATCATTGGCAGATATCTTCCTATCTTTTTCCCCTCTGTTTTTTATAAATACAGAAAAGAGAATAACATCTTAAAATAAAATGAAGGAAAGGCCTAATGTATCTGAGTTTTTCTCAGCACGAAGGGAAAGGTTTGCCAGCAAGAACTGTGGCAAGGTTATCCCAGATGTGAACTGTCTCTACTACCCAGTGGCTCAGAGCCCTTCTGAAGCTTCCTAATTGTCCAGGACAGCTCCATTATGACTCACCGCACAGGACCTAGCCTCCCATGTGACACTCAACATTTAAAAATTAGTCTTCTTTTCTCTTTCCCTGCAGGCAGCTTCAGTTGGAGAAAGTAATTTCATTTTCTTATGTACTCATTCATTCACTCAGTCAACAGACCATCACTCCTCTATTATATGACAATATCTATGCTTGTTTCTGGTAACAAGGAAAGAATAATATATGGTTCCTTCAAGCACTTAAGGAGCTCATAAACTAGTGACTGAGGAAGATGCAGAAACAAATCAATAAAGAATTAACAATGCTTTGACTTTATTTGTATTATTTGAATTTTTATGACTATATTTATATGCTACACCCTGTTCAAAATGAAAATAGACGTTTAAGAAAGAAGTAGTGATGTAAAAAATCCACAGTAGTGTGTAAGTTATTTAGAGAGTATAAGAGTTGAAATATTTGCGCTCTCAAAGAAGCTTGTTAATGCAGATGAACCTCTAATTTTTTTCGTTGCTTCATTTACATTTATAAAGGTATACATATTCCCTCTTCTAACAGTAACTTGGGGAGGGTGTGCTACAGATTAAGGTCCTAATTCAGTGGCAGGTCCATCTTGTCTCCTCTTCACGTCATATTCTCAAGCAGGAGCTACAGGATGAGATGAGTAAAACAGTCCATTCCTTTGCTTACACCCAGCCCCATCATAGGCTTTTGCTGGGCTTTCTTGGATGCTTTCATCATCACTTTCACCACCGGATGTCAGGGAACTTTCTGGTTAATCAGGGGCCCTGGAAATGATGCAGAAAAGTACTGACTTAAAAATAATAAATAACATTTATTTAGGGCTCACTGTGAACTCATTGCTTAAAATGTCCTACTTAATCTTCACAAACACTCTATGAAATTGGTATTGATAAATCTCAGCTTTATCCAAAATAAATCTCTATGTAGGGTTGAGATATTTTTAGGTCTTTTATGTGTTTAGGTTTGTCTCGGCACCAGATAGAGGTGGTTCATCATAATATGCTTGCCCTAAACAGCTCCAGATGCCAAAAATTGGCAAATTACTTCTTTGGTTTCCATGTGTGGTGAAAAAGGATCATCCAGGTAAACTCTGTAGACTTTCTTTGACTAACCAGACTCCTTTCAACTCTGAACTCCTAGACTTTAGAGAGAAGGATAGAACAGGGCTGTGGGGAGGAGATGTGGGTGGCTTCCACATGTAAGTATCTGAGCATTGGTCTGCCACCTAGAATTAGTGATAAACTCAATGACTTGGATGGTGGTGTCCATAATTTTCTCCAGTATTTGTATGGTATATCATAAACAATATTTGTCCATACCTAGTGATTCATTTGCAAGTCTCAGTTGATTTTGAAGGGATAGCATACCTAAACTATTACCTGGGATTGCTGCAGTTTAGTTTTTATTTCTAACAACAGTATATGTTGAAGTCTAGCCTTTAATTCAAAATCCTAACAGCTTCAGGATCTTTATAACCTTGAAGAAAGGGAAAATGAAGATATTGTGACAGCACTTCAGAAGCAAAGCCTGAAGTTCTTCTGTGCTTTAGAGGTGGTGTTGACCTCTCACAAGTGCAGGAGTCCCTGAGTTGGCATGGCTGAGGAACCTTTGGATAAGTTGGAGGAAGGTCTGTTTTCCAGTATGTGTGTGTGTGGGGAGGTGAGGCAGTGGGATTTCTTCTTTTTCCTTTCTTTCTGAAACTAAACTTTTCAGATACATCATCACCTTTTCTAAGCAACTAAAGCCCTGGGCAGAATTGTTCTGCCCGACAATATAGGTTTTTATCTTAGGCAATACCTGACAACACCTTAAACTTTAGAATTTTAGAACTCGCTGCCTGTGAAGAAGCTTAGGAGGAGGGAAAATTAGTTAATATTATTATTTTTTTTCGTTAATAATTTGTTTTGTGCTAAAATAATCCTTCAAATACACATGTCTTCTGACCTTCAGTTATCCCCAAAAAATCATTGTCTGAAGATTGAAATAAACTCATGTGTAAATGTTCAGTCCTTTGCCTCCTATAGAATGGCCTGAGCGGAAAAATAAATGTAGATCCCTAGAAAGGGGATTCCGATTGGTACTGAGTTTTTTCCTACATTCCATGGCACTTGGGCTTAGGGTTTTAAGTCAGAGGCAGGGCTGTTAGCGAATGGGGTGGAGGAGGCTCCACCATCCACCTGAGTGGGTGATGGTTGCGTAGAGGCCAGATCATCTGCACTACAACCAACTCTATCTCACTGTATGAGTCCAGCCCTTGACGCAGAGGATAGCAGGGTCTGTAGCAGTGTAGCCTCAGCTTGTCCATTTGAAATCTGTGAGTAATATGAGATTTGTGCCACGTTCTTGGTTTGCATTTCCCGCGTAGTATTTTAGGAACTTCCAGAATAGTTCCGAGCCGTAAAAATGTGCCATGCCAGGGTGTACCTGCAACGGAGACATTCACCCGTACCTGTGTTGTGCCTGCCCTTAATCACTAAGGTAATGTCTAAGAATCACAGATGCATTTTTAGTTTTAAACATATAACCTAGAAATCAGTTATTCATATAGGCATTTTAAATTCATCTGTTTTGGTTGGATTTAGGGTCATTATCATTCCTTATGGGAAGGAAGGTAACCCAGAAGCTTGCTATTCAGAAAGCTATAACAGCTGCATTCCAGAAATTGCTGATTGTGGTTTTAGGTAAGACCTTTTTGAATGTCGTTGAAGTGCTTCAGTTTCAGTGAGCAAATAAACTAATTTGAAAAGTTAATTGGATGAAAATAATGGTTATCTAAAACATTACATATTCTTTCATTCACCATATGCTTTCACAGCAACAGTCTTACATTTGTTCTTTGTGGCATTTATGAGAAGAACGACGGCAAATATTATTGTCCCCAGTGTTTAGATGTAGAATGACTGGCCTCAGTTCATACAGAAAGTGTTTGATCCAGTTCTTCCTCAATTGCTTGCTTATCATACAGAATAGTGTAGTGATTATAAGCCTTGGACACCTGTGTTTGAGTCCTAACATTGTCTCTTAGATTTTGTTGCTGTTGTTGTTGCAATTTTAGGTTTTTCTAGCCAGAGACATTTGAAGGCATTTAATATCTCTAAGCTGCAATTTCTTTATCTGCATATAGGGTTAGTAATTCAGCTTACCACTAAATGGGGGATATTGTAAGAGTAAATGAGATGATGAATGTAAAAAGCTTAGAACTATGCCTGAAACATAGTAAGCAGACAAAATATATTGACTATTATTATTACCGTTGTTTTCTTGTTGAAGTGTTTATTTCTGATATATTGGGTGAATATGATTCTTATATAATAATCGGATAAGTTTTTGTGAGCCTTGAAACTGGTCATGCTATTGAATAGCGTTGATTGTGTTCCCTATGCAGTTATACAGCGGTGAGAATGTCACAGGCTGTGCCCAAAGGAAACTTTATGATTAGTAGATTCCGGGAACAGAATTGCTCCCCTGCTTCACAGCCCTGCAGGCTGAGAGACTGAGAAATCCTAGCTAAGTTGTCAGCGACGTTATTGGCTTGTAAGAGTTGACCCTGGATTGGACTTGGCCTTCCAGCCTGGGCAGTCCTTCCAGTGAGGTTTGACTTCCCTGGTCATCAGGCAGAATCTCCATCCGCTGTCAACTCTGGGTAACAACCTTTAAGAACCAAAATAAATGCCTGAGTTGTTTGTGCCTAATATGCCAAGGTACTCCTTATATACCCAAAACTCCTTAGACCAAAAAGCCTGGTGGCTCTAGCTTGCCTTGAGGCAAGCTGTATTGTCCAAAGGGTACTTGGGCCAGTTTCTGCCAGTAGAGAGTTCAAATGCTCTGTCTGTCTGTCTCTGTCTCCAAAGCTTTGTTCATTGTAACTGGTAGAATTTTGGTCCCAAGGAGTAGGCACTTGCCTTGCTACTAATAGGAAGTATCTATTATAGTCCAGTGGTATCTCTCCCAGGTTTGAACTCACTTTGACCCCCACCTAATAATGCCTTCCTATTTAATTGTATTGTGATTGAACATTTTTGTTTCCACAGCTTTTAATTTCTATGTCCTTATTCCTTAGTTCTTATTTCTAAGATCATAAAGCTTTTGAACCAAAGTTGATACTTCCTATATATGTCTTCACAAATAATTATAATAAAAACTGACGTGTCAGATGAGGGAACTTCTAGGAAAATGCTCTTATTTTCTGCTTTTAGAAGTCAAAAAAATGTCTAATTATTCGGTGCTACCATTGTATACAGGAAGTTTTAGAACAAGAACACTTCTGAATTGATCCTTGTTAACTTTATTACAGAAAGTGGTAAAACAGCTGTGGCATATAGACCCTGTGAAGATGTCACAGATGCTAGAACCGAAGAGGAACTACAGGATTTAATTCAAGTATGTGGAGTTAAAAACTCAAGAGGTACACAGCCAGTGTAGCCATAATTCAAAACAACCAGCAGGATTTGGAAGACTTCAGCATATCTATTCAGTTCTGTCTTCCTTAGGAAAAGGTGAAACTCTGAAACTGCTTTTGAGGCAGGGAATTTCTAGGACTTCTCCAAGTCCCGGACCTTGTCTCTGGCCCCTTATTTGAAGTTTGGAGAGCAGGATTGAGAGCCACCAGTGTACGTCAATGGTTGTGGACACAGGAGAAGACACAGGCCTTTTAGAACTCCCCTCAAATAGAATTGCAGGGATTTGGGAACAAAGTAACTATGGTCTTAAGTGTGATTATGCTACACTGTTTAAAAACTATTCATGCCTTTCAAGTAAGGTATATTACCCAGATCTCAGCATCTCATATGTATCTTGTGTTAAATATTTTGCCAAAGAACCTTTCTGTAAAACAGTTATATGGATGCCTCGAGTTAGGAATTAAGTTGTCAACGTAATTTCTGAAAGAAAACATTAATGTACTGCATATAGGATTTTTATTTAAAAGGAGCAAAAAATGTGTTTCATGTCATTGAGAGCTTAATTTTTGGCTAGATTTCTGATTATTTAACTCCCCCCAATGTTGCAAAGTTTGTTTTGAAGGAAAGAAAGTAGAGAAAGAAAAGGTGGTTATGTTCTGAAAAATGTAAAAATTTTGGAAGTTTTTTCCTGTACAAACTAATTATTTTAAATCAATTTAAGTCAGTCAAGGGAACTTGAAACGTATCCATGTTTGGGCTTTAAGAAGTCTAACTTCCTATGAAATGTGAGAGGAAAGGGTTCCGTATTGATACAGAGGTTTCTGGAAACCTAATTATAACCACAGATCCACTCCTAAATGAGGCCAATCTTGGAATCAGTTCCATTTAGAAACCATCATGTGCTAGGCACTGGAAATAAGGTGAAGCTCCTTCTCTCTTGGAGTTTAGGTGTTAAAGGTGTAGCAGATGATTAAAAAGGAGTAAAATTAAATAGATTATGAAAAGGACTGTGAAGAAATTAAACTTCGTGCTAGTTACGGTATTTCAAGAAAATTACTTATCATGCTGACTTTAACATTCTAAGTGTCTTCTCCATATGTGCACACAGGGTAGACCTCTGAAAAGTGACACTGTAGTTTTTTCTACATTAATGGCTCTGTTGAGACAAGGTGGGATGGGGGAAGTCTTCCCATGCTAATGTAAAGGGCCATTCACTTGGTTTTAGACTCTCTTTCCCAGAATGAATTGCTCACCTGCCCCAAACCCCTCCTACAGAAGTTCTGGAGTCATCACTGATTCAGTGGTGACCCCTAATAACAGAGTGGTGTATGAATATTGAGACGTGAATACTGAGAGTTTGGAGGAAATGGCAACATTTTCGAATAATTGTAAGGTGTGTTCCCCTTCCGCCACCCTAACTGGTGCTCATTTCGCAGGTCAGCTACTTTTCTTGTCAGCCGTGTGGCCAAAGGCAGGAAGAATGTCTCTCAGACTTCAGCTTTGAGAAGGAAGAGTTCAGATCGCCAGAACTGGACTAGCACTTTTGAATTTCCCAGAATGCCAGGTCCTTTGGTTTCCTCGGGAAGCTCTGCATCCTTCCCTCCCAAGTCCACCCCTGGGCTGCTGCAGTTTGGGGCCACTCGGGTCTGCAGCCCAAATCCCGCCTCATTGTTTGGGGCCAGGGTGGGCAGGGCGGGGTTGGGAAGAGGGCCGGCAGGAGGTAATTGTTGCCTTTGCAAGGGGAAGGATGGCTTGCGCCCTGGGAACTCTGGGAAAAAGGCCCACTCTGGTGGCGCAGATTGGATCTCCGCACGAGCCTAATAACTGTGGCGCATCTGAAGACGTCATAAATAACGGGAGGGACGTTAGGCGGGGGCGGGGTGCGCGGTTGCTAACGTGAGCCGTCGCGTAGGCGCTGGCATAGCGGTTCAGTTGGGACGCAGCATGTGCTTCCGGCTCCTCACTGGCCTGGGGCACTGACCCTGGAGCCGCCGCATGTTATGTCCCGGCTGCGCCATTGGTTGCCTCGGCTCTTCCTCACATGGCAAGGACGGTGGCTTCTAGTCCAGGCAGTTCAGCCTCCGGAGTGGGCCCTGGGCCCCGTCCTGGTGACCCCCAATCCCCCGCGGCTGACAGAGGCTTGGTCTTCACAGGCCTCAGACCCTGCTCCCAAATGGCCCCATGCCCTTACACCCCTGGCAGAAGCCGTGGGCTTTAATTACTTAATGTCCTTGTCTCCAGTCCAGATGTTGGCCCCCCCTCATCAGGAGTTGACTGAGACTGAGGTTCCTTACCCGGATACGGATTCGGTTTGAGAGCTGCCCCCAGGGCCAGATCAGTTTGCTGTTCCACATCAGGATCTGAATAACAAACAAACCCAACATCAAAAGCTCCCAGAGGCAGTTCCAGTGCAAGACTGGGATCAGAATCAGCCCTTTGTTCTCCCTTCTCCACACAAAAGTAAGACTAAACACATAGGCCTAGATGAGGCTGAAGGTCACCAATCATTTGAAATACTGTTCCACCTCTAGGTAGTAACAGTTCAAAACCAATGAAGTTTATGGTTTCACCCCCAAACCTGAAGAAAGATCTAGTTTAGCATCAACGGCTTGACAAAACTATTGTTGGAAGTACAGGCCAATTTCGAAAAAAAACACTCAGGGTCTAGAACGACAGTTGCAGGGTGATTATTTAGATCCCAGTATGGATGCCATTTATCCTGAGGAGTGCCTACGTACGGATTTTTTGGGAAACCCAGATGAACCTACAGAACCCCCTGAGGAAGCTGAAATTTCTCCATCCCAGCAGGATGGCCCAGTGCTAAGTTTGATCACTTGATTAAGGTGGTTTCTTCCATATCTCTCCATTGTAAAGTTATTTTTCCCCTTTGTAATTGATAAATAATCTGTGGGGTGATACTTTGGGATCAGTGAAGATCCTACTTTCAAACAACTCTTCACCCAACTGTGCATCAATGATAATCTTTGTCTGAATCAGTTATTACATTGATAGTTGCAAAATGACACTTTCCTATTCTATCATCCATTTTGCATTTATTAGCTGACAATATTCTATACAGAAGAGCTCCCCCACTTTTCATTTTGAGTATCACTATGAACTCATGTGCTTTTTTTAAAATTAACTATGTTATACCTTATTATAATGATAATGTTATTGTTTGGAATGTTCCTTTTGTCTAGATTTGGCCAATGCAATCTCTGTTATTGTTTAACCACACGATGCTTTTTTATTACTACAATAACTTCTAATATATTACTACTCACAAAAGGGAACTGATAAAGGGATTCCAGAAGGTACGGTCTTATTCAGACTCTTCTTAGAAGTCTGCCTTCTTCCTGTGTACTCTCAACCCAAAGTGAGGCTTTTGGGTTGGAAGGAGATACTTCTGAATTAAACTACAGATCAGTGTCGCCCAATTCTAATCCCTATTCCCTTTTTTCTAGGCATACCATATCTACTGCCATCCTAAGCCTTCTGTTGGGCACCTCTCTCCTCCTCTGTATTTATTTACAACAGTCAAGAGCAGCAATTGGCCAACTGGCCCCTATCCAGTTCTGCAGTCCATTCGCCCCAAGAACTCCTTTTTGCACTGGTCTGTGGTGGCCTTGGCCTACCTCTTCTACCTACTCAAGTAACTCTTTTACCACGAATTTAATTATCTGTGTTTCCATTTATAGGAACTTACCTAGCCATATGGCCTGCTGCCTCTGCCAATTTAAAAATACCATTGAGGTTGTCTAAGAGAGTCAAGCTGTGTTCTGACAGTGGATACCTGACAGACGTCACATGTTGTGGTGAGTCTCAACTGCGGGATAATAAGTTTTTAATTTAATTTTTAATCAATGATGATAATTTAAAAAATTAATTTAAAATTAAAATTAATGATGTAATTTCATTATTTTAATTAATTCATTCAGAATTCCAACTCCCTAAGTTTCTAAGAACTACCCCCTTGGTAAGAATCAGAGTCTTGGTTACATTATTAAGCTAATAGTTGCTCAGTTACATTGTTAGCTTAATAATGTTACTGATCCACATACATAAAGGGACAAGAGAAAGGAATGGAAGTGGGAAGGGAATTAACATTAATGGCCACATATCCTATGCTGTGCTCTCTGCAAATGAGAACTTATTGATATAGTGCATCACAGTTTGTAAACTGATTTTATATACATTAGGTCTCAGTTACCCTTTGTCTTATAGGACAGGTGTAAATATATTTTTATTTATTTTGTTTGTTTCTGCAATTTTATAAAGAGTACAAGTGATGCTGTTTTATGTCCTATTTGGAGCCTGGGATTTCTGGTTCCATAACCGGAAGCTGCTACCTAGCCTTTCTAATGGATGGGAGAGGTAGTTTATTCTTAGACTGTCCAGCTCTGAACTTGCTGTGAATCTCAAACTTTTCTATCCACAAAACACTCAGGGGCTTTCAACTTTTTTTCTATGTATTAGATTTATTGGCACTAACTTGGTGACTTCCAAAATGTGCTTTCATGCCCACGTAGCTTGAATACAGGTCTCTATCACTGATCTAGAGCACATCATAAATAATAACACTTTGCTACTTATATAAAGACAATATTGCTGATTTTTCAACACAATTTTTTTTTTTTTGTCTGTGACACACAGCTTGTGGGATCTTATCTCCACAGCCAGGGATTGAACCCGGGCCACAGCAGGGAAAGTGCCGGGTCCTAACCACTAGACCACCAGGGAACTCCCCCAAACAATTTTTTTTACTAGTTGTATTACTCCCTTCTCCCCCAGAAGTGGGCAGAAAAGCCATTTTCAATTTCCTTTTACAGGTGAGGAGAAAGAAGATCAGAGGTGTTATGCTATGACCCTAGTGCCCCTATCTCCTCTCCCCAGTTTGGGGCTCTCTGCAAGCCCATGCTCCTCCTTTCTCATGACCCTTCCCTCCTCCTTTGACCCTCAGGAAAAATACTTTTAATCCTTTTGGAAGAGAAGCCCAGCTACACAATGGTATACATTACCTTCACACAGTCAGAAGCTTTGGATGGTTCCCCAAGTAAAGCTGGAAATATTAGAAGTAAAATGAAATGAAAGCAAAGTAGCCATCTGACAGAAGTTGCTTTTTCCCTTCTGCATTTTGGACCACAAGTATTATTCCATTGATTTGTTGAACATTCCACGTTGGCCTACAATTGGGCAAATCTCTTATACCCCAGATCCCTGCCCAAATTTTAGCAAAGAGCTCGGGCGGACATAGTGTTTTTTTTTTCTGTATAGAGGCTTCTGTTATGAGGGCTGGGATATATGGAAGCAGGGACTGAGCAAAGGACTCGGTGGGTGGGTGGAGAAGGAAATGTCCAGATGACGACCTGTTAATGGCGGTTGTTGTCGTGGTCATCTGTGATAGTAGCAAGGACACAAGCACACTAAAGAGGTGGCTAGAGGAAGGCTCACACTCCTCTGCCTCTGAGGAAGGACAGGATGGGGTATATAAATTTGAGGAGTCACAGTAGATCTGCAGAGAGTCCAGCTGAGTAGGGGAATATTTGTCTTCCAGCCTTGGACTTTCTTCAGTTCTGGCCCCTGGGAACCAGTGGAGTAATCCTGAATATAGTTAGTATATTTCACGCTACAGAATTTCTGAGTAGATAGCCACTTTTTCAAGAGATATCTTTTTCGCATTTTGTTGTTGCCAGTCATAGGCTTAAGTGTGTGTTTCTTTTTCTCCTAAGTGGCACTCAAACGTTGAGTGATTCCTAATTTATTTGGCTGTGGACTGACTAAAAGCTGTCCCATCAGTCTTCAATGATCAAAAACAGTTATTTTTGACAGATGAAGAAACATCTATAGGGAATGCAGAAGGATCGTTGATGAAGGTGTTACAAGCCTGGAAGAAGAACAGCAGCGAGCTGACTATTGAGTCAGAGAGGGCATCCTCAGATAAAGTGCTGTCAGCTTGTCAGGCTTCATGAATGAGCAGCTGGACTTTAATAATAGAAGTGATATTATCAGTGCACTGAATTACATACTGCCTTTTATCTCAGAGGGGAATCTAGAAGATGTGGAATCAACATTATTACCATTCATTCAACTTCTTTTTTCAAATACACAAGATGGAGATATGCCACTGGGCATTTTGAAAATCAATACAAGGAGCCCTTCTGTTAAACCTGTACCCAACAATTCAACTAATAATAATAAATTGAAGAAACTTCACTTTCTGGAAAATTTTTAGATGCAGAAACTGAAGAAAAATTTGCTGAGGTTAAAAAGGAAGAAAAACCTGCCACGCATACGCGTTCCAACCATTTAAGTGCCACGTTTAAACTCTACACCTTCTCCCCACACCCACACCCCCAGCAAATGCTGCATGTGCGACTATGTCCGAAGTGGACTGTTGTGAAGCGCATCTAGAGAGTAACGTGTTTTTGCCCAGCGCCGTTGTGCAGTGTTTGCACGATGGCACTCGGCCAAGGACCAAGAAAGGGGAGTGGGGCTGAAAATCCTGCCTATACTCCATGCTAAGCTACATCTAAAGGTCTCCCCAGAGACACTAGGGGGCCATTTTGGACAGACACAGAGAACTTCTGGAAGGCCAGCATGCGTGCAATGATTTTCAGGATCCCGGGTCTGTTGTGATTTTGCTTATTGTGATTATGGACTGAGGTACCCATTTAGTCCTAATAAGACCAGAGATAACACATTGTGAGAGAGATGAAAAATGACATGTAACACTAACTATGTGTGTTTTCCTCCAAGGGGCTTTTTTCGATTTCTGCTGCATAAGAGAAGCTCGGGGGAAAGTGAGAGTCAGGTAAGTTTGAGGAGGAGAAAGTACTGTGGCCAGAGAAAGCAGGGGAGATGCAGAATTAATATTTCCCTTTCTGTTTCTAGGAGGGCTCTTTCGGGAGAAGGCGGCCACTTTGACATAGGGATATGTATAGGCCTCTCAATGCCACACGCAAGGAAAATATGGCACACAAGCTACACGACAGGGAGTCTTCTGAGGAGGATATTTCTCCATCCCAGCAGAAGGCCCAAACTCGTAATCCTGAGCTCACTGAGGAGGCTGAATCTTTTCCCCAGGAGGGCCCTGCTCAGCATCCACAGACCCCTGAGGAGGTTGAATCTTTTTCACCCCAGGCAGAGGCCCAGACTCAGCATCCAGAGCCCACTGAAGAGGTAGAACCACCTCCACTTCAGCAGGAGGCTCCATCTCAGCCTTCAGAGGCCCCTGAGGAACTAGAAACTCCAAGTCCTCAAGAGGCCCTCACCCGGCCTTTGGAGACACTTAAGGAGCTTGTAGTTCGATCAGTAGCACATCATGGGGTAAATGAAGCTCAGCAGTCAAACTTGTACAATTTCACTATTAAACCTATGGATCTGGCACTTACCATAACTCCACAGGTCACTAAATAGGTTGATCCTTCTCCAGTCCAGCAGGGACCCTATCTCAGCCTCCAGAGAGCCATGAGGAGGTGAACCTTCTCTACTCCATCAAGACGCCCCAACTCAGGCTCCAGGTCTCCCTACTGAGTATGTACATGAAATTCCAGTGAGTGAAGAGGTAGCATCTCTACCTGGCGTTCAGCGTCACGCTCATTCCAACTTGCCCAGTGTTACACTTCAACCTCTGGATTTGGAACTTAACCATCACTCCAGAGCCCACTACGGAAGCTGAATTTCCTACAGCTCAGCAGGAGGCCCTGACTCCACCTCTTGAGCATCCTGAGGGGACAGAATCTTCTCCAACCCAACAAGAGACCTCAGCTAAGCCTCCAGAGCCTCCTGGAGAGGTTGAGCCTTCAAGGGAGCAGGAGCAACCAGCTCAGCGTTCTGAGCCTCCTGGGGAAGTTGAACCTTCTCCAACCCAGCAGGAGCCCACAGGTCAGCCCCCAGGGCCTCTTGTGGAAGCTGAGCCTTCTGCAAGTGAACAGGATCAACCGACTCAGCCTTCTGAGCCTACAGAGCCTCCTGAGGAGGTGAAAACAGCAACCCAGCAGGACATTCCAGCTCAGCTTTCAGAGTCTTTTGGAGAACCTGAAACCTCTGCAACCAAGGAGGAAGCCTCAGCTCAGTATCCGGAGACCCCTAATGAGGCAGAATCTTCTGCAACCCAGCAGGAGATCCCAGCTCTGTCTCCAGCGGAGATAGAAACTTCTGCAGCCCTGCAGGAGCAACCAGCTCAGCCTCCAGAGCCTTCTTCTGGGGAGGTGGAACCTTCTCTGACTCAACAGGAACAGCCAGCTCAACCTCCAGAGCATCATGAAATGACAGGTTCACCTCCAAGTCACCCTCATGCTCATCATTCAGACTTATCCAGTGTCACTGTCAAACATGCAGATGTGGAGCTTACCATAACGAAAGAGCCCACTCCAGAGGCGGGACCTTCTCCAAATCAGCGCAAACCTTCAGCTCAGCCCTCAGTGCCCCTTACTAATGCAGAATTTTCTACAATGCAACATGAGGCCCCCACACTGCCTTCACAGCCACCTGAGGAGGTTGAACTTTTGCCAGTTCAGCAGGAGGCTCCAGCTGAACTCTAGAAGACAGTACACATAATAGACCTTCAGTACAAGCGGAGACCCCAGCTCAGTATCCAGAGCATCGTGGAGAAGAAGTTGTACCTGCCACAAGCCAGCAGTAGACTCCAGATCAGCTTTCACAGGCTCCTGACGTACCTTCTCCACCTCAGCAGGAAGCCACAGCTCAGCATCCAGAGTCTCATGGTGAGGTGGAATCCTCTCCAACTCAGTCTCCAGAGCTCTCTAATGTGACTGTGGTTTTCTCTCCAGAGCATCCTGTGACAACAGTTTCTCCTCTAGGTCAGGATCAAGCTCAGCTTCTGCAGTGGCCCGATGTCACTGTTAAACCTGTGGATCTTGCACTTACCGTAACTCCAGCGTTCACTAATGAGGTTGAAACTTCTCCACCCCAACAAGAAACCTCGGCTCAGTCTACAGTGTCCCCTGAGCAGTTGGAACCTTTGTCAGTCCAGCAAGAATTTTCAGATCAGCATCCAACCCCCTCTGAGAATGTTGAACCTTCTCCAGTTCAGCAGGAAGCCCCAACTCAACCTGAAGAGCTTCCTGAGGAAACTGACCCTTCTGCAATCCAGCAGGAGAGCTCAGCTCAGCATCCAAAGCCCACTGAGTGGGTTGGACCTTCTCCAGTCCAGCATCAGCACCCAACTCAGCCTCTAGGGGCCTCTACAGATGGTGCAGCTCAACCTTTAGTACATATGAAGTGACATTCTCACCTCTAGGTCCAGGTGAAGTTGAACACCCAGTGTTGCTTAATATCAGAGTTAAACCCGTGGTACCTGTGGTTGTCTTAACTCTAGAGCCCAGTAAGAGGTTGAACATCCTACAGTGCAGCAGGAGGACCCTACTCAGACTCCAGATCCCCCTGGAGGGATAGAGCTTTCTTTAATCCAGGACGAGGCCCCAGCTTAGTCTCCGGTTCCCCAGGGGAGCTCAGCTATATGTCCGTAGCCCCCTAGGGAGGTGGTACCTTCTCCCACAGAGCAGGAGCTTCAGGATCATTCATCAGAACTCTCTGCAAAGGTGGAACCATTTCCAGTCCCTCAAGGGACCCTTCCTCACCTTCTACAGCCCCCTGTGAACATGGAATCTTCTCCAGTCCAACAGGCGTTCCCACGCCTACCTCTGGAACCCCTTAAAGAGACAGAACCTTCTCCAGCTGAGCAGGAGACCCCATCTCAGTCTCCAGCACCACCTAAGGAGGTTGTAGCACAAACTCCAGTGCATTATGAGATGACAGTTCCAACACTAGGACAGGATCAAGCTCAGCATTTAAACTTGCCCAGAGTCACAGTTAATCCTTTGAACCAGGGTCTTCCCACAACTCCAGAACCTACAACGGAGGCTGAATATTCTGCAGCCCTGCAGCAGACTGCAGTTCCTCCAACATAGCCCGAGGTGACATTTCCAAATGCAGAGCAAGTTCAGGCTCAGCATCCAACCTTGACAGAGGTCACAGTTCAACCTTTGGACCTTGAACTGACCATAAGGCCACAACCCACCAAGGAGGATGAAACTTCTCCAACCATGCAGGATAACTTAACACAGCCTCCAGAACCACCTAAGGAGGTTTTTGTAGCTCAGCTTCCAGTATATAAGAACCCAGTAGTTCCAACACCAGATCAGGATCACACTGAGCGTCCAGCATCACCCAGTGTCACAGTTCAACCTTTAGACCAGGGGCTTACCACAACTCCAGAACCTACTATGGAGGCTGAACATTCCACACCCCTGCAGGAGACTGTAGTTCCTCCAACATACCACGAGGTGACACTTCCAAATCCAGAGCAAGTTCAGGCTCAGCATCCAACCTTGACTGAGGACACAATTCAACCTTTGGACCTGGAACTTACGTTAACTCTGGAATCCACTTTGGAGGTTGATCCTTCTCCAACCATGCAGCAGACCCAAGCTCAGCCTCCAGAGCTCATTAGGAAGTTGTAGCTCAGTCTCCGCTGTACTCCAAAGTGACAGTTCCAGCCCCAGATCAGGATCATGCTGAGCATCCAGTATCACCCAGTATCACAGTTAAACCTTTGGACCTGGAACTTACCACAACTCCAGAACCTACTACAGAGTCTGAACATGCTGCAGCCCGGCAGCAGACTACAGCTCCCCCTCCAAAACACCCTGAGATGACACTTGCACAGCCAAACCTGACTCAACTCACAAATCAACCTATGGATGTGGAAATTAACATTACTGCAGGATCCAATATGGAGACTGTACCTTCTCCAATCATGCAGCACACCCCAACTCAGCCTCCAGAGGCACCTCAGTACATTGTACGTAAATCTCCATTCCAGCAGGAGGTGACAGTTCCAAATCCAAGTAAGGATCAAGGTCAGCATTCAACATCATCCAGCGTCAGAGTTCATTATGTGGGCCTAGAGCAAACCACCACTCCAGAATCCACTATGGAGGCTGGACATTGTACATCCCTACAGCAGACTACAGCTTCCCCTCCAAAACACCCTGAGGTGACACTTGCACAACCAAACCTGACTCAAGTCACAGTTCTACCTGTGGGCCTGGGAGTTAACATATCTCAGCAACCAAGGGCATCTGAGACAGTTCTTTTTCCTTCGACTCAGTATTCAGTATCCACAGGCCTTCCTGGTGTAAAATATACCCCAGAAAAGAAGCAGCCAGAACAGAATGCCACCACAAACTTCAGCATATGTGAGCTCTGTACCTGCACAAACGAGACGCTGTCGTGTGTTGGTCTCAGCCCAAAGCAGAAGCTCCACGGAGTGCCTGAGCCAGAGCCTAACGCCTACAATGGCACCTTCACCATCATGTAAGATTCGCCTCTCCTCGTTTGTTCTCTGCATCCTGCCTGACATGGCAGCCTTTCTTCAGGTCTTCCTGGGTCCTCCTTTTCTCCCCAATCCACATTGACTGACTTTCTGTTTTCACCTTTTGTTTGTCAATGATTCCTTATCTTCCTTCTCCTTCTTACCATTTTTCCCTCTCCTCCAGTCTTTTACTTGTAATTGCCCTTATTTTTTCCTTCTCCATTTTTTACCCCATTATTTAATTCCTTAACATCTACTCTTCTCCCATCTTTATTCCATCGTCTTTACAGCAACATGTCCCTATCCCCATCTCATTGGTGGTAATACAACAAAGTAGTTAAGAGTAGAAATTCCGGAGCCAGACTAACTGGGTTTGAACCCAGGTCTGTCATTTATTAGCTTTATGACTCAATTTCCTCATCTGTAAAATGGGGATTATGGTAGTCATCATCTCATAGGATGACTCCTATGACTCCTCAATCTCCCAATGACTCCAATCTCATTGGGAGATTTAGATGAGTTAATATAGGTAAAGCTCTTCTATCAGTGCCTAGCATATATTTTAGTGTTAGCTATTATTATTATTCCATCCCTCAGTTATATCTAGAACTCATCTTTGTCCCCTGGCTTTCTATATGTAGCACCCATTTTGTGCCCAACCCAGGGCTAAGTACTTTGGGAGGCACAGAAGTATATGGCATTGTCTCCAGAAATGACCATGACAAGTTGGAAGAAAGGGGATGTGCCTTAAAAGGGAGGTAATATATAATTAAGTATGAAGAGAAATACAGATAGGTGGTGTAGTTCACCACAACCTGTAATCACAGGGGTGTGGAGGTCACCGAAGGCTGCATGGATAAGCTCAACGTTTAGCTGGGACTTAAAGATTGGCTGTGATTTGCCAGAAAAATAATAGGCAGTACAGTCTAGGCAAAGGTGTGACTGCAGGGATGATCAGAATTTAATAGATTAGTCTGGCTGAAAATAATTGGGTTAGGTAACAATAAAAGGATTATGAAAAACCTTGGCTATCGGCAATCCAGGTTTGAAAGTTCCACTGTAAGATATGGGGAGCCACTGCAAGTTTTCAAGCAAGAGAGACAAATGATGAAAACAAGAGGCTTATTTTAAACACGAAAATGGGTAAGACAGGATTCCTTATAGCAACTCATGATCTCATAGGCAAAATAAGCATATAAGCTCAAACCATGATGACAGAGTGCTGTGGAGGCACCATGAAGTAATAAAACTACATTTCTTTTAAAACAGTCATTTCCTCCTTCTATCCATTCCCCAGCTATTTGTTGATTTTATAAATATTTGAGTTTGCTTTATGTCCACGCGTTGGCTTTAAATATGAAAGATGATGCACATAAGCAGGATCTAGTCCATACTTTGAAGGAGTTTATACTCAGAGGAAATGGGTTGCAAAAAGAGCTATATTTAAAGAAAGAAATGAATATGGGCAATGAGAGCTACAAGTTGGTACTGGAGCACAAAAGAAGGAAAAAAGACTTCAAATTGGATCAGGGAAGACGTTACTAGAGCAATGCTGTTTAAATGGGACCTCGAAGGGCCATTGGGTTTCAATGACAGACATCTTGGGAAGAATAAGGTTGGGAAAGGAAAGTGGGAGAAAGGCAAAACACAGGAAAAATACTCTGAGTACCTGTAGAGTACAAGTGGGAAGAGTAGGAGATTAGAGCCAGATCATCTAGGGCTTTGGAGGCCTAGCCAAGGATAACATGCCAAGCTAGCACGTTACCACAGCAGTGCTTTAGGACAAGCATTAGCCTGCAACAGAACCAACCACTTGGAGGGCTTGTGAAAACACAAGCTCCACCCCCACAGTTACTGATTCAAGAGGTCCAGAGTAGGGCTGAGTATTTGTATCTTCATTAATTCACAAGTGATGCTGGTATTTCAGAACCACTTCCAGAGAGTTAATCTGGGGATCGCGTGGAGGATGGCTTAGAAAGGGAGAGGGTAGAGATGGAAACACCAGTCAGAAGACAGTTATACCCATCCAGGTCAAATGAGAGACTAAGCTAGAATCAATGGAAATAAGATAGTCAGCTATCGTCAAGAGTAGGTATTTTCGAATAAAAGTCAAAATGATAGAAAGTGTAATCCTGAATTAACGTTACATATTAATGATAGGAATAACTTCCTTTCAAGTTGTGTGAAAGGTTATCTTTTATTTCTTCTGGTAATGAATTGGCGTAGAAAAACAGAACTATACTGGGAAGTGCATAAATATAAGAATATTCCTTTTAATAGAAGAAATTATAATGATATATAGAGATAAAAACTTTGGGCTCATAATCTAGAATTTGATTAGACAACGAAAGGTGGAATCTAATCAATGCTTCTTCTCTCAGGAAAGATTACCTCCAAAATCTATCAGGATCTATAGTTGTATATTTAATTTATGAAGATCCTGAATGTGAGACTTTTAAGAAAGATGAAGGCAGGGTGAGGAACTCTGAAAGGTTCAAATAGTAATTCCTAAGGTTTGGAGTTTAGACCAAAGCTTCTTATTTATTATTATCATTCTAACCTCTACTAGTTATTCCTACTAATTAGGTATCTAATAGCAAATTGAAGCAATATATTCCTTTTAATTTTCCTAGAGATTTTTCCTGCAATAAAATACCATCTGTCGAAAAAATTACATTAGAACCACTACCTTTTTTGCAGTTTATGTAAGTTACAAATATAACTTCATTATATTTGGAATTTTTATAAAGCTTAATTTTTTATAAAATTAATTTGTTACTCATTTTGAAATATGATTAAAATTACCAGTAAAATTTTGTAGCAAATCCTTTTTGTCTCTAGCAAAGATTAGTGTGAGAATTATTACACAGATCAGAGTGAATCATTATAGAGCAGTGGTTCTCACCCAAGGTGATTTTGCACGCAGGTGACATTTGGTAGTGTCTGGAGACATTTTTGCTTGTCAGATCTGTATATGCTACTGACATAGCATATGGACAGAGGCCAGAGATGATAGTAAACATCCAAGAGTGTACAGGAGAGCCTCCCACGGCAAAGAATTATCCAGCCAAAAATGTCTATAGTGCTGCCTTTCTAGAGAAATAAAGATCACTTAACACAAGTATTTAATGAGCATTTAGTATTTTGTATCTAATGCACCACATATATAATCATGAAAGTATAAATCATAATATCTTCCACAGTGAGATTTCTTTAGTGCATGGAGGGAGTGGTGATGTTATGTTTCATCATATATAAATTAGAATGATTGCCAAAGGATAAATATTCTGAAAGTATATATATTTTTCTTTTTATTTTGCTTGTGTTTTTTTGGTAGAAATCTTGGTTGCAATTTACTCACAGAACTGAGCTTTGGAACGTTTCAGGCCTGGCATGGAATGAAATTTTTCCACAAGTAGTAAGTGAAATAGAAGATGAATACATGTGAAAAACTGTGTATAAAAACATCTTGCAGTTATTGGTTAGCTGGGTGTAAGCCCAGTATGAATTCTGGAAAGGATGTCTTGAGAGCCATTTATTTTATTTGTTTTCAAATGAGGAAGCTTAGGTACAAAGAGGCCAAGAGACTTGTTTAACTCATATATGAAACCCTCTGCTTTCCATAGTACTGAACTTTGGCTCGGGCAATAAAAGGCACCAAGCAAAAACACTCAAAGTCGCATTGTCAGGGAATCCCATTGATGCCTCTCCAATATGTGAATGGCCCATGAAGTTCCACTTTTGAATTAAACTTTGATTCCTGCTCATGTGCAAAGTTCCTAACTGCTTAAAATGTATGCAACACAGAGCTGCAAAGAACTAAGTTTAGCACCGAATTCTTCAGGGAGCAAAAGGTGTGGGTGCTTCCCCAACCATTATTAGCTCTTTTAAATGGCAAAGCAGAAAGAATTCCTGAACACACACCACAGGGCATTCCCCAGTCACCCAGAACATTATTTTTCAGAAAGCATATATCTCTGAAGTGTAATATTTGTGGCCAGTAGGAACTTTTGAGATATGGAAAAAGACGTTGTTTGTGTTCAGCTGTAGTGTGAAAAATATAAAGAAAATACATTGCTGTAGCCTAATACAATATACGTTCTTTGCTGACTACTCTTCAATAAGAAGTGTGGGTTTTACACCCCTTCAGCTCAAAAATTCTGTGATTTCTCATGACACAAGGAAATGATAGTGGGTACGTTCAATGGACCGAAGGCGATTTTAGACTCAAGGTAAAAAAGAGCTCTTCTACACCTGGCTTTGGAAAAGATTCTCTTACCTGTCTTGTGGGTCAGAAATCCAGTTTCACACAGTTCACACATTTTGGGTTAATGAAGGTGTTGAGGCTGTGTCTGGAACTGGATTAGCAATTCCTGCAGATGCCTATCTTTAGTGGCCTCCTTTCTTTCCCTTGTTACTTTGCTGATGCCTACCTTGGGGAGAGAGCACCAAGGGTCAGTTGTTCTTTTGCCAGTACATCGGAGAGCAGGCTGATGAGGTCCCTTCACCAGGAGGTTTTAGTAGCATCAATACAAGGTCTTAAACTCACCACCTTTCCTAAACATCCTATAACACAAAGAGTTCCTTATAAGAATCAGAGTTTCACTATAGTTATGTAGGCAACACCGGAAAATATATTGTGGAAATAAATAAACAACCAAACAAACAAATAAATAAATAAATCACAGTTTAAAGATTAAGAATTCATTCAAAAACATTCACTGAGTACCATGCCCACTGTGTGTCAG
Source organism: Tursiops truncatus (assembly GCF_011762595.2). Classification (NCBI taxonomy): domain Eukaryota; kingdom Metazoa; phylum Chordata; class Mammalia; order Artiodactyla; family Delphinidae; genus Tursiops; species Tursiops truncatus. The sequence goes on from NC_047035.1 coordinate 94,226,906, forward strand.
CACTGTACTACGTGCTGGAGATACAAAGGCGCATAGGGCAGGAACGTTGTCCCCAAGAAGCTTTCATACTGGAAGGAGAAAGATGAAAGTTGATGGGAAAACATAGATGAGAGCCATTCTAGCATCTGTGCAGCAGGGTAACAAGGTGATGGGGCGGGGGATGAAGTAGAAAATGGGTGGTAGGTTAGAAAAGATTTGTAATGGAAGAGGCACCAACTTGTTCCTTTTGAATTTGTTTTCCTCTTTAATGACTGAAAAAGTTAGTGAAAGATAATCAGAACTATCTGGAGTTGGAAATAAATTAGTACTGTACTCCTAAAACTCATTCACAGTTACTTTCAAAAGATTGTCACAGTATAGTAAGTCTTTGTTTTGGGCTAAGTCTTTCTAATAGACAAAGCTAATTTGATTCAGGAAACATTTGCCATGGTGAGATAAAAAGTTTATTGCATCTCTTTCCAAAGGCAAGCCACCAAGGGAAGATGCCACCCTCGAGTTAAGTCATTTTACTACCTATAATGACATATTACTGGGGTGTTTATAAGTTGCCTGCATTAAATAAGTTTGGAAAAGGGCCTCAGCTGAGGTGGATTTATCATGAATTCAATGAAGCTTAGGCTTCAGGGCTCCTCACTTGCATAGGTCCCTTCCAAAGTCTTGAGAGGGGTCTTAGCGATTTTTGTATTCACAACTTTGCATGTTTTTATTAGATAGGATTTCCCAAATTAGATGAGGTTGAGGCCCCACAAAACCTTGATTCATCACCGGGTTGCAGGTAATTATAAGTCAGTAGGTTTCTTGAATGAAGCCTCTGTGTTATTGACAAACATCAGGTGAAGTAGTTAGCAGTGTGGTAGTCTATTTTAAATCTGAAATCTACCTCAAAGATGAACCGAGGGGCTTCCCTGGTGGCGCAGTGGTTGGGAGTCCGCCTGCCGATGCAGGGGACGCGGGTTCGTGCCCCGGTCCGGGAAGATCCCACATGCCGCGGAGCGGCTGGTCCCGCGAGCCATGGCCGCTGAGCCTGCGCGTCCAGAGCCTGTGCTCCGCAACGGGAGAGGCCGCAACGGTGAGAGGCCCGTGTACTGCAAAAAAAAAAAAAAAAAAAAAGATGAACCAAGAGTTTATTAATTAGTAAAGTACCACTTTTTGACTGGTGGTAGTAATCATATCTCTCTCAGATAAAATCAGGAATGAAATATATTATGGAAAAGCAGCAGTGGTTGATAATCCTAAATGTTAAGTATACTTTTTCTTTCTGAATTTATAGTGTTTCTCCTTCATTCACCTATGCAGGTCCAGACTGATGGCTTATTTTTAAAAATTCTTTTAGTCACTTCATTGGTTCTAACAATACAAGCTCCATGATTTTAGAAACTGAAGGACTCTGCAGTGTATAAAGGCTATATAACTTAACCAGACAGAGCACATTCACATGCTTCCTTTTCTGTGGTACATCAATATTGTACCTAGAACATAAGCACTAAGAGACATTAAGAGGAAAATCAAAGCCTTATCCCTATTAAATTATTTACCCCGTTGTTGAGAATATCAATGAGGGAGGTGTGGCCACACTATGAAGGCAAATTGAGCTGCGGTCACAGAGCCGCACTAATGCTCCCCCAGTCAACTAGCACTGGTTTCCTTTAGATAGCTATGTACACACAAAAGCTGACACACTTCAGGGTGCTGTCATCACTTTTTGCTATGTACTAGAATCCTGGCAGCTTCTCAGATTTAGAAAGGCATAAACGCTAAAAAAAAAATAACTTGGGTCTGCCCTTTGCCATGATTTAGAGTGGCTGTTTTATTTGTAATAGTTCAAAATTTTGAGACTGTCACACCTAGCAACTACTATACTTTTCTTCTCCCAACTGTGTCTTATTCTTCCCACCTGTAGTATTTTCTCCCATTCTGTATGTTTTTTTCACTTTCTTGATAGTGTCCTTTGAAGCACAAACTTTTTAATTTTTATAAAATCCAATTCATCTATTTTTCCTTTGGTTGTTTGTGCTTCGGGTATTATATCTACGAAACTGTTGTCTACTGCAAGGACTACTCCTATGTTTTCTTCTAAGAGTTTTATAGCCTTTGCTCTTATATTTGGAAATTTGATCCATTTGGAGTTAATTTTCATATGTGGTGTGAAGTGTAGGAGTGCAGCTTCATTATTTTGTGTGTGGATGTACAGTTATCCCAGCGTCATTTGAAAAGACTCTTCTTACCACATTGAATTGTTTGGGCACGCTTGTTGAAAATCAATAGACCATAAATATGAGGGTTCATTTCTATACTGTCATTTCTGTTCCATTGATATACATGTCTTGTCTTATTCCAGTACCACACTGTGATTGCAGTAGCTTTGAACTGAGTTTTGAAACCAGGATGTGTGAGTCCTCCCACTTTGTTCTTTACCAACATTGTTTTGGTTATTCTGTTTCCTTGAATTCCCATATGATTTTAGAATTAGCTTGGCAGTTTCTGGAAAGAGGTCAGCTGGGATTTTGAAAGGATTTACAATGTAACCATGGGTTGATTTGGGAAGTAGTGACATTTTAATATGACTATCTTCCAGTCCATGAATCCAGCATGTCTTTTTATTTATTTAGATCTTCTTCAATTTCTTTCAACAGTTTTGTACTTTTCAGTGTGAATCTTGCACTTACTTGGTTAAATTTTTCCCTAAGTATTTTATTTGTTTTGATGCTGTTACACATGGAATTGTTTTCTTAATTTCACTTTTGGATTACTCATTGCTCGTGTGTAGAAATAATTTTTTTTTTCTTTTGTGGTATGCTGCCTCTCACTGTTGTGGCCTCACCCGTTGCGGAGCACAGGCTCCGGACGCACAGGCTCAGCGGCCATGGCTCACGGGCCCAGCCGCCCCGCGGCATGTGGGATCCTCCCATACCAGGCCACGAACCTGTGTCCCCTGCATCGGCAGGTGGAATCTCAACCACTGCGCCACCAGGGAAGCCCTAGAAATAATATTGATCTTATATCCTGAAACCTTGCTGAATTCATTTATTAATGCTAACAGTTATTTTCCTACATTCCCAGGAATATGTCTTGTGGTCTTCCAGTTTCCCAGGAATACATTGGCACATTTCAGTCTCTGTGGACATCTCATTCCTCAGCTTTTCTTTTTAAGCTTTTTGGTTGGGCTGTTTTTTGCCCCAAACTGTTATCCATTGTCTCATGCAACTGCCATGTTAAAATATTTGCTTCAAAATGTTTTCCGAAATGCCACCTGAGGAACGGCTTTTCTCACTAGACTGCTCGTGGTCGGGTCAAAGACAAGCCTTTCACGTGAGGTCTTCCAGGGGACCACCAGACATGTAAAACAATGACAGTTCTTTGGGAATGAGTCTTTTTGAAGGACCTCCCAGACCATGCTGCTCCTTCTGGTACCAGGGATGTGGGCTGTTTTTCAAGGCTACCACTGGCATGGAGAGCAAAGGTCAAGGACAAGTTCAAGCAACACAGATCTCATTGTTCTTACAGAAATTAATTTGTTTTCCTTGAATAAATTGCCCCCCAGTGTGTTGCGAGCCTGTTGGTTAAATATCCAGAGTTCAGAAGAAGTTGATTCTGACCATTTTTGCCAGTTTTGTTGTTGTTGTTATTGTTATTGTTGCTTCTATGGAGGGATGAATTTTTAGATGTCCTTCCTCCATCATTTTATTACTGCTTTTCCTGCAATGTTTTTTAAAATCTCTAAAGTCTCAATGACCATAGGCTAATTAAATATTTATTATGGGAGATGATTAAGGAAAAAATAAATAAAAGGAAAAATAAATAAAAAAATAAAAAGAGAAAATATAATTCTCATAGAGGCTTTCCCAGATGGGTAGATGAAGTTTGAAAAGGTATTTCTATATTTAGTGCTCTCCAAATTAAGGTTAAAGTGAAAGATATTTTATAAAACCCCCCCTTTTATTTTCATTCATGTTAAAACACAGGCTTTAGAGTCAGAACTGAGTTCAAATTCCAGCTCTGCTTCTTACTAGCTTGATGACTTAGGACAAGCTATGTAACTTCTCTGTGCCTCTGTTTCCTCATTTGTACAATGGGGTAATATATCTATCACATAAGGTTACTGTGAGGATTAAATGTTAAATGCTGATCACAGATCCCTGGCAACCCAAAAGATATTAGTTTTGATGATTATTTTTATAATATTCTGCAAAAGTACACTAATAATTCTTGAGTAGAGTTAACCTAAAGTCAGATATTCTTTTCTTTCTTCCTGTTTCTTTTGGGTTTTTTTTTTCCCCCTTACTTGTTTTACAGAGCAAAGGAAAAAAAAAAAAGAGAGAAAGGACTAAGAAGAAAATCTACTCCAGCATTTTGGAATAAAATTTTGTTCCCCAAAATTAATTTGTTTATTTTATTGATACATAAACAAAATGTTATTTATTTATTCAGCAAACATTTATTAAATACCTAGTAAATATATAGCCACTATGTCAGGCACAGGAATAATAATGACAGTAAGGTGTGGTCCCTGCTCTGAAGTTGCTGACAATCTAGGAGACTGACAAGTAAACCGTTGATTACATACACAGTAACAAAGGCTATGATACTAGAATACATATGGGAATATGTGATGGGAGTATGGCTTTCACAAGTTCCTCTTGGATTTATCGCTTCTTCTTTGGCTCCAGAACCAAGGAATTAGACCTATTTTTGTCTTTAATTGGGTAGTTTAAATCATGAAATTTTCAAAAAATTTGTAGAGATGAAAGAAATCACCTTAAATTATGGAGGACACTAGAAATAGTAGTTTTTTACAGAGCAAGGGCTTCCTAACAGTATAGTCACTTCGAGGGTTTTGAACCTGAAAAGTTCTTTGGCATATTTTTTCTATGCTAGCCACTTTTTTTCTATTTTTTTGTTTCTCTTCTCCACTTTATCATCTAGAGACCTGCCTAGTTCCCAATGAAAGGGTGTTTTACAAATTCTAATGGTGATTTATAGGTAAAGAGAGAAAATGGGTTTTTTTTGACCTTCAAGTTCCATACCAAAAAAAATGAATATAAGCTTTCATGGAAGTAATTGAAAATGCAGATAATTTTAATTCCATTCCATTTTTCAGAATTTTCAATCGTAATCCTTTGACAACAGGTGAAGATTCTTACCTTTTTAAATTGCCAGCATTAAAATATTTGTAAGTATTGCAACACTTTCATGGCTCATGAGATAATTTCTGCTCCTTCTTTCTTTCGTCAAAGATTGAGTACTTTGGGTAAAAAGTCATAATTTAGATTTTAACTGGGTTATTGAAAATAAGAGTTATTGGCAAAGAAAAGGATTAAGAAAGAATATACGGGTAAGACAGCCAGCAGAGAATGAGAACAGTGTTGAAGAACACATATAGTTATGGAAGATGTAGATGCATGTAGGAATATTATTTATCCCAGAAAGCAAAAAGGAATAAGGGGTACATTATTTTTTTTAAAAAGAGTGATCAAAGAGGTAGATGCAATTGAAAATGAGAAGCTAGGATAATAAAAAATGATTGTGCTGTTCAGCACCAAGGTCATTCATTTGATGATGCAAATGTAAATTTCTTCAATAAGAGCTCTTTGGAATTATCATCTGTGGCAAGTCAGAAGCCAGAATTGAAGTAATCACATGTTAAGTATCTTTTTAAGTGTAGAATTTTTGTCTTTGGGTTTTATATCATGCATGTTTGGGCTTCTCCTTCAGAGACATGGGAACAACACAAGTGTCACAGCAATTGAAAGCATCGTCATGATGACCCTTGAATTGGAAAAACTGTAAGTTGATTTTTCTTACATTTATTTTCACTCATTTGTTTTTTTTAGGTTTGTTTTATTATTTTGTTAAGTCAGGTTTACTTATGTATAATTTTCATTTCACAAAATTCACTGTTTTTAAATATACAGTGTGATGTGTTTTGACAAACGTATAGTTAGTTCTGTAACCACCACCACATTTGAGGTAAAGAACATTTTTGCACTCCCAAAAGACCCCTCATGTCCCTTTGTAGTCAATCCATCCTCCTCCCACTACCAGCCCCTGGCAACAACCAGTCTGATTTTTGTCCATGTAATGTTGCCTTTTCCGGAATGTCTTATAACTGAAATCATGTGGAATGTAGCCTTTTGTTTTTGGCTTCTTTCACTTAGTCTCTTTGGAGATTTATCTGTTTTGTTGCACCTGTCAGTATTTCATTCCTTTTTATTGCTGAGCAGTATTCTAGTTGTGTGGATATACAGTTTGTTTACGCATTCAGTGATTGATGAACATTTGAGTTTTTTCTAGTTTTTTGGCAGTTTTGAACAAAGCCTCTGAAAACACTCACACGTGTGTGTGAACATATGTTTTGTGCGAGCATATGTTTTCATTTCTTTGGGGTAAAATACCTAAGGGTGGGATTGCTTCATCATATGCTAAGCGCATATTTAACTTTTTAAGAAACTGCTAAACTGTTTTCTAAAGTGCCTGTGCCTTTTTGGTTTCCCACTAGCAGTTTATGCGAGTTTCAGTTGCTCCACATCATCACCTGATCCTTATATTTGTTTTTTAAAAAAATTTAGCCTTTCTCGTAGGTGTGTAGTTGCATCTCGTGGTTTTTGCCACATTTTGCATTTCTGTAATAGCTGATGATGTTGAGTGTCTATTGATGTGCAAATATCTTTTTAAAGAAGTGTCTGTTCAAATCCATTTTTAAATTGGATATTTATATTGAGTTTTAAGAGTGCTTTATATAAAAAGCAATGGAAAAAGTCCTTTCTCTCAGATATGTGTTTAGTAAATATCCTCTCCCAGATTGTGACTTATTTTCATTGTATTACAGTGTCTCTGAAGACTAGAAGTTTTAAATTTTTGATGATCTCTAATTTAGCAATTTTTCTTTTTTTTCATATTTATTTAATTTATTTATTTGGCTGTTCTGAGTCTTAGTTGCGGCAGATGGGCTCCTTAGTTGCGGCTCATGGGCTTCTTAGTTGTGGCATGCGAACTCTTAGTTGCGGCATGCATGTGGGAACTAGTTCCCTGACCAGGGATCGAACCTGGGTCCCTGCATTGGGAACTCAGAGTCTTAACCACCAGGGAAGTCCCTTAGCAATTTTTCTTAGATGGTTTGTGCTTTTCTGTGTCTTATCTAAGAAATCTTTGTCTGAGACCCCATTGTCTAACCCAAAATCACAAAGATTTTCTCCTGTTTTCTTCCAGAAGTTGTATAGTTCCATTTAGGTCTATGATTCATTTTGAGTTAATTTTCGTATATGTTTTGAGGGAAGGGTCAACTTTCATTTTTTTGCAGTTTAAAAAACTATTTCTGTAGGACCCTATTGTGACAGTTTATTACACAACTTACTGCACCTTAAACTGTGCCATCCCCCCTCCAATATGGCAAGCTAATAGAAACTTTCTGTTATGCCAAGGCTAGGTGAGGGGATTGCATGAGATTAGTATGCAGAAAGGGCCCTGCATTTAGCACTCTATTCCAACCATCTTAGGTCAGCTGACAAATGAGTGTCTTCACCACGCCATCACACATTGTTCACTGCTCTAGCCTCATCTTCCTCAGCCTCCCATTGCGATCCCTCTCTTGTCAGCTAGATGCCTTCCTCTGTGGATATTAAAAATTATTTCTCTATGTAACTACAATACTGTTAACACACAGTATTGAAGAAATTAAATTCCTACACAATGATATTACCTTATAAAGAGTTGCTATTCATATTTCCCCAGTTGTCTCTCTCATATAATATCATTTCTTTTAACAGCTTTTTGAGGTATAATTGACATAGAATAATCTGTGTTCACACACACACATATATAAACACCATGAAGACATCACCAAAATCAAAATGTCCATCTCCTCAGAAAGTTTCTTAACATCTCTTTGTAATTCTTCCTTCCCATTGTTCCTGCCCTTCCCAATCACCATGCAGCCCTTGCTCTGCTTTCTGTTTGCATTTTCTAGAATTGTATGTAGATGGAATCATACAGTGTATACTTTCTTCTAACTGGTTTCTAACTCAGCATGATTATTTTAATTTTCATCCATATTGTTGTATATATCAGTAATTCATTTCTGTTTATTGCTGAATAGTATTACATTATATTGATGAACCACAATTTATCTATTCACCATTGATGAACATTGAGTTGTTTCAGTCTTTGTCTATTACAGATAAAGTTGCTATGAATATTTGTGTACAAGTGTTTGTATGGATGTATACTTCCATTTCTCTTGGGTAAATACCTGCAAGTAGAATGGCTGGATCATTGGTTAGTGTATGTTTAAGTTTTTTAAAAATACCTATTTTCCATAGTGGTTTGATCATTTTACATCTCTACCAGCAGTGTATGAGAATTGCATTTTCTTCACGTTGCGGCCAACGCTTGCTATGCTCAGTATTTTTAATTTCAGATAGTTTAATAGGTGTGTAGTTGTATCTCACTGTAGCATCCCTAATGATGAATCATGTCAAACGTCTTTTCATATGCTTATATTCCATCTGTATATCTTTTTATCTTTTATATATATTTTTCTGGAGTTTTGAGAGTTCTTTATATATTCTGGAAATTAGTCCTTTATTGAATATGTAAGTTGCAAAGTATTTTCTCCCATTCTGTGACTCATCTTTCCGTTCTCTCGGGAGTGTCTTTTGCAGGGCAGAAATTCTTAATTTTGATAGTGTCTAATTTATCTATTTTTTTCTTTCATGGATTATGCTTTTGGTGTTGTATCTAAGAAATTTTGCCTAACTCAAGGTCATAAAATTTTTCACCTGTTTTGTTTTAGAAATTTTATACTTTTATGTTTTACATTTAGATCTTTGAACCAATTTGAGTTCATTTCTGTATATGGTTTGGATGGAAGTTCTTTTTTTTGTTTGGTTTTTGCACCTGTGTATTCAATAGTTCCAGCATCATTTGGTGAAAAGACTATCATCTCTCCACTTAAATGCCTTTGAACCTGAAAGTCAGTTGTCCACATCTCTCTACTTCTGAACATTCTATTCTCTTCCTTTGATCCTTTTGTCTGTCTTTATCCTACTATCACAATGTCTTGAAAGTGTTACTTCATAAGCCTTGAAATCAGTTACTGTTAGTTCTTCAACTTTGTTCTTTTTCAACGTTGTTTTAGTTATTCTAAATTTTATTTCCACATGAATTTTAGAATTAGGTTGTCAATTTCTATAGAAAAGCCTACTGGTATTTTGATCTATAAATCAGTTTGGGGAGAAATGATGTCTTAACAATATTGAATCTTCTGATCCATGAATACATTTTATCTCTTCATTTATTTAGGTCTTCGTTAATTTCCCCCAGCAATATTTTACAGTTTTCACTGTGCAAGTCTTCTACATGTTTTGTCAGATTTATTCTAAGTATTTTATATGTTTGATTCTATTATAAGTAGTATTTTAAAACTTTGATCTCTGATTGTTTGTTGAGATAAATTAATCTTTTTGTATGTTCATCTTGTACCCTGCAAACTTGAGAAACTCATTGATGAGTTCCAGTAGCAATTTTGTAGATTCTATCAGGTTTTCTCTATCATCATGTTATCTGCAAATAAAGATAGTTCTACTTCTTCCTTTCCTTTCTGAATATCTCTTTTCTTTTTGTTGCCCTATTGCACTGGCTAGAACCTTCAGTGCAATGTCAAATAGAAGTAATGAGAGCAGACATCCTTGCCTTTGTCCTGATACTGGCGAGCAAGTTCTTTGTCCTTCACCATTAAATATGATGTTAAGTTTTTTGTAGAAGTCATTTATCAAATTGAGGAAGTCTCCTTCCATTCCTCGTCTGCTGTTTTTTTTCCTTTAATCAGGAATGGATGTTAGATTTTTTCATTCTTTTCCTGCATCTATTGCAGTGATTATGTGATTTTTCCCTTCTTTTCTTTTCTTAATTTGTTTCTTTATTTTTGGGCTGTATTGGGCCTCCATTCCTGCATGCAGGCTTTCTCTAGTTGTGGTGAGCAGGGACTACTCTTCATTGCAGTATGCCGGCTTCTCATTGCGGTGGCTTCTCTTGTTGCAGAGAATGGGCTCTAGGTGCACGGGCTTCACTAGTTGTGGCACATGGGCTCAGTAGTTGTGACTCACGGGCTCTAGAGCTCAGGCTCAGTAGTTCTGGTGCATGGGCTTAGTTGCTGCGTGGCATGTGGGATCTTCACTGACCAGGGGTCAAACTCATGTCCCCTGCAGTGGCAGGTGGATTCTTAACCACTGCCCCACCAGAGATGTCCTGATTTTTCTTTTTTAGTGTAGTAAGTTGGTAAATTGATTTTCAAATATTAAACCAACCTTTCATTCTTGAGATAAACCCCACTTGGTCATGATGTATCATCTTTTTATATATTATTGGATTTGATATGCTAAAATTTTGTTAAGATTTTTTGCCTCTGTGTTCATGAGAGATAGTGGTCTATAGTTTTCTTGTAATGTCATTGTCTAATCTTGATACGGTGAAAGTTGGCCTTATAAATAAGTTGGGAAGTATTCCCTTCTCTTCAACTTTCTGGTAGAGTTTGTGTAGACTTGGCATTATTTTATTCCTTAAATGTTTGGTAGAATTCATCAGCTAAGCCACCTGCACTTGAAGCTTTCTTTGTTGGAAGGTTTTAAACTGCACACCCAATTTCTTTAATATCTGTATTCTTGAATAAACTTTGGTAGTGCATGCGTTTCAAGGAATTTGTCCATTTCATCTTGAATTTATTAGTATAAAGTATTCTATATATTCTCTTATTATCCTTTTAATATCTATAGTATTTTTGTTTTCCATTTTATTTATTTCTACTTTGATCTTTATTGTGTTCTTCCTTCTCTTACTCTGTGATTAATTTGCTCTCGTTTTCCCAGTTTAAGGTGGAAGTTGAGGAAACTGAGTACCGCATTAGCAATAACCCACATGTTGACATATTATGTTTTCAGTTTCAGTGAGTTCAAAATAGTTTCTGATTTCCCTTTTGATTTCTTCTTTGACCACAAAGTTACTCAGAAGAGTGTTGTTTAGTTTCCAAATATTTGGAACTTTTTCGGATTTGTTAATTTCTAATTTAATTCCATTGTGGTCAGAGACATATATTGAATGACTAAAATCCTTTCAAAAATTTTTTTAAGTATTTTTTTAAATTAATTTTTTCTGTGTTGGGTCTTTATTGCTTCGCCTGGGCTTTCTCTAGTTGCGGCAAGCAGGGGCTCCTCTTCGTTACAGTGCATTGGCTTCTCATTGGATGACTTCTCTTGTTGCAGAGCACAGGCTCTAGGTGCGTGGCCTTCAGTAGTCGTGGCACACAGGCTCTAGAGTGCAGGCTCAGTAGTTGTGCCGTACGGGCGTAGTTGCTCGGCGACATGTGGGATCTTCTCGGACCAGGGATCGAACCCATATCCCCTGCATTGGCAGGCAGGTTGTTAACCACTGAACCACCAGGGAAGTCCCAATTCCAGTATTCTTAATCTTTTGTGTAGATCCATATTCCAATCTGGTGTCATTTTCCTTTTGCTTAAAAATACTTCTTTTAACATTTCTTATAGTGAAATTCTACTTGTAAAGAATTCTTGCAGCGTTTGTATGTCTGAGACAGTCTTTATTTTGCTTTTGTTTTGATACATCTGGGTATAGAATTCTAGCTTGATAGAATTCAGTTCACTACTTTAAAGATGTTATTCCACTGAGTTCTCATTTACATTGTTTCCAACAAAAATTCTGCTGTCATTGTTATCTTTGTTCCTCTCTATGTAGTGTAAAGGTTTTTTCTCTGGCTGCTGTTAAATTTTTCTCTTAATTCCTGGTTCTGGGCAATTTGATTATATTTTGTGCCTTGGTGTAGTTTTGTCCATGTTTCTTATGCTTAAAGTTCATTGATCTTCTTGACTTTGTGGCTTTATACTGTTTACCAATTTGGAAAAGTTTTGGCTATTATTTCTTCAAATTTTTGTATTTCTCCTCTCCTTCATGGACTCTAAGTTCACATGTATTAGGCCACTTGAAGTTGTTGCACAGCTCACTGATGCTCTATTAAGTTTTGTTGTTGTTTTGTTTTGTTACTCTTTTTGTTTCATTTTGGATAGTTTCTATTACTATACCTTAATGTTCACTGACCCTTTCTTCTGCAGTGTCTAATCTGCAATTAACCTCATTCAATGTCTTTTTAATTTAGCCATTGTTTTTAACCTCTAGAAGCTCAATTTGGGACTGTTTTCCGTTTTCCGTGCCTGTTCTTAAGATTTTCAGTGTTTTGTCTGGGTTTTTGAACATATGAAATACAGTTATAATAACTTTTCTTCATGTATAAAAACTTTTAAAATGTTCTTTTCTGCGAATTCTAACATCTGTATAGATTATGGGTTAGTTTTGATTGATTGCCTTTTCTCCTCACTATGGGTCATATTTTCCTACTTCTTTGCATGCTTGGCAGTTTTTCATATGATCCCCGATACTGTGTGTTTTTGTTTCTTGTGTACTATATATATTTAAATTCTTGTAAAATGCTTGGGCTTTGTTTTGGGTGGAATGAAGTTACTCAAAACAATTTTATTCTTTTAGGTGTAGCTTTTAAGATTCATTGGGTAGGAGTCCAAGTACCCTTTAGTCTGGAGCTCATTATTTGCAACTACTGAGACAAGTCTTTTCTGAATATCATGAGGTTTTCCAGTTTGACTTGTAGGAACAGGTACTATTCCTACAACCCTATGTGATATCCAGATATTCTTATTATTAATCCTTTCATGTGGTTCTTTTCCTGGTATCAAGTAATTCCTCACACAGATGTACTGACAAATAGTTTGTTGAATTCTCAAGAGATCCCTCTGCATATCTCCAGAGTTCTTTGTCTGTGCACTTCTTTTCTCTCTGGTAGTCTGCTTTGTGAACTCTAGTTACCTTGGTTTTCCCAGACTGTCAGCTCCATTTCGTCAGTCAGGGAGTCCACCAGTCTCTGCCTGGACTTCTCTTTCCTGTACGATGACCAGGGCACTCTCTCAGAGAAGTAAGTTAGGGCAATTATAGGGATCACTTCATTTATTTCCCATCTTCTGGGGATCTCTGAACTTTATTGCCTGAGGTCCAGTTTCTTGAAAACTGTTGTTTCATATGTTCTGTCTGATGATTTCATTGTTTCAGGTGGGAGGTTAAATTGGTCCTTGTTACTTCATCTTGGCCAGAGCCAATAACATCCAGTCTGTTTTATTTTGATACAGGGTCCAATTAAAGATTAGGCATTGCATGTCATATCTTTGTTTCCTTTAATCTAGAATATTTCCCTATTTTTTTTTTTGGTCTTTTATGACATTGGTATTTTTGAAGACTCTAAGCCAGTTAGCTTGTAAATTGCCGGACAATCTGGATTTGTCTATTTCTTCATTAGACTCAAAGTAAATATTTTGGGGAAGAATACTATGTAGGTGATGTATTCTTCCTACTTCATCAGTTCAGGTGGCCCAGTGCTAAGTTTGATCACTTGATTAAGGTGGTATCTTCCATATCTCTCCATTGTAAAATTATTTTTCCCCTTGGTAATTGATAAATCATATGTGGGGTGATACTTTGGGATCAGTAAAGATCCTACTTTCAAACAACTCTTCGCCCAGCTGTGCATCAATGATAATCCTTGTCTTAATCGATTATTACATTGATAGATGCAAAATGACACTTTCCTAATTCTATCATTCCTTTTGCATTTATTAGTTGACATTATTATATAAAGAAGAGCTCCCCCACTTTTCATTTGAGTATCATTATGAACTTATGTGCTTTTTTATAAGTTAACTATGTTATACCTTATTATAATGATAATGTTATTCTTTGGAATGTTCCTTTTGTCCAGATTTGGCCAAAGTGACCTCTGTTATTGTTTAACCCCACGATGCTTTTCTATTACTAGAATAATTTCTACTATATTACTACTCACAAATAGGAACTGAGAAAGGGACTCCAGAAGGTGTGGTCTTATTCAGACTCTTCTTAGAAGTGTGCCTTCTTCCTCTGTCCTCTCGACCCAAAGTGAGGCTTTAGGGTTGGAAGGAGATACTTCGGATTTAAACTACAGATCAATGTCACCCAATTCTAATCCCTATTCCCTTTTTTCTAGGCATACCATATCTACTGCCATCCTAATCCTTCTGTTGGGCACATCTCTCCTCCTCTGTATTTATTTACAACAGTCAAGAGCAGCAATTGGCCAACCGACCCCTATCCAGTTCTGCAGTCCATACGCCCCAAGAACTCCTTTTTGCACTGGTCTGTGGTGGCCTTGGCCCACCTCTTCTACCTACTCAAGTAACTCTTTTACCACGAATTTAATTACCTGTGTTTCCATTTATAGGATCTTACCTAGCCGTATGGCCTGCTGCCTCTGCCAATTTAAAAATATTATTGAGGTTGTCTGTAAGACAGTCAAGCTGCATTGTGACAGCGAATGCCTGACAGACATCACACGTTGTGGTGAGTCTCAATTGCAGAATAATAAATTTTTAATTTTTAATTTAATATTTTAATTTTTAATCAGTGATGATAAATTTTAACATTAATGATGTAATTGCATTATTTTAATTCATTCATTCAGAGTTCCAGCTCCCTAAGTTTCTAAGAACTACCCCCTGGCTAAAAATCAGATTCTTGGTTACATTATTAAGCTAATAATAGCTCAGTTACGTTGTTAGCTTAATAATGTAAGGGATCCGCATAGTTAAAGGAACAAGAGAAAGGAATCCAGGGGGGAAGGGAATTAACATTAATGGCCACATATCCTATGCTGTGCTCTGTGCAGATGAGAACTTATTGATATAGTGCATCACAGTTTGTAAACTGATTTTATATACATTAGGTCTCAAGTACCCTTTGTCTTATAGGACAGGTGTAAATATATTTTTGTTTATTTTGTTTGTTTCTGAAATTTTATAAAGAGTACAAGTGGTGCTGTTTTATGTCTCCTTTGGAGCCTGAGAGTTTCTGGTTCCATAACCAGAAGCTGCTACGTAGCCCTTCTAATGGAATGGAGAGCTAGTTTATTCTTAGATTGTCAAGATCTGAACTTGCTCTGAATCTCAAGCTTTTCTATATACAAAACACTCAGGGGCTTTCAACTATTTTTCTATATATTAGATTTACTGGCACTAACTTTTTAAAAAGCGCGGGCGCCCGTTCGCTGGTGCAGTCCGCTTGCGTCCCAAGCAGCGCTCGCGCGGTGATGTTAGGATGCTGCAGTTGGTACCTTTTGCGGTTCCCATCGGGGGTGACAAAACCTTGCTGGTGTGGGAGCTGAGCTCTGGATCCACGGCCGAGCCCTTGCAAGTGAGAGGAACCGGAGCAGAGGGAGGGGTGGAGGAAGCCGCCCCGTGCCCCAGTAACTGGGCGCCCCGGGGTACTGCTTCAGTACCTCATCTGCCTGTGGTTTCCGCTGAGAGAAATCTTAGTTCTAGAGACGACCTGAGCGGTCAACTCGCCCCCATAGATTTTTGAGGCATAGTTCCCAACAGAAGGCATTGCCTCCTAATGCTTCTCGAAGCTTAGGATTTCAGAGGGAAACTTGTTCATGAAATGAGAAGTGTTTGGAGTAGGAGGCTCACCACAATTACCTGTGGCGAAGGGCTGGGGGAATATAAGGGAATGGGCGGTTTGGTTTCCTGGGCCTGAAATTTACTGCACTTTCTTAGTGTGAGACCGCCAACAGCATTCTCTGTTCACAGTCTTCTCCCGGTTTGGCCTTCTGTATTCTGTCTGGGTCTTCCCAAATGCAGCACTGGGTGGTCCTGGGTTCTATGCCATCATCAAGTTTTATTCAGCAAGGGATGCCCACAGAGCCCAAAAGGCACGTGACCAGAAGCAGCTTTTTCACACATCTCCAGTGAAGGTGGGTCCAAATGTGGAATTCCTCACTCTACTGGGATGATGTGCTGAATTTAAAACTAATAGGCCGTCGGGAATTCCCTGGTGGTCCAGTGGTTAGGACTCTGCACTTTCACTGCTGAGGGCGCGGGTTCAATCCCTGGTCTTGGAACTAAGATCCCAGGGCGGGAAAAAAAAAAAGGCCAGCGTTTCTACAGCAATGTGGTGTACAGAGTGCTCTCAGATGCACTGCTCCACTGATCCCCCAGTTTCCTAGTTGTTTCTTTCTTTTTTTTAGATGAAGAAACTCGAACTCAGGATGGTTAAGTGACTTAGTTAAGGTTCATGACAGTAAATGTGGAAACTAGGCCAAACCCAAACTTAACCGATGTTAAACCCCATGTCATTTTATGCTGCCCCTTAATTTAAGAAATCTTCACAAGAGTCTTCCTTATATTTACTTTTATGTTGATTTTAAGTGTGTGAGGTTGACAATTTTTTAAAATTAATTAATTTATTTCTGGCTACATTGGGTCTTGTTGCTGCGTGCCGGCTTTATTTGTGGCGAGCGGGGGTTGCTCTTCATTGCGGTGCGTGGGCTTCTCATCGCGATGGCTTCTCTTGTTGCGGAGCACGGTTTCTAGGCACGCAGGCTTCAGTAGTTTTCGCTCACAGGCTCTAGAGCACAGGCTCAGTAGATGTGGCACACGGGCTTAGTTGCTCTGCGGCATGTGGGATCTTCCAGGACCAGGGATCGAACCCGTGTCCCCTGAACTGGCAGGCGGACTCTTAACAACTGTGCCACCAGGGAAGTCCCGAGCTTGACAAACTTTGGTCAGATGTAACATAAAGGAGGCTTCATCATCTTCATCACTCTCAAACTGCCTATTCAGAACTCGCTTCAGATTCCAGAAAATGGTTAAAATATTCTTTAATGCATTGTAGAAAGCTTATTCCATATCAACATGCCATCCAATTTTACTTCCCCAGAATTAACATTTCATTATGTGCCTCCATTCAGCTACCATTCCTTTTTCAAGGACCATTTCAATTCCTCTGAATAAGTGAGTGAGGCTTAGATTTTCCAGACCTTTCCCTTTATAATTTTGTGTCTTCTCTGATTGGCTTCTTGCTCTAGCTACTTCCTACTGACCTTGCTGCCTCTTCTCACCCATATTTCTTTACTCACTGATTTCACCTACATTGAATCTGAGAACTCTCCTCAGCTGTGACTCCAGGTACACTACCTCCCACCTCTGTAATCTGTTTAACACCCACTTCAATCCTGGCTGTACTCCCTGGGATTGAAATGATTTTGTGTCAGACATTCTTTAGTTTGCGGACCCTGCGACCATTTCACGTACCACTCAGATATTACAGATGGTCCTGGAAAGAGTATGAAACAGTTACTTGGTATCAGTTGTAAGTAATGAGTTCTTTTCTTATATTGGACATTAAGACCATTCCAGAGCGTAGGTTGTGAGATTTTCACAGCATAAAGCCCGTCACTGATAGAGTACTGAAGAAAATGTTCTACAAGTCACTATAGAGTTGAGAGGAAAGGGCATTCGTATTAGATTTCTTTATTTAATGCAGAGCCTTAGTTTACTACCCACAACCCCGAAATTTTTCCCTACTTTACTTACGCGTTCTTTTTCAATTTTATTTGCACCGGGTCTCAGTTGCAGCAGGCGGGCTCCTTAGTTGTGGCTCAAGGGCTCCCCAGTTGTGGCATGTGGGCTCCCCATTTGCATAGGCAGGCTCCTTTTTTTGTGGCTCGCAGGCTCCTGAAATGTGGCGTGCAAACTCTTTGTTGCAGCATACACGTGAGACCTAGTTCACTGACCAGGGATCACTGACCTAGTTCACTGACCAGGAATCGACCCCAGGACCCCTGCATTGGGAGCATGGAGTCTTAACTACTGCACCAGCACGGAAGTTCCAATTACATGTTCTTTTATTCATTGGCAGGTATACATACTTCTTATCTTACTTCCCCTCTGTTTTTTTTTTTTGAGTTACGGGGGCCTCTCACTGTTGTGGCCTCTCCCGCTGCGGAGCACAGGCTCCGGACGCGCAGGCTCAGGGGCCATGGCTCACAGGCCCAGCCGCTCCGCGGCATGTGGGATCTTCCCGGACCGGGGCACGAACCCGTGTCCCCTGCATCAGCAGGCGGACTCTCAACCACTGCGCCACCAGGGAAGCCCCTCCCCTCTGTTTTTTATAAATACAGAAAAGAGAATAACATCTTAAAATAAAATGAAGGAAAGGCCTAATGTATCTGAGTTTTTCTCAGTGCACAAAGGGAAAGGTTTGCCAGGAAGAACTGTGGCAAGTTTATCCTAGATGTCAGCCGTCTCTACTACCCAGGGGCTCCGAGCCCTTCTGAAGATTCCTAATTGTCCAGGACAGCTCCATTATGACTCACCGTACAGGGCCTAGCATCCCATGCGACACTCAACATTTAAAAATTAACCTTCATTTCTCCTTCCCAGCAGGCAGCTTCAGTTGGAGAAAGTGATTTCATTTTCTTATGTACTCATTCATTCACTCAGTCAACAGACCATCACTCTTCTATTGTATGCCAAGATCTATGCTTGTTTCTGGTAACAAGGAAAGAATAATATATGGTTCCTTCAAGCACTTAAGGAGCTCATAAACTAGTGACAGAGGAAGATGCACAAACAAATCAATAAAGAATTAACAATGCTTTGACTTTATTTGTATTATTTGAATTTTTATGACTATATTTATGTACTACACCCTGTTCAAAATGGAAATGGACCTTTAAGAAAGAACTAGTGATATAAAAACTCCACAGTAATATGTAAGTTCTTTAGAGAGTTAAGACTGGAAATATTTGCACTCTCAAGAAGCCTGTTAATGCAGATGAACCTCTAATGCTTTTGGTTCCTTTATTTACATTCATAGAGGTATATGTATTCCCTCTTCTTACAGGGGTTAGTAACTTAGGGAGGGTGTGCTACAGATTAAGGTCCTAATTCAGTGGCAGGTCCATCTTATCTCCTCTTCACGTCATATTCTCAAGCAGGAGCTACAGGATGAGACAAGTAAAACAGTTCACTTCCTTTGCTTACCCCCAGCCCCATAATAGGCTTCTGCCGGGCTTCCTTGGTTCTTTCATCATCACTTTCACCACCAGAGGTCAGGAAACCTTCCGGTTAATCAGGGGTCCTGGAAATGGTGCAGAAAAGTACTGACTTAATAAATAACATTTATTTAGGCATCACTGTGAACTCATTGCTAAAAATTTCCTACTTAATCTTCACAACCACTCTATAAAATTGGTAATGATAAATCTCAGGTATATCCAATATGAGTCTCTATGTAGGGTTGTGATATTTTTAGGTCTTTTATGTCTTTAGGTTGATCTCAGCACCAGACCTAAGGCGGTTCAACATAATACGCTTGCCCTAAAGCACTCCAGATGCCAAGAATTGGCAAATTACAACTTTGGTTTCCGTGGGTCGTCAAAAAGGATCATCAAGGTAAACTCTGTAGATTTTCTTAGACTAACAAGACTCCTTTCAACATTGAACTCCTAGACTTTAGAGAGCAGAACAGAACAGGGCTATGGGGAGGAGATGTGAGAGACTTCCACATGAAAGTATCTGAGCATTGACCTGCCACCTAGAATTAGTGATAATCTCAATGACTTGGATGGTGGTGTCCATAATTTTCTCCAGTATTTGTATGGTATATCATAAAAAAAAAATAGTGGTCCATATCTAGTCAAGTCTCAGTTGGCAAGTCTCAGTTGATTTTGAAGGGATAGGATACCTAAACTATTACCTGGGATTGCTGAAGTTTGGTATTTATTTCTAACAACGGAATATGTTGAAGTCTAGCCTTTAATTCAAAATTCTAACAGCTTCAGGATCTTTCTAACCTTGAAGAAAGGGAAAATACAAATATTGTGACAGCACTTCAGAAGCAAAGCCTGAAGTTCTTCTGTGCTTTAGAGGTGGTGTTGACCTCCCATGAGTGCAGGAGTCCTGGAGTTGGCATGGCTGAGGAACCTTTGGATAAGTTGGAGGAAGGTCTGCTTTCCAGTATGTGTGTGTGTGGGGAGGTGAGGGAGTGGGATTTCTCTTTTTTCCTTTCTTTCTGAAACTCAACTTTTCAATTACATCATCACCTTTTCTGAGCAACTAAAGCCCTGGGCAGAATTGTTCTGCCTGACAATATAGGTTTTTATCCTAGGCAATACTGGAAAGCACCTTAACCTTTAGAATTTTAGAACTGACTGCCTGTGAAGAAGCTTAGGAGGAGGGAAAATTAGTTAGGAATCTTTTTTTTTTTTGGTTAATAATTATTTTTGTGCTAAAATAGTCCTTCAAATACAGATGTCTTCTGTCCTTCAGTTATCCCAACAAAATCATTGTCTAAAGATTGAAATAAACTCTTGTGTAAATGTTCAGTCCTTTGCCTCCTATAAAAGGGCCTGAGCAGAATAAGTAAACGTAGATCCCTAGAAAGGGGATTCCGATTGGTACTGAGTTTTTTCCTAGAATCCATGGCATTGGGCTTAGGGTTTTAAGTCAGAGGCAGGGCTGTTAGTGAATGGGGTGGAGGAGGCTCCACCATTCACCTGAGTGGGTGATGGTTGCGTAGAGTCCAGATCATCTGCACTACAACCAAATCTATCTCACTGTATGAGTCCAGCCCTTTACGCACTGGAGAGCAGGGTCTGTAGCAGTGTAGCCTCAGCTTGTC
This sequence comes from Tursiops truncatus, assembly GCF_011762595.2. NCBI lineage: Eukaryota > Metazoa > Chordata > Mammalia > Artiodactyla > Delphinidae > Tursiops > Tursiops truncatus. The sequence goes on from NC_047035.1 coordinate 94,247,468, forward strand.
CATTTGAAATCTGTGAGTAATATGAGATTTGTGCCACGTTCTTGGTTTACATTTCCCGTCTAATATTTTAGAAACTTCCAGAATAGATCTGAGCCGTAAAAATATGCCATGCCAGGGTGTACCTGCAACGGAGACATTCACCCGTACCGCAGTGTGGTGCCTGCCCTTAATCACTAAGGTAATGATCTAAGAATCACAGATACATTTTTAGTTTTAAACATATAACCTAGAAATCCGTTATTCATATAGGCATTTTAAATTCATCTGTTCTGGTTGGATTTAGGGTCATTATCATTACATATGAGAAGGAAGATAACCCAGAAGCTTGCTATTCAGAAAGCTATGACAGATGCATTCCAGAAGTTGCTGAATGTGATTTTAGGTAAGACCTTTTTGATTGTCCTTGAAGTACTTCAGTTTCAGTGAGCAAATAAACTTATTTGAAAAGTTAATTGGATGAAAATAATGGTTATCTAAAACATTACATCTTCTTTCATTCACCAGATGCTTTCACAGCAGCTTTCTTACATTTGTTCTTTGTGGCATTTATGAGAAAGACGACAGCACATATTATTGTCCCCAGTGTTTAGATGTAGAATGACTGGCCTCAGTTCATACAGAAAGTGTTTGATCCAGTTCTTCCTCAATTGCTTGCTTATCATACAGAATAGTGTAGTGATTATAAGCCTTGGACACCTGTGTTGGAGTCCTAACATTGTCTCTTAGATTTTGTTGTTGTTGCAATTTCAGGTTTTTCTAGCCAGAGACATTTGAAGGTATTTAATATCTCTAAGCTGCAATTTCTTTATCTGCAAATAGGGTTAGTAATTCAGCTTACCACCAAATGGGGGATATTGTAAGAGTAAATGGGATGATGAATCTAAAAAGCTTAGAGCTATGCCTGAAACATAGTAAGCAGACAAAATATATTGACTATTAATATTACTGCTGTTTTCTTGTTGAAGAGTTTATTAGATTATGTATTTGGAATCAGTTTAATTTCCGTTTTCATTTCTGATGTATTGGGTGATTATGATTCTTGTATAATAATCGGTTATGTTTTTGTAAACCTTGAAAGTGGTCATGCGATTAAATAGGATTGATTTTTTTCCCTATCGAGTTATACAGAGGTGAGAATGGCACAGGGTGTGCCCAAACGAAACTTTATGATCCGTAGATTCCCGGAATAGAACCACTCCTCTGCTGCACAGCCCTGCAAGTTTAGAGACTGAGGAATCATAGCTAAGTTGTCAGAGACCTTATTTGCTTGTAAGAGTTGACCCTGGATTGGTCTTGGCTTTCCAGCCTGGGCAATCCTTCCAGTGAAGTGTGATTTCCCTGGTCATCAGGCAGAATCTACATCCGCTGTCAACTCTGGGTAACAACCTTTAAGGACCAAACTAAATGACTGGGCTGTTTGTGCCTAATATGCCAAGGTACTCCTTATATGTACCCAAAACTCCTTAGACCAAAAAGCCTGGTGGCCGTAGCTTGCCTTGAGGAAAGCTGTATTGTCCAAAATGTACATGGGCAAGTTTCTGCCAGTAGAGTGTTCAAATGCTCTCTCTCTCTGTCTCTGTCTCTAAAGCTTTGTTCATTGTATCTGGTAGAATTTTGGTCCCAAGGAGTAGGCACTTGCCTTGCTTCTAATAGGAAGTATCTATTATAGTCCAGTGGTATCTCTCCCAGGTTTGAACTCACTTTGACCCCCACCTAATGCCTTCCTATTTAATTGTATTGTGATTGAACATTTTTGTTTCCACAGCTTTTAATTTCTATGTCCTTATTCCTTAGTTCTTATTTCTAAGATCATAAAGTTTTTGAACCAAAGTTGATACTTCTTATATATGTCTTCACAAATAATTATAATAAAAACTGACGTGTCAGATGAGGGAACTTCTAGGAAAATGCTCTTATTTTCTGCTTTTAGAAGTCAAAAGAATGTCTAATTATTCGGTGCTACCATTGTATACAGGAAGTTTTAGAACAAGAACACTTCTGAATTGATCCTTGTTAACTTTATTACAGAAAGTGGTAAAACAGCTGTGGCATATAGACCCTGTGAAGATGTCACAGATGCTAGAACCGAAGAGGAACTACAGGATTTAATTCAAGTATGTGGAGATAAAAACTCAAGGAATACACAGCCAGTGTAGCCATAATTCAAAACCATCAGCAGGATTTGGAAGACTTCAGCATATCTACTCATCTCTGTCTTCCTTAGGAAAAGGTGAAACTGTGAAACTGCTTTTGAGGCAGGAAATTTCTAGGACTTTTCCAAGTTCCGAGCCTTGTCTCTGGCCCGTTATTTGATGTTTGGAGAGCAGGATTGAGGGCCACCAGTGTACATCTATGGTTGTGGACACAGGAGAAGACACAGGCCCTTTAGAACTCCCCTCAAATAGAATTGCAGGGATTTGGGAACAAAGTAACTATGGTCTTAAGTGTGATTATGCTACACTGTTTAAAAACTCTTCATGCCTTTCAAGTAAGGTGTATTACCCAGATCTCTTATATATCTTGTGTTAAATCTTTTGCCAAAGAACCTTTCTGTAAACCAGTTATATGGATACCTCGAATTAGGGATTAAGTTGTCAACGTAATTTCTAAAAGAAAACATTAATGTACTGCATATAGGATTTTTATTTAAAAGGAGCAAAAAATGTGTTTCATGTCATTGAGAGCTTAATTTTTGGCTAGATTTGTGATTATTTAACTCCCCCCAATGTTGCAAAGTTTGTTTTGAAGGGAAGAAAGTAGAGAAAGAAAAGGTGGTTATGTTCTGAAAAATGTAAAAATTTTAGAAGTTTTTCCTGTACAAAATAATTATTTCAGTTCATTTTAATCAGTCAAGGATACTTCAAACGTATCCATGTTTGGGCTTTAAGAAGTCTATCTTCCTGTGAAATGTGAGAGGAAAGGATTCCATATTGATACTAAAGATTTTGGAAACCTGATTATAACAACAGATCCACTCCTAAATGAGGCCAATCTTGGAATCAGTTCCATTTAGAAACCATTATGTGCTAGGCACTGGAAATAGGATGAAGCTCCTTGTCTCTTGGAGTTTAGGTGCTAAAGGTGTAGCAGACAATTAAAAAGGACTAAAATTAAATAGATTGTGGAAAGGACTGTGAAGGAAGTAAACTGGTGCTAGTTACAGTATTTCAAGAACGTTACTTAACATGCTGACTTTAACATTCTAAGTGTCTTCATATGTTCACACAGGGTAGACCTCTGAAAAGTGACACAGTAGTTTTTTCTACATTAATGGCTCTGTTGAGACAAGGTGGGATGGGGGAAGTTTTCCCATGCTAATGTAAAGGGCCATTCACTTGGTTTTAGACTCTCTTTCCCAGAATGAATTGCTCACCTGCCCCAAATCCCTCCTACAGAAGTTCTGGAGTCATCACTGATTCAGTGGTAACCCCTAATAACAGAGTGGTGAATGAATCATGAGACGTGAATACTGAGAGTTTGGAGGAAATGGCAACATTTTAGCATAACTGTAAGGAGTGTTCCCCTCCTGCCACCCTAACTGGTGCTCATTTTGCAGGTCAGCTACTTTTCATGTCAGCCCTGTGGCCACAGGGAGGAAGAATGTCTCTCAGACTTCATCTTTGAGGAGGAAGAGTTCAGATTGCCACAACTGGACTAGCACTTTTGAATTTCCCAGAATGCCAGGTCCTTTGGTTTCCACGGGAAGCTCTGCATCCTTCCCAACCCCCTCCACCCCTGGGCTGCTGCAGTTTGGGGCCACTCGGGTCTGCAGCCCAAATCCTGCCTCATTGTTTGGGGCCAGGGTGGGCAGGGCGGGGTTGGGAAGAGGTCCCGGCAGGAGGTAATTGTTGTCTTTGCAAGGGGAAAGATGGCTTGTGCCCTGGGGACTCTGAGAAAAAGGCCCATTCTGGTGGCGTGGATTGGATCTCCGCACGAGCCTAATAACTGTGGCGCAACTAAAGATGTCATAAATAACGGATGGGACGTTATGCAGGGCCGGGGCGCGCGGTTGCTAATGTGAGCCCTCGCGTCGGGGTGCTGGCATAGCAGTTCGGTTTGGCTCTGAAGGAGGATGTGGCTCCGGCTCCTCACTGGTCTGGGTCGCTGCGCCTGGGAGCCGCCGCATGTTATGTCGCGGCTGGCCTGTGTCGTGCCTGCGCTCCACGGCTCTTCCTCACGTGGCAAGCACGGTGGCTTCTAGTCCAGGCTGTTCAGCCTCCGGAGTGGGCCCTGGGCCCCATCCAGGTAACCCCCAACCCTCCGCGGCTGACAGAGGCTTTGTATTCACACGCCTCAGAACCCCTCCCAAATTGCCCCATGCCCCTTACATCCCTGGCAGAAGCCGGGGGCTTTAGTTACTTGACGTCCTTGTCTCCATTCCAGATGTTGGCCCCGCATCATCAGGAGTTGACTGAGACTGAGGTTCCATACCCGGACATGGATTCGGTTGGAGAGATGCCTACAGGGCCAGATCAGTTTGCTGTTCCACGTCAGGATCTGAATAACAAGCAAACCCAGCATCAAAAGTTCCCAGAGGCAGTTCCAGTGCAAGAGCTCCCAGAGGCAGTTCCAATTCTAGACTGGGATCAGAATTAGCCCTTGTTTCTGCCTTCTGGACACAAAAGTAAGACTAAAGACACAGGTCTGGATCAGGCTGAAGCTCACCAATCGTTTGAAATACTTGTTCCACCTCTAGGTAGTAAGATCTCAAAACCAATGAAGTTTATGGTTTCATCCCCAAATCTGAAGAAAGATCAAGGTCAACCTCAACGGCATGCCAAAGTTGTTGTTGAAACTACAGGCCAATTTCAAAAAAAAACACTCAGGGTCTAGAACAACAGTTGCAGGGTCATTATTTATATCCCAGTATGTATGCCATTTAACCTGAGGAGAGCATACCTAGGGATTTTTCTGGGAGCCCAGATAAAACTATGGAGCCCGCAGAGGAAGCTGAAACTTCTCCATCCCAGCAGGAGGCCCAACCTCCTCATCCAGAGCTCACTGAGGAGGCTGAAACTTTACCCCCACAGGAGCCACCTGCTCAGCATCTACAAAGCCCTGAGCAGGCTGAAACTTTTTCAATCCTTCAGTCTTCTAAAGTTCTGCGGCTTTTCCTGTGCTTTAAAGGGGACTCCAATCTACCTCTTGAAACATGTTTCCTGCAATTCTGCCTTGGTTTCAAATCCTCTTCGTTGCCTTACCTCAATATATTTTTCGACGAAAGTTGTCCTTTTTAACTCTGCAGGTTTGTGAACTGCAGTGCCCCTGAGCTCCATTTTTCAACTCGCTCTTTTGTGAACTGGCCGCAAAACCGCAGGATTGCTTCAGGCCCTATTCTGGTTCCGGGGCGGCAGGCTGAGGCTTTGGTTAATTCTTCCTCCTGATGGGAAATTAGAGGTGCATGTGCCCGTCCAAACACCTACAGCTGTTCTCTCATTGGTTCCCCCTCATCCCGTTCATCCTCCGCACTAATTGCAGACTGTGCGAAACAGGAGGTTTAAGGCGCTGACTCTCCAAATGGGGAGATGGTTAGTAAAGCGGCTGGAATGGCGAACCCGAGCACCAGGAGAGGAAAAGTGAGGTACGTTTTAGAAACCTTTCCCGATCACACGGTGTACCATCCTCTGGGTTTCCCATGCGTGTTTTAGCTGTAGGAAGATACCCTTAAACCTGGAGAGTTGGGGCCCGTGGAATGGGTAGCGCGCAGTACTGCTTTAAAGGGTCTGCATTTGCTCACCCAACCTCACCAATCCTCTCAGCCCCAAGTGTCCAGCCTCATGTGTCATCCAGCTGTGGGGGTAGATAAGGTCAATCCAGGGTGCATCACAGCCCCTGGACGAATTTTGTAAGAATTTCCCTCTCTCTCACTCTCTTTGTGTTTTTTTGTGTTTCGAAATTTATTTTTATAATGGGCTTCAGCTGAATTTCACTGCAGTATTTCTGCCGCTCTACACACACTTGATTCCCTTACGGAGACATATCAATACGTAGGTTTTAAGATTCTGACTTGTCACATATATTCCTCTGCGGTGCATAGCGGGTGTTGAGTCCAGTTCACTGAGCAAAGAGTAGGTCTTCTCTATTACATATGTGGTTTATGGAACGGGATCTGTGCTAATTTCAAACTCTGGTTTTATGCATCACCCCACCTCACCTCTCCCCTTAAGCAGGCATAAGCGCGTCTTCTAAATGTGTGACTGTGTTCTGTTTTGTAATTCAGTTCATGTGTAGCCATGTTTACATTCCGTCTATGAGTGATATCTTATGATAAGTTTCTTTTTCTGTGTGACTTCTTTCACTTAGAATCATCGTACCTAAATCCACTCATTATGCTGCTGCTGGCCTTACGACAGTGATTTCAAGGCTGAGTGACATTCCATTGTACATAAGTACCACAGCTTCTTTATCCATTTTTCTCTTTCCTGGGGTGTTTAAGTTGTACCCAAGTCGAGGATTTTGTAAACAGAGGAGCCCTAAGCTTTGGGGTGGCTGTGTCTTGTTGATTTTTATATTTCCCAAGATATATGCCCGTGAGTGGAAGTGCCCTATGCTCTGTAGCTCTGTTTTTCACATGTTTCCGGAAACACCATACACTTCTCCAGAGTGGCTGTTGGCAATTAAAATCCGGCCAATCAGGGTAACAAGGCTCCCTGGTCTGCATGGCCTGTCCTGCCTCTCTGGTTTTTACACTTTTTTCGGATGGCCCTTTGGACCGGTTGAAGAGAGACTTCTTTGCTGTGCGGATTTCCATTGCCCGCTTCCTTGATTGCCCAAAAAGGGCGTATGCGTTTTTGCCTGAATATATTCAGGCAAAAACGCATACGCCCTTCTTGGGCAACTGCATCATTGTCGAAGTCGGCCGCTTTTCATGTGCTTTAAAGGAGACTCCAATCTACCTGGTGAAACGTGTCTGCTGCAATTCTGCCTTGGTTTCAAATCCTCTTCGTTGCCTTACCTCAATATATTTTTCGACGAAAGTTGTCCTTTTTAACTCTGCAGGTTTGTGAACTGCAGTGCCCCTGAGCTCCATTTTTCAACTCGCTCTTTTGTGAACTGGCCGCAAAACCGCAGGATTGCTTCAGGCCCTATTCTGGTTCCGGGGCGGCAGGCTGAGGCTTTGGTTAATTCTTCCTCCTGATGGGAAATTAGAGGTGCATGTGCCCGTCCAAACACCTACAGCTGTTCTCTCATTGGTTCCCCCTCATCCCGTTCATCCTCCGCACTAATTGCAGACTGTGCGAAACAGGAGGTTTAAGGCGCTGACTCTCCAAATGGGGAGATGGTTAGTAAAGCGGCTGGAATGGCGAACCCGAGCACCAGGAGAGGAAAAGTGAGGTACGTTTTAGAAACCTTTCCCGATCACACGGTGTACCATCCTCTGGGTTTCCCATGCGTGTTTTAGCTGTAGGAAGATACCCTTAAACCTGGAGAGTTGGGGCCCGTGGAATGGGTAGCGCGCAGTACTGCTTTAAAGGGTCTGCATTTGCTCACCCAACCTCACCAATCCTCTCAGCCCCAAGTGTCCAGCCTCATGTGTCATCCAGCTGTGGGGGTAGATAAGGTCAATCCAGGGTGCATCACAGCCCCTGGACGAATTTTGTAAGAATTTCTCTCTCTCTCACTCTCTTTGTGTTTTTTTGTGTTTCGAAATTTATTTTTATAATGGGCTTCAGCTGAATTTCACTGCAGTATTTCTGCCGCTCTACACACACTTGATTCCCTTACGGAGACATATCAATACGTAGGTTTTAAGATTCTGACTTGTCACGTATATTCCTCTGCGGTGCATAGCGGGTGTTGAGTCCAGGTCACTGAGCAAAGAGTAGGTCTTCTCTATTACATATGTGGTTTATGGAACGGGATCTGTGCTAATTTCAAACTCTGGTTTTATGCATCACCCCACCTCACCTCTCCCCTTAAGCAGGCATAAGCGCGTCTTCTAAATGTGTGACTGTGTTCTGTTTTGTAATTCAGTTCATGTGTAGCCATGTTTACATTCCGTCTATGAGTGATATCTTATGATAAGTTTCTTTTTCTGTGTGACTTCTTTCACTTAGAATCATCGTACCTAAATCCACTCATTATGCTGCTGCTGGCCTTACGACAGTGATTTCAAGGCTGAGTGACATTCCATTGTACATAAGTACCACAGCTTCTTTATCCATTTTTCTCTTTCCTGGGGTGTTTAAGTTGTACCCAAGTCGAGGAGTTTGTAAACAGAGGAGCCCTAAGCTTTGGGGTGGCTGTGTCTTGTTGATTTTTATATTTCCCAAGATATATGCCCGTGAGTGGAAGTGCCCTATGCTCTGTAGCTCTGTTTTTCACATGTTTCCGGAAACACCATACACTTCTCCAGAGTGGCTGTTGGCAATTAAAATCCGGCCAATCAGGGTAACAAGGCTCCCTGGTCTGCATGGCCTGTCCTGCCTCTCTGGTTTTTACACTTTTTTCGGATGGCCCTTTGGACCGGTTGAAGAGAGACTTCTTTGCTGTGCGGATTTCCATTGCCCGCTTCCTTGATTGGCCAAGAAGGGCGTATGCGTTTTTGCCTGAATATATTCAGGCAAAAACGCATACGCCCTTTTTGGGCAACTGCATCATTGTCGAAGTCGGCCGCTTTTCATGTGCTTTAAAGGAGACTCCAATCTACTTGGTGAAACGTGTCTGCTGCAATTCTGCCTTGGTTTCAAATCCTCTTCGTTGCCTTACCTCAATATATTTTTCGACGAAAGTTGTCCTTTTTAACTCTGCAGGTTTGTGAACTGCAGTGCCCCTGAGCTCCATTTTTCAACTCGCTCTTTTGTGAACTGGCCGCAAAACCGCAGGATTGCTTCAGGCCCTATTCTGGTTCCGGGGCGGCAGGCTGAGGCTTTGGTTAATTCTTCCTCCTGATGGGAAATTAGAGGTGCATGTGCCCGTCCAAACACCTACAGCTGTTCTCTCATTGGTTCCCCCTCATCCCGTTCATCCTCCGCACTAATTGCAGACTGTGCGAAACAGGAGGTTTAAGGCGCTGACTCTCCAAATGGGGAGATGGTTAGTAAAGCGGCTGGAATGGCGAACCCGAGCACCAGGAGAGGAAAAGTGAGGTACGTTTTAGAAACCTTTCCCGATCACACGGTGTACCATCCTCTGGGTTTCCCATGCGTGTTTTAGCTGTAGGAAGATACCCTTAAACCTGGAGAGTTGGGGCCCGTGGAATGGGTAGCGCGCAGTACTGCTTTAAAGGGTCTGCATTTGCTCACCCAACCTCACCAATCCTCTCAGCCCCAAGTGTCCAGCCTCATGTGTCATCCAGCTGTGGGGGTAGATAAGGTCAATCCAGGGTGCATCACAGCCCCTGGACGAATTTTGTAAGAATTTCTCTCTCTCTCACTCTCTTTGTGTTTTTTTGTGTTTCGAAATTTATTTTTATAATGGGCTTCAGCTGAATTTCACTGCAGTATTTCTGCCGCTCTACACACACTTGATTCCCTTACGGAGACATATCAATACGTAGGTTTTAAGATTCTGACTTGTCACGTATATTCCTCTGCGGTGCATAGGGGGTGTTGAGTCCAGTTCACTGAGCAAAGAGTAGGTCTTCTCTATTACATATGTGGTTTATGGAACGGGATCTGTGCTAATTTCAAACTCTGGTTTTATGCATCACCCCACCTCACCTCTCCCCTTAAGCAGGCATAAGCGCGTCTTCTAAATGTGTGACTGTGTTCTGTTTTGTAATTCAGTTCATGTGTAGCCATGTTTACATTCCGTCTATGAGTGATATCTTATGATAAGTTTCTTTTTCTGTGTGACTTCTTTCACTTAGAATCATCGTACCTAAATCCACTCATTATGCTGCTGCTGGCCTTACGACAGTGATTTCAAGGCTGAGTGACATTCCATTGTACATAAGTACCACAGCTTCTTTATCCATTTTTCTCTTTCCTGGGGTGTTTAAGTTGTACCCAAGTCGAGGAGTTTGTAAACAGAGGAGCCCTAAGCTTTGGGGTGGCTGTGTCTTGTTGATTTTTATATTTCCCAAGATATATGCCCGTGAGTGGAAGTGCCCTATGCTCTGTAGCTCTGTTTTTCACATGTTTCCGGAAACACCATACACTTCTCCAGAGTGGCTGTTGGCAATTAAAATCCGGCCAATCAGGGTAACAAGGCTCCCTGGTCTGCATGGCCTGTCCTGCCTCTCTGGTTTTTACACTTTTTTCGGATGGCCCTTTGGACCGGTTGAAGAGAGACTTCTTTGCTGTGCGGATTTCCATTGCCCGCTTCCTTGATTGGCCAAGAAGGGCGTATGCGTTTTTGCCTGAATATATTCAGGCAAAAACGCATACGCCCTTTTTGGGCAACTGCATCATTGTCGAAGTCGGCCGCTTTTCATGTGCTTTAAAGGAGACTCCAATCTACCTGGTGAAACGTGTCTGCTGCAATTCTGCCTTGGTTTCAAATCCTCTTCGTTGCCTTACCTCAATATATTTTTCGACGAAAGTTGTCCTTTTTAACTCTGCAGGTTTGTGAACTGCAGTGCCCCTGAGCTCCATTTTTCAACTCGCTCTTTTGTGAACTGGCCGCAAAACCGCAGGATTGCTTCAGGCCCTATTCTGGTTCCGGGGCGGCAGGCTGAGGCTTTGGTTAATTCTTCCTCCTGATGGGAAATTAGAGGTGCATGTGCCCGTCCAAACACCTACAGCTGTTCTCTCATTGGTTCCCCCTCATCCCGTTCATCCTCCGCACTAATTGCAGACTGTGCGAAACAGGAGGTTTAAGGCGCTGACTCTCCAAATGGGGAGATGGTTAGTAAAGCGGCTGGAATGGCGAACCCGAGCACCAGGAGAGGAAAAGTGAGGTACGTTTTAGAAACCTTTCCCGATCACACGGTGTACCATCCTCTGGGTTTCCCATGCGTGTTTTAGCTGTAGGAAGATACCCTTACACCTGGAGAGTTGGGGCCCGTGGAATGGGTAGCGCGCAGTACTGCTTTAAAGGGTCTGCATTTGCTCACCCAACCTCACCAATCCTCTCAGCCCCAAGTGTCCAGCCTCATGTGTCATCCAGCTGTGGGGGTAGATAAGGTCAATCCAGGGTGCATCACAGCCCCTGGACGAATTTTGTAAGAATTTCTGTCTCTCTCACTCTCTTTGTGTTTTTTTGTGTTTCGAAATTTATTTTTATAATGGGCTTCAGCTGAATTTCACTGCAGTATTTCTGCCGCTCTACACACACTTGATTCCCTTACGGAGACATATCAATACGTAGGTTTTAAGATTCTGACTTGTCACATATATTCCTCTGCGGTGCATAGCGGGTGTTGAGTCCAGTTCACTGAGCAAAGAGTAGGTCTTCTCTATTACATATGTGGTTTATGGAACGGGATCTGTGCTAATTTCAAACTCTGGTTTTATGCATCACCCCACCTCACCTCTCCCCTTAAGCAGGCATAAGCGCGTCTTCTAAATGTGTGACTGTGTTCTGTTTTGTAATTCAGTTCATGTGTAGCCATGTTTACATTCCGTCTATGAGTGATATCTTATGATAAGTTTCTTTTTCTGTGTGACTTCTTTCACTTAGAATCATCGTACCTAAATCCACTCATTATGCTGCTGCTGGCCTTACGACAGTGATTTCAAGGCTGAGTGACATTCCATTGTACATAAGTACCACAGCTTCTTTATCCATTTTTCTCTTTCCTGGGGTGTTTAAGTTGTACCCAAGTCGAGGAGTTTGTAAACAGAGGAGCCCTAAGCTTTGGGGTGGCTGTGTCTTGTTGATTTTTATATTTCCCAAGATATATGCCCGTGAGTGGAAGTGCCCTATGCTCTGTAGCTCTGTTTTTCACATGTTTCCGGAAACACCATACACTTCTCCAGAGTGGCTGTTGGCAATTAAAATCCGGCCAATCAGGGTAACAAGGCTCCCTGGTCTGCATGGCCTGTCCTGCCTCTCTGGTTTTTACACTTTTTTCGGATGGCCCTTTGGACCGGTTGAAGAGAGACTTCTTTGCTGTGCGGATTTCCATTGCCCGCTTCCTTGATTGGCCAAGAAGGGCGTATGCGTTTTTGCCTGAATATATTCAGGCAAAAACGCATACGCCCTTTTTGGGCAACTGCATCATTGTCGAAGTTCGGCCGCTTTTCATGTGCTTTAAAGGAGACTCCAATCTACCTGGTGAAACGTGTCTGCTGCAATTCTGCCTTGGTTTCAAATCCTCTTCGTTGCCTTACCTCAATATATTTTTCGACGAAAGTTGTCCTTTTTAACTCTGCAGGTTTGTGAACTGCAGTGCCCCTGAGCTCCATTTTTCAACTCGCTCTTTTGTGAACTGGCCGCAAAACCGCAGGATTGCTTCAGGCCCTATTCTGGTTCCGGGGCGGCAGGCTGAGGCTTTGGTTAATTCTTCCTCCTGATGGGAAATTAGAGGTGCATGTGCCCGTCCAAACACCTACAGCTGTTCTCTCATTGGTTCCCCCTCATCCCGTTCATCCTCCGCACTAATTGCAGACTGTGCGAAACAGGAGGTTTAAGGCGCTGGCTCTCCAAATGGGGAGATGGTTAGTAAAGCGGCTGGAATGGCGAACCCGAGCACCAGGAGAGGAAAAGTGAGGTACGTTTTAGAAACCTTTCCCGATCACACGGTGTACCATCCTCTGGGTTTCCCATGCGTGTTTTAGCTGTAGGAAGATACCCTTAAACCTGGAGAGTTGGGGCCCGTGGAATGGGTAGCGCGCAGTACTGCTTTAAAGGGTCTGCATTTGCTCACCCAACCTCACCAATCCTCTCAGCCCCAAGTGTCCAGCCTCATGTGTCATCCAGCTGTGGGGGTAGATAAGGTCAATCCAGGGTGCATCACAGCCCCTGGACGAATTTTGTAAGAATTTCTCTCTCTCTCACTCTCTTTGTGTTTTTTTGTGTTTCGAAATTTATTTTTATAATGGGCTTCAGCTGAATTTCACTGCAGTATTTCTGCCGCTCTACACACACTTGATTCCCTTATGGAGACATATCAATACGTAGGTTTTAAGATTCTGACTTGTCACGTATATTCCTCTGCGGTGCATAGCGGGTGTTGAGTCCAGTTCACTGAGCAAAGAGTAGGTCTTCTCTATTACATATGTGGTTTATGGAACGGGATCTGTGCTAATTTCAAACTCTGGTTTTATGCATCACCCCACCTCACCTCTCCCCTTAAGCAGGCATAAGCGCGTCTTCTAAATGTGTGACTGTGTTCTGTTTTGTAATTCAGTTCATGTGTAGCCATGTTTACATTCCGTCTATGAGTGATATCTTATGATAAGTTTCTTTTTCTGTGTGACTTCTTTCACTTAGAATCATCGTACCTAAATCCACTCATTATGCTGCTGCTGGCCTTACGACAGTGATTTCAAGGCTGAGTGACATTCCATTGTACATAAGTACCACAGCTTCTTTATCCATTTTTCTCTTTCCTGGGGTGTTTAAGTTGTACCCAAGTCGAGGATTTTGTAAACAGAGGAGCCCTAAGCTTTGGGGTGGCTGTGTCTTGTTGATTTTTATATTTCCCAAGATATATGCCCGTGAGTGGAAGTGCCCTATGCTCTGTAGCTCTGTTTTTCACATGTTTCCGGAAACACCATACACTTCTCCAGAGTGGCTGTTGGCAATTAAAATCCGGCCAATCAGGGTAACAAGGCTCCCTGGTCTGCATGGCCTGTCCTGCCTCTCTGGTTTTTACACTTTTTTCGGATGGCCCTTTGGACCGGTTGAAGAGAGACTTCTTTGCTGTGCGGATTTCCATTGCCCGCTTCCTTGATTGGCCAAGAAGGGCGTATGCGTTTTTGCCTGAATATATTCAGGCAAAAACGCATACGCCCTTTTTGGGCAACTGCATCATTGTCGAAGTCGGCCGCTTTTCATGTGCTTTAAAGGAGACTCCAATCTACCTGGTGAAACGTGTCTGCTGCAATTCTGCCTTGGTTTCAAATCCTCTTCGTTGCCTTACCTCAATATATTTTTCGACGAAAGTTGTCCTTTTTAACTCTGCAGGTTTGTGAACTGCAGTGCCCCTGAGCTCCATTTTTCAACTCGCTCTTTTGTGAACTGGCCGCAAAACCGCAGGATTGCTTCAGGCCCTATTCTGGTTCCGGGGCGGCAGGCTGAGGCTTTGGTTAATTCTTCCTCCTGATGGGAAATTAGAGGTGCATGTGCCCGTCCAAACACCTACAGCTGTTCTCTCATTGGTTCCCCCTCATCCCGTTCATCCTCCGCACTAATTGCAGACTGTGCGAAACAGGAGGTTTAAGGCGCTGACTCTCCAAATGGGGAGACGGTTAGTAAAGCGGCTGGAATGGCGAACCCGAGCACCAGGAGAGGAAAAGTGAGGTACGTTTTAGAAACCTTTCCCGATCACACGGTGTACCATCCTCTGGGTTTCCCATGCGTGTTTTAGCTGTAGGAAGATACCCTTAAACCTGGAGAGTTGGGGCCCGTGGAATGGGTAGCGCGCAGTACTGCTTTAAAGGGTCTGCATTTGCTCACCCAACCTCACCAATCCTCTCAGCCCCAAGTGTCCAGCCTCATGTGTCATCCAGCTGTGGGGGTAGATAAGGTCAATCCAGGGTGCATCACAGCCCCTGGACGAATTTTGTAAGAATTTCTCTCTCTCTCACTCTCTTTGTGTTTTTTTGTGTTTCGAAATTTATTTTTATAATGGGCTTCAGCTGAATTTCACTGCAGTATTTCTGCCGCTCTACACACACTTGATTCCCTTACGGAGACATATCAATACGTAGGTTTTAAGATTCTGACTTGTCACGTATATTCCTCTGCGGTGCATAGCGGGTGTTGAGTCCAGTTCACTGAGCAAAGAGTAGGTCTTCTCTATTACATATGTGGTTTATGGAACGGGATCTGTGCTAATTTCAAACTCTGGTTTTATGCATCACCCCACCTCACCTCTCCCCTTAAGCAGGCATAAGCGCGTCTTCTAAATGTGTGACTGTGTTCTGTTTTGTAATTCAGTTCATGTGTAGCCATGTTTACATTCCGTCTATGAGTGATATCTTATGATAAGTTTCTTTTTCTGTGTGACTTCTTTCACTTAGAATCATCGTACCTAAATCCACTCATTATGCTGCTGCTGGCCTTACGACAGTGATTTCAAGGCTGAGTGACATTCCATTGTACATAAGTACCACAGCTTCTTTATCCATTTTTCTCTTTCCTGGGGTGTTTAAGTTGTACCCAAGTCGAGGAGTTTGTAAACAGAGGAGCCCTAAGCTTTGGGGTGGCTGTGTCTTGTTGATTTTTATATTTCCCAAGATATATGCCCGTGAGTGGAAGTGCCCTATGCTCTGTAGCTCTGTTTTTCACATGTTTCCGGAAACACCATACACTTCTCCAGAGTGGCTGTTGGCAATTAAAATCCGGCCAATCAGGGTAACAAGGCTCCCTGGTCTGCATGGCCTGTCCTGCCTCTCTGGTTTTTACACTTTTTTCGGATGGCCCTTTGGACCGGTTGAAGAGAGACTTCTTTGCTGTGCGGATTTCCATTGCCCGCTTCCTTGATTGGCCAAGAAGGGCGTATGCGTTTTTGCCTGAATATATTCAGGCAAAAACGCATACGCCCTTTTTGGGCAACTGCATCATTGTCGAAGTCGGCCGCTTTTCATGTGCTTTAAAGGAGACTCCAATCTACCTGGTGAAACGTGTCTGCTGCAATTCTGCCTTGGTTTCAAATCCTCTTCGTTGCCTTACCTCAATATATTTTTCGACGAAAGTTGTCCTTTTTAACTCTGCAGGTTTGTGAACTGCAGTGCCCCTGAGCTCCATTTTTCAACTCGCTCTTTTGTGAACTGGCCGCAAAACCGCAGGATTGCTTCAGGCCCTATTCTGGTTCCGGGGCGGCAGGCTGAGGCTTTGGTTAATTCTTCCTCCTGATGGGAAATTAGAGGTGCATGTGCCCGTCCAAACACCTACAGCTGTTCTCTCATTGGTTCCCCCTCATCCCGTTCATCCTCCGCACTAATTGCAGACTGTGCGAAACAGGAGGTTTAAGGCGCTGACTCTCCAAATGGGGAGACGGTTAGTAAAGCGGCTGGAATGGCGAACCCGAGCACCAGGAGAGGAAAAGTGAGGTACGTTTTAGAAACCTTTCCCGATCACACGGTGTACCATCCTCTGGGTTTCCCATGCGTGTTTTAGCTGTAGGAAGATACCCTTAAACCTGGAGAGTTGGGGCCCGTGGAATGGGTAGCGCGCAGTACTGCTTTAAAGGGTCTGCATTTGCTCACCCAACCTCACCAATCCTCTCAGCCCCAAGTGTCCAGCCTCATGTGTCATCCAGCTGTGGGGGTAGATAAGGTCAATCCAGGGTGCATCACAGCCCCTGGACGAATTTTGTAAGAATTTCTCTCTCTCTCACTCTCTTTGTGTTTTTTTGTGTTTCGAAATTTATTTTTATAATGGGCTTCAGCTGAATTTCACTGCAGTATTTCTGCCGCTCTACACACACTTGATTCCCTTACGGAGACATATCAATACGTAGGTTTTAAGATTCTGACTTGTCACGTATATTCCTCTGCGGTGCATAGCGGGTGTTGAGTCCAGTTCACTGAGCAAAGAGTAGGTCTTCTCTATTACATATGTGGTTTATGGAACGGGATCTGTGCTAATTTCAAACTCTGGTTTTATGCATCACCCCACCTCACCTCTCCCCTTAAGCAGGCATAAGCGCGTCTTCTAAATGTGTGACTGTGTTCTGTTTTGTAATTCAGTTCATGTGTAGCCATGTTTACATTCCGTCTATGAGTGATATCTTATGATAAGTTTCTTTTTCTGTGTGACTTCTTTCACTTAGAATCATCGTACCTAAATCCACTCATTATGCTGCTGCTGGCCTTACGACAGTGATTTCAAGGCTGAGTGACATTCCATTGTACATAAGTACCACAGCTTCTTTATCCATTTTTCTCTTTCCTGGGGTGTTTAAGTTGTACCCAAGTCGAGGAGTTTGTAAACAGAGGAGCCCTAAGCTTTGGGGTGGCTGTGTCTTGTTGATTTTTATATTTCCCAAGATATATGCCCGTGAGTGGAAGTGCCCTATGCTCTGTAGCTCTGTTTTTCACATGTTTCCGGAAACACCATACACTTCTCCAGAGTGGCTGTTGGCAATTAAAATCCGGCCAATCAGGGTAACAAGGCTCCCTGGTCTGCATGGCCTGTCCTGCCTCTCTGGTTTTTACACTTTTTTCGGATGGCCCTTTGGACCGGTTGAAGAGAGACTTCTTTGCTGTGCGGATTTCCATTGCCCGCTTCCTTGATTGGCCAAAAAGGGCGTATGCGTTTTTGCCTGAATATATTCAGGCAAAAACGCATACGCCCTTTTTGGGCAACTGCATCATTGTCGAAGTCGGCCGCTTTTCATGTGCTTTAAAGGAGACTCCAATCTACTTGGTGAAACGTGTCTGCTGCAATTCTGCCTTGGTTTCAAATCCTCTTCGTTGCCTTACCTCAATATATTTTTCGACGAAAGTTGTCCTTTTTAACTCTGCAGGTTTGTGAACTGCAGTGCCCCTGAGCTCCATTTTTCAACTCGCTCTTTTGTGAACTGGCCGCAAAACCGCAGGATTGCTTCAGGCCCTATTCTGGTTCCGGGGCGGCAGGCTGAGGCTTTGGTTAATTCTTCCTCCTGATGGGAAATTAGAGGTGCATGTGCCCGTCCAAACACCTACAGCTGTTCTCTCATTGGTTCCCCCTCATCCCGTTCATCCTCCGCACTAATTGCAGACTGTGCGAAACAGGAGGTTTAAGGCGCTGGCTCTCCAAATGGGGAGATGGTTAGTAAAGCGGCTGGAATGGCGAACCCGAGCACCAGGAGAGGAAAAGTGAGGTACGTTTTAGAAACCTTTCCCGATCACACGGTGTACCATCCTCTGGGTTTCCCATGCGTGTTTTAGCTGTAGGAAGATACCCTTAAACCTGGAGAGTTGGGGCCCGTGGAATGGGTAGCGCGCAGTACTGCTTTAAAGGGTCTGCATTTGCTCACCCAACCTCACCAATCCTCTCAGCCCCAAGTGTCCAGCCTCATGTGTCATCCAGCTGTGGGGGTAGATAAGGTCAATCCAGGGTGCATCACAGCCCCTGGACGAATTTTGTAAGAATTTCTCTCTCTCTCACTCTCTTTGTGTTTTTTTGTGTTTCGAAATTTATTTTTATAATGGGCTTCAGCTGAATTTCACTGCAGTATTTCTGCCGCTCTACACACACTTGATTCCCTTACGGAGACATATCAATACGTAGGTTTTAAGATTCTGACTTGTCACATATATTCCTCTGCGGTGCATAGCGGGTGTTGAGTCCAGTTCACTGAGCAAAGAGTAGGTCTTCTCTATTACATATGTGGTTTATGGAACGGGATCTGTGCTAATTTCAAACTCTGGTTTTATGCATCACCCCACCTCACCTCTCCCCTTAAGCAGGCATAAGCGCGTCTTCTAAATGTGTGACTGTGTTCTGTTTTGTAATTCAGTTCATGTGTAGCCATGTTTACATTCCGTCTATGAGTGATATCTTATGATAAGTTTCTTTTTCTGTGTGACTTCTTTCACTTAGAATCATCGTAGCTAAATCCACTCATTATGCTGCTGCTGGCCTTACGACAGTGATTTCAAGGCTGAGTGACATTCCGTTGTACATAAGTACCACAACTTTTTCCAGTGTTCTATTTCCTGTGATATTTAAGGTGGACCAAAATCTAGGTTCTTGAACACGGAGCAGCCCTATACTTCGTGGTGCCTGTGTCTTGTTTATTTTTAGTCTTCCCAAGATATTCACCCTTGAGTGGAAGTGCCCTATGCTCTGTCGCTCTGTTTTGTAAATATTTTTGAAAACACCATCCACCTCTCCAGAGTGGGTCTCGGCATTTTACATCGCGCACATCCCCGTAATAAGGCTCTCTGTTCTCCAATGGCCTGTCCTACATTTCTGTCTTTTACACATTTTTCTGATGGCCCTTTTGAGTGGTGGGAAATGAGATTTGTTTGTTGTGCAGATTTGCTTTGCCCGCTTGCTTGGTTGGCCAAAAAGGGCGTGTGCGTTTTTTTCCTGAGTATATTCACTTGAAATCTTGAAATGTGTTTGCTGCAATTCTGCCTTGCATTCAGAGCCTCTTCGTTGCCTTATCTCAATATATTTTTGGACGTTAGGTGTCATTTATAACTCTGCTGCTTTGTGAATTGCACTGCCCCTGAGCTTCATTTTTCAACTCGCTTTTTTGTGAACTGGCTGAAAACCGCAGGATTGCTTCAGGCCCTATTCTTGTTCCGGGCTGGCAGGCTGCGCCTTTGGTTAATTGTTCTTCACGATGGGAAATTAAACTGACACGTGTCTGTCGAAACACCCACAGCTAGTGTCTCATTGGGTCCCATTCTTTCTGTTCTTCCTCTGCACAAATTGGAAACTGTGCAAAACAGGAGGTTAAAGGCTCTGATTCTCCAAGTGGGGAGATTTTTAGTAAAGTGGCTGGAATGGCGAACCCGAACACCAGTAGATGAAGAATGAGGTGCATTTTAGACACATTTCCTGTTCACATGGTGTACAGTCCTCTGGATTTCCCATGTATGTTTTACCTGTAGGCAGTTCCCTTGAACCTGCAGATTTGGGACCCATGGAATGGGTACCAGGCAGTATTCCTTTAAAGGGTCTGCATTTCCTCACCCAACCTCACTAATTCTGTTAGCGCGAACAGTTTCCAGCCTTATGTCTCATCCTGTTGTGGGTCTATATGTGTACAATGCATGTTGATTAACAGCCCCTGAGCAAAAGGTGTAAGAATTTTTCTGTCTCAGTGCCTTTGTCTTAAATTTATTATTATATTGATTACAGGTGATTTTCAATGGTCTGTTTCTCACTGTGCTGTACATGCACTTGATTTACCTATAGAGAGACATCAATAAATTCTTCTTCAGATTCTTACCAGTCGTATATATTCTTTTCCGGTGACTTGAGTGTGCTGAGTACGGTTGTTTTAGGTACCGTGTAGGCCTTTTCGATTATCAATTTGGTATTTGAAACCGTATATTTGCTAATTTCAACCTCCTGGATAATGCCTCACTCCTCCCCACCTTTCCCCTTTAGCAGCCTTATGTGTGTTTTCTACCTATTTGACTATGTTTATCTTTTGTAATTTATTTCATGTGTAACCATTTTTGATTCCACCTTTAAGTGATATCTTATGATATGTGTCTTTTTCTTTTTGAATTATGTCACTTAGAATGATCGTACGTAACTCCTTTGGAGTTGTTACAACTGGCCATATTTCATTGATTTCCGAGCTGAGTAATATTCCACTCTACATAAGTACCACATCTCTTTTATCCATTTTTTCCCTCCAGAGACATTTAAGTTATATCCTAGTCGAGGATCTTTTAAACAGAGAGGCGGTAAACGTTGAGGTGCCTCTGTCCTGTCGATTTTTGTCTTTCCCAAGATATACGCCCATGAGTGCAAGTGCCCTATGCTCTGTAGCTCATTTTTTAGAT
Source organism: Tursiops truncatus (assembly GCF_011762595.2). NCBI lineage: Eukaryota > Metazoa > Chordata > Mammalia > Artiodactyla > Delphinidae > Tursiops > Tursiops truncatus. Next base: position 94,267,978 of record NC_047035.1, read on the forward strand.
GCTTTAGTAAACACAATACACTTCTCCAGAATGGCCGTTGGCAATATACATTTCCACTATAAGTCTCACAGGGCTCCCTCTTCTCGTTGCCCTGTCCTGCATTTCTGTTGTTTACGCTTTATGAGGATGGCTCTTCTGACTGATGCGAAGTGATATCTTTTGTAGTATTGACTTCCAGTGCCCACCTGTTTCGTTCGCTAAAAAGGGCATATACCCTTTTCTTGAATATATTCAGAAAATACGCATACGCCTTTTTTGGCCAACTGCATTGTTGGCGATGTTCAGCCCCTTTTCTTGTGCTTAATGGCGAGTCCTTTCTACCTCCTCAAATCCCTTTCCTGCCATTCTCCCTTGCTTACAAGTCCTTTTCGGTGACTTACCTCAAGACATTTTTCGACGATAGATACTTTCAGCTCTTCAGTTTCGTGAATTTTAGGGCCCCTGAGTTCCATTTTTCAACTTGTGCTTTTGGGAACTGGCCACAAAACAGTGGGATTTCCTCAAGCCCTATTCTGTTTCCGTGGGTAATCTTAGCCTTTGGTCAATACGTCTTCCTGATTGGAAATTAGAGTGACATGTGCCTGTCCGAATACCTAGGACTTGTCTCTCATTGTTCCTCATCCTTCCGCTTCATCCTCTGGACAGATTCCAAACTGTGTGCAACAGGATGTTGACAGTGCTGACATCTCCAAGTGGGGAGACTGTTAGTAAAGACGCTGGAGGGGTGAACCCGAGCACCAGGAGATGAGGAGATGAGATGCCTTTTCCAAACTCTTCCCGATCAGACGGTATACCATCCTCTGGGTGTGACAGACATGTTTTAGCAGTAGGAAGAGTCCCATTCATGTAAGGAGAACACCAGGGCTTTTTCAAAATCAGTGTCTCCCCGAACCCCAAACTGGGGAATTTTTAAGCTACGGCTACACGTATGTTCATTAAGGGCCTTGGGAAGTAGTCAGAGTCCGAACTTCAGATGATTGAAGTCTTCAGGGTCAGAAGCGCTCACCATCGGCTTCCCTTAGGTTACATTTTATCTGTCGTTGGTAGATGATGTCAATAAAAATATCTATTCTTTTTCCGATTATTTCCCTTTATAGGTTATTGCAAAATATTGAGTGTAGTTCCCTGTGCTATACAGTAGTTCCTTGTTGATGATCTATTTTATACATAGCAGTGTGTATGTGTTCATTCCAAACTGTTGATTTATCCCTCCTCCCACCTTTCCCCTTTGGTAATAATAAATTATAAGATTTCATACTTCTCAGAAATGGGGTAGCTGAAAGAGAGGTAGCACTTTCAGTGGAAAAGCATTTAAAACAAGATTGAAGCTTCAGCCAAGATTATTAGATGTACATCCTTGGAAAGAAATCACTTCATTTCTCTAATATTGACCTGACAAATAGGACAAACCTTTTCACTGAACTTGCTTATAATAAAGTGATGGAAATATCAAATGGAAGTGTTAGAAACATCTTATTTTACCCGAGCCTTATACACTGCTCTATGTTAATTACAGTTTGGCTCACACATCTGTTCATTGAAGTTACAATAGTCTCAATTTCTGTTACTGATCCTCCAGAGTGGGCCCCAACAAGTGTCCCCCTGCCCAGTGTCACTGGGGCCAACAGATCGAGACTGAGTTTGGTTCAGAAGCAAAGGAAACTTTATATTTTGATCAGAGAATGGAGAGGTGAGAGCATGCACTACCCCGTGGGCTGTGGGCTGGGCTGCTGTGTAGAGATCCTGTCAGAGTCAGTGGGAGGGAGGCGGCGGAGCTCTCGAGGGCCGGGTTGGCTGCAGCTCAGGCTCTATATCGCGGAGTCTGCACTGGGCCCCAGGAGCTGAGGTGTCGACCCAGCCATTCTGCACTAGGAAATCTGGTCTGAAGTGCCGGGTGTGGAACCTCTGCATGCGGGACCCTAGGAGCACGTGAAATTAGATAAAGCACAAAGGATAAAAAAGGTCAGACTTGACTTTATTGCCCAGATTCTATTTTTATCTCCCAGGGATTTTTAATGGGCTTTGCTGGGGACAAACCCCTCCTCTGCCTTTTGTCCCGTTCCTCATTCTTGGAGTGCTGAGGGTGCAGACCCTTCTTCTGTAACTGCTGAGTGCTGAGTTGGGAACCCTCATACCCGGGGACGAGGGTCAGAACTTCTCCCCAGCAGCCTCCAGGTGATGTTGATTGTTCCCAGGCCCCCTGCCTCCCTGCTCGTCCGCCTGAGCACCAGCATTGGGAGTGTTATAGATTCTAATGACTTTTAAGGGTCCAGGAAAGAGATGTGCAGAGACGCTGTGGGGGCCGGTTTTACCGCGCCCAACATTTGTTTGGCCACCTTAGGCTGACCGTTTCTGCCAGCCTAGATGCTCTGACCAGTAGTCTGTGCTTTCTTCAATTAGGCCCCTGAATTAACGTAAAAACAGCACCAGGTGTCAGAGCCCTGCCCGCTCAACTCCCAGACAGTCCAGGGTCAGTGGTGATCAAGGACCATGATGGCCACTGAGTCAACAGCCTTTTGAAGTAAACAGGAGTCCAGCCGCTCTTATTGGCCACCATCATCACGGTGCCTGTAGGCTTTTCTATGGTGACAGTGTGATATACGGTTCCCCCGCCAAGATTATTAGCTCCCCTCTGGGTGCAGTAAGTCCTGCAAGCAGTAGTCTACTCCTTCGGGACACACTTGTTGTTTTATGAGAGAAACTCCAGGTCAAGTGATGTTCACACGAGTCGTCATGGTGCCCTGTTGCCCCCGGTTGTCTCTCTGGATGTTGGAGTTGGAGGGCCTCCTCACTCGAGGTCGGTGTGCCCACAGAGCGAACCCTGCAACTTCAGGGCATGGTTGGTGATTAGGATCACCACGTGGGGTCCTTTTCCCTTAGGAGGGAGCTGGCCTTGCAGGCTGTTGATTTCCAGGTTTATAGATACCCCCAGTATCCTGGCCGGATGGGACGGCTGGCCAAGCCCTTGGTGACTGTAGTTTATCTTACCTGGATGGCATTCTTGCCTTGTTCCATTTCAAGTGGTCCCAGTTTTTGCACTAATTCTCCAATGGCGATTCACCTTTCACCGGGAATGTAAAGGTCAAAGGGTTTAGCTCAATTAGGGAGTTCCAGGGCAAGGGTCTGAATTGACTGCTCTTTCCATTCTTGAAAGGCCACTTCTGGATTCTGTTCAAAAGGATCATCATCTTTTCCTTTCAGTGTTTCATATAGAGGCCCAGCTAGTAGACTGTAGTTAGGGATCCAGAAGCAGCAAACCCTGGCCTCCCCAGGAACCCCTAAGCTGTCTTCTCATTTTAGAAAGGGGTAAGGCTGCAAATGGTTTCTTCCCTTTCCTGGGATGGGCTTCTCCGACCTTGTGTGAGAATGAAGCCCAGGCAGGTCACCGCAGTCTGTGATATTTGAGCTTTTTCTTGGACAACTTCTATCCTTTATTGGCTTGGTAGTTCAGAGGCCTCCTTAGTAGGGCTGGCGATCAGAATGTCGTCTGCATATTGAAGGAGGGTTTCCTTTTCCAGAGGTAGAACTTTTCGGTCTTTAGCTAAGCTTTCCCCAAAGATGGTGTGGGAATTTTTGAACCCTTGAGGCAAGACGGCCCGGAAGTATTGTTTTAGTTGTATGTTGAGTCCTGCCACTCACAAGCCAAAATTTCTTGTGACTCTGGGACTAATGGAATACAAAAGAAGGCATCATTGAAGACTAATACAGAATACCATGTCCTGGTGGTTGGTAGAATGACCAGCAGGGTGTAGGAATTAGGAGCAACTGGAGGTATATCCTCGGTGGCTTCACTGACTGTCCTGACATCCTTTACCAGGTCCCCAGCAGCCCATGGGGCTCTCGTGGTCAGACCAATCCCAGAATATGGAGCTCACCTGGGCAGGTACCCCACCCCCACCCCAGCCCACGGGGCTCTCGTGGTCAGGCCCCTCCCAGGATACAGAGCTACCCTTGCAGGTACCGTGGCAGGGCTGGGCACACAGGAACCGTGCACATAGCCCTCATTGCAGAGCACCCCCATCTCACCTGTCGCTCAGAGCTGACACAGAGCACCTCAGAGCAGGACTTGAACTAACAAACAGCAGCTGCGACAGGTCTGTGACCCTGGGCATCACTCTGTGTGGCCTCCCTCCACCTGGTCTTCCAGAGACTTCCACTGCACCCGGGGCACCAGGCCTCTGTCTCCAACCACCACCCACCCCTCCTCTCCCTGACTCCTGGGTTCCTCTCATTAGGAGAGGGTTTTCTTGAAGTTGTCTCCCACTCATGGGCCAGATAAAATGATTAGAAAACAAGCCAAAGCTGCAGCCCCTTGTCTATCCTGACTCTCAGGAGCCCACACCTGTTCCTTGGACCTGGCCGGTTCAGCAAGTTCCATTTTCTGCAACTGTGAGCCCCTGAGGGGTGATGATTGGCTGACCTGGGCAGCCTTACCGTGCCGGCCAGCCCTCCCCAGGTGTGCCTGGGTTGAGATCAATATAAATACCACTCCAGGCAGCAAGAGCCCCTGCAGCTGTGCCTGACGCCATTTTCTCTGCCCTGTCAGCAGTCTCGGGGCTGGGCTGGTGGGAGGGAGTGAGAGGCCGCGGCTTTGTGGGTGGCCCAGTGTGAGTGGGGCTCTGCTGGACTTTCTGCAGCAGTTGCCAGGCTGCCACCTGCTAAAGAAGAGGATGTGTCACCCATACCTGCTGCTGGAATTTCTCCCTGGGCAGAGGTGAGGAAGGAAAAAAGCAGTGGGGGCCGGGGCAGGACGGGTATCTCAGGCAGGGAAATGGAAATCTTCCAGAAGAGCACCCAGGGCCAGGACCATCCTGGCTGGCCTGCAGGCACCAAGTCCGCCGGCATGCTGTCGCTGGTGTGGCTCCAGGCCCTTTTTCTGGGCTTTCAAATCCTTGCACACATTCAGGTGTTTTACCTGGGAAGGGTGGAAAAAGTTCAGCAGCAGGTGGCCTGGGGCTCAGCTCACGTTTACTCAGAGACGCCTCCTCAAGGTTCCCCAGCTTTGCAATGAGGACGCTCCTTGCAGGGGGGCTGCTGGCTGCATGGGAGACGATCCCCACCTCTGACCAGCTTCAGAATTGTTTACCACTGGAGCAAGTGCTCTGATAGGGTTTTCCTCTGTATGACTGGTGGGTTCTGGGTTTTTTTCCCTTTTTTTTTTCTTTTTTTGGTTCAAGGTAGGTTTTATTCCTTTTTTTTGTATTTATAGATGTTAGCATAGAAATCATTCATATAAATATGTCTATGGCAAGGGAAGAACTTTTTCTTTCTATTTTATTGCTTTTTAATTTTTTAATTTTATTTTTTATACAGCAGGTTCTTATTACTTATCTATTTTATACATATTAGTGTATATATGTCTATCCCAGTCTCCTAATTTATCCCACACCCCCAGCCACTTTCCCCCCTTGTTGTCCATACGTTTGTTCTCTACGTCTGTGTCTCTATTTCTGCCCTGCAAACTGCTTCGTCAATACCATTTTTCTCGGTTCCACATTAATGCGTTAATATACGATATTTGTTTTTCTCTTCCTGAATTACTTCAGTCTGTATGACAGTTTCTGTATACATACATGTCTCTACAAATGACCCAATTTTCCTCCTTTTTATGCCTGAGTAATATTCCATTTGTATATATGTACCACATCTTCTTTATCCATTCGTCTGTCTGTGGGCATTTAGGTTGCTTCCATGACCTGGCTACTGTGAATTGTGCTGCAGTGAACATTGCAGTGAATATGTCTTTTTGAATTATGGTGTTCTCTGGGTATATGCAGGATTGCTGGGTCACATGGTATTTCTATTTTTAGTTTTTTAAGGAACCTCCATACTGTTCTCCATAGTGACTCTATCAATTTACATTCCCACCAACAGTGCAAGAGGGTTCCCTTTTCTCCACACCCTCTCCAGCATTAGTTGTTTGTAGATTTTCTAATGATGCCCATTCTAAGAGGTGCGAGGTGATACCTCATTGCAATTTTGATTTGCATTTCTCTAATAATTAGTGATGTTGAGCAGCTTTTCATGTGCTTCTTGGCCATCAGTATGTCTTCTTTGGAGAAATGTCTATTAAGGTCTTTTGCCCATTTGTGGATGGGGTTTTTGTTTTTTTAATATTGAGCTGCGTGAGCTGTTTATATATTTTGGAGATTAATCCTTTGTCCATTGATTCATTTGCAAATATTTTCTCCCATTCTGAGGGTTGCCTTTTTGTCTTGTTTATGTTTTCCTTTGCTGTGCAAAAACTTTTAAGTTTCATTAGGTCCCATTTGTATATTTTCATTTTCATTTCCATTACTCTATGAGGTGGATCAAAAAATATCTTGCGGGCTTCCGTGGTGGCGAAGTGGTTGAGAGTCTGCCTGCTGATGCTGGGGACACTGGTTCGTGCCCCAGTCCGGGAAGATCCCACATGCCATGGAGCGGCTGGACCCGTGACCCATGGCCACTGAGCCTTCGTGTCCGGAGCCTGCACTCCGCAGTGAGAGAGGCCACAACAGTGAGAGACCCACGTACCGCAAAAAAAAAAAAAAAAAAAAAAAAATCTTGCTGTGATTTATGTCAAAGAGTGTTCTTCCTATGTTTTCCTCTAACAGTTTTATAGTGTCCAGTGTTACATTTAGGTCTCTAATCCATTTTGAGTTTATTTTTGTTTATGGTGTTAGAGAGTGTTCTAATTCCATTCTTTTACATGTAGCTGTGCAGTTTTACCAGCACCAATTATTGAAGAGACTGTCTTTTCTCCATTGTATATCCTTGCTTCTTTTCTCATAGATTAGCTGACCATAGGTGCATGGGTTTATCTCTGAGCTTTCTATCTTGTTCCATTGATCTATATTTCTGTTTTTGTGCCAGTACCATATTGTCTTGATTACTGTGGCTTTGTGGTATAGTCTGAAGTCAGGGAGCGTGATTCCTCCAGCTCCATTTTTCGTTCTCAAGATTTCTTTGGCTGTTCGGGGTCTTTTGTGTTTCCATACAAATTGTGAAATTTTTTATTCTAGTTCTGTGAAAAATGCCATTGGTAGTTTGATAGGGATTGCATTGAATCTGTAGATTGCTTTGGATAGTACAGTCATTTTCCCAGTATTTATTCCTCCAGTCCAAGGACATGGTATATGTCTCCACCTGTTGGTATCATTTTTAATTTTTCATCAGTGTCTTATAGTTTTCTGCGTAGAGGTGTTTTGTCTCCCTAGGTAGGATTATTCCAAGGTATTTTATTCTTTTTGTTGCAGTGGTAAATGGGAGTGTTTCCTTAATTTCTCTTACAGATTTTTCATCATTAGTGTATCAGAATGCAAGAGATTTCTGTGAATTTATTTTGTATCCTGCTACTTTACCAGATTCACTGATTAGTTCTAATAGTTTTCTGGTAGCATCTTTAGGATTCTCTATGTATAGTATCATCTCATCTGCAAACAGTGAGTTTTACTTTTTCTTTTCCAATCTGTATTCCTTTTATTCCTTTTTCTTCTCTGATTGCTGTGGCTAGATCTTCCAAAACTATCTTGAATAATAGAGGTAAGAGTGGACATTTTTGTCTTGTTCCTGATCCTACAGGAGATGCTTTCAGTTTCTCACCATTGAGAATGTTGTTTGCTGTGGGTTTGTCGTATATGACCTTTATTATGTTGAGGTAGGTTCCCTCTATGCCCACTTTCTGGAGAGTTTTTATCATAAATCGGTGTTGAATTTTGTCAAAAGCTTTTTCTGCATCTACTGAGATGATAATATGGTTTTTCTTCTTCAGTTTGTTAATATGGTATATCACACTGAATGATATTGCGTATATTGAAGAATCCTTGCATACCTGAGATAAATCCTACTTGATCATGGTGTATGATCCTTTTAATGTGTTGTTGAATTCTGTTTGCTAGTATTTTGTTCAGGATTTTTGCATCTATATTAATCAGTGATATTGGTCTTTAATTTTCTTTTTTTGTAGTATCTTTGTCTGGTTTTGGTATCAGGGTGATGGTGGCCTCATAGAATGAGTTTGGGAGTATTCCTTCCTCTGCAGTTTTTTGGAAGAGTTTGAGAAGGATGGGTGTTAGCTCTTCTCTAATTGTTTGATAGAATTCACCTGTGAAGCCATCTGGTCCAGGACTTTTGTTTGTTGGAATATTTTTAATCATAGTTTCCATTTCATTACTTGTGATTGGTGTGTTTGTATTTTGTATTTCTTTCTGATTCAGTCTTGGAAGGTTATACCTTTCTAGGAATTTGTCCGTTTCCTCCAGGTTGTCCATTTCATTGGCATAGAGTTGCTTGTAGTAGTCTCTTAGGATGCTTTGTATTTCTGTGGTGTCCCTTGTAACTTCTCCTTTTTCGTTTTTAACTTTTTTGATTTGAGTCCTCTCCCTCTTTTTCTTGATGAATCTAGCTAATGGTTTTCAATATTGTTTATCTTCTCAAAGAAGCAGCTTTTAGTTTTATTGATCTTTTCTGTTGCTTTCTTCATTTCTATTTCATTTATCTCTGCTGTGATTTTTATGAGTTGTTTCCTTTTGCTAACTTCGGGTTTTTTTTTTTTTCTCTAGTTTCTTTAGGTGTAAGGTTAGATTGTTTATTTGAGACTTTTCTTTTTTCTTGAGGTAGGCTTGTAGAGTTATAAACTTCCCTCTTAGAACTGCTTTTGCTGCACCCCATAGGTTTCGATCATCATGTTTTCATTGTCATTTGTCTCTAGGTATTTTTTTATTTCCTCTTTGATTTCTTCAGTTATCTCTTGGTTATCTAGTAACGTATTGTTTAGCCTCCATGTGTTTGTGTTTTTGACATTTTTTTCCCTGTAATTCATTTCTAATCTCGTAGCGTTGTGGTCAGAAAAGATGCTTGATATGATGTCGACTTTCTTAAATTTACTGAGGCTTGATTTGTGAGCCAAGATGTGATCTATACTGGAGAATGTACCGTGCGCAGTTGAGAAGATATATTATCTGCTGTTTTTGGATGGAATGTTCTATAAATATCAATTAACTCTATCTGGTCTATTGTGTCTTTTAAAGCTTCTGTTTCCTTATTTATTTTTCATTTTGAGCGATATGTCCATTGGTGTAAGTGAGGTGTTAAGTTCCCCCTCTATTATTGTGTTACTGTCACTTTCTTCATTTATAGATGTTAGCAGTTGCCTTATGTATTGAGGTGCTCCTATGTTGGGTGCATATATGTTTATAATTGTTATATCTTTTTCTTGGATTGATCCCTTGATCATTATTTGGTGTCCTTCCTTCTCTATTGTAACATTCTTTATTTTAAAGTCTATTTAAATCTATATATTTAAATCTAAGTCTTTTTAAAAATAACTTATTTATTTTTGGCTGCATTGGGTCTTCGTTGGTGTGCATGGGCCTTCTCTAGTTGTGGAGAGTGTGGGCTACTCTTTGTTGCGGTGCACATGCTTATTGTGGTGGCTTCTCTTGTTGCGGAGCACAGGCTCTAGGCTCCCGGGTTTCATTAGTTGTGGCATGCGGGCTCAGTAGTTATGACACATGGGCTTAGTTGCTCTGGGTCATGTGGGATCTTCCCGGACCAGGGCTCGAACCCATGTTTCCTGCATTGGCAGGCAGATTTTTAACCACTGTGCCACCAGGGGTTAAAATCTGATGAGTATTGCTACACCAGTTTTCTTTTGATTTCCATTTGCATGGAATATCTTTTTCCATCCCCTCGCTTTCAGTCTGTATGTGTCCGTACGTCTGAAGTGGGTCTCTCGTAGACAGCATATATATGGGTCTTGTTTCTGTATCAATTCCGCCAATCTGTGTCTTTTGGTTGGAGCATGTAATCTATTCACGTTTAAGGTAATATCAATATGTATGTTCCCATTACCATTTTCTTAATTGTTACAGGTTTATTTTTGTAGGTCCTTTTCCTCTCTTGTGTTTCCCACATAGAGAAGTTCTTTTAGCATTTGTTGTAGAGCTGGTTTGGTGGTGCTGAACTCTCATAGCTTTTGCTTGTCTGTAAAGCTTTTGATTTTCTGTTGAATCTGAATGAGATCCTTGCCGGGTAGAGTACACTTGGTGTAGGTTCTTCCCTTTCATCATTTTAAGTATAACGTGCCAGTCCCTTCTGTCTTGTAGAGTTTCTGCTGAGAAATTAGCTGTTCCCTTGTCTTTTATTTGTCATTTTTCCCTTGTTGCTTTCAGTAATTTTTCGTTGTCTTTAATTTTTGTCAATTTGATTATTATGTGTCTCAGCATGTTTCTCCTTGGGTTTATCCTGTATGGGACTTGCTGTCCTTCCTGGACTTCGATGGCTATTTCCTTTCCCATGTTAGGGAAGTTTTCGAAGATAATCCCTTCAAATATTTTCTCATGTCCTTTCTCTCTCTCTTCTGTTTCTGGGACCCCTATAATGCGAATGTTATTGTGCTTAATATAGTCCCAGAGGTCTCTTAGGCTGTCTTCATTTTTCATTCTTTTTTCTTTTTTCTGTTCCGTGGAAGTGAATTCCACCATTCTGCCTCCAGGTCACTTATCCGTTCTTCTGCCTCAGTTATTCTGAGGTTGATTCCATCTTGTGTATTTTTCATTTCAGTTATTGTATTCTTCATCTCTGTTTGTTTGTTCTTTAAATCTTCTAGGTGTTTCTTTCTTAATTTTTCTAGGTGTTTGTTAAACATTTCTTGCATCTTCTCGATCTTTGTCCTCATTCTTTTTCCAAGGCCCTGGATCATTGTCACTATCATTGTTCTGAATTCTGAAACGTTTCCCTCTTGAATTTTTGGTCGATTTTCGACCTTTGATTTTTTTTTAGGGCAGGTTTCGTTTAGGGGCCTGAAATTATTGTTAATATTAAGTGAGCATTAGCGCTGGGTTTAAAGCTGCAGTTGTGGGAAACGGCCACAAGGTGGGAGCGTTTCTCCATTCCCAAATCTGGTTACGAGGGCAGTAGATCTTTCCTGGAAGTCGTGTTTCTAGGTTGTAAATTAGAATGGAATTTGTCAGGAAAAACCCCCATAAGTTTATGTCTCAGTGCTTATTGTTCGTTGTTTTAATGTATTTTTTCTAATCAGGGTAATGATTAGCATATTATTTGTTCTAAGTGTACACAGTCTGGTTCATTTGTACATTATATATATCTATTCAAGTACAGATCCTCTTTTCATGTAAATTAATACAGAGTGTTCAGTAGCCCTGCCTTGGTATGTGGTCGGTCTTTTTGATATATGTATTTTATATGTATTGGTATAGGTATGGTAATCATAATCTTTATTTATCCTTTCCTCCCACCTTTCCTTTTAGATAACCAGATTTGTTTTCTAAGTCTGTGAGTGTCTTCTCTGTGGAAATAAGTTCATTTGTGTCAGTTGTTAGATAACACCTATAAGTGATATGATATTTGTCTTTTCCTTTCCTCATGTTCTGTGATTATCTCTACGCCCATTTTGTGGTGCTGCAAAGAGCAGTGTTTCACTGTTTTCAATTGTTAATATTCCATTGTGTACATGGATCACTTCTTCTTGTGCATTCATCTGTTGACGGACATTTTGGTTGCTTCTGTTTCTTGGCTATTGTGAATATGGTTGCAGTGCAGTTTTGCCAGCCTGTGTCTTGTCATTTCTGGTCTTCTCAGGTGATAGGCCCAGCAGTGGGCCAGATGGATCGAATGATAGCTCAATTTTTACTTTAAAACGCAGCTTCTTTCTGTTCTCATTATTGGCTCTTACCACTTTACATCTCACCAGCAGCTAGAAGGTACACAGTTCTCTAAAACCTCTTCAGCATAGTTTTTGTAGACTTTTTGCTGATGGTCATTCGACTGGTGTGTGCTGAAACCTTTTTGTAGATTAGATTTGCACAAGTCTAATAATTCCTGATGTGGAGCTTTTAGCCATTTTCCTTTTTTAATTTTAAAATAGTGAGTAAAACTTAATTTTTCATATGATTTTCTTGAAAAATTTGCACTGTTTTGAGTTTTTTTGGCCATTCCCTCCCTCAGGACATTTTTTGAGGGCAAATGTCCTTTACAGCCCTGAGTCCTTGTGAATATTAAGTGACCCTTAGCTGTGGGTTTAAAGCCGCTGTTGCTGGAAATGGCCACAAGGCGGCAGCATTTCTACATTTACAACTCTGGGTGCATGGGCAAGAGAGCCTTTCTGGAAATCGTGTTAGTAGGCTGCAAATTAGAGTGGAATATGCCAAGTCAAACCTCCAACAGCTTATATCTCCTTAGTTCTTGTTTGTTTTTTAAATTTAATTTTTACTTTTTGTCAGAGCAAATTTGATAAAATATTGTGTTCTTTCTGGATGTACAGAATCTGGTTCATTATATCTATGTATCTATCTATTTATCTTTGTATCCTTTACCATGTAGGTTATTACAGAGTGTTGAGTAGACCTCTCTTGGTATTCCATAGGTCTTTGGTGATTATATGTTTCATATGTATTAGTATAGGGCTGTCACCCCCATATCCTAATTTATCCATTCCTCACACCTTTCCATTTGGTTAAACGTAATTTTGTTTTCTTAATCTATGAGTGTCCTTCTCTAGGAAATAAGTTCATGGGTATCAAGTTTTAGGTAACACCTATAAGTGATATCATAGGCTATCTGTATTTCGGTTTTTTTCTTACTTCAAGTTGTGTGATTAGACCCTTCTTTGTTGGTGAAAATGGCAGTGTTTCATTCTTTTCCATGGTTAATATTCCATTGTGTACATGGACCACTTCTTCTTTGTGCATTCATTTGTTGATGGAGATTTTGGTTGCTTCCAAGTTTTGGCTATGGTAAATATTGCTGCAGTGTAGGATTGTCAGCGTGTGTCTTTTTGATACTGGCCTTCTCAGGTGATGGCCCAGCCGTGAGCTAACCAGAACATAGGGTAGCTCAATTTTTACCTTTAAACGCACGTCCATTTTGTTCTCACTACTGGCTCTTACCATTTTACATCCCACCAGCAGGTAGAGGGTACACAGTTCTCTACAACCCTTTCAGAATTTATTGTTTGTAGTCTTTTTTGCTAATGATCATTTTGACTGTTGTGAGGTGTACGTTTTTGTAGATTGGATTTTCATGTCTTTATTACTTTTTGATGTTGAGCATTTTTCCCTGCCCCTTTTTGGTTAAAGAACAAAAAAAGAAAAGAAAAAATATGAGTAAAATATGCCTCTTGAAATTGTGTTCTTGAAAGGTTTCCCTCTTTTGCATTTTTTGGTGTGTTTTCGACCCCAGGAATTTTTTTGAGGGCAGGTGTGATTTACAGACCTGCAATCATTTTGTCTATTTTTTTTTTTTTTTTTTCTTTTTTTTTGTGGTACGCGGGCCTCTCACTGTTGTGGCCTCGCGGGCCTCTCACTGTTGTGGCCTCTCCCGTTGCGGAGCACAGGCTCCGGACGCGCAGGCTCAGCGGCCATGGCTCACGGGCCCAGCCGCTTCGCGGCATGTGGGATCTTCCCGGACCGGGGCACGAACCCGTGTCCCCTGCATCGGCAGGCGGACTCTCAACCACTGCGCCACCAGGGAAGCCCCATTTTGACTCTTAAGTGACCATTCGCACTGGGTTTAAACCTGCTGTTGCAGGAAACGGCTAAAACAGTGCAGCATTTCTCCATTCCCAAATCTGCTTACTAGGGCAACACAGCCTTCCTGGAAGCCTTGTTCCAAGGCTGTAAGTTAGAATGCAGTGTGGAGAAAGAACCCTCATCATTTTTTGCCTCATCACTTTTTGTTCATTTTTTTAAATTTAATTTTTATTTTTTATCACAGCATATTTGATTACAATATTTTGTTTGTTCTATGTGTGCAAGATGTATTTCTTTTACACATATACATGTATGTATTCATTCTTGGATCCATTTTTCATGTAGGTTATGAGACAATGTTGAGTAGTAGTCTTCTCTTGGTATTCCGTAGGTCTTTGGTGATTATAAATTTCACATGTGTTTGTATATCTTTGTTAACCCAAATATCCTAATGTATCCAGTCCTCACACCTTTCCATTTGGTTAACCATGTGTTTGTTTATTGAATCTGTGATTGCCTTTCTGTTTGGATATATCTTCATTGGTATCAATTCTTTGGTAATGCCTATAATTGATATCATAGGGTATGTGTCCTTCACTTTCTGACTTACTTCAAGTTGTGTGATTACCTCTAGACTCATCTGTGGTGCTGCAAACGGTATTGTTTCATTTTCTTCCTTGGCTAATATTACATCTGTACACGTACAAGGTGTTCTTTGTACATTGATTGGTTGATGGACTTTTTGGTCGGTTCAGTGTCTTGGTCGGTTCAGTGTCTTGGCTTTTGTAATTCTGCTGCAGTGCAGTATTGTTGCCTGTGTCTTTCCAATTCTGTCCTCTTAGGTTAAAGGGCCAAGAGTGGTACTGCTGAATCATATGGTAACTCAATTGTTTACCTTCTAAAGGCACCCCAATTCTGTTGTCCTTAGTGGCTGTTACCAGTTTACAACCCACTTAAATTTGAGGGTATGCATTTCTCTACACCCCTTCAGCATTTATTGTTTTTAATTTTTTACTGATGGTCATTCTGACCAGTGTGAGCTGATACCTTTTTGTGGTTGCATTTGCATATGTCTAATAATTACTTATATCAAACTTCTTGCCATGTCCTTTTTTTTTTTAAGAGTGAGTACAACTTACCTATACAAATTGTCTTTTTGAAGTATGTGCCATATTTTGAATTTTTTGGGCCATTACCTCTCTCAATACATTTTGAGGGCAGGTGTCATTTATAGCCCTGCAGTAATTGTGAATATGAACTGACCTTTAGCACAGTTTTTAAAGGTGCTTTTGTGGGTAACAGCCACAGGGCATCAGCATTTCCACATTCCCCACTCTGGTGGCTAGGGAAACAGACGCTTCTTGGAAGTAGTGTTCCTTGGTTGTAAATTAGAGTGGAATGTGTCCAAATAAACCCCCAAAGCTTATGTCTCCTTACTTATGTTTGTTTTTTATATTTAATTCATATTTTTATCAGAGTAATATTCCATTGTGTACATGGACCACTTCTTCTCTGTGGATTCATCTGCTGATGGACATTTTGGGTGTTCCAAATCTTGCCTAGGGTAAATAGTGCTGCAGTGTAGGATTGTCAGCCTGTGGCTTTTGATTCTGGTCTTTTCAGGTGATAGGGCCAGTAGTGGGCCTGCCAGGTCATATGGTAGCTCAATTTTACCTCTAAGCGCACCTCCTTTCTGTTCTCACTACTGGCTGTTACCAGTCGACATCCCACCAGCAGCTAGAGGGTACATAGTTCACTAAAACCCCTTGAGCATTTGTTGTTTAGAGATTTTTGCTTATGATAATTCTGACTGTTGTCAGGTAAAAGTTTTTGTAGATTGGATTTGCATGTCTTTATTAATTCCTGATGTTGAGCTTTCTCCATGGCCTTTTTTGTTAAACAAAAAAAAAAAGAAAGAAAAGAAAAAATGTGAGTTAAATATGCCTCTTGAAAGGTTGCCCTCTTTTGAATTTTTTCGTCAATATTTGAACCCAGGATTTTTTTTGAGGGCAGGTGTCATTTACAGAGCTGCAATTCTTGTGAATATTAAGTGACCCTTAGCAGTGTGATTAAAGCTGCTTTTTCAGGAAACGGTCAGCAGGCTGTGGCATTTCTCCATTTCTCCCCTCGCCTGTCCTTAAGTCCAGTCTCTACGTCTGCATCTTTATTCCTGTCCTGCCTCTACGTTCTTAATAAAATTTTTTTTTTTTTTTTAGATTCCACATATATGTGTTAGCATACGGTATTTGTTTTACTCTTTCTGATTACTTCACTCTGTATGACAGACTCTAGGTCCATCCACCCCACTACAAATAACTCAGTTTCGTTTCTTTTTATGGCTGAGTAATATTCCATTGTATATATGTGCCACGTCTTCTTTCTCCGTTCATCTGTCAATGGACACAGGTTGCTTCCATGCCCTGGCTATTATAAATAGAGCTGCAATGAACATTGTGGTACATGACTCTTTTTGAATTATGGTTTTCTCCAGGTATATGTCCAGTAGTGGGATTGCTGTGTTGTACAGTAGTTCTATTTTTAGTTTTTTTTCAGGAACCTCTATACTGTTCTCCATAGTGGATCTGTCAATTTACATTTCCACCAACAGTGCAATAGGGTTCCCTTTTCTCTACACCCTCTCCAGCATTTATTGTTTGTACATTTTTTCATGATCTCCATTCTGACTGGTGTGGGGAGATACCTAGTAGTTTTGATTTGTATTTCTGTAATGGTTAGTGCTGTTGAGCATTCTTTCATGTGTTTGTTGGCAGTCTGTATATCTTCTTTGGAGAAATGTCTATTTAGGTCTTCTGCCCATTTTCGGATTGGGTTTTCTGTTTTTTTGATATTGAGCAGCATGAGCTGCTTGTAAGTTTTGGAGATTAATCCTTTGTCAGTTGCTTCATTGGCAAATATTTTATCCCATTGTGAGGGTTGTCTTTTCATCTAGTTTATGATTTCCTTTGTTGTGCAAAAGCTTTTACGTTTCATTAGGTCTCATTTGTTTATTTTTGTTTTTATTTCCATTTCTCTAGGAGGTGGGTCAAAAAGGATCTTGATGTGATTTATGTCATAGAATGATATGCCTATGTTTTCCTCTAAGAGTTTTATAGTGTCTGATCTTACATTTAGATCTTGAATCCATTTTGAGTTTATTTTTGTGTATGGTGTTATGGAGTGTTCTAATTTCACTCTTTTACATGTGGCTGTCCAGTTTTCCCAGCCCCAGTTATTGAAGAGGCTGTCTTATCTCCATTGTATATTCTTGCCTCCTTTATCAAAAATAAGGTGACCGGGCTTCCCTGGTGGCGCAGTGGTTGAGAGTCCACCTGGCCTGCCAATGCAGGGGACACGGGTTTGTGCCCCAGTCCGGTAAGATCCCACATGCCGCGGAGTGGCTGGGCCCGTGAGCCATGGCCACTGAGCCTGTGTGTCTGGAGCCTGTGCTTCACAATAGGAGAGGCCACAACAGTGAGAGGCCCATGTGCCACAAATAATAATAATAAGGTGACCATATGTGTGTGGGTTTATCTCTGGGCTATCTATCCTGTTCCATTGATCTGCATTACTGTTTTTGTGCCAGTACCATACTGTCTTGATTGTAGTAGCTTTGTAGTATAGTTGGAAGTCAGGGAGGCTGATTCGTCTAGTTCTGTTTTTCTTTCTCAAGATTGCTTTGGTTATTCAGGGCGTTTCTTGTTTCCATACAAATTTTAAAAAATTTTGTTCTCATTCTGTGAACAATGTCATTGGTAATTTGATAGGGATTGCGTTGAATCTGTACATTGCCTTTGGTGAAGTAGTCATTTTGACAAGATTGATTCTTTCAGTCCAAGAACATAGTATATCTTTCCATCTGTTTGTGTCGTATTTGATTTCTTTCATCAGTATCTTATAGTTTTTGGAGTACAGGTTTTTGCCTTCTTAGATAGGTGTATTCCTAGGTATTTTATTATTTTTGATGTAATGATAAATGGCATTGTTTCTTTAATTTCTTTTCCTGATATTTCATCGTTAGTGTATAGAAATACAACAGATCTCTGTACTTTTTTTGTATCCTGCAACTTTACCGAATGCATTGATGAGCTGTAGCATTTCTCTGGTAGCAACTTTAGGATTTTCTATGTATAGTATCATGTCATCTATAAACAGTGACAGTTTTACTTCTTTTCTGATTTGTATTCCTTTTTTTTTTCTTATCTGATTGCCAAGGATACGATTTCCAAAAATATGTTGAATAATAGTGGAAAGAGTGGACATCTATGTCTTGTTCCTGATCTTAGAGGAAATGCTTTCAGTTTTTGAGAATGATGTTAGCTGTGGGTTTGTCATACATGACCTTTATTATGTTGAGGTAGGTTCCTTCTATGCCCGCTTTCAGGAGAGTTTTTATCATAAATGGGTGTTGAATTTTGTCAAAAGCTTTTTCTGCATCTATTGAGATGATCACATGGTTTTTATTCTTCAGTTTGTTGATGTAGTGAATCATGCTGAGTGATTTGCAGGTATTGAATAATATTTGCATCCCTGGGATAAATCCCACTTGGTCATGGTGTATGATCCTTTACATGTATTATTGGATTCAGTTTCCTAGTATTTTGTTGCACATTTTTGTATTTATGTTTATCAGTGATATTGGCTGATAATTTTCTTTTTCTGGGGAATCTTTGTCCGGTTTTGGTATCAGAGTGTTGGTGGCCTCATGGAATGAGGTTGGGAGTGTTCCTTCATCTGCAGGTTTTTAGAATAGTTTCAGAAGGACAGGTGTTAGCTCTTCTCTAAATTTTTTTTGAATTTTATTTATTTTTTTATACAGCAGGTCGTTATTAGTCATCAATTTTATACACATCAGTGTATACATGTCAATCCCAATTGCCCAATTCGTCCCACCACCACCCCTACCCCACCACTGCTTTCCCCCCTTGGTGTCCATACATTTTTTCTCTACATCTGTGTCTCAATTTCTGCCCTGCAAACCGGTTCATCTGTACCATTTTTCTAGGTTCCACACATATGTGTTAATATACGATATTTGTTTTTCTCTTTCTAACTTACTTCACTCTGTATGACAGTCTCTAGATCCATCCACGTCTCTACCCATGACCCAATTTTGTTCCTTTTTATGGCTGAGTAATATTCCATTGTATATACGTACCACTTCTTCTTTATCCATTCATATGTCGATGGGCGTTTTGGCTGCTTCCATGACCTGGCTATTGTAAAAAGTGCTGCAATGAACATTGAGGTGCCTGTGTCTTTTTGAACTATGGTTTTCTCTGGGTATATGCCCAGTAGTGGGGTTGCTGGATCATATGGTTATTCAATTTTTAGTTTTTTAAGGAACCTCCTTACTGTTCTCCATATTGGCTGTATCAATTTACATTCCCACCAACAGTGCAAGAGGGTTCCCTTTTCTCCACACTCCCACCAACATTTGTTGTTTGTACATTTTCTGATGATGCCCATTCTAACTGGTGTGAGGTGATACCTCATTGTAGTTTTGCTTTGCATTTCTCTAATAATTAGTGATGTTGGGCAGCTTTTTGTGTGCTTCTTGGCCACCTGTATGACTTCTTTGGAGAAATGTTTATTTAGGTCTTCTGCCCTTTTTTGGATTCGGTTGTTTGTTTTTATAATATTGAGCTGCATGAGCTGTTTATATATTTTGGAGATTAATCCTTTGTCGGTTGATTTGTTTGCAAATATTTTCTCCCATTCTGAGGGTTGTCTTTTCGTCTTGTTTATGGTTTCCTTTGCTGGGCAAAAGCTTTTAAGTTTCATTAGGTCCCATTTGTTTATTTTTGTTTTTATTTCCATTACTCTAAGAGGTGGATCAAAAAATATCTTGCTGTGATTTATGTCAAAGTGTGTTCTTCCTGTGTTTTCCTCTAAGAGTTTTATAGTGTCCGGTCTTACATTTAGGTCTCGAATCCATGTTGAGTTTATTTTTGTGTATGGTGTTAGGGAGTGTTCTAATTTCATTCTTTTACATGTAGCTGTCCAGTTTTCCCAGCACCACTTATTGAAGAGACTGTCTTTTCTCCATTGTATATGTTTGCCTCCTTTGTCATAGATTCGTTGACCATAGGTGCATGGGTTTATTTCTGGGCTTTCTATCTTGTTCCATTGATCTATGTTTCTGTTTTTGTGCCAGTACCATATTGTCTTGATTACTGTAGCTTTTAGTATAGTCTGAAGTCAGGGAGCCTGATTCCTCCAGCTCCGTTTTTTTCCCTTAAGACTGCTTTGTCTATTAGGGGTCTTTTGTGTCTCCATACAAATTTTAAGATGATTTGTTCTAGTTCCATAAAAAATGCCATTGGTAATTTGATAGGGATTGCATTGAACCTGTAGATTGCTTTGGGTAGTATATTCATTTTCACAGTATTGATTCGTCCAATCCAGGAACATGGTATATCTCTCCATCTGTTGGTATCATCTTTAATTTCGTTCATCAGTGTCTTATAGTTTTCTGCATACAGGCCTTTTGTCTCCCTAGGTAGGTTTATTCCTAGGTATTTTATTCTTTCCATTGCAATGGTAAATGGGAATGTTTCCATAATTTCTCTTTCAGATTTTTCATCATTAGTGTATAAGAATGCAAGAGATTTCTGCGCATTAATTTTGTTCCTGCAACTTTACCAAATCCATTGATTAGCTCTAGTAGTTTTCTGGTGGCATTTTTAGGATTCTCTATGTATAGTATCATCTCATCTGCAAACAGTGAGTTTTACTTCTTCTTTTCCAATTTGTATTCCTTTTATTCCTTTTTCTTCTCTGATTGCCATGGCTAGGACTTCTAAAACTAAGTTGAATAATAGTAGTGAGAGTGGACATCCTTGTCTCGTTCCTGATCTTAGAGGAAATGCTTTCAGTTTTTCACCATTGAGAATAATGTTTGCTGTGGATTTGTCCTATATGGCCTTAATTATGTTGAGGTAGGTTCCTTCTATCCCACTTTCTGGAGAGTTTTTATCATAAATGGGTGTTGACTTTTGTCAAAAGTTTTTTCTGTGTCTTTTGAGATGAACATATGGGTTTTATTCTTCAGTTTGTTAATATGGTGTATCATATTGATTGATTTGCGTATATTGAAGAATCCTTGCATCTCTGGGATAAATCCCACTTGATCATGGTGTATGATCCTTTTGATGTGTTGTTGGATTCTGTTTGCTAGTGTTTTGTTGAGGATTTTTGCATCTGTATTCATCAGTGATACTGGTCTGTAATTTTCTTTTTTGTATTATGTTTGTCTGGTTTTGGTATCAGGGTGATGGTGGCCTCATAGAATGAGTTTGGGAGTGTTCCTTCCTCTGCAATTTTTTGGAAGAGTTTGAGAAGGATGGGTGTTAGCTCTTCTCTAAATGTTTGATAGAATTCACCTGTGAAGCCATCTGGTCCAGGACTTTTGTTTCTTGGACTATTTTTAATCACAGTTTCAATTTCATTACTTGTGATTGGTCTGTTCATATTTTCTGTTTCTTCCTGGTTCAGTCTTGGAAGGTTATACCTTTCTAAGAATTTGTCCATTTCTTCCAGGCTGTCCACTTTATTGGCATAGAGTTGATTGTAGTTGTCTCTTAGTGTGCTTTTTATTTCTGCGTTTTCTGTTGTAACTTCTCCTTTTTCATTTTTAACTTTATTGATTTGAGTCCTCTCCCTCTTTTTCTTGTTGAGTCTGGCTAATGGTTTATCAATATTGTTTATCTTCTCAAAGAAGCATCTTTAATTTTATTGACCTTTGCTATTGTTTTCTTTGTTTCTATTTCATTTATTTCTGGTCTGATTTTTATGATTTCTTTCCTTCTGCTAACTTTGGGGGGTTTTTTGTTCTTTTTTCTCTAGTTCCTTTAGGTTTAAGTTAGATTGTTTATTTGAGATTTTTCTTGTTTCTTGAGGTAGGCTTGTATAGCTATAAACTTCCCTCTTAGAACTGCTTTTGCTGCATCCCATAGGTTTTGGATCATTGTGAAAAAAATTGTCATTTTTCTCTAGGTATTTTTAAATTTCCCCTTTGATTTCTTCAGTGATCCCTTGGTTATTTAGTAATGTATTGTTTACCCTCCATGTGTTTGTGTTTTTTACGTTTTTCTCCCTGTAATTCATTTCTAATCTCATAGCGTTTTGGTCAGAAAAGATGTTTGATATGATTTCCATTTTCTTAAATTTACTGAGGGTTGATTTGTGACCCAAGATGTGATCTATCATGGAGAATGTTCCGTGCGCACTTGAGCAGCAAGTGTAATCTGCTGTTTTTGGATGGAATGTCCTATAAATATCAATTAAATCTATCTGGTCTATTGTGTCATTTAAAGCTTCTGTTTCCTTATTTATTTTCATTTTGGATGTCTGTCTATTGTTGTAAGTGAGGTGTTAAAGTCCCCCACTATTATTGTGTTACTGTCCATTTCACCTTTTATGGCTGTTAGTATTTGCCTTATGTATTGAGGTGCTCCTGTGTTGGATGCATATATATTTCCAATTGTTGTATCTTCTTCTTGGACTGATCCCCTGATCGTGATGTAGGGTACTTCTTTGTCTCTTGTAACAGTCTTTATTTTAAAGTCTATTTTGTCTGATATGAGTATTGCTACTCCAGCTTTCTTTTGATTTCCATTTGTATGGAATACCTTCTTTCCATCCCCTCACTTTTAGTCTGTGTGTGTCCCTGGATCTAAAGTAGATAGCATATATACGGGTCTTGTTTTTGTATCCATTTCAGCCAGTCTGTGTCTTTTGGTTGAAGCATTTAATCCATTTATGTTTAAGGAAATTATCAGTATGTATGTTCTTATTGCCATTTTGTTAATTGTTTTGGATTTGTTTTTGCAGGTGTTTTTTCCTCCCTTCCTAATTTTTTCTCTTGTTTTGTGATTTGTTGACTAACTTTAGTGTTTGGATTCCTTTTTCTTTTGTGTGTGTGTATCTATTGTTGATTTTTGGTTTGCAGTTGCTATGAGGTTTTGATATAGCAGTGTATATATATAAACCAGATTCTTTTAAGTTGCTGGTCTTTTTATTTCAAGTGCATTTCCAATATCCTGCATTTGCGGTCTCCTCTTCTTAAAATTGCTGGTTTTAATATCAGATTTGTGTGCAGATGATTTCCCACCTTTACTGTATGGTTGCCTTTACCAGAGAGCTTTTCCATTTGTAATTTTCTTGTTTTTAGTTGTGGCCTCTTCTTTTCCACCTAGAGAAGTTCCTTTAGCATTTGTTGGAAAGCTAGTCTGATGCTGCTGAATTCTCTTAGCTTTTGCTTCTCTGAAGCTTTTGATTTCTCCATTGAATCTGAATGAGAGCCTTGCTGGGTAGAGTATTTTTGGTTATAGTTTCTTTCCTTTCATCACTTTAAATATATTATGTCTCTCCCTTCTGGCCTGCAGAGTTTCTGCTGAAAAATCAGCTGATAAACTTATGGGAGTTCCCTTGTATGTTATTTGCTATTTTTCTCTTTTTGCTTTTAATATTTTTTTGGTCTTTAATTTTTGTCAATTTGATTACTGTGTGTCTTGGCATGTTCTTCCTTGGATTTATCTTGCTTAGGACTCTGCACTTCCTGGACTTGGATGACTGTTTCCTTCACATATTAGGGAAATTTTCAACTATTATCTCATCACATATTTTCTCAGGTCCTTTCTCTCTTCTTCTGGGACCCCTATAATGTGAATGGTGGTGAGTTTAATTTTGTCTCAGAGGTCTCTTAGATTATCCTCATTTCTTTTCATTCTTTTTTCTTTATTCTGTTCCATGGCAGTTATTTCCAGCATTCTGTTTTTCAGTTCACTTATCTATTCTTCTGCCTCAGTTATTATGCTATTAATTACTTCTAGTGTATTTTTCATTTCAGTTATTGTATTGTTCATCTCTGTTTGTTTGTTCTTTAGTTCTTCTAGGTCTTTGTTAAACATTTCTTCTATCTTCTCCATCTGTGCCTCCATTCTTTTTCCAAGATCTTGGATCATCTTTACTATCATTACTCAGAATTCTTTTTCAGGTAGGGCCTGTCTCCACTTCAGTTATTTATTCTTCTGGGGTTTTATCTTGTTCCTTCATCTGAGACATATTCCTCTGCCATCTCATTTTGTCTAACTTTCTGTGATTGTGATTTCTGTTCTGCAGGCTGTGGGGTTGTAGTTCTTCTTGTTTCTGCTGTCTACCCTTTGGTGGATGAGGTGGTCTGAGAGGTTTCTGCAGGCTTCCTGGTGGGAGGGACTGGTACCTGCCCACTGGTGGGTGGAGCTAGGTCTTATCCCTCTGGTGGGCAGGGCTGTATCAGGGGGTGTCACTTATTGGGCAGCTGTGTGCTCAGGAAAACTTTAAACAGCCTGTCTACTGATGGGTGGGGCTGTGTTCCTGCCTTGTTGCTTGTTTGGCCTGAGGTGTCCCAGCACTGAGCCTACAGACTGTTGGGTGGGGCCAGGTCTTGGTGAGAAAATTGCACCCTCCCAAAGGGCTCACACCAATGACTACACCCCAGAACTGCTGCCACCAGTGTCCTTGTCCCCACAGTGAGCCATAGCTACCCCCTGCATCCATAGGACTCCCTCCAATACTAGCAGGTAGCTCTTGCCCAGTCTCTTGTGAGGTCACCACTTTTTTTCCTGGGCCCTGGTGCACATGAAACCCTGTGTGCAAACTCCACAAATGGTGTTTCTGTTTCCCCCAGTCCTGTGGGATTCCTGTGATCAAACCTCACTGGCCTTCAAAGACAGATTTTCTAGGGGCTTCTCCCATTGCCAGAACCCAAGCTAGGGAGCCTGACACAGGGCTCAGAACATTCACTTCTGTGAGAGGACTTCTGCTGTATAATTGTTTTCCAGTATTGCGGTCACCCACCTGGCATGTATGGGGTTTGATTTTATTGCAGTTGTGCCCCTCCTACCATCTTGTTGTGGCTTCTTTGCCTTTGGATGTAGGGTATCCTTTTTGGTAGGTTCCAGCATTTTTTTTTGTCAGTGGTTGCTCAGCAGTTAGTTTTGATTTTGGTGTTTCCATAAGAAGTCGTGAGCTCACATCCTTCTATTCTGCCATCCTATCTCCATTACTATGTTGAATAAAAGTGGTGAGAGTGGCCATCCTTGTCCTGTTCCTCATCTTAGAGGAGAAGCTTTCAGCTTTTCACCTTTGAGTATGATATTAGCTGTGGGCTTGTCATATATGGCCTTTATTTTTTGTTTTTTTATTGGTAGAATATAGTTTTCTATTGAAGTGTATTTGATTTACAATATTGTGTTCGTTTCTGCTGTACAGGAAAGGGATTCACTTATATACACACACACATATATATGTATACATATGTATATATACATATATATGTATGCATATATACTTTTTCATATTCTTTTCCATTATGGCTTATTACAGGATATTGAATATAGTTTCCTGTGCTATACAACAGGATTTTGTTTATCCATTCTATATATAATATTTTGCATCTGCTAATCCCAAACTCCTAATCCTACCATCCCCCAGTCCCTCCTCCCCCTTGGTAACCACAAGTCTGTTCTCTGTGTGTCTGTTTCTGTTTCATAGATAAGTTCATTTGTGTCATATTTTAGATTTCAGATATAAGTGATATCATATGGCATTAGTCTTTCTGATTTACTTTGCTTAGCATGATAATCTCTAAGTCTATCCATGTAGCTGCAAATGGCATTATTTCATTCTTTTTTATGGCTGACTAATATTCCATTGTGTGTGCATATAAATACATACATATATATATATATATCACATCTTTATCCATTCATCATTATTCATTATTGAGAAATAATGCTGCTATGAACATCAGGGTGCAAGTATCTCTTTGAATTATACTTTTGTCCTGATATATGCCTAGGAGTGGGATTGCTGGATCATATGGCAACTATATTTTTAGTATTTTGAGGAACCTCCATACTATTCTTTACAGTGGCTATACCAATTTACACTCCCACCCTGGTGTAGGAGGGTTCCCTTTTCTCCACACCCCCTCCAGCATTTTTAATGACTTTTTAAATGATGGCCATTCTGACAGGTGTGAGGTGGTACCTCACTGTAGTTTTGATTGCATTTCTCTAATATTTAGCAATATTGATCATCTTTTCATGTGCCTATTTGCCATCAGTATATGTTCTTTGGAGAAATGTCTATTTATGTCTTCTGCCCATGTTTTGATTGGGTTGTTCATTTGTTTGTTTGTTGATATTGTTGTATGAGCTGTTTGTATATTTTGGAAATTAAACCCTTGTCAGTCACATGGTTTGAAAATATTTTCTCCCAGTCTGTTTGTTGTCTTTTCATTTTGCTTATGGTCTCCTTTGCTGTGCAAAATCTTATAAGTTTGATTAGGTTCCATTTGTTTATTTTTGCTTTTATTTCCATTGTCTTTATAGACTGATCTAAGAAAACATTGGTACCATTTACGTCAGAGAATGTTTTACTTAAGTTCTCTTCTAGGAGTTTTATGCTCTCTTGCCTTATATTTAAGTCTTTAAGCCATTTTGAGTTTATTATTGTGTATGGTGTGAGGGTGTGTTCCAACTTCAATGATTTACATGCATCTGTCCAACTTTCCAAACACCACTTGCTGAAGAGACTATCTTTTCCCCATTTTATATTCCTGCTTCCTTTGTCGAAGTTTAATTGACTGTAGGTGTGTGGGTTTATTTCTGGGCTCTCTATTCTGTTCCTTTGATCCATATGTCTGTTTTTATGCCAGTACCATGATGTTTTGATTACTGTAGCTTTGTAGTATTGTGTGAAGTCTTGGAGGTTATGCCTCTTGCTTTGTTCTTCTTCCCAGACTGCTTTGGCAAGTCTGGGTCTTATATGGTTCCATATAAATTTTAGGATTATTTGTTCTAGTTCTGTGAAAAATGTCATGGGTAATGAATGTGATAGGAATTGCAATAAAACTGTAGATTTCTTTGGGTACTGTGGCCATTTTAACAATATTAATTCTTCCAATCCAAGAGCATGGGATATTTTTTCATTTCTTTAAATCATCTTCAATTTCCTTTATCAATATTTTATACTTCTCAGCATATAAATCTTCTATCTCCTTGGTCAGGCTTATTCCTGTTTGTTTGGGTTTTTTTGATGTGACTTTATTTCTTTTACTATTTTTTTTTAATTTTTTGCTGCATCAGGTCTTAGTTGCAGCGTGTGGAATCTTTTGTTGCAGCGCAGAGGCTCTTGCGGCACATGGGCTTCTCTCTAATTGTGGCACATGGGCTCAGTAGTTGCAGCCCGTGGGCTCAGTTGCCCAATGGCACATGGGATCTTAGTTCCCTGACCAGGGATCAAACCGACGTCCCCTGCATTGGAAGGTGGTTTGTTAACCACTGGACCACCAGGGAAATACCTTGATGTGACTTTAAAAGGGATTGTTTTTTCTGATATTTCATTGTTAGTGTAAACAAATGCAACCAATTTCTGTATGTTAATCTTGTATCCTGCTAAGTTGCTGAATTTGTTTTTATCAGTTATAGTAGTTTTTGTGTGGAGTCTCTAAGGTTTTTTTATGTTTAATATCATGTCATGCTATAATGACAATTCTTCCCTTCCAATTTGGATACTTTTAATTTCTTCTTCCTGTCTGATTGCTGTGGCTAGGACTTCCAGTACTATGTTGAATAGAAGGGGTGAGAATTGGCATCCTTTATCTTCTTCCAGAATTAGCAGGAAGGCTTTCAGCTCTTCACTGTTGAATATTATGTTGGCTCTGGGTTTGTCATAAATAGCTTTTATTATGTTGACAGATGTTCCCTCTATACCCACTTCAGTAAGAGTTTTTATCATGAGTGGATGTGAATTTTATCCAATGATTTTTCTGCATCTATTGAGGTGATCATGTGATTTTTATCTTTTCTTTTGTTGATGTGATGTATCACATTGATTTGCATATGTTGAACCATCCTTGAAACCCTGGAATGAATCCAGCTTGATCATGGTATATGATCCTTTTTATGTGTCGTTGGATTTGGTTTGCTAATATTTGTTGAGGACTTTTACATAAATATTCGCCAAAGATACTGGCCTGTAATTTTCTTTTTTGGCAGTGTCTTTGTCTGGTTTTGGTATCAGGGTGATGGTGGCTTCATAGAATGCCTTTGGGAGTGTTCCCTCCTCTTCAGCCTTTTGGAAGATTTTGAGAAGGATTGGTGTAAGTTCTTTGTATATTTGGTAGAATTCCCCAGTAAAGCCATCTGGTCCTGGACTTTTGTTTTCAGGGAGAGTGTTTTTGTTTGTTTGTGTAAATTACAGATTCTGTTTCACTTCTAGTGATTGATCTGTTCAAATTGTCTATTTCTTCTTGATTCAGCTTTGGTGGGCTGTATGTTTCTAGAAACTTGTCCTTTTCTACTAGGTTGTCCAATTTGTTGACATATAATTGTTCATAGTATTCTTTTATGGTTTTTTGTATTTCTGTGGTATTGGTTGTAATTTCTCCTCTGTCATTTCTTATAGTTTATTTGGGTCCTCTCTCTCCTACTTGGTGAGCCTGGCCAGAGGTTTGTGGATATTGTTTAACCCTTTTAAAGAACCAACTCTTGGTTTTTATTGGTTTTTTAAATCTCTATCTTATTTATTTCTTCTCTGATCTTTATTATTTCCTTCCTTCTGCTGACTTTAGGGTTTGACTGTTCTCTTTTTTGTAGTTCTTTTAGGTGGCAGGTTACATTGTTTGAGATTTTTTCCTTCTTTTGAGGAAGGCCTGTATCTCTCTGAACTTCCCTCTTAGGAAGGGAAGTTCATGTCTTAGGACTGCTTTTGCTGTATCCCATAGATTCTGTATGGTTGTGTTTTCATTGCCATTTGTCTCAAGGTATTTTTAAAATTTCCTCTTTGATTGCATTGTTGGCCCATTGGTTTTTTGGTAGCATGTTATTTCATCTCCATGTAATCTTTTTTCCCTTCTTTTCCTTGTTTGATTTCTAGTTTCATGCTGTTTTGGTCAGAAAAGCTTGAAATAATTTCCTCTTAAATTTGTTGAGGCTTGTTTTGTGCCCTAGTATGTGGTCAATCATAGAGAATGTTCCATGTGCACTTGAAAAGAATGTGTATTCTGCTTTAGTTGGATATAATGTGCTGAAAATATCAATTAAGTCTAACTGTTCTATTGTATCCTTTAAGATTTCTGTTGCCTATTGATTTTTCTGTCTAGAAGATCTGTCCATTGATGTGAGTGGAGTGTTAAAGCCTCCTAATGAGTGGAGTGTTAAAGCCTCCTAATATTATTTTATTCCTGTCAATTTCTCCCTTTATATCTGTTAGTATTTATGTATTTGGGTGCTCCTATATTGGGTGCATATATATTAACAAGTGTAATATCCTCTTCTTGATCCTTTTATCATTATATAGTGTCCTTCTATATCTTTTTTTGAGGTCTTTGTTTTTAACTCTGTCTTGTCTAATATGACCATTGCTACCCCACTTTCTTGTCATTTCCATTTGCATGAAATATCTTTTTTCCATACCCTCACTTTCAATCTATGTGTGTCCTTTGCCCTAAAGTGGGTCTCTTGTAGGCAGCATATTGTAGGCTCTTATTTTATTATCCAATATGCAACTCTGTGTCTTTTGACTGGTGTATTTAGTCCATTGACATATAAGGTAATTCTTGATAAATATGTATTTATTGTCATCTTAAAACTTGTTTTCCAGTTGATTTTGTATTTTTTCTTTGTTCCTTTTTCTTTTTGATTTTCCTATTGTGGTTTGATGGTTTTCTTTTGTATTAGGCTTGAGTACCTTTCTTTTTGGTTTTTGTGAATGTTTTTGATTTGTGGTTACTTTGGTTTTCAAGTATATTAACCCAAAACTCTTATCTATTTGCTTTAGACTGGTAGTCATATAGACTCAAACACATTCTAAAAAAATCTGTATTTTCTTACTCTCCTCCCCCATATTTTATTATTTTGATATCCTTTTTATATCTTCATGTTTATCCTTTTGCTGTTCATTGTGGTCATCACTTTCACACAAAAAATTTTTTATCTGTGTACTGGCTCTTTTAAGTGATTTACTTTCCAGTTGTGACTTTCTTTCCTATAGATTCTTGATTCATTTCTATTTAGAGAAAACATTTCTATATTTATTTCAGGATAGGTTTAGTATTGCTGTACACTTTTAGTTTTTCTTGTCTGAGATTCTTTCTCTCTCCTTCTATTCTAAATGATAATCTTGCAGGGAGAGTATCCTAGATTGCAGGTTTTTCCCTTCCAGGACTTTGAATATATCTTGCTACTCACTTCTGGCCTGCAGTGGTTCTGTAGAGAAATAAGCTGATAGCCTTATGGGGGTTCCCTTGTAATTAGCTCTTTGCTTTTCTCTTACCGCCTTTAGAATTCTCTCTTTATCTTTAACGGTTGCCATTTTAATGATGTCTTCATGTAGGTCTGTTTGGATTCATCTTCTTTGGGACCCTCTGTGCTTCCTGTATCTGGATATATGTTTCCTTCTTTAGCTTTGGGAAGTTTTCAGCCATAATTTCTTCAAATACATTTTTGATCCCCTTTTATCTTTGTTCTCCTTCTGAGATCCCTATTATGCATAGATTGGCACACTTTCTGTTATCCCATAGGTCTCTTATATTGCTTTCATTTTTTTTCTTTTGACTTTATTTCTGCTCTTCTGATTGGTTGGTTTCCATTGTTCTATCTTCCAGATTACTTATTTGTTCTTCTGCATTATTCAGTCTGCTGTTCATTGCCTTTAGCTCAGCTTTCATCTCAGCAAATGAGTTTTCTTATTTTTCTTGTTAGTTCTTTATAGTTTCTAGTTCCTTTTTATAGTAATCTGCATTTCTATCAATAGCCTTTCTTAATTCCTTATTTTTTTTATTTAGTTTTTATTTTGGCCATGCCACAAGGTTTGTGGAATCTCAGTTCCCCAACCAGGGATTGAACCTGGGCCATGGCAGTGAAAGTGCCGAATCCTAACAACTAGACCACCAGGGAACTCCCTCCTTGAGTATTTTCATTATCTCCTTTTTGAACTTGATGTCTATTAGACTGAAAATATCTGTTTAATTGTTTGTTCTTTCACAGAAATTCTCTTGATCTTTTAATTGGGAATGGTTCCTCTGCTTCTTCATTTTGTATCTCTTTCTCTGACTCTATGACTTTAGGAGAAAGTTATCTACTGTAGTCTTGAAGGGCTGTTATT
Source organism: Tursiops truncatus (assembly GCF_011762595.2). NCBI lineage: Eukaryota > Metazoa > Chordata > Mammalia > Artiodactyla > Delphinidae > Tursiops > Tursiops truncatus. The sequence continues at coordinate 94,298,604 of NC_047035.1, forward strand.
TGTGGGAGCATCCCTGTGTAGCCTGTGTGAGTTTAATATTTTTGGTGTGAGGGCTGTTTTTAGTATGGATGCCTGCCATGTCTTTCCTCAGTGTGTGCTGGCTGTTATCCCCTTGATAGGGGGTGAGACTGCTGTTGTGATGACCAGAGACTGCACTGGCTATTGAGCAGGGACTCCTCTTTCCTCTGTGGTTATCACAGCCCTGTTGGGAGCAGGGTCTGCTCCCTAGTTGTTGGAGTAGATGCCCCCAGATCCATTTCTGAGCTTCAGTATAAGGTAGGTGGGATCACAGTGCTCATGCTGGGAGAGGAGTCACTGAGTATTCCTCATATATGCTCTTTATTATGTTGAGGTTCATTTCCTCCATACCCACTATGTTGGGAGTTTTTATCATAAATGGATGTTGAATTTTGTTAAATGATTTTTCTGTATCTATTGAGATGATCATATGGTTTTTATCCTTTATTTTGTCAATGTGCTATATCACATTGACTGATTTGTGGATGTTGAGCAATCCTTGCATTCCTGAAGTAGATTCTACCTGATCATGTTGTATGATCCTTTAATGTATTGTTGAATTCAGTTTGTTAACATTTTGTTGAGGATTTTTGCAAGTAAGTTCATTAGGGATATTGACCTTTTAATATCCCTTTAATTTTCTTTTTCTTTGACATCCTTGTCTGGTTTTGGTATCAGGGTAATAATGCTGTCCTCATAAAATGAGTTTGGGAGAGTTCCTTCTTATTTTTTGCAAGAGTTTAAGAAATTGCTATTAATTCTTCCTTGGATATTTGGTGGATTTCTGGCCATAGGTTCTGGTTTGTTGTGAGGTTTTTGATAATTGATTCAACCTCGTTTCTAGTAATTGGTCTGTTCACATTTCCTAGTTCATCATAATTCAGTCTTTGTAGGTTGAATGTTTCTAGGAATTTCTCCATTTCTTCTAGGATGTCTAATTTTTCAACATTTAATTTTTCTTAGTGGTCTCTTTTGTTCCTTTGTAATTCTGTGTTATCAGTTGTAACTTTTATTTCTGATTTTGAGACTTTTTTTTTCTGATGAGTCTAGCTAAAGTTTTGTTGTATTTTATTTATCTTTTGAAAGAGCCAGGTTTTAGTTTCATTGATCTTCTCTCCTGTCTTTTTAGTCTCTATTTCATCTATTTCTCTTCTGATTATTTCCTTTCTTCTATTAACTTGAGGCTTCATTTGTTCTTTTTTTCTACTTTCCTAAGGTGTAAAGTTAGGTTGTTTATTTGAGATTTTTTGTTCGTTTGCTTCTTGATGTAGGCATTTATTGCTATGAAATTCTTAGAAATGCTTTTTCTATACCCCTTTTTTGTAGGTTGTCTTTTCATTTTCATTTGTCTCAAGGTATTTTTTGATTTCTAATTTGATTTCTTTGTTAACCCTTGGTTGTTCAGTAGCATGTTGTGTAATCTCCACATATTTGTGAATTTTCCAGTTTTCTTCTGTAATTTCTAGTTCCATACAATTGTGGTCAAAAAAAGATACATGTTATGACTTTAATTTTCTTAAATTTATTAAGACTTGTATTGTAGCCTAACATAGGCTCTATCCTAGAGAATGTTTCATGTGCACTTGAAAACAATGTGTATTCTGTTGCTTTGGGATGGAATTTCCTTTATATATCTGTTAAGTCCTTCTGGTTTAACATGTATTTTAAGGCTAATGTTTCCTTATTGATTTTCTGTCTAGATAATCTATCCATTGATGCAAGTGGGGTATTAAAATCCCCTACTATTATAGTATTGCTGTCTATTTCTTCCTTTAGGTCTGTTAATATTTGCTTTATATATTTAGGTACTCCTATGTTGGAGATTTATATATGTATAACACACGCAAATGTTATATCCTCTTGTTGAATTAACTTGTTTATCATCATGCAATGTCCCTTTGTCTCTTATTACAATCTTTATTTTAACATCTATTTTTGTCTGATGTAAGTATAGCTATCCTAGCTTTCATTTGGTTTCCACTCGCATGGAATATCTTTTTCCATCCCTGTACTTTCAGTCTATGTGTGTCCTTATATCTGAAATGAGGCTCTTACAGGCAGAATATAGATGGTTTTTTGGTTTTTTTATTCATTCAGTCACTCTGTGTCTCCTGAATGCAGACTTCAGGCCATTTACATCTAAAGTAATTATTTTTTAAATAATTTTTTTAGAAATATTTATTTGTTTATTTTTCTGCACCGGATCTTAGTTGCAGCATGTGGGATCTTCGTTGCTGTGTGTGGGATCTTTAGTTGCAACATGTGAACTCTTAGCTGTGGCATGTAGGATCTAGTTTTCTGACCAGGGATTGAACCTGGGCTCCCTGCTTTGGGAGCACGGAGTCTTAGCCCCTGGACCATCAGGGAAGTCCCTGAAGTAATTATTGATAGGTAGGTACATATTGCCATTTTGTTCATTGTTTTCTGGTCATTTTGTATTTCCTCTGTTCATTTCTTCTTCTTTTGCTCTTTTCCTTTGATGAATTCTGTAGTGATGTGTTTAGATTCCTTTCTCTTTTGTGTATTCACTATAGGTTTTTTGCTTTTTGGTTACAATGAGGCTTACATATAACAACTAATATTTATAATAGTCTATTTTACACTGATAACAACTTAAGTTTGAATGTATTCTAAAGTTCTAGATTTTTTTACTCTCTCCCCCAACATTTTATGTTTTTGACATCACATTTTATCTTTGTATCCCTTAACTAATTATTTTAGTTATAGTTTTGCTACTTGTTTTTTTACCTTCAAGCTTTATAAGTGATCTTATATCTACCACTTTTGCAATATTACTATATTCTGAATTTTACTATATATTAACCTTTACCAGTGAGATTTACACTTTCGTGTTACTAATTAGCACCATTTTCTTTCACCTTAAAGAATTTCCTTTAACATTTCTTATAAGGCCAGTTTTTGGTGATGAGCTCCGTTAGCATTTGCTTATCCAGAAAACTCTTTATCTTTCCTTCAATTCTGGATGATAACTTCCAACCAAGAATACTCTACCCAGCAATGTTATTGCCTTCAGAACTTTGAATATATTCTGCCTCTCGCTTCTGGCCAGCAGAATTCCTGCTGAAAAACCTTCTCTTAGTATTATGGGAGTTCCCTTGTATATAATAAGTTGTTTTTTCTCTTAATGCTTTTAAGATTCTCTTCTTGTATTTAGCTTTTGACATTTTAATTATAATGTGTCTTGTTGTAACTCTCTTTGGACTCATCTAATTTGGAAACTTTGGGCTTCCTGGATTGGATATGTTTCCTTCTTCAGGTTAGGGAAGTTTTCAGCCATTATTTCTTCAAATAGGGTTTCTGCCCCTTTCTCTTTATTTGGGATCCCTATAATGCAAATGTTGATCTGCTGATGTTGTCCCATAAGTTCCATAAGCCATTTTCACTTTTTTTCCCATTTTTCTTTTTTGCTCTAATTGAGTGAGTTCAACTGCTCTGTTTGAGTTCATTGATCCTTTCTTCTGCTTTATCTAGTCTGCTATTGAACCCTTCTAGTGTATTTTTCAACTCAGTTATTGTATTATTCAGCTCTGTGACTTCTGTTTGGTACTTTTTAATATTTTCTATCTCTTTGTATTTCTGTGTTCATTTCATTCTTCTCCGGAGTTCAGTGAGCATCTTTATAGCCGTTTTGAATTCTTTATCAGGTAAATCACTAATCTACATTTCATTAAGGACTTTTTCTGAGGTTTTATCTCATCCTTTCATTTGGAGCCTATTCCTCTGTTTCTCACTTTGCTTGACTCTCTGTGTTGGTTTCTGTGCATTAAGTACAACAGTCACCTCTTCTATTCTTGAAGGAGTAGCCTCATGTAGGAGATGAAAATTATGGTTCAACCCTGCCTAGCTCTTGGTGGTCTCTCACACCACTGTGATTGTCCAAGTAGCCTATTTTATTTTTAGCAGTTCCCAGTAGCTGAGAGTGTGCCAAGAACTATCAGTGCCCCAAAGGGGAGAATCACAGTCAGCACCTAGATTCAGGCTGATTGGAAGCCAGACCCTCAGGTGGTACGTTGAGACAATAATAATGCCTCTCAGGGATCCCTGTCCGTCAATGCCTGATATCCAGTGTCTTGAACCACTGTATTATATATTTTGTCTGTTTTTCTTTTTGGTTGTTTCAAGCAAGAGGGTACATCTAGAGCCTCGTACTGCTTTTACCTGACAGGGGAAGTTTTCTCCCTCCATTTGAAAGCTCTCACTCCCTCTGAGCATTTAGGCTTAAAGTATCCTGTCCTAGATGGGTAGCTTGGGGGAAGTTTTGCTTTAGGGACTGGGATAATAAAGTTTCTCACAAGCTTATTTCCTCTGGTTCTTCTTGCCATTGTGCATACTCTGACCTTCGTTACTTCAGAGCAATAGGTGTGTATATATAGCTTAAGTTAAATCATCCACCATGAAGTCCAAAGATCTACCTAATAATGTATGCCTACCATATGTTTCTGAGAGACTTCATGGGAATCTGTGAACAGGATTTAGATATCTGTAGAGCAATATTTACAATTCAATGTAGGGCTATGTGGGTGTGAACTCAGGAGTCTAACTAATTTGAATCCTTACACTACTGAGTTATACTTTTTAATTTCTCTCTCAACTTTTTTTACCTATAAAATAGGGATTTTGAAACCTTTATTTCTAACAATAGAAACCATACCTCATAGGTCTGTTTTGGGGGGTTAAGTGAGATAATCTATGTAAATTGCTTAGCCCAGGGCTAGTATGCAGTAAGTATTCAATAAATGATCACCACCATGCATCATCATTTTCCTGGAGGAAACAGCATCATAATTCCATCTCAGTCTCATCCAGTACTTTCAGTGGAGCTTAAGTATGTACATATTTAAGGTATAAAACATTAACTCATGCAAATTGAACTTTATATAAGCTATACCATCAGTCACAATAAAATTTTAATTATAGAAATAGCTTATAATGCTTATATAATCACAAAATAGAACTTCTGGTTTCAGACCCAACTTGTAAAGAGCTTGGAAATCATCATTCCTGTCCTTACCATAAGAAAAAATCCTGAACAAAATGAAAATCAACAGTTTTTCTTAGCTCAACCAGAGAACTGAAATCACAGGGAAAACTGCCCCTCCAAAAACTGAAAAGACAGGCAAATAGAATCACAGCTTACTGGGAGCAGAAGCTGCTACGGCCAGTCAGTGGTAGGAATACGAACTAGTTGACAAATTATTGGAGACTGAGTGTGGACCAGCTTGAGAGGTAAAAACTATTGGGGCCCAATCTTAGGGGACTTTTGTGGGGTTTACCCCCAGAAGTTCCACCAAGTTCTCAGTTCTCATGATAAGTAAAGAAACAAAAATAAGGGAATTCCCTAGTGGTCCAGTGGTTAGGACTCAATGCTTTCACTGCTGTGGCCCAGGTTCCCTGGTCTGGGAACTCAGATCCCACAAGACATGCAGTACAGAAAAAACAAAACAAAGGAAGAATTATACTGGACTTTTTTTTTCTTTCAGACACCATGCTAGCAAAAAGAGAGTGGTGTGAAATATTTAGTATTGAAAGGAAAAAAAACACCAACCTAGAATTCTGTATCCAATGAAATTAGCCTCTAAAACTAAAGAGGAAATGAAGACTTTTTCAGACAAGCCAAAACTGTAGGAATCTTTCACTAGCAGGCCTGCCTTGCAAGAAATGTTGAAAGTTCTTCAAGAGATAGAAAATGATATGGGTCAGAAATTCAGATCTACATAAAGAATGGAAGAGAATTGGAGAAGAAATAAATAAAGGTAAAATCTTACTTTTTATAATTGATTTCCATATGCAACTGTTCAAGGTAATAATAGGGGCAATGTATTGAAATGATGGATAAGGGAAATGAATGACAGCAATGTTATAGGATGGCAGGGAGGAACTGGGAACACTTATAATGTACCTGTACTACGTATGAAACAGTATGTTATCTGAAAGTAACTTAAATTGGTTGTAAATGTATAAGGCAAACTCTTGAGCAGTCACTTAAACTCCTTTTAAAGAAGTATAATAGATTTAGTAAGAAAAGATAAAGTGGAATCATAAAATTCTCAGCTAAAACCAGAGAAGGCAGAAAAAGAGGAAGATTTTTAAAAGTACAATAAAGAGAAAACAGTTATAGTTGTATTAATATATACCATGTTCGTATCAATAATCACTTCAAATGTAAATGGTCTAAATACACCAGTAAAAGAGACAGTTAGCTAGGATTTAAAAAAAAAAAAAACCCAAGACCCAACACCTACTTTAATTCTAGACGCAGATTAAAAGTAAAGAAATGGAGAAAGATAAACTATGCTAACACAAATCAAAAGAAAACTAAAGTAGCTATATTAATTTCAGATAAAGCAGACTTCATAACAAGTAAAATGATGAGGGATAAAAAGGAGCATTACATGATAAAGGAGTCAATTCTCCAAAAAGACATACAATCCTTAACATGTCTGCACCCAACAGCAGAGCATCAAAATACATGAGGCAAAAACTAATAGAAGTGCAAGGAGAAACTGATAAAGCAAATACTATAGTTGGAGACTTCAACACCCCTTTATCAGTAATTGACAGAAAATCAGTAAGGATATAATTGAACTTAACAGCACCATCAATCAACTGGATCTAATTGTTAGATGACATATTCTATAAATATCAACAGCAGAATACACATTCTCCTCAAGCTCATAAGGGATATTTACCAAGATAGACCCAAATTCTGGGCCATAAGGCATGCCTTAATAAATTTTAAAGTATAGAGATCATACAAAGTATGTTCCCAGGCCAAAACAGAATTAAACTAAAATCAGTAACAGAAAGATAGATAGCTGGAAAGTTCTAAAATATTTGAAATTAAACAATACACTTTGAAATAACACATGGGTTAAAGAAGTGTCAAGAGAAAGTTAAAAATATTTTCAACTAAATGAAATACAATCTATCAACTTGTGGGATGCAGCAAAAGCAGTACTTATGTGCATTCAGTACTATGAATTTTCCTATATTAGAAAAGAAGATCTAAAATCAATTATCTAAGTTTCCACCTTAGGAAACTACAAAAAGAAGAGCAAGTCAAAAGTAGAAGAAAAGAAAGAAAAATTAGAGCATAAATTAATGAAATTTTATAAAAAGAAATCAATAGAGAAAAATAAACAAAACCAAAAGCTGAATGAATGAAATTGATAAACCTGTAGCCAGGCTAACCAAAAAAATAAAAGAAAATACAAAGCAGTAATATTGGAAATGAAAGAGGTGTCATCACTACTGATCTTATGTACATTAAAAGGATAAAAAAAGGTTTGCATTTCTCTAATAATTAGTGATGTTGCACATCTTTTCATGTGCCTCTTGGCCATCTGTATATCTTCTTTGGAGAAATGTCTATTTAGGGTCTTCCGCACACTTGTTGATTTGGTTGGTTGGTTGGGTTTTTTTTTTTGATATTGAGCTGCATGAGCTGTTTGTATATTTTGGAGATTAATCCTTTGTCCATTGATTCGTTCGCTAATATTTTCTCCCATTCTGAGGGTTGTCTTTTCGTCTTGTTTATGGTTTCCCTTGCTGTGCAAAAGCTTTTAAGTTTCATTAGGTCCCATTTGTTTATTTTTGTTTTTATTTCCATTACTCTAGAAGGTGGGTCAAAAAAGATCTTGATGTGATTTATGTCAAAGAGTGTTCTTCCTAACCTAGAGACTGTCACACAGAGTGAAGTAAGTCAGAAAGAGAAAAACAAATATTGTATATTAACGCATATATGTGGAATCTAGAAAAATGTACAGGTGATCGGGTTTGCAAGGCATAAATAAAGACACAGATGTAGAGAACAAACGTATGGACACCAAGGGGGGGAAGGGGATGAGGGATGAATTGGGAGATTGGGATTGACATATACACTAATATGTATAATAGATAACTATTGAGAACCTGCTGTATAGCACAGGGAACTCTACTTCACTGTACAGTAGAAACTAACAAAACATTGTAAAACAACCATACCCCCCCCAAAAAAAAGATAAAAAGGAATATTGTGAATAACCTATACTCACCAATTTCATAAATGAAATGGACCAGTTCCTTAAAAGATATGATGTACCAAAACTCACAGAAGAAGAAACAAGTACCTTAATAGTACACAGGGGACTTTCATGGAAATGAGACTATTCTGTATGACTCTGTAATGGTGGATACATGATATTATACACTTGTCAAAACCCACAGAACTGTACAATACCATGGGTGAAGCTTAATATAATTCACGGACTTTAGTTAATAATGCATCAATACTGGTTCATTAATTGTAACAAATATATCACGGGTGAAGCTTAATATAATTCACGTATTTCAGTTAATAATGCATCAATACTGGTTCATTAATTGTAACAAATATATCACACTAGTGGAAAATGTTAAGGGGAACTGGGGGAGGGGGTAAATGGAAACTGTAGTATTGGCTCAATTTTTTTTGTAAACCTAAAATTGTTCTTATAAAGTCTATTAACTTTTAAAAACCATACAAATTAGGGTGACACACGGCAGACTTCTATAAAACACACAAATTTAGCGTGACACATGGCAGACTGCTATAAAACAATAGCTCAAAGCAGTTGGCAGCTATCATAACACCTTCGAATTTCAGCTTCAAAATTCTATTATCTTGGGGAGATCAAGACGGTGGAGTAGAAGAATGAGGAGCTCACCTCCCCCTCACAAACACATCAAAAATACATCTACATGTGGAACAATGATCACAGAATACCAACTGAAAGCTGGCAGAAGATCTATTATACAACCAAAGCTGCAAGAAATATCCCCATGTAACAGGGTAGCACAAAAGGAGAAAAGAAAAAAACGAAACGGGATGGGACCTGCATCCCTGGAATACAGCTGTGAAATAGGAAAGGTTCTCTCACCCTGTGAACCTCTTTCACAGCAGCTAGGTGATAAAACCTGGGTTTCAGCAGACAGACCTGGGGAGAGGACTCAGTATGGCTGCGTGGGGACAACCCGAAAGGCCTGGAGTATGGACTGGGGCATCACGAGGGGTAAACGCAGGCCAAAGCACAGGTCTGCCACAGGAGCCCTATTATCAGAGTGCAAAGCAGGGGTGTGGTTCTGCCACAGGAGACTCACTGTCAGCATGTTCATGGTGAAGCGCAGCTCCAGCCAAAGGGGCTTTGGAGTACATTCACGCCAGAAGTGGGTCTGACATCCAAGCTGATTGTGAGCGCTCTGCAGAGGGGTCTGATCCAAGGGCAGTGGACTTTGTGGGCATGCACACCAAGTGGCGGGTGGCTTCACACATCACACGTCCCAGTGGACAGCCCCTGGTGGGGGAATATGCAGTTATGCTCCAATAAATTGGACAACCTAGAAGAAATGGACAGGTTTCTAGAAATATACAGCCTGCCAAAATTGAGTCATGAAGAAACAGAAAATTTAAACAGACCAATCACTAGAAGCGAAATAGAATCTGTTATTAAAAAAAACACAAAAACTCCCTGTAAACAAAAGTCCAGGAGCAGATGGCTTCAATGGAGAATTCCACTGATCATACAAAGAACATATACCGATCCTTCTCAAACTCTTCTGAAAGATTACAGAGAAGGGAATACTCCCAAAGTCATTCTGTGAAGCCACCATCACCCTGATACCAAAATCAGACAAAGACACTACAAAAATAAAAATTACAGACCAATATCTTTGGTGATATAGATGCAGAAATCCTCAACAAAATATTAGTAAACCGAATCCAAGAGCACATATAAAGGATCATACACCATGATCAAGTTGGATTCATTCCAGGGTCACAAGGATGGTTCAACATATGCAAATCTATCAATGTGATACACCACACTAACAAAAGAAAAGACAAAAACACATGATCATCTCAATAGATGCAGAAAAAGCATTGGATAAAATTCAACATCCTTCATAATAAGAAAACTCTCATCAAAGAGGGTAGAGAGGAAACATCTGAGCACAATAAAAGCCATCTATGACAAAGCCACGGTCCACTAATACTTAATACTAATCCTAAATGGTGAACTGTGAAAAGCGGAAAGCCTTCCTGCTAATTCTGGAAGAAGATGAGGATACCCACTATGACCGCTTTTTTTTTTAATTGGAGTGTAGTTGGTTTACAATGTTGTGTTAGTTTCAGGTGTGCAGTAAAGTGAATCAGTTATACATATACATACATCCACTCTTTTTTAGATTCTTTTCCCATATAGGCCATTACAGAGTATTGAGTTCCCTGTGCTATACTGTAGGTCCTTGTTGGCTATATATTTTATATATAGTAGTGCATGTATATACCAATCCCAACCTTCCAGTTTATCCCTACCACCCCCACCCTGGTAACCATAAGTTTGTTTCTACATCTGTAACTCTAGTTCTGTTTTGTAAATAAGTTCATTTGTACCCTTTCTCTAGATTTCACATATAAGCAGTATCATATGATGTCTTTCTGACTTCCTCAGTATGACAATCTCTAGGTCCATCCATGTTGCTGCAAATGGCATTACTTCATTCGTTTTTATGGCTGAGTAATATTCTGTTGTATATGTGTATCACATATTTATCCATTCCTCTGTTGATGGACATTTAGGTGGCTTCCATGTCCTGGTTATTGTAAATAGTGCTGCAATGAGCATTGGGGTGCATGTATATTTTCAAGTTATGGTTTTCTCCTAATATATGCCCAGGAGTGAGATTGCTAGATCATATAGTAGCTCTATTTTTAGTTTTTAAAGGAACCACCATACAGCTCTCCATAGTGGCTGTACCAGTTTACATTCCCACCAACGGTGTAGGAGGGTTCCCTTTACTCCACACCCTCTCCAGCATTTATTGTTTGTAGATTTTTTGATGATGGCCATTCTGACCAGTGTGAGGTGATACCTCACTGTAGTTTTGATTTGCATTTCTCTAATAATTAGTGATGTCGAGCATCTTTTCATGTGTTTGTTGGTCATCTATATGTCTTCTTTGGTGAAATGTCTGTTTAGGTCGTCCACCCATTTTTTTGATTGGGTTGGGTTTTTTGATATTGAGCCGCATGAGCTATTTGTATATTTTGGAGATTAATCCCTTGTCAGTTGCTTTGGTTGCAAATATTTTCTCCCATTTTGAGGGTTGTCTTTTCATTGTAAGTTTAATTAGATCCCATTTATTATTTTTTTAAATTATTCTAGGAGGTGGATCAAAAAAGATCTTGCTACAATTTATGTAAAAAAGTGTTCTGGGCTTCCCTGGTGGCGCAGTGGTTGAGAGTCTGCCTGCCGATGCAGGGGACGTGGGTTCATGCCCCGGTCTGGGCGGATCCCGCATGCTGCGGAGCGGCTGGGCCCGTGAGCCATGGCTACTGAGCCTGCGCGTCCAGAGCCTGTGCTCTGCAGTAGGAGAGGCCACAACAGTGAGAGGCCTGTGTACCGCAAAAAAAAAAAAAAAAAAAAAAGTGTTCTGCCTATAGTACTCCGAGTTTTATAGTGTCTAGCCTTACATTTAGGTCTTTAATCCATTTTGAGTTTATTTTTGTGTATGGTGTTAGGGAGTGTTCTAATTTCATTCTTTTACATGTAGCTGTCCAGTTTTCCTAGCACTGTTTATTGAAGAGACTGTCTTTTCTCCATTGTATATTCTTGCCTCCTTTGTCATAGATTAGGTGACCATAGGTGTGTGGGTTTATCTCTGGACTTTGTATCCTGCTCCGTTGATCTATATTTGTTTTTGTGCCAATACCACTCTGTTTTGGTTACTGTAGTTTTGTAGTATAGTCTGAAGTCAGGTAGCCTGATTCCGCCAGCTCCATTTTTCTTTCTCAAGATTGCTTTGGCAATTCGGGGTCTTTCTGTGTTTCCATACAAATTGTAAAAAATTTTTGTTCTAATTCTGTGAAAAATGCCAGTGGTAATTTGATAGGGATTGCATTGAATCTACAGATTGCTTTGGGTAGTAGAGTCATTTTCACAATACTGATTCTCCCAATCCAAGAACATAGTATATCTCTCCATCTGTTCGTGTCATCTTTGATTTCTATCATCAGTATCTTATAGTTTTCTGAGTACAGCTCTTTTCCCTTCTTAGGTAGGTTTAATCCTAGGTATTGTGTTCTTTTTGATGTGATGGTAAAGGGGACTGTTTCCTTGATTTCTCTTTCTGATCTTTTATTGTTAGTGTATAGGAATGCAAGAGATTTCTGTGCATTAATTTTGTATCCTGCAACTTTACCTAACGCATTCATGAGCTCTAGCAGTTTTCTGGTAGCATCTTTAGGATTTTCTATCTATAGTATCATGTCATCTGCAAACAGTGACAGTTTTACTTCTTCTTTTCTGATTTGGATTCCTTTTATTTCTTTTTCTTATTTGATTGCTGTGGCTAGGATTTCCAAAACTATGTTGAATAACAGTGGCGAGAGTGGACAGCCTTGTCTTGTTCCTGATCTTGGAGGAAATGCTTTCAGTTTTTCACAATTGAGAATGATGTTAGCTGTGGGTTTGTCATACATGGCCTTTATTATGTTGAGGTAGGTTCCTTCTACGCTCACTTTCTGGAGAGTTTTTATAAATGGCTGTTGAATTTTGTCAAAAGCTTTTTCTGCATCTATTTTGATGATCATATGGTTTTTATTCTTCAATTTTTTGATGTGGTGAATCAAACTGATTTGCGAATATTGAAAAATACTTGCGTCCCTGGGATAAATACCACTTGATCATGGCACTCTCACCACTTTTATCCAATATAGTACTGGAAGTCCTAGCCACAGCAATCAGAAAAGAAAAAGAAAAGGTATTCAAGTTGGAAGGGAAGAGGTAAAATTGTCATTATATGCAGATGATATGATACTCTAGGGTTTGTCTTTAGGGTTTTCTATATAAAGACTCCACACAAGATCTATTAGAGTAAATGAATCCAGCAAGGTAGCAGGATACAAGATTAATATACAGCAATCTGTTGCATTTCTTTACACTAGCAATAAAGTATTAGAGACAAAGTAAAAAATAAAGGATTTTTAAATGTTTTTTACTGATGTGTTAAAAATCACATTTTTAACGTGATTTTAAAAATTTTTTTAATTTTTAAATTATTTTTTACTGATGTGTTAAAAATCACATCAAGAAAAATCTAGGAATAAACGTAACCAAGGAGATGAAAGACCTATAAGCTAAGAATTACAAAATATTGATAAAGGAAACTGAAGATGATTCAAAGAAGTGGGAAAATGTCCCATGCTCTTGGATTAGAATTAATATTGTTAAAAACGGCCATACTACCCAAAGAAATCTACAGATTCAATGCAATCCCTATCATATTATCCATGACATTTTTTACAGAACTAGAACAAATGATCCTAAAATTTATATGGAACCATAAAAGACCCAGACTTGCCAAAGCAGTCTGCGAAGAAGAACAAAGCAGGAGGCATAACCCTCCCAGACTTCAGACAGTACAACAAAGCTACAGTAATCAAAACACCATGGTATTGGCATAAAAACAGACATATGGATCAATGGTCAATTAATCTTTGACAAAAGAGACAAGGATATACAATGGAGAAAAGATAGTCTCTTCAGCAAGTGGTACAGAGAAAGCTGGACAACTGCTTGTAAATCAATGAAGTTGGAACACACCCTCACAGTGTACACAAAAATAAACCCGAAATGGCTTAAAGACTTAAAACAAGACAGCATAAAAATCCTAGATGAGAACAAGGCAAAACATTCTCTGACATAAATCGTAGCAATATTTTCTTAGATCCATCTCCAAAGGCAAAAGAAATAAAAGCAAAAATAACCAAATAGGAACTAATGAAACTTAAAAGCTTTTGCACAGCAAAGGAAACCATAGACAAAATGAAAAGACAACCTTCAGAATGGGAGAAAATATTTGCGAACCATGTGACCCACAAGGGATTAATTTCCATAATATACGAACAGCCCATACAACTGAATATCCAAAAAGAAACCCAATCAAAAAATGGGCAGAAGACCTAAACAGACATTTCACCAAAGAAGACATAGAGATGACCAACAAACACATGAGAAGATACTCACTATCACTAATTATTAGAGAAATGCAAGTCAAAACCACATGAGGTATCAATTTACACCCGTTTGAATGGCCATCATATAAAAATCTATGAACCTACTGTATAGCACAGGGAACTCTACTCAGTACTCTGTAATGACCTATACGGGAAAAGAATCTAAAGAGTGGATATATGTATATGTATAACTGATTCACTTTGCTGTACAGCAGAAACTAACACAATGTTGTAAATCAACTATACTCCAATAAAAATAAAAATCTATGAATAACAAATGCTGGAGAGGATGTGGAGAAAAGGGAACCTTCCTACCCTCTTGGTGGGAATGTAAATTGGTGCAGCCACTATGGAGAACAGCATGGAGGTTCTTCAAAATAAAAATAGATTTATCATATGATCCTGCAATCCCACTCCTGGGCATATATCCGGAAAAAATGAAAACTCTAATTCGAAAAGATACATGAACCCCAACATTCAAAGTAGCACTGTTTTCAACAGCCAAGACATGGAAGCAACCCTAAGTGTCCATCAACAGATGAATGGATAAAGAAGGTGTGGTATATATACACAATGGAATACTACTCAGCCATTAAAAAGAATGAAATACTGCCATTTGCAGCAACATGGAGAGGCCTCAAGATTATCATACTAAGTAAGCCAGACAGAGAAAGACAAATATATGATATCATTTATATGTGGAATCTAAAAAAAATAATACAAATGAACTTATTTACAAAACAGAAACAGACCCACAGACATAGAAACAAGCTTACGGTTACCAAAGGGGAAAGGTGGCATGGGGGATAAATCAGGAGTATGGGATTAACAGATACCCACCCCTATATATAAAACAGATAAACAATAGGATTTACTGTATATGACAGGGAACTATATTCAGTATCTTGTAATAACCTATAATGGAAAAGAATCAGAAAAAAAATGTAACTGAATCACTTTTCTGTACACCTGAAAGTAACACAATATTGTAAACCAACTACAGTTTTTGAAAAAATTCTATTATCTTGCAGATTCTAAATCAGCTGGTACTGTTTTAGTATAATACATGGAATGATGGAGAGAATGCAACATCTATAGATTACTGTATACAGAGCTGTGGTAAGTGTCTGTATATATTTACAATTTTTGTCTAACTTGTGTTCCTATGTATTCAGGCATCCTCCCTCCTCCTCTTTTCTTCACCATTCCACATAAGCACCATTCCCAGCTCAGCTCCTTCACCAGTGTGGGTGCCAAAATCCACTCTCAGTTCAATAAACAAGAAGGTACAGTGGAGTTAGTTCTTACCCAACTAAATCCCAACATTGTGTACCTTCTGTCTGGTCACCCCTGTATCCCGTTTCCTTGAAGGGCTTCTGATATAGAAGGTACTCATAAATATTTGAGTAAATGAATGAACTGCCTAATACCTTAAGAATTCTCTCACAGGTAAGCATTTTATCAAAGTTAAAATTATCGCAACTGTTAAAAATATTATCAAAGAATGCCAGACCAAACTGAGGTAAAACTCTAACAAATAACATTTATTTTTCTTTTACATATGTATTTCACAGCCCAAACATCACATTGCCTTCAGAGAAAGGTGCTCTTATGCCATTATATTTTACTATATACCGCACAGGCATTAAACATTCTCATTAACGTGATGAGACAATTTGCTGGTAAACATTTAAACACAGACATTGGTTTCAATATTTCAAGAACGTATTTTTGGTCATAACCAAGAAGTACATCAAAATATGACAACACTGGCTAACACTTTTCAAGCAAATAATATTTAACTCTGCATAGTTTATACAATAGGCTGTGGTAATAAATAATATCACCAATCTCATCAACTATTAACTGGCCACAAAAAGCCTAACATTCATTTTAATTATGATATGAAATGCTCTACTGGTGTAGGTTCAACATAGCCTTAAAATATTGTGGGTGTTTTAACCCTGAATACATGAAAAGAAAAAGTACTAAACTGGACTAAAAAAGAAGTACTAACTTGGTATGTTTTGGTTAACTACCAATATGTCATGTCCACATATTACATTCCTAACATGAAGGCAAATATTTAAATAGAAAATCTAGCAGTCCAAAAAACGTGAATGTGCAAATTGTGAGGAAAACATTGCATTTAAATTTGCACTCATTTGCAAATTACAGTACTAGATCAGTATAAACACTAACAGGAAAAATATTCAGCAGGAAAGAATGGGAACGACCTCTCACAGCAGAGAACTAGTCACTATGCGCTGCTTCAAAGTGTGCTTACACGCTGCTTACAGTGTGTTTCTGGTGTCCTGAAGCTTCTAACTCCTTATGACTATTCTTCATTCAACAAAGGAGACTGCAGGCATGCTTCAATCAGTGGTAAGAATAGGAAGAAAAACCTGAAACAGCAACATTTTCTTCCTTGATTTGGTGTAAAGGTCCTTCTCATTATTATAACTAACTTACTTATATGCTAACTTCTAACCTCAAATGTTTTCTGAATCAGGTTTGCTAAATGCTGTAAAGAATAGCTACCCTTCATACAGTACTAGGTTTTGTTTTATTTAAGTATGTCGGCATGATAAAAGGTACACATGCACAGTCATTCTACCAGCCCATATACGCAAAACTCAGCCTAAAACTCAGCTTGGATCAGATTCAAATTCTACACAGAGATTCTCTGTATTGTTTTCAATGGGTTAACAACTGCTTGGAAAGCAGAAATGCCTAATAATTTCTGCAGTGTGTTTTTCAATTGAAATGTTTATAAAAATAAAGCCCCAATCTTTAAGTCTATAGAATGTCAAGAATGCTATGAGGGATGTTAAAAGCACTGGGCAAAACCCTCGTCTTCAGCGTCCCATCTGCCCCACAGGAGAAGATCCGGTTGCCCTGGGTGATGTCGATCTGCATGACTCCAGCCCCAAGGTTTCTGAATATGGACTGTTTAGCGTGTTCATTTTTAAATGAATGAAGTAGGCCATGGCCTGTCAACCTCCAAACCTAGTTTAAAGAAAAAGTGTAAGTCATTTAAAAAATAGAGAAAGAGACGAAAAACTTTTAAAAACATGGCCTTCACCTCTGTTCTCCCAGCCCAACTGATCTCATTAAAGCCCAACTTTCCTGTCCACTACCTCTTTTCTAACAGTTTACCTAATTGGAAATAATACCATTCACAGGGCTCATTTACCATCCTTACACTTCCCTGTACCTTCTTTCAAATTCCTCTCTTCACACATCCTCTTGTTTCATAACCCCATCTCTAATTCAATTAAATATTTCAGTTAATTCAGTTAAATACATTCCTAATGCTAAGTTAGGCCCTGGGACAATATAAAAGGCTTCTTTGGAGACCTCAACTGTACAAAACAGAGTCAGGTACTGGAGGCAGAGGTGGGAAGAAGGGAGGGGGATGATGTGAGAAACCAAATTCATGTCATCAAAAACTCAATGCATTAATTAAAAACTCATACACTTACTCAAAGAGAGTTCTTTAAAGCTTTTTAATGACCTGAGTCATTAAATCAATTTAATCAATTTAATACTGAATTTGATTTAATACTGAAATTGATTATCTGGTTTTCTAGATCCTAACAATTTAGAAAGAACCACACAGAAGTAAGGGAGGAAGCAATATTTGCACGAAGAGGGTGGTGAGTTTTTTGGTTTGGTTCCCCCTCCCCGATCAATCTTGACAGCAGGTAAAGATAATATTTAGCACATTCCAACCTCTTGTACTGACTTACCTTTATGTTACCTTCTGCTGAACCTGTAGTAAAATATTCCTCACAGGGATCGAGAGCCAGTGCCTTAACTGCAGAGTCATGTGCCTGGAATGTGTGAATTAGCTGTCTCTGCCTGATGTCAAAAATGCAGATGTAGCCTTTCCTGCCCCCAGATATTAGGAGTTGCTGTTTTGGCGCGTACTGAAGTACCGTGGCACCATGATCATGACATGTGAAACCTGAAGAAAACCATCAAGAGCCTTTGCCAAATGATGTCTACCTTAGCACTTCTGGTAATATTTAAATGCACATTTAAGTAATACAGAAATTACTGTCACATTTTCCTTTCTAATTTCTATAATCATGATCAAAGTATTAAAAAAGATGGCAAGCAATAACAGAAAAAAACATACATAATCTCAGTATGAAAACACACACCCATATACACAGGAAGTTTAAACTTTATGCCCAAACTAAGTTATACTGTCTCACAAGAATGTAGAAGCAAAAGTGCAGAGGAGAACAAGTTTCTCAGTGATACTCAATGTCTTCATTAATACCCACCAATAACAAACAAGTATTTACCCTTTCCCAGTTCCTGCCCATACATAAAACCTCATCAAAAGTTCTTCACAGGGAAATATATTTAATATCCTGAGATAAACCATAATGGAAAAGAATATGAAAAAGAATATATGTATAACTGAATCACTTTGCTATAAAGCAGAAATTAACACAGCATTGTAAATCAACTATACTTCAATAAAATATATATATTTTTAAAGTCCTTCTCAGCTAAGTAAATGAAACTACACTAGTGTGAAAATTACCAGCCCCAAGTTAAGGAGTTAACCTTCCCAGGACTCTCTGCATTCTAATGTGATTAACACCTTAAACTAATATGTGGCAAATCTTTAAGAGATGTTAATAATTATTTGCCAAAAACAAAGAATTTTGCAATCAAAACTGGGAAATAACTACACCTTTCAAAATACACGTCAGCATAGTAAAAGACTCAAATCTGTTTTGGTTTTTTTTTGTTTTTTTTTTAACAAAGTCCTCCTAGCTATGTTTACCCAAACTTACTGGAGCTTTGAGCACTTGGTGGCATTATGTGAAAGAGTGATCTTTAGGACAGCGATGTGGAAAACACTGTCTTGAAAGGAATAATGTTTAAACGGCATTATTCAGATTTCTAATCATAAGGCTGACTTTTAGTTTACAGTCAGATTTAATTCTCTGACATACGACCTCATTTCTGTTGAGCTCAAGGAATACTTTGCAACTGATTTCTTCAGCAGCCTTGTTAGTAGTGCCACTCTCCATACCATATTTTCTGAATGGAATACAACACAAAGATTATTCTAGGCTAGCTGGGTTTCTGTGACCATATATATTTACCTCAGCAAGGTAGCCAGATATTCTAGTTAACTTTTAGAATTTTATTCACTCCTCCATTTTTAACCCGTGAATAAACACGCACTGGATTTACTGGTTAAAATAAGACCAGGAAAGCATTCTTTCACAGTGTACTGAAAATCAAAGACTTAGCTCACTCACCATGAATGAGGCTGTTTCCGGGTGATATCAATGTGTCCCAGAGGCATACATTTCTAATAAAGAAACAGTAACAAAAACACATCATAAACAAATTGTTCTAAGTCATCACTGGGATAAACTGTGTCTTTACATCAAATATTTTTACTGATTGAATCTTATGTTGTTTTGTTCACTCACATTTATAAAGCAGTGATTCTCAACTAGGATGAGGGTAGAGGTTGGGACTGGGGATATATCTCTTCCAAGAGTTTATCCTTTTCAAACTACAGGGTCTGTCTCACATGGTCCCACCTGACTCTGCTCCATCTCATCCCCCGGCCCTATCTCTTTTCCATTATCACTCCACGGAAAATGAGACATGATTTCCTGAGTAGAAGAGATGCTTCTATATCCTTGGGGGTAAACACTGCAGGGAAATGAGAGGTGTTATTCATGGGCACATGTTGCCAATGAAAACAATCTGAGGCAAAGAAAATGTTGAGAATGATGGCTACAGAGCCTCAAAAACTTGACAGTATTAACAGCAATAAAAAAAAATAGCTTTAACATAAAAATTCCACATACTTTTTAGTAGATTACTTTAGGAGTAATTCTGGTCTTTCTCTTTTTGGTAAGGAAAACTACTTGAAGAATTATGTAACAAAGTTTTTGTATTCCTGAGGTGGAAAAACCTGAATAGAAATCCATACTTTCTAGCAAGAATACCTTTCTGCCTAAAATATGCTTATTTCTTTTTTGCATCTCTGTCAACCTACCTATTGTCATTGGACTGTCCAGATGTGGCAACTAGACTTGAAGAGGTAACAAATGCAAAGTCACTTGTGGCTTTACTGTGGCACTGCCAACTCTATGGGAACAAAGTGCAAGCTGATGTTATCTCAAAATCCAGTAAAATGTGGTACAGTACACACACACAGCTCTGCTAATCATATACTACATGCATGACCTAAGAACACTTTTTAAAATCGAGAATAAAGAATAAGTGATAAGAGGATTAGCTGTCATATGCATGTTACTTGGCTAATACCCAATAATTTTTTAAAACTGGAAGAGTTGGCAGAAACATGGAATTAAAGATTATGTAACAAAGGAATAAAACACGAAGTACATGAACTTAACCTTCCAGCGTCACCGTGCCCCCGACCCTCCAAGTGCAGACATGCTTTTCTGCATCACCACGTGTTCTAACATGATTTGGATTAATGGATGAAGTGGCCTATTGGGATTGGTTATTTTATAATCTAATAAGAAACATTCTGGAGCAAACTGGCATACATGGAACCTGTCTGGTTCTTAATACAGTACCTAAAACGAATCACTATAAAACTCTATCACTAAGAAGTCAGAGATTTCAAAACAGATAAAAGTGTTATAAAAATGTATCCTGAATAAGACCACACACAGAGAAGGCCCCTAAAAATTTCAAATATAATGGTCACCCTTCAAGCTGTGAAAAGCAAGTTTTTTGCGTTTTAGTCATTTCAGTCTAAAACTAGGGCAATGATGGTGCTGGGCCGTGGCTGCGGGACAGAGTGGTCCCTTTCCCAACAGATCCACCAATGGGACTCGCTGTCTGAAACAAACACTTCACAAACAAAGTGGCCTCCATATGTGCTCTGCGAATGCTGAGTGATACTTACCATGTAAGGTTTGGGATTTGATGCAGTTTGGTTTACTTGCCAGATACTCAGAAAACCCTCTCCGTCTGCGACACCACACTGTAAGAATGGCGTAAATATTAAACACAGCTTCTGAGTAGCCATATCGAAGGTAAAATCATTTATGAAATGGAGAGTCACTCAGTCCCCACTTAACCAACATTCTGCCTATACCTATGCTCCTGCTGCTGTAGTTCTCAAGAAAGCCCAAGTACTGTAAATAACCTGCCACCTTTTAAATTCTTTTCCATGCCTATTTCACTGTTTTCCTCCAAACTTCTGTAGCAGAACTTAGTAAGAAATTGGAAGGTTGCTCTTAGATGCCTGACTCTGCACACAGGCACCATCAATGCACTCAACAGAAACAGAATTCTTTACCCTCACAGAATATGTAGTATCTGTAAGTAGATGATTAATTAATCCACACAAAATTCTGTGGATTTATGCTTTTCTTGAGAGCCAAGGGGCTATATAAACAGACACCATCAGACTGCCTGCTCAACTCAAATCCAGAGCGACTGAATTTGTTTTTAAGTCTAGTTTTACTAGCTATTTACTCATAAATATCTGCAGTTCTTTTTGGACAAGTTTAGCAGTAACCCCCAGGAACTAACCTTGTTGCCTTGTGAATTGAAATATAATCTGGTAACTCTTGCATTGCCAGCTTGGCGGAAACAGACAAGCTGCTGAGGTCTTGTCCATTCAAACATTCGTACACTGCCATCCTGAGCACCTGTAAGATCTGAGACGCAAAAGGAAAAGCAAAAAATAAGAAACAAAGCTGAAGAAAGAGTTCCAACATTTCCCATTCTATAAGCCAACTTCAAAATGATAGAGATCACTTGCAGTCCTTTGATCATAAATAAAATACTCACAGTATTGATGGACTGGGTGTGAGGTCATTCTCTTAACATTATGTAGATTCCTTTTCATAAGCTTTAAAAGAAGATAAAAATGAATTTCTTTTGCATCACAGAAGACATAAGGAAGGATATGATTCAGGCCAACTCTAATTCTGATAACAGTTATTCTCTTACACTGGATTATTACTAAAATAAACCCTGTTGTGGATTTTCTGACCCACTAAATATACGGCGCTTGTCTAACAGTCTGGGAAAGCACAGTCACTTACTGGCGTGCCCTGGTCTGTGTGGACTGTGAGGATACCAAGCTGCTTCATCTAGTTGTAAAGGGAGCTCTCCTCCAAGTGCCCCTCCCTAAGGACAGTCAGGAGTATCTCCAGATTCTTCAGAGCAGAACATGAGAATGGGACCCCTTTAACTACAGTGACTAACAACAATGTTATTGATGGCATTTTTCAAACACTTAGAGTAGACATGAATTCCTCTCTAGCTCTGCTTTACCACTTTGTGCCTCTCAGTTTGCTCATCTATAAAATGAAAACCACTTAGTGTTGTTATAAGAAAAAGCATGCACCTGACATAAAGAAACCCACAGCATGCTAGCTATCATTATTATGGTATACTAACTGGTCGCTGCCTCTGATCTTCAGCATCATTCCTATGTCAAAGTGATTTCAACCTATTTTTGAGCGAGTCCATATCCAGAAACCATACCTAATAGTAAATAACATACCACACTAGCTCCAATGCTAGTCTGTCCACTGCCCAGCCACGGCAGAGATGAAGATGGATGCACCTGACTTGCTGAATGGGATGTTGCACTGGGTTGATACAGAGTTGTAGTGGAACCACGATAATCAATATCATCTGAACTGTGGAAAACATTCATGTGTTACTGTGACAGTTCCATTTTCTCAACACATATTCCAATTACAGAGCTTTTTATCTATCTGAAGGACAGTCTTTATTTTTAAAAAAAAGTATCAATATCCATAATAAAAACGTAGGTACAAGTCCTAATCATCACCAGTTTTAGTACTGGTTAACTTTTTCCCCTTAGGCAAAATATAAGTTTAGTCTAATGTTTGGGAGAATTTTATTGCTGCACAAATTAGAACAAATGTTTGAAGTATTTAACACAGATTTTCTTTTTATCCTGTATAGAAAAAGACTGTATGTTCTCTTCAAGTACAGAGACCCCATTTATAAGATTCAAACATTTTAAAGAAACTGGAGTTAAAAGTTTTCTTAAACTTAGGTGCTAATTATCACATTAAATGTTAAAGTAATTTTTATGATGGGCCATATCATATTACATGGTTACATCTACTCTGAAGTGTGACTGAAACCTAGTTGTATTATATACCAATGAGACAGAAACAGAAATGAGGGAGGCCATCATGGCACCACTCCCAGAACATAAAATTTCCGAGAGTCTGGAGAAAAGCAAGAGGGACGGAAAACATGGAGGAGAAACCCCCAAATAGGAAAGCATTACTGCACTCTTGGTGCAGTGTCCATAGTTTTACTGAAAAGTAAAGTTGGCTACATTTTTATCTGAAAAACAGGTGTGCTTATAGAGAGATAATCAAGAAGAAACACTGAAAATTACTCAGTAAATGTGACTCATCAATCAGTCTAATTAATATATTAGTGTATTCTGCTTTTTATGGTAATTATCCAGATCAGCTGAATTTATTGAATATTGTGTAACTTCTGACATTTCTTTGGGGTTAAATGTCAAAGTGGCAGTTGTTAGCATTAGGCTCTGGTGTCGGGGATTATTCTGACTCAAACATTATGAATAATTCAGGGTCTAATGGAAGAAGTAGGAGTAATTTGTACACTGATGTAAGCAGAGCCCTTTATTGGCAGCTAAACCAATTATGTTTGTCTCCTCACCAAAGAAATACATAGTTTTCAAGACAACTGAAATCAAGTGCATAACCACTTAATAGGTTCTTTTTGAAGAAAACTACATTTAAAATTGATTACATAAGGCAAGCAAACCTTTTGGATTCTCTGTCATATTCTTCTCCAATCCATATGTATGACTGACAGGCCAGAAGAGAAGTAATATCGAGTTCTTGTACATCATGCGTTGAAGCCAAAACAATTTCATTACAGTTTGCCTGTAAAGCAAACGCAAAGTCAATAATTTAAGCAATTTCACTAAAACAAAGTACTACATTCTTTATAATTACTGAAGATTTTACCTTATTAACAGAAAATGCCATGATCATATCTGACTCCTTATGAATGATTTTTGCCTTTCCTCCTGGATAGCCCAGATCTGCTTCAACCTACAAGACATTCGTCAGCAGTTTTAGTTGTCGCAGCACAGCTCCATACAGATATATGTACATCCCACAAAACTTAAAAGAAGAAGAAAATGTAGCAGTAGCAGCAGCAGCAAGAAAAAAAGTACCAGTAATTTTAGCGTGTTGAAAATTAGCTGTGGAATTAGCTTAGATTCTCTGATGCCCTGTAATCACCCCAATTACAAAAATTTCCATTGTGATTACAGGATACTGAGTAACTGTCACAAAAGATAGCTCACATAATTTTCATTAGTATTTATAACAGTAATGTCTCTTATCTCTTCCAAAAGTGCACAAAGATACAGCAGTAACAATGTGAGAGAAAAAGACACAATCAGAAAGACAAAGGAGTCACATAAGAAGTGAAATATTTTTAAATAAGGGTGATGAGATAGGAATAAGAAGTTGGATACAAGAACAGTTAGAAGGTAATGAAGGAGGGCTTCCCTGGTGGCGCAGTGGTTAAGAATCCACCTGCCAATGCAGGGGACACGGGTTCACGCCCCAGTCCGGGAAGATCCCACACGCTGTGGAGCACCTAAGCCCGTGCGCCACAACTACTAAGCTTGTGCTCTAGAGCCTGCAAGCCACAACTACTAAGCCCGCGTGCCTAGAGCCCGTTCTCCGCAACAAGAGAAGCCACCACAATGAGAAGCCTGCGCACCGCGACTAGAGAAAGCCCGCACGCAGCAACTAAGACCCAATGCAGCCATAAATAAATAAATATTTTTTAATTAAAAAAAAAAGTAATGAAGGAGATTGATGAGAGGAAGGTGTAATGCTCAGAGTTGAAGGTGATGGGGAGAAAAGAAGAGGCAGAATCAAGAAAGAGGCAAGATAAAACAATCATGTTTAAGAACAGATGGGGAAAAGGGACAGAACTGAAGATCGAAAAGGAAGCAAGAAAGAGAAGAACCAATGGCAAGAAAGATCAAGCTGGACACAGTGGAGCATCTCCTACCCTGTGCCAGTGAGGTGTGTGGGAGCAGTGAGCACTCTGACTAGTTAGCCAGCTGGGCAGGTCATGGTTAGTATCAGAGATGAGGGGTTAGCTCCTTGAATTTTAAAGAATGAGCTAAATTCGAGAGCATGGAATACTACCTTGATGTGGCAATCTTCTGCTATGCAGTTTTGTTTGACCTGCTCCACATGTTCTTCTATAGACTAAACAACACCACACCGTCACAAACACAAAACACATGCATGAAACGGAATTATAAAAGAAATGAAAGTTTTCAAACTGAAATGGTTGCTCCATCACTTAAAGATGGTAAAAATGAATTTGCAAGCTTTAAAATGAATTTAAAAGCACATCAAGAAAAAAATTAAACTGAGTAAAATGTGATGTCATCAGAAAAAACAACACAAAGCAAAACAGGCAAAATTAATGTATTACATATATAAAAGCAATTTCAAAATAAAAATTCATTATTTGTATGTCAGTTATGTAACTTGGAAGTTCTAACTTAAACTCTAGTCTCTACAAATAAAACCTACTTGTATAAGCAGATGTATCCTCTACTACATAGATTCCTAACCTATAGGGGTTTATTTCAAATAAATAAAAACTATTTTTTTCTAAACACAGATTAAAAGTACTGATAATTATTTCACTCTTACTCATAAGGAATATATCCATGAAGAGACAGTCAAGGGTTAAAATTCACATCAACCATTACACTATACATAATCTTACGATTTTCTCCTTATAAGTAAATGTTTGATGAGATGAGGCATGGGAAAGAAATCACACAAATAACTTGCTCCTGGTTCATGACAGGGCCATTAGGAATGGCTATAATCAGAAATATCATTTCTGCTGTGCTGTGGAAACCTCTGAAGGTTTGATCAGAGCAATATATTCCTACCAATACTTCCTGAAGTGCCTGCTTCTCTTTCAGCCAACAGGACCCAATTCTCCATGCCTTGTGCAACTGCTCAAGGGCTGCTGCAGCTGACACTGAAGGAATGGTACAAGTGTGCAAGGGCCAACTCAGCAAAAGTCAAACTGCAGAAGAACCTATTTGCCTTTAATCAAGTGGCTAAGTTTGCCACATTTTATCCATTTCACAAAAAGCTGTTTTGTGGAATAGTCTTCTCTAACATACTCAGTAAAAATACCTTCTTCTGAATACACCTAAAATTTCAGCATTTCTCAGAATTTTAGTTTTATTAGGTAATTTTAAAAAATTAGCCAATTTTAGCATTCTTAGGATTATTTTGCCAGTTTTGCTAATTAATCAATTCACTGAATTTACCAAATTTATTGACCACCAATATCCTATTTAACAATCTAAAAAGATAAAACACTCTTATTAGATGGGTAGTTTTAATAAATTCTGCATATTTCTGAACTAAGTGACCAATTTTACTTTGCCTCAAGAGCTTTCACATTGTTTTCATAATTTTTTTTCGTAAATGAAAACCATTTTTCAGCAGATAATGTGCTATTCAATACAGTAGCCACTAAACACATATGGCTTTAAATTTAAATTAAACAAAATAAAAAATTCAGTTCCTCAGTCACATTAGCCCACTTCAAGTGCTCAATAACCACATGTGGCTGGTGACTACTATACTGTACAGAACAGACATAAATTTCCATTATCAACAGAAAGTTTTATTGGACTGCATGCAACAAGATATTAATTTCATTCAATAATTTAAAATTCAAAGGTACAAAAGGGTACATGATAAAAATTCTTCCATCCAAACTCCCAGCCATGTACTTCCCTTCCTGGAGCCAACCAACGCTTACACAGCATTTTAAGAAATGTTCAGTTTATCTCTGTCCCACCTCCCTGTACATGGAGAGCCTCTTCGGGTAGAAAAATAGAAAAGAACACACAGCTTGGGCTGCTGATCCCAAGAGCACAGAAATGGAGGTGCATAAAGAAGGGGAGGTAAGGGGCAGAATCGGGGAGAAACTTGCTTAAGGAAGAGGGAAACGAGAAAGGAGACAACAGATCCTCAAGAGCAAGACAAGAGTCTGAGGGTCCCAGCAACCCAGACCCAGTCTTTCTATAGCACTCTGAGGCTCTGACAAGCTAACAAAACAAAACTGCTAGAAACCTTATGAATAATTAAAGCATATCACTGTGTTTAGTAATTTGAAGAACTAACAACTCAGAAAATTGATCCTTCAATGAACTCTCTTTCTGTGAATAACAGAGCCCTAAGTGAGCAAGTATCTTTTATCTTAAATCTATTTCTTAGATTTCTATATCTTATTTTATAGAACTCAGTATCACTATAGGAAATGCAGTAAGCAATGTATTAAACGAAAGAGGAAATGAATTTGGCTCTTAGTCCCCTAACAAAACCCTACATCAATCATTTCAATACCACTGGGGTCTTTTCCTATCAAATAAGCTTATAAGACACAAAAGAATCTCTATAGTTCATTCCTCTAATTCCTCACATAAGTACATAATTTTTAAATCTACAGAAAAAAATAAATGACTGTTCACAGGACTGCCCACAATGACCATCCAGGTAAGTGGGTGAGTAGTGGAAAGAAAAGAACGAATCTGATCGGTTCTGCTGCCCTAGGTATGGAGAACATTTGAGAAGCAGTTCTATATGCAACCTTGGGAAATTGAGCCACATAGACTGTCCCTCTCGGTTTTCACTTTTCTAAGTGAAATATAATTAATTTTTCTTTTCTCATAGTTTTTGTTGCCAATCTTTAATCACATCTGACACTCTACTCTGAACACTACTCTCCAAACTGCTCATTACCTCATTAAATAGCCAAATGGACTGAAATGCTTATATATAAAACATCTGTGTACCCCTCATTTTATAATGAAGAGATCGTTTTAAGTTCTAAAGTGTGACTCTCTCAAATTCATGATTCTTCTTGAACCCTGTACGGCATTACATTATTAACTTACGTTTAGCTTAAAAATCACCATGCAATGTAGAATCTCTGCCTCACTTTGTAAATGCAATCAATCTTCCTTCATCTCATATTTGGTGTTTCTGTAGTTTAATCTGTCTCACAAAATTATTCTACAGTTTATGCTGTTCATTTCTAAATGCTAAATAAATAAAAATGCTTTTAAAGGGTTATGCTGTATTTTCATTTAAATGATATTCAGAGAATCATAACATAGAGTATACTCATTTATATACTAAATTCCCCAAACCATCCCTCACAATGTTTATTACATGTAAAGGCCCAAAGGCAAATATTATAAAGGACATAACCACTTTCACCTGACTATACAGGATTTGTCGAAAGACCTATGTTGTTTCATTGTTATGAAATAAAAATTGTACGTTTTTATCTTAAAAAAAATTCTCTGTAGTTTGATAAACTATTACCTATGATGTATGAAAGATAATAAGTTCCAACCAAAAGTAAATTTCAAATAAATCAAGCTGGCTTCATTAGAAACGTTAAAGAAAACAAATGAAAATTAAAAGAGAATATTTTTTTCTAAAATACCTCACTCTGCTTTCTTTTCTTAGTGAAAATATATCTAATAAATGTCTGTTGAAGTACTTCTTGTTTAACAAGGAAATGCCAAAGTCGTTTGACTGGAAGCGCAGAAGAATCCCGGGATCTAGTTAAAAAAAAAAAAAATCAACATATCACACTATTTTAGTCTATAGAAAACGTTTCATTATTTGCAGATAATTTTTTTAAAACCTCCATTATTGCAAAGAAGATACAGCATTAAGCTCAACAAAATTTTATAATTTATTTCACTTTTAATTTTTAGTTCTACAGATCATTCCTTCATCTAGCAATTAATTCTCTACAGATTCTCTAAATGGACAGGTTGAGCTGAGAGTCAATTGAATCTCTTATTATTCTCTTTTTTTTTTTTTTTTTTTTTTTTGCAGTACGCGGGCCTCTCACTGTTGTGTCCTCTCCCGTTGCGGAGCACAGGCTCCGGATGTGCAGGCTCAGCGGCCATGGCTCACGGGCCCAGCCGCTCCGTGGCATGGGGGATCTTCCCGGACTGGGGCACGAACCCGTCTCCCCTGCATCGGCAGGTGGACTCTCAACCACTGCGCCACCAGGGAAGCCCTTATTATTCTCTTTTTAAATTATACTTTAGGTTGGTTCTGTTGGTTACAGCATATCACCAATGAATATAAATGAACATAAAGTCCCACATTTCATTTTTAACAGCTAACAAGCTAAATTTAAAGCCTTGCTCTTTCAAGCTTATGAGCAATACTCTAAATCATGGCTGGCTGCCTCAAAAAAAGCATGCTGCTTATCAAAAGGGGCCTAGATGGACAGATGGAAGATCAAAACAGCAATAAAAACCTTAATGTGTTTACTATTAAATTACTGACAAAAGGTCAGTAGCACCTTGTTTGAATATGTAGATTGTTATCCCAAAACATTTCTTTTAAGAGTTCCTAAAATGGTGACAAAAATAAAGGTTTTGTCCTGATTATAAAATTAGTATGTCTATTTGAAGTACAGGTAATATGGGAAAAATAATTTTTTATCCAGATTTCTGATAGTTTCCTTGGCATATAGTGCTAGAAACAGGATTGCAAGTTCAAAGTTATGAGTGTTTTGAAGGCTACTGGCGTATTATTTTGCCAAACTGACTTCCAAAAAGGTTAAACCAAGCTACACTCTCATTACCATTGTAAGAGAATTCTTACTTGAATGGAGTATTTTCAGGTTCTAGCATTGCTTTATTTCGAAGAATAGCTGGTCCAGCTCCTACTGAAAGGTCAGTTGGATATGTGTTGACATAGTTGGGGGGAGGACCTTCAAATTCATCCATTTTCTCTTGCAAGATCTGCTCCCAATTCTCCAAGTTTTTAATCACAGCAATACCTAATGGTGATGTTACAGGCAACTCTAAAATGTAATAGAATATGATATTTTACTTTGATTAAAAATGTTGACCATCACCACATATTTACAAGATCCAAATTCTTAGAGCCAAAACTTCTGAAAGTACAAATAAATCTGAAAATGTTAATCTAACACCATTTTGATATTTAATGCTTTGAACAAAACAGAAGACCAGCTTTCTAAAATGAGCTAAGAAAATGTTCAGCTTCTCCACGCTGGTTTCCTGGTTTTTCTTCCAACCTTCTAGGTAGTCAGTGATTCTTGCCATATGAATTAAAACCACAGACTGGAGCCTAAGATAAATAAGACCTCATAACATCTCCAATGCTGTATATTTTTAGTACCACATGTTCTTTTATATGGATTTTGTAAAGAGAAACTTGATGATAATTTGTTGTATTTAATAACATTAATTTTCAAATTCCAAACTTACCAGAGAATTCCAGTCCAGCAATGGGAAAGAAATTCTTGACATTGTGAAGTACTAGCTTAACCATTGTCAAATGTAGAAGAGCCCAGCTGTTCAAAGGGACAAATAAAAAAACTCTCCTTAATTGAAAAATAAAATCATGAGAATATAGTAATGATCCCTGTCAACTGTTTGGCCCAATCTCCCACCCAGAAAAAAAGCTGTTTTCTTCTAACAACTTACTATTAAAAAAGAGTACCTTTGTAGTCTCTGAAAATAAAAGGTATGCAACAATGTATTATACTTGCACTATCTGAAATACCTAATGGAAAGAGATTTACCACACAGCTACATGGAATTTTAATACCATATCAATAAATTATGTATTTTTTCTCACTAAAAATGTTTGTGCCAGCTATTCTTTGAAACTGCATGTGAAATACTCTACTATCTAGCAATGTACCTCAAAGGTACAGAATTCCTAACCTGAAAACATAGGTCAGTTCTTGTATAAATTCATGATAGTAATGTTGCTTAAAACTAGTAACATCAGGAACTTCTACAAAAGAAAAGACAAAAAGAAAAGAGGAAAGCTTTATTTACCTATAGGAGTTAGGGTCTTGGTGTTCCTGTATCTGTGTATCTGAAAAAAAAGCATCATCTTCTTCTTCATCACTATGAATGCTTTCATCAGAATCATATATAACTCCACTATCAGACAAAGGGAGAAATGGCTGCAATAAAATGTGAAGTTATTTTTAAATGTATAATTGGGTTATTTTTATCCTAACTTAATATTGAACATTTTAAATGGTGTCAACCTAAACTAAAATTTTCTTTTGCAAATGATACTAGACCTAGGAAAGTCAGGAAAACCAGGTTAAAACTCTCAGATTCAATAAAATAACTGAGTAGCTAGATATGACACAAATATTTTTTTAAATGAATGGTCTTTTTCTTATATATCAGCAATAACTAGTTCAAAAACTCTGAAGAAAAAAGGTGCATTAAGTAACATAATACCAAGGAAAAACTTTATGAAAACTGTGAAAGAGCTACAGTGAAGGAAATTACAAATCCCTCTAAAAGCTAAATAAGGAGACTGAAACATGTGAAGACTATCATTCTTTAATTTACAGGTTTTAGGTAATCCCCATGGGGATTTCTTTTCCTTTTTTGAAACTTGACAATGATTGTAAAGTTCATAGGGAAGAAAATAATAGGTAAGATTAGCTAAGAAATCTTTCTAAAGTGAAAGATACTATTTCTTAGTGGATATTAAAATAAATAATTAAAATAAGTGCAGTCTAGCAATTGATAAGTGGAAAAATATAGTCCAAGAAGAGTATATAAATAAGAAATTAATATATGACAAATATAACATCTTAAGTCGTTGGGAGGAAAGGAAGGACAACTAGTATAAGTGTGAGAATAGAAGATAAAGAGGGTACTAAAGTCTGATCTTCACTTCATTTTAGATCAACAGGAGAGTTAGAAATTAAAAAAAAGAGAGAGTTAAAAAGTTAAAAAGAATTAGGAGGAAGATGGGCTTCCCTGGTGGAGCAGTGGTTAAGAATCCAGGTTCAAGCCCTGGTCTGGGAAGATCCCACATGCCGCGGAGCAACTAAACCTGTGTGCCACAACTACTGAGCCTGCACTCTAGAGTCCATGAGCCACAACTACTGAGCCCGTGTGCCGCAACTACTGAAGCCTGCGTGCCTAGAGCCCGTGCTCCACAACAAGAGAAGCCACCGCAATGAGAAGCCCATGCACCGCAACAAAGAGTAGCCACCACTTGCAGCAACTAGAGAAAAGCCTGCACGCAGCAACAAAGACCCAACATAGCCAAAAATAAATTAATTAATTTAAAAAAAAAAAAAGGATGAGGCGGAAGAGAAGGTGGAGGAAACAAAGGAGGAGAAGATAACAAAAGTAAACATTTATTAGTGGAAAGGACTTTCTCTGCTTAAAAACAATGTAACAAATCATTTTTTAAAAGTATGGATAGACATGACTAAGTAAACTTTTAAAAACTTCTGTATGTCAAAAACAAACAAAAGGCAAATAAATCATTTTTCAAAAGTATGGATAGACATGACTAAATGAACTTTTTAAAACTTCTGTATGTCAAAAACATAAACAAAATTAAAAGGCAAAGAATCTGGAAAAGGTATCACAAGTAAGGTAAATTGTTAATATCCTTAAAAATAAAGAGTTCATTAAAAGTAAGGAAAAACATTACAATTCCAATAGATAATTTTGTTCAGAACATGAACAGTCAATTCCTCACAGTAGAAAACCTAATGGCAATAGGTTCATTAACATTTTTTGATATCATTAATAGGAAATAAAAATTATTTAATCAAATTAACAAAAATGAAAAAGGAATACTTAATGAGGGTAAAGTCAGATGCATGCTCACTATTCTCAAGGGAGTATAAATCAGTAATCTGAAGATATATATATAAATATATATATATATTTCAGATATGTATCTGAAATAATCAGAATGTGAACAAGGCTTATCTAAAAAGATACTAATCTCAGCATTATTTATAAAAATGAAAAAATAAATACAGCAAATACTGATAGGCAAATGGTTATGTAAACTACAGTATACTCATCAAGCTGACTAGTTATTTGGTCATTAGAAATGATATGTACCTAGAAACAATGACAAACCCAGTGACAATGAGCACCCATATACCCACTTGTGGTTTCTAAATTAGAATTTCCCACAAAAAGGAACCAGGTTCTTTGGAGGTTGCTCCCACTCTGGGGCAGGAAACATGCAAAATTAGCCTAGAATGACTTAAACTACAAAGAAAAGAAACTCAAAGACTATTGGAAGAGTTCCAAAAAGATTCAGGAGCCAACTGGAAGAGGCTCTCATTGGCAAAGATGGGACAATCTGAACATCCATAAGAATAATAACTGTACTGGATTAAAATACATAAAATATGTTTAAATCCATAATATAACAAAACTAATAACAAAACAAAGTTCACTGCTTCCTCTGAAGGATGCTAGAGAATCAACTCATCACTTTGAAAACTGGCACAAGAAGCAAAGAATAAAGCACTTATCCTGTCTTTCTCTTTCAAAATGTAATTCAGGATAACCAAATAGATTGATGGAAGAAAGTATTCCAGCAAATAAATGAAGACTAAATGAGAAGATATCATTATCATAATTTTAAAACTACCCTAAATTTAAAATAATGGACTTAGGCAAAAATCATCAACTAACATCTCAAAAAGAGAGTTTCCTGATGGAAATACACAAAACCACCTATGAAGTAACCCTGTACTCCCCTTTCCCTATCCAATCAGAATGGAATCTGATAAAGCCTCTAAGTTTAACTTCCACTTTACAGAAAAACAGAAATCAGGGGAACATGGTCAGAAGACCAAACATGGGGATGCCATCAGCAAAAGCCACTGAGAAATTTTAAAGGACAAATTTGGGGGCAAAAAATGGGGAGGGGGGTAAATTTAACAAAGAGAGATGGAGGTAGAACTTATAGATTAAAAGAAACTTAAGACATATCAACCAATTGCAATGTGTGGATCTTATTTTGGACCCTGATTTAACAAACCAACTGTTCAAAAACATTTAAGGTGTAATGGGGAAAAATGTGAACACTCTCTGGATACTTAATGATATTAAGGAATTGTGTGTGTATGTATGTGTGGTGTGTATGGTGTGTGTGGTGTGTGTGTGATAATGCTAGTGTGGTACTGGTTCAAAATCCTTCTTTTTAAAAAATAAATGGTGAAATATTTATGAATGGAATTTCATGATGTTTGGATTTGCTTCCAACCAATCTGGGGAGTGGGAAGAAGTATAAATGAAACACATGTAAAGAGGGAACACAGGTAAAGAAGGAAACCTATCAATATAAGGTGATGTGCTTGAAAAAACAAAGTGCAGAAAAGCACACACCCAACACGGTACAAAATGGGACTATGTTGGATCTAGTCACGATGAGTATTCTGATCCCCAGAAAAGTTTTCTCTGCTTTGGAGAAACAGAGATATGTCATGGGACCTCATGAAACCCATGGTCTCACGAAACCCTCAAATACCCATCCATCTCCTTCTGCTCTAATTTCATGCTGACCAAGGGAACTACTGATAAGCAGAAGAAGGGAAGTTAGATGGTAGATACAGGTATTCCAGTTCCTAGAAAAGGATGATGCTGATTAAATGTTAATAAACTAACTTTTGGTTTATACCTAAGTCCCGTATGATTTTAATTTGTCTGGTCCATTTCAAGTATCTGATCATTCCTGAATGATTATTCAGTTTCTGGAGTTGAGAGATTAATGCCTAAACTATGGTGATTCAGCCCAGAAGCTGCCCCGTCATTCCTATGTGATGCAAACCTAAGAGTTAATAAAACAGACACACATAAAGCTTGCATTCCTCACGCCCCTTACCTTTGCAACAAAATAATCCCACATACTGAGTTCAGGAGGAATAAACTTTTCTTTGTAAGATGGTCTTTCTGCAGGCACTGGTGGTGGGGTAGCATCCTTTACAGGTCTTCCAGGAACCAGCATTCGCATGTTAAACCTCCTGCGGTGTTTATCTATGTCTTCAGAAGGAACAGGAGGTGCTGAATAAAGATAGAAAAAAAAAAAAACTGGCCTTATTTTCCATTATTAATTCAAAGAGTTAACCTTTCTTTTCATCCTACTCTTGCCATGTTTTCAGTGTAGACTAAATTACTTACATCTGTGCTTCTAAACTTTTCTAGTTACTGCATCAGTTTTCCAACAATCATGGCAGAGATGCAGATGAGGATAGAGTATAAAAGATTAACTTGCAATGAAGCAGCCTATGTGCTATACAGAATAAGAATTCAAGCGATTCTATATACAGTGTATTAAATAAATGATATATTCAACAAATAGTACAAAGAGTGCTTGAGTGATTATTTCTGGCTGTGTTGTTCAAGAAAGATTCATTGAATGAATATGTAGGATGTAAAGCATGCCTTAAAAGAAAAGCAGAAGCTCACTGTGTAAAGAGGAAGTTGACACCAGAAATGAATGAACAAAGGTTTGGCTAAATGAGGAGTAAACTTCTTTTGCTAGACAGGTGTCAGGGAGGGGAATAACAACGACAGTCTGGAGTTAGGGTGGGACAAGCCTGTGGATAGGAAGCTGGGAGCTCATCCTATGGGCAATTCTCATGAAAGTGTCTTGAACTAGGCACAGGATGAGGTATAGTCTGCAGGATCAATTAGAGAGGAAGGTGGAAGAATCTGACACAAGAAGGACCTGAACTAGTATGGTGGGTGGTAAAGACCTAGAGGAAGTATTAGATATGAGAAATACATAAAAGAAATATCAAAAGGACTCAGAACTAACTGGATATGAGAGAACCAGAAAGAAGTCAACCTGGTCCTCTTCTGAAGCTCCCCGTCATAGAAAATGATAATTCTATCTCAAGTTCTCTTTGATGAATATGACCACTTTTCACTCTGTCCATCACTAGACTAAATCACTTTTATCTTTTTTTTTAACTGAGGTGAAATTTACATAAAATTAACCATTTTAAAGCGTACAATTCAGTGGCATTCAGTACATTCACACTGTTGTGCGACCACCATCCCTATCTAGATGCAAAGCATTCTCACTACCCCAATGAAAACCCTATACCCATTAAGCAGTCACTCCCCATTCCTCCCTCCCTCTAGCCCACTGCAACCACCAGTATGCTTTCTGTCTCTATGGCTTTACCTATTCTGAATATTTCATATAAATGGAAGCATGCAATGTGTGACTTTCTGTGCCTGGCTTCTTTCACTCAGCATAATATTTTTGAGGTTCATGCTAGCTATATAGCACGTGTTAATACTTCATTCTTTTTTTACAGCTGAATCACACTCCATTGTACTTATATACCACATTTTGTTTATCCATTCACTCTTTTTTTTTTTTTTTTTTTGGTGGTACGTGGGCCTCTCACTGTTGTGGCCTCTCCCGTTGCGGAGCACA
Source organism: Tursiops truncatus (assembly GCF_011762595.2). Lineage (NCBI taxonomy): Eukaryota > Metazoa > Chordata > Mammalia > Artiodactyla > Delphinidae > Tursiops > Tursiops truncatus. The sequence goes on from NC_047035.1 coordinate 94,335,060, forward strand.
GGCTCCGGACGCGCAGGCTCAGCGGCCATGGCTCACAGGCCCAGCCGCTCCGCGGCATGTGGGATCCTCCCAGACTGGGGCACGAACCCGTGTCCCCTGCATCGGCAGGCGGACGCTCAACCACTGCGCCGCCAGGGAAGCCCTATCCATTCACTCTTGATGGTAATCCACAATTATCTTTTAAGTGGGCTATTCCCAGAGCCTCCCACATAGCCTCCCTACTTTTATTCTTTCACAGTCTATTCTCCACATAGCAGTTAGAGTGGGTCTTTTGAAAACCTAAATCAGATTATGTCACTCCTCTGCTTAAAACCCTCCAGTAGTTTCCTGTCTTTCTTTAGAACAACAACGATAGTTTTACATGACCCATGAAACCCTCAATGACCTTGGCCCCAGTTACTTATCTTACCTCATCTCTGACCACACTCCCCTGAATCAGGATAGCCATTCTGGCCTCCACTGTAGTTCCTGGAAAAGGTCAAACTAGTCCTACCTCATGACTTTTGCACTCACTGCTCCGTCTGCCTGAAATGCTCTGGCCCCAGATATCAGCACGATCTGATTCCCAACTTCCTCAGGACTCTGCTCAAATGCTATCTAATCAGAAATGTGTCTTCTGATCACCCTAACTAAACTGTTCCCATCCCCTTTCCCTCATAATTCTCTGTCCAGTCACTCTCTTTTATTTTTATCATAGTTCTTCCCATACCTGAAATATTATCACTTGCTAATTTATTGTGTTTACCTCTACTGGATGTAAGCTTCATGAAGGTAAGGGGTTTGTCTGTTTTGCTCACTCCCATACCCCAAAAGCCTGGCATAGAGCAGGTGTAAGTAAATGCAAACATGAATACGTACTCAGAGGTTTAAGCATGATGATTTGATGAATGTATTACCTACCATGAAAAAATAATAGAAAACTCAGGAAGAGAAAAGAAGTGATTTGGGAGGAAAACTTTTAAATTTACAGTGGATTACAAGTAGGTAGGAAGATGGAAATTAAGAATCATCCACATGCAACGGGACTGGAGACAACGCAAGTCGATAAGACGGCCTACCTTACTCTGACTTACGTAGGAACCTATCCATCTGATGTGATCTTGGGCAGTAAAGACACAGGTTAGAACCTGTGCCATTTAAACTCTCTGTGCCACTAACTCCTCATCTGTAATATGACCATTTCTAAGGATGAATTAAGACAGACAATTTCTGTGTTTCAGCGCCAAGGTGTAAACCTTTCCCGTGGCATCAGTCTATATCTTACCATCCTACCATCTAAAAAAGTGGGCTAAAAAATCTATTTTGGTCCATAAGAAAAAAAAAAAGAGGACAGAAAATGGAATTTAAAAACCATGTGCATGATTGGAACAGCCTTCTTGTCTATTACCATAAACGTAATCTGAAGCCAACTACTGGTATACTCTGTAAAGATTATGAGGATTTATTTAAATCTTTCTCTAATTAAAAACTATCCTTTTTCCATGACCTTATTCCTTAACATTGTCTCCTTGCTTACCATTACCTTTCCTTTTTTCTTTTTTATCCTCCTCAAATTTATCCTGGTTTACCAAAAAATGTTAAACTGAAACTATATTCTTTATTCTAACATAAGTTTAGTTATTTATTACCCTAACAAGAGTGATTATACCTTAAATATCAGTGATTTTCAAAATAAAAATTCTTAAAACATTAAAAAAAATCTTTTACTTTCACATTGGAAACTATTTACATTTACATACCTTATTGGTATCAAATTGATCTTACCTGAAATATTTTCGGATTGTCTTTGAGGCTTCACAACAAGTTTTATACCTCCCCCAAAAACAGCAGCCCACATTCGATTGTTTAATGGGTGGGCTGCAAGTCGAAATAATTCATTGGAGGAATTTGTGGCAAGAGCATGTATCAATAAACTTAAGTACACAGCAACAACGGCTTCACACAACAAAATGTTCAATTTTGGCTGGTCTTCATCTTGGGCTGAACTCAAGAGATTAATAAGTGAACTCACACCTGTAAGGGTATATAATATTATAAGAAGTCTATCAGCATAAAGCTCCAGAAGGAAAAAAAATCCAAATTTGCAGTTTAACCAAAATTATGTATCTATATTATACTATATATATAGTGTGAATATATACACACGGAGATATATATATCTCCATAATTTGAGCAACAAAATGATAGGAATGGTTTAGAAGCTATAGAATAAAATAAGAATCCATTCATCCCTACTGATATAATAAATGAGTGAATAAACAAATTAAAAGAAGAGAAGAGAAAGCTCTTCCTTACAGAACAGTTTCAACTAATACGTAGAAGGATGGATAGAATTAGAAAATCACCGTCTCGTAATCCCCACAGTAATATCTGATTCAGTCAGGAGTCATCACTGGATGCTATAATTAGTGGGTAAAAGTATGATATTTTACACAATCTCAAACATTCTCTTCAAAAGATACTCACTAATTGCAAAGGAAAAGAAAGTAACTTTACAAAGGAGAAATCTGGCAGAAACTACCGTACGAAGTGATCAAAGTTAATGGCACCAGTAATGGGACCAAGTGGCATCATGTGCCTCTTGATATTTTACACCGAGAAGGGTACAATCGCTCTTCATAACCTGAATCTAATATTAAGAAGACATCAGAAAAACCCAAATGGAGGGACACTAAAAAATAATTGGCTAGTGCTCTTCAAAGTGTCAGTGTCATGAGAGACAAAGAAAGAAGGAGGAATACGTATTAGAGGAGATTCATGAGACAATACAACTAAATGTTACATGGAAGACCTTAGTGGGACAACATGTGAAACTGTCAAAAAAATCTATAGATTAGAGAGCAGTATTGTATCAATATTAAGATGCTGAATTTGATAACAGTGCTATGGTTATGTACAATAAGAGAATGTCTGTTTTTAGGAAAGATAAACTGATATATTTAGATGTAAAGGGGCATCATGTCTGCAACTTACCCTCAAATATTTCAGAAAAAAGTATATATTCACATGGACACACAATAAGTGAGTGAGAGAGGAGGAGTGAATGACAAAGCAAGTATGGTAAAATGTCACTGTTTGGGGAATCTGGGTGAAGGTTACACAAGAATTGTTTGTACCATTTTTGAAACTTTTGTTAAGTCTGAAATTATTTCAATAAAATATCAAAACGACAACAATATGTTTTGAGAAACTTATGCATAAATGAATTTTAAATACACACTTGGAGTCCGTCACTTCCTTCTACTGCCACTCTTCACAATGATCATTAACATGTATCCACAGAGTTATAAAGCAAGTAGAGCAAAAATTAAATGACGTGGCAGACAAGGAAAGTATATTAAGAGAGTGGAGAAGGTTTGAAATAACTGTTATGGAGAGTGAGAAAGAGCCAACCGGAGGAAGAGGACTGGCAGACATCATAATATATGTGCCACAGAATGGTCACTCCTTTCCTAACACACATCTACACTCTTGAGAATAACTGTATTCTGATATATCTATGAAAAAAAGCTCTGTGATACTGGCTCTCTAAGATTCTAATTCGGGATGTCTAAGGATAAGAAACATGACGTGCTCACCCTTGCGAAGGATGTTAAACCTTGCTTTTTTATGCTGGTCAACACAGCTGGTTTTTGAAGCCTTAACTTTCTGGGTCTTCAGACAACATTACAGTACTTAAGAATTCCTAATCCATGGCAGAAAACATCATCAAAACCAAACAAATAAAAAACTATTCACCAAATCCACAAACAACAACAATCAGGAAACCAGTTGGTAGCTTTGTAAAAAGGAGTTGCCAAATAGAAGATTAAAAAACAAACAAACAAAAAACACCACTCAGATTCTCTCTCACCAGGCCATTGAGCAGGAGAAGAATTTGGTGTTGCATGTTCTTCAATGCTTTCTGTCCTTAGCCTTCGACGATCACTTAAAAGAAGTCCTTGATAAGCCATTCCTGTAAACTGGTTCCCTTCTGTCTGACTGCTAAAACAAATAGGGTTCAGTTATTTATGGTCTTAATAGAGGTAACAAGCAATTATACCCTATACGTATTTATTTTAGATAACTAAAACAAAACTCTTAAAACTGAGTTCACTGTTCTAATAAAAACTTATTTCAGAAAGTTCTTTAAATTAGTTACAAATATTTATCGATAGCTTTTTAAAACAAAATACCAAATTTTCTATTTAGGCAGATGACATTTAGTCATTAAAACCTTTTCCAAATGCCACCTAGTACTTAAAAATCTTTTCTATATTCACTTATTTGTATTTTTTTAAAAGTCTGCTGTAAGGAGACTACCGAAGGTACTAAGATATATCAGAAAGTTTCAGGGCACTATTTTGTTGCATTTCTTAGTTCTGTAAAGTCGTGCAAGCTCAACTCTTAATTAAAACATCAACTAAAATCTGAAGAATCCTATTTTAGAAATACCTAGTCCTAAAGCCAAATGTGCCCAAATATTTACTTCCCTCATCTTTATGGAGTGGGGGAAGTACAAAAGAAGAAAATAAATCTGACTCCCTGGAGAGTCAATCACAGCCTAAAAACTAGAAAATACACATTCAAACAAAATTTATTTGGATTCTTATCTGGCGCCATTTTAAGCAGTGACTGATATCAAACAAGTTGTCTTTGATCATTAAGATGACCACAGGGCTTCCCTGGTGGCGCAGTGGTTGGGAGTCCGCCTGCCGATGCAGGGGACACGGGTTTGTGCCCCGGTCCGGGAGGGTCCCGCATGCCGCGGAGTGGCTGGGCCCGAGAGCCATGGCCGCTGAGCCATGCCCGCTGGGCCTGGGCGTCCGGAGCCTGTGCTCCGCAGCGGGAGGGGCCCCAATAGTGAGAGGCCCGCGTACCGCAAAGGAAAAAAAAAAAAAATATGACCACAGTCAACCAAACAAACTCTTTTTCACTTATTTACATTTTTAAGTTTTTGTAGTTACTTAGACATGGCCTTATTAGGCTAACATCAGAGAACAGGCCATTTTGAGAGAGTAATTCCCTATGCAATAACAAATCTTCCCACAAGAGGCTGCTGAATTTATAAGAAAAAAATCTAGATATATGTGTAATATAAATTTAATGTGATTCTATTTATATTACAAACTTTTCATTTATTAATACAATCCATTTAAATCTAGGTCATCTTTCCAAGTGATTCAATTTCTTACTACTTATACTGCCCTAGTCATTAAAATACAGAGTATACACTGATGAAGGCAATTAGACATTTAACAAAAATTCAAACCATTACATATATTGATTATCACTTCTAAAGACATACAGAAATGGGTAAGTAAAATAAATTTTAATAGTTCAATGATAGGAATGTACTTTCTCATTTTTCAAAAGTTCTTCCTCTTTCAACTGAAAACCAAACAAACAGAAACTAATCTAACACTAAAAGGAATAGTTCCTAAGGGGGAAAAAATAAGAAAACTTCATATCATAAATTACTTTGGATAGTGAACACTTCTTTTTTTGAAAACAAACAAAAAAAAAGATGGTGATGATAATTTTCCTTTACTATTTGTCATTTTCTATATGTCTCTTGTTACTAGGTAATAGCTAAACTAAACAAATAATTATTTTATTTCCCATTCTCATCTATTAAAGTACACATGGTGGTCATATTTGAGGATTTTTCAGTCCCTAGGAAGCAGAACTTTAATATAACTCTGGAACAGTTTAATGCTTTTGCTGTATTAATACTATTTAGGTACTTTTTTTTTTTTTTTACCTGTAGCTATGACTGTCGCATAATGCTTGGTAAATTGATGCAGAAAGTGATGCTGCTAGTGAATGAAGTGTGTGCACCTAAAACCAAAACAGCCACAATTACATTTTGTACTAACATTTCTACACAACAGTAGTATGTTAAAAATCAGAAAATACCCAGGAAACTAGCAATATCGTAAATAAAACTAGGTCCTACATGAGACTACTAACTCTACCTTAAAGCTTCTAAAATAAAACTCATCCAATTCAATATCCATGCTCACAACAAAGCTAACTGGTTCATATGCATCTTTATCAAATATTTATTACCGTGAGCCTGCCACTTAGCAGGCCCTAAGCAAAGTGCCAACGTTCACATTGCTGGGACTGTGTCCTAGCCTGCTAATGAATAGCCTAAGTAGTAATACTCAAAAAAAGCAGAACCAAAATCAGCTTGGAATTTTTAGAGCTTTTATTTAAAGTTGCCTTATGAAAACTTCTCCTTGATGAAACTAAAAACTTGATCTTATCAGTAAGAATGAATTAAATGTTTAGAAAGTATATCAATCACTGTCTGAAATGCTTAATTTTCCAGAAAGCAAGTAACCCACTTAGTACTTAGAAGTAATGCAGTCTTAGAATTTTAAATTTTGAAAGTTTAAAAATGATCAATATAATATAAAAACCACATCCTACAATGCCACACTGAATCAGCATTTTGAGACTCACACAATCTTAAAATTTGAAGGGATCTTAGAAATAGTTTCATACTTTTTGAAAGCTTATCCAAATTTCTAGGAACTAGAAATGTTTACTTAGAGCTTATATGCATTGAATGCATTTTCTGCATTTCCATATTCACCTATCAAATAATTTAAGTAATCTCTGCTAAAATACTGATACAGATTAATTCATGCTATGGATTAGAAGTCTCTAATAGGATGATATGACCAGTAAACCTTGGGTCCTTCAGAAGAATGTACTACCAGAGATTGAATGTGCCTTTCAAACAAAAAAATTAAAAATAAAAATATTGGGGACCTGAAATGACATCAGCCACTGGAATTGGAAAAAGTACAGTACAAATACACTTAGGCTAGCACAGTGGAAGTCTGATCATCTCTCCAGATCCTGCCACACTCCCTACTGTTTCTTAGAATCTATCCATTTTTAAGTTTTCACCATAGGATATAGTTTTAATTTGGGGTAGTAACTCTGCCAAAACTCTAATTGCCCCAACCTATTCCACAGCCTCCAACAAAACACAGTCATCAGGGAGACAGTAATGAGGGTACTTTCTCTGGGACTATTTCTAATCAATCATGGTTCTCTCAAAGATACCCCCCTGCACTTATATTTTCATAATATCCTGGCATCTAAGCAAACAGTTATAAATATTTCTACTTAATGATTCATTTAAAGGAGATGGAGAATCCAAAGGAATATCTGGCAAGAATACTGTCTAGAAAATGAATTTTATTACCAAAAAAGTATCTGCCTGTCTTAAAGGAAGATAATAACTTTTCCACAAGTAAGAAGAAACTATCATATTAATTTCAGGTATACAGCACAGTGGTTCAATATTTTTATAGATTATCCTCCCCTTTAAAGTTATTACAAAATAATGGCTCTATTTCCCTGAGCTGTACAATATATCCTTGTTGCTTGTCTATTTTATGCTTATAGTAGTTTGTATCGCTTAACTTCCCTACCCATAATGTGCCCCCCCCACACACACACACACACTTTGGTAACCACTGGTTTGTTCTCTATGTCTGGGAGTCTGTTTCTGTTTTGTTCTATACAGTCATTTGTTTCATTTTTTAGATTCCACATCTAAGTGATAACATATGGTATTTTTCTTTCTGTCCGACTTACTTCACTTAGCTTAAACTCCATCCAAGCTGTGGCAAATGGGAGAATTTCAAGAATGCTTACTTTCAAATTACATTCATTGGACAAATGGTCTTGAACTAGTCCGACTGAGAAGGTAGCAGATAAGAGTACTGTAAAATATTTCTTCTAAGTTCAAATTGGAAGACAAGTATAACACATTTACCTTCTCAGTATGTACAATACCAAATGATCATAAACTCTACATTACCTTCACATCTTCAATAGTGGGATGAGGTGGTGTTTTCATCTGAACAATAGTGTAAAGTATATCATGGATGTGATTATTTAAGTACAATACAGGATTAGCTATGACTGTTTTTGTTGAAGCAATACTTGCTGAAAGCAGAGGTAGGGTGGTAGGCAGTGGTAGTGGAGACTGGAGCTGCTTCACTGTAGTTTCCTGTGAGTGACAGGAGATTAGTTTTTCCGTAGTTAAAATGAAGGACAAAAAAAGCAATTAATAGGTATATGATAAAAATACTGGCAGTAAACATCTGAGTAAAAGCAATATGTTAATGTGCTTGCTCACTTATTCTACAAAAACTGATTGCATACCAGGTCCTATGCTTAGATGCAGAAGACGTAAAGATGAGTTTGACACAGCTGTGCTCTCAAGCTTTTAGCCTACTCCTAATTACCAAAACTTTTGTCTAAAAAGACCCATGCAGAGTGTAAATATGTGCCTCCCATGAATAGAGGAGCTAATCACATTAACATTAACCAGTAAAAAGAGCTTTACAACTATAAGTGAAAGTTACTGAAATTATTAAAATAACCAAGATTGAAAACAAAAGTAAAGTCAATACCTGCTGTGATTCTTGTAGCAAAAATTTGAGTTCCATCCTTACTGAGGCCAGACCACCACCTTGGGCCCCATGAAGGCTACAGTAACTAAGAAACACTCTGAGGAGATCTTGGTTCTTCTGCAACCACAACTTCCGTCTTTCCGCATGCTCTCGTTTAGCCTGTAGTCTCCGCCTTTCTATTTGGTGCCACTCATAGGAACCAATACCTGGTTTGTCCACCATTTCTTCCTGATGCAGAATATCACTCTCTACTGTGGAATACATTTTACTGGCATATTCTTTAATAACTGATTCATGATTACATATCTCATGCAAGGCAGCAATTTCCTTTTCAAGCCAGTTATAGAGTTGAAATCTGAGTTTTCCACCATCTACTTCATAACCTGTAGCCAATGTTCTTAGTTCAGTCATAAGGATCTTTAAACAAGCTCTGAATTTTAGTTGTTCAGCAATCACATCAACTTCAGAATCACCTTCAAGGCAATCCTCTTCCTGAGGAGTCAATAACACATTAGGGTCTGGGGCTTCCCGATCTTCTTGTCTATCTTTTTCCCTGACATCTGTGCTTTTCATTACTAAACCGACAGCATCTTCTTCCTCTTCTTCTAAGGCACCATCGTGCTCTTCACCCCAATCAAGAGTAAGAGGTTCCTCTTCAACTTTTACTATTGGCTGACTCCAGTCAATCTGTGATGAAGTTACGTTTGACCAATCAATTCCAGAACTTCTATCACCATCACTCAGAGTTTTTGATTCTGAAGGTACATCGTCCGTCTTTTTAGAAATGAAGTCAGGCTGATCTTTGTCTGAAGGTAAGGCAGACACTTTGGTAACTTTTGGAATTTTGGAGAGTACCTCCAAGGCTAAAACAGGACATCCAACTTTAAAATGAGCATTTGCTGTAGTAAAGAATAATTTTCTTTCTATGAGATTAATTTTATCAACAAAGTTCTTCTCCGTTTTGAGACCTAAGGTTGCCAAAGTTCCTTCAGGGGAGGCAAGGTTTCTTCGAATAAGCAAAGGATGAGTTCGAAGGTAGTTGTAGAAACTAAACACCACTGGGTTACAAGATTTGATAACTACAGAAATCAAACAGATACAATCACAAGGTATTATGTTAACTTGTAATTATATTACAAAAGAATAAAATATGTCAGCATTTCCTCAAAAAAAAGGACACTTAAATATTAACCTAGGATTAGTTAAACTACGATATACCCACAAAATACAGCTAAAATAAAAAGAATTTCCCTGTTTTGCTATGGAGTGATATCCAGAATATATTAAGTAAAAGATACTAAACTACCTTTTATCTAAGAAAGTAAAGAGGGAACACATACACACATTCACACACACACACACACACACACACACACACACACACGTACACTTGTATTTTTTTAAATGGAAGGAGAACACACAATTTTTTTTTCAATTGGTCCCCTAAAAAAGGGAGGCAAGAACAGGGTAGAGAGACGAGGAAAGAAGCTAGATTTCTCTGAAAATACCTTGATTTTATTGTTTTTATTTAAAAACCACTTCAACATTTTATATAATTCTAAAAGAAAATTAATTTTAAAAAATTCACAATAAAAGCAAAAGCAAAATTAAACAAATTATTCTTTGTATCAAGTTGGTAGCATAACCACAAGAGAGGAACTATAAAGTGACTTAAAAATAAGTAATTTAAAAAAAATAAGTAATTTGACTGAACATCCTTAGTGGGATATACTATCAAAACAAAAAGAACTGCAAAGAGGGAGACCTTCAAGATGGTGGAGGAGTAAGACGTGGAGATCACCTTCTTCCCCACAAATACATCAAAAATACATGTGCATGTGGAACAACTCCTACAGAACACCTACTGAACGCTGGCAGAAGACCTCAGACCTCCCAAAAGGCAAGAAACTCCCCCACGTACCTGGGAAGGGCAAAAGAAAAAACAGAGACAAAAGAATAGGGACGGGACCTGCACCAGTGGGAGGGAGCTGTGAAGGAGGAAAAGTTTCCACACACTAGGAAGCCCCTTCTCGGGCAGAGACTGTGGGTGGCAGAGGGGCGAAGCTTCGGAGCCACGGAGGAAAGCGCAGCAACAGGGCTGCAGAGGGCAAAGCGGACAGATTCCCGCACAAATGATCGGTGCCGACCAGCACTCACCAGCCCGAGAGGCTTCTCTGCTCACCCGCCGGGGCGGGCGGGGGCTGGGACCTGAGGCTCGAGCTTCGGAGGTCAGATCCCAGGGAGAGGACTGGGGTTGGCTGCATGAACACAGCCTGAAAGGGGCTAGTGCGCCACAGCTAGCCGGGATGGAGTCCGGGGAAAAGTCTGGAACTGCCTAAGAGTCGAAAGACCTGTTTCGGGGTGTGCGAGGAGAGGGGATTCAGAGCACTGCCTGAACGAGCTCCAGAGATGGGCACGAGCCACAGCTATCAGTGCGGACCCTAGAGACAGACGGGCATGAGACGCTAATGCTACTTCTGCAGCCACCAAGAAGCCTGTGTGCAAGCACAGGTCACTCTCCACACCTCCCCTTCCGGGAGCCTGTGCAGCCCGCCACTGCCAGGGTCCCGTGACCCAGGGACAACTTCCCTGGGAGAACACATGGGGAGCCTCTCAGGCCGGTGCAATGTCACGCTGGCCTCTGCCGCCACAGGCTCGCCCCGCATCCGTACCCCTCCCTCACCCCGGCCTGAGTGAGCCAGTACCCACTAATCAGCTGCTACTTTAACCCCGTCCTGTCTGAGCGAAGAACAGACACCCTCAGGAGACCTCCACGCAGAGGCGGGACCAAATCCAAAGCTGAACCGCAGGAGCTGTGCGAACAAAGAAGAGAAAGGGAAATCTCTCCCAGCAGCCTCAGGAACAGCAGATTGTATCTCCACAGTCAACTCGATGTACCCTGCATCTGTGGAATACCTGAACAGCCAACGAATCATCCCAAAATTGAGGTGGTGGATGCTGGGAGCAACTGTAGATTTGGGGTTTGCTTTCTGCATCTAATTTGTTCCTGGCTTTATGTTTATCTTAGTTTAGTATTTAGAGTTGATTATCATTGGTAGCTTTCTTTATTGATTTGATTGCTCTCATCCTCCTTTTTTTCTTTTATATATATAGATTTTTTTTTTCCTTCTTGTCTTTTTGTGAGTGTGTATGTGTATGCTTCTTCGTATGATTTTGTCTGTATAGCTTTGCTTTTACCATTTGTCCTAGGGTTCTGTCTATCCATTTTTTGTTTGGGGGGTTTTTTTAGTATAGTTTTTAGCACTTGCTATCACTGATGGATTTGTTTTTCTGGTTTGCTTGCTCTATTCTTTCTTTCTTTTATTATTACTTTTTAATTTTTTAATAATTATTTTTTATTTTAATAACTTTATATTATTTTATTTTATTTTTCTTTCTCTGTTTCATTTTTTCTCCCTTTTCTTCTGAGCCATGTGGGTGACAGGGTATTTGTGCTCCGGCCAGGTGTCACTCCTATGCCTCTGAGGTGGGAGACCTGAGTTCAGGACACTGGTCCACCACAGACCTCCTGGCTCCACGTAATATCAAATGCAAAAGCTCTTCCAGAGATCTCCATCTCAACGCTAAGACCCAGCTCCACTCAATGACCAGCAAGTTACAGTGCTTGACCTCCTACGTCAAACAGCTAGCAAGACAGTAACACAAACCCAGCCATTAGCAGAGAGGCTGCCTAAAATCATAGTAAGGTCACAGACACACCAAAACACACCCAACGGACGCAGTCCTGCACACCAGAAAGACAAGATCCAGCCTCAGCCACCAAAACACAGGCACAAGTCCCCTCCACCACGAAGCCTACACAACCCACTGAACCAACCCTAGCCACTGGGGGCAGACACCAAAAACAACGGGAACCACGAACTTGCAGCCTGCGAAAATGAGACCTCAAACACAGTAAGTTAAGCAAAATGAGAAGACAGAAACACACAGCAGATGAAGGAACAAGGTAATAAACCCACCAGACCAAACAAATGAAGAAGAAACAGGCAGTCTACCTGGAAAAAAATTCAGAATAATGAGAGTAAAGATGATCCAAAATCTTGGAAATAGAATGGAGAAAATACAAGGAACGTTTAACAAGGACCTAGAAGAACTAAAGAGCAAACAAACAGTGATGAACAACACAATAAATGAAATTAAAAACTCTCTAGAAGGAATCAATAGCAGAATAACTGAGGCACAAGAACGGATATGTGACCTGTAAGATAAAATAGTGGAAATAACTACTGCAGAGCAGAATAAAGAAAAACAAATGAAAAGAATAGAGGACAGTCTCAGAGACCTCTGGGACAACATTAAATGCACCAACATTCGAATTATAGCGGTCCCAGAAGAAGAGAAAAAGTAAAGGACTGAGAAAACATTTGAAGAGATTATAGTTGAAAACTTCCCTAATACGGGAAAGGAAATAGTCAATCAAGTCCAGGAAGCACAGAGAGTCCCATACAGGATAAATCCAAGGAGAAACATGCCAAGACACATATTAATCAAACTATCAAAAGTGAAGTACAAAGAAAAAATATTAAAAGCAACGAGGGAAAAACAACATATAACATACAAGAGAATCCCCATAAGGTTAACTGCTGATCTTTCAGCAGAAACTCTGCAAGCCAGAAAGGAGTGGCAGGACATATTTACAGTGATCAAACGGAAAAACCTACAACCAAGATTACTATACCCAGCAAGGATCTCATTCAGATTCAATGGAGAAATTAAAAACCTTACAGACAAGCAAAACCTAAGAGAATTCAGCACCACCAAACAGGTTTACAACAAATGCTAAAGGAACTTTTCTAAGCAGGAAACACAAAAGAAGGAAAAGACCTACAATAACAAACCCAAAACAATTAAGAAAATGGTAATAGAAACACACATATTGATAATTACCTCAAATGTAAATGGATTAAATGCTCCCACCAAAAGACAAAGACTGGCTGAATGGATACAAAAACAGGACCCATATACATGCTGTCAAAGAAAGACCCACTTCAGACCTAGGGACACATACAGACTGAAAGTGAGGGGACAGAAAAGAGATAGTCCATGCAAATGGAAATCAAAAGAGAGCTGGAGTAGCAATTCTCATATCAGACAAAATAGACTTTAAAACGAAGACTATTACAAGAGACAAAGAAGGACACTACATATGATCAAGGGGTCAACCCAAGAAGAAGATATAACAATTGTAAACATTTATGCACTCAACATAGGAGCACCTCAATACATAAGGCAAATACTAACAGCCATAAAAGGGGAAATCCACAGTAACACAATCATAGTAGGGGACTTTAACACCCTACTTTCACCAATGGACAGATCATCCAAAATGAAAATAAACAAGGAAACACAAGCTTTAAACAATACATTAAACAAGATGGACTTAATTGATATTTATAGGACATTCCATCCAAAAATAACAGAATACACATTCTTCCAAAGTGCTCATGGAACATTCTCCAGGTTAGATAATATCCTGGGTCACAAATCAAGCCTTGGTAAATATAAGGAAACTGAAATCATATCAACTATCTTTTCCAACCACAATGTTATGAGACTAGATATCAATTACAGGAAAAAAATCTGTAAAAAATACAAACACGTGGAGACTAAACAATACACTACTTAATAACCAAGAGACCAGTGAGGAAATCAAAAAATTCTTAGAAACAAATGACAATGAAAACTCAAAGACCTAAAACCTATGGGATGCAGCAAAAGCATTTCTAATAGGGAAGTTTATAGTAATACAATCCTACCTTAAGAAACAGAAACATCTAATATAAACAACCTAACCTACACCTAAAGAAATTAGAGAAAGAAGAAAAAAAAAAACCCCAAAGTTAGCAGAAGGAAAGAAATCATAAAGATCAGATCAGAAATAAATGAAAAAAAAATGAAGGAAATGACAGCCAAGATCAATAAAACTAAAAGCTGGTTCTTTGAAAAGACAAAAAAAATTGATAAACCATTAGCCAGATTCATCAAGAAAAAAAGGAAGACTCAAATCAATAGAATTAGAAATGAAAAAGGAGAAGTAACAAGTGACACTGCAGAAATACAAAGGATCATGAGAGATTACTACAAGCAACTCTATGCCAATAAATGGACAACCTGGAAGAAATGAACAAATTCTTAGAAATGCACAACCTTCTGTGACTGAACCAGGAAGAAATAGGAAATATGAACAGACCAATCACAAGCACTGAAATTGAAACTGTGATTAAAAATCTTCCAACAAACAAAAGCCCAGGACCAGATGGCTTCACAGGCGAATTCTATCAAACATTTAGAGAAGAGCTAACACCTATCCTTCTCAAACTCTTCCAGATTATAGCAGAGGGAGGAACACTCCCAAACTCACTCTACAAGGCCACCATCACCCTGATTGCAAAAGCAGACAAAGATGTCACAAAGAAAGAAAACTACAGACCAATATTACTGATGAACACAGATGCAAAAATCCTCAACAAAATACTAGGAAATAGAATCCAGTAGCACATTAAAAGGATCATACACCATGAACAAGTGGGGTTTATCCCAGGAATGCAAGGATTCTTCAATATATGCAAATCAATCAACGTGATACACCATATTAACAAATTGAAGGAGAATACCATATCATCTCAATAGATGCAGAGAAAACTTTCGACAAAATTCAACACCTATTTATGATAAAAACCCTGCAGAAAGTAGGCATAGAGGGAACTTTCCTCAACATAATAAAGGCCATATATGACAAACCCACAGCCAACCTCGTGCTCAATGGTGAAAAACTGAAACCATTTCCACTAAGATCAGGAACAAGACAAGGTTGCCCACTCTCACCACTCTTATTCAACATAGTTTTGGAAGTTTTAGCCATAGCAATCACAGAAGAAAAAGAAATAAAAGGAATCCAAATAGGAAAAGAAGTAAAGCTGTCACTGTTTGCAGTTGACATGATACTATACATAGAGAATCCTAAAGATGCTACCAGAAAACTACTAGAGCTAATCAATGAATTTGGTATAGTAGCAGGATACAAAATTAATGCACAGAAATCTCTGGCATTCCTATACACTAATGATGAAAAATCTGAAAGTGAAATTAAGAAAACACTCCCATTTACCATTGCAACAAACAGAATAAAATATCTAGGAATAAACCTACCTAAGGAGACAAAAGACCTGTATGCAGAAAATTATAAGACACTGATGAAAGAAATTAAAGATGATACAAATAGATGGAGAGATATACCATGTTCTTGGATTGGAAGAATCAACATTGTGAAAATGACTCTACTACCCAAAGCAATCTACAGATTCAATGCAATCCCTATCAAAGTACCACTGGCATTTTTCACAGAACTACAACAAAAAATTTCACAATTTGTATGGAAACACAAAAGACCCCGAATAGCCAAAGCAATCTTGAGAATGAAAAACGGAGCTGGAGGAATCAGGCTCCCTGACTTCAGACTATACTACAAAGCTACAGTAATCAAGACAGTATGGTACTGGCACAAAAACAGAAAGATAGATCAATGGAACAGGATACAAAGCCTAGAGATAAACCCATGCACATATGGTCACCTTATCTTTGATAAAAGAGGCAGGAATGTACAGTGGAGAAAGGACAGCCTCTTCAATAAGTGGTGCTGGGAAAACAGAACAGGTACATGTAAAAGTATGAGATTAGAACACTCCCTAACATCATATACAAAAATAAGCTCAAAATGGATTAAAGACCTAAATGTAAGGCCAGGCACCATCAAACTCTTAGAGGAAAACATAGGCAGAACATGCTATGACATAAATCACAGCAAGATCCTTTTTGACCCACCTCCTAGAGAAATGGAAATAAAAACAAAAATAAACAAATGGGACCTAATGAAACTTAAAAGCTTTTGCACAGGGCTTCCCTGGTGGCACAGTGGTTGAGGGCCCACCTGCTGATGCAGGGGACGCGGGTTCATGCCCCGGTCTGGGAGGATCCCAAATGCCTTGGATGGGCTGGGCCCGTGAGCCATAGCTGCTGAGCCTGTGCGTCCAGAGCCTGTGCTCCGCAACGGGAGAGGCCACAGCAGTGAGAGGCCCGCGTACCACAAAAAAAAAAAAAAAAAAGCTTTTGCACAGCAAAGGAAACCATACACAAGACCAAAAGAAAACCCTCAGAATGGGAGAAAATATTTCCAAATGAAGCAACTGACAAAGGATTAATCTCCAAAATTTACAAGCAGCTCAAACAGCTCAATAACAAAAAAACAAACAATCCAATCCAAAACTGGGCAGAAGACCTAAATAGACATTTCTCCAAAGAAGATATACAGATTGCCAACAAACACATGAAAGAATGCTCAACATCATTAATCATTAGAGAAATGTAAATCAAAACTACAATGAGATATCATCTCACACCGGTCAGAATGGCCATCATCAAAAAATCTAGACACGATAAATGCTGGAGAAGTTGTGGAGAAAAGGGAACCCTCTTGCACTGTTGGTGGGAATGTGAATTGGTATAGCCACTATGGAGAACAGTATGGAGGTTCCTTAAAAAACTACAAATAGAACTACCATACGACCCAGTAATCCCACTACCGGGCATATACCCTGAGAAAACCATAATTCAAAAAGAGTCATGTACCAAAATGTTCATTGCAGCTCTATTTACAATAGCCAGGAGATGGAAGCAACCTAAGTGTCCATCATCGGATGAATGGATAAAGAAGATGTGGCACATATATACAATGGAATATTACTCAGCCATAAAAAGAAACGAAATTGAGTTATTTGTAGTGAGGTGGATGGACCTAGAGTCTGTCATACAGAGTGAAGTAAGTCAGAAAGAGAGAGACAAATACCATATGCTAACACATATATATGGAACCTAAGAAAAAAAAATGTCATGAAGAACCTAGGGGTAAGACGGGAATAAAGACACAGACCTACTAGAGAATGGACTTGAGGATATGGGGAGGGGAATGGTAAGCTGTGACAAAGTGAGAGAGTGGCATGGACATATATACTCTACCAAACGTAAAATAGATAGCTAGTGGGAAGCAGCCGCATAGCACAGGGAAATTAGTTCGGTGCTTGTGACCACCTGGGGGGGGGTGGGGGGGTTGGAGGGAGGGAGACGTAAGAGGGAAGAGATATGGGAACATATGTATATGTATAACTGATTCACTTTGTTATAAAGCAGAAACTATCACACCACTGTAAAGCAATTATATTCCAATAAAGATGTTAAAAAAAAAAGAAACTACAGGACAAACAATCCGACTTCTTTAGCAAATAAACTGGGGGAGGGGGAGGGGGTAACTAAATATGGATCAAAACAGACATAAGAGTCACCTCAGCCAATCACAATATATAGGCATCATATGGATCTTGTTTCAAATTAATCAACTGTATAAGGTTTTGAGAGAACCAGGGAAATTTGAAGACTGAGTATTTAATTACTAATAAAATTGTTATGTGTTATAACAATGACATGTGTTATTGTTTTTTAAAGAGTCCTTAGTTTTTAGAGATGCATGTTGCAATATTCACAGATGAAATGATCTGTTGTGTTTGCTTCAAAATGAATCTATACAGTATTGAGAATGGGAGGGTGTGGAAAGGATGGGAATATATATATGGCTCGAGGTTGGTTATGAGTTGATAACTACTGAAACTGGATGATAGAGTCAGAGACTTTCATTATATCATTCACTCTTTTATGTATACATAAAATTTTCCCCAATAACACACAACCTTTTAAAAGTTAACCTGGAAAAGATTAAGAAATAAACAGAATCTTCCTTCTGTAAAAATGTGTACATTTTATTAAAATTACTTGGGTAGGTCAGATATTTTTCTTCTAAAGGTTTTATTTCCTTTCCTTTAAATAAATTTAAAAATATTTACAGTAGTCCCTCCTTATCTGCAGTTTTGCTTTCCATGGATTCAGTTACCTGAGGTCAACTGAGGTCCAAAAATATTAAATGGAAAATTTCAGAAATAAACAATTTATAAGTTTTAAATTGCGAGTGGTTCTGAGTAGCACGACAAAAATCTCGCTCCATCCTGTCCAGAGTATTCCACCCATTAGTCATTTAGTAGCCACCTGGATTATCAGATCCACTGTCACGGCACCACAGTGCTTGTGTTGAAGTCACCCTCATTTTATAATACTTAATAACGGCCCCACGTGCAAAAGTAGTGATGCTGGCAGTTCATCTATGCCAAAGAGAAGCGTAAGTGCTTCCTTTAAGTGAAAATTTGAAAGTTCTCTATATAATAAGGAAAGTAAAAAAATTTGTAAGCTGAGGGTACTAAGATCTAAGGTCAGAATGAATCTTCTGTCCGTGAAATTGTGAAGCAGGAAAAAGAAATTCATGCTAGTTTTTCTGTCACACCTCAAACTTCAAAAGTTATCGGCACAGTGCATGGTAAGTGCTTAGTTAAGATGGAAAAGGCAATAAATTTGTATGATAAGATTCTGAGTGAGAGAAACAACATCTTTCATTACAGCATATTGTTATAATTGTTCTATTTTATTTTACTATTAGTCACCGTTGTTAATCCCTTACTGTGCCTAATTTATAAATTAAACTTTATCATATATATATATTTAAAAAACATAGTTTATATAGGATTTGGTACTACCCACAATTTCAGTCATCCACTGGGAGTCTTGGAACATAATCCCTGTGGATAAGGGGGTACTGTGTATTAAAATATTATATTTCTTTTTTGTAAAGAAGAAGTAAAAATTGAGCCTGAATCTCTTTAATCATGTAAGCTCTTTTAATGTTTAAAAATAATATGTAATAAAAATAAAAGGCTAGAAAATTATAACTATGGAAAGTACAAAATGAAAAGTAAAAGCTTGTATCTCCCCACTCCTATTCCCAAAAGATAACCAGTGCTGGTAGTTTCTTGTGATTTGTTCCAAAACACAAAAAATGGAGAGGGAGTGGGAACCAGACACAGTACGTGTGTGCACACACGTGTGTATATGTACGACATATATACATAAAGTGCAACAAGAACCATATTGTTCTATATCTTAGTTTTTCACTTAATAATACAGCACATATTAACACATCACTCTACCCCATTTTTAATAGCACACTGTTTCTATAGTACGGATATATTATAATTTATATAACTATTGTATTGATGAATATTTAAAATGTTCCATTTTCTAAATTATTGCAAACAATGCTACTAGATACCTTCCAAATGCTTTTAAAAATCTAAATTATTTGGTATAACTAAGAGTAAAGAAAGTTCGCCACACAAGAATAAAGTTTTTGTAGGCCCATACACTAAACCAACATGTGTAACAGCCAAAATTTACACTTTTTTAGGAAACCGGCTATTATGATACATAGAAAGAGCTGTGTGATGTGGAAACATTCTGTATGCTTCAGTCTAATATATATGAAATTAGAATAGTATGGTAATCTTATATGCCTTGATATATAGCTATGAGAGTAAAAATGTGTGTGAAGTCTTCTTTTACTACTCAAATTATTATAACAAAATGCTAGATTCAATTATAGATAGTAAGTGACTAAACCTTTAGCCGCACAAGAAATTTTGATACTAATTTCTCAAAGTTGAAAAGTAAATCTGGTAATGATCGGTTGTGTGTGTGGGGGGTGTGTGTGTGTGTATTATCTAAGTGAACATCAGTTCAGAAACTGTCTTCTTTTAAAAAAGAAAAAGAGAAATCCACAAAATGTTCTACCTTGACGTTCATCATCCTCCTTTGGTGTTTGTTCCAATAACGTGTCCAAGGCTCGGGCATAATCTTTCATTACCCAGTATGCAAGACTACGTAAGAAAGGATCAGGATGTAATCTTTTGCAATCGAATCCTGAGGCATCCTTTTGGCAACCCAAAATCTTCTGATTTAGGATGGATATATAAGTGGATGAAGTCTCAAAATCAGATTCATATAAACGGGCAATTACCATGGCTAGCTGGATATCTTCCATTTTTTCAAGACATACCTATAAATTTAAATATTAAGAAATACTTATTTAATGATAATTATTTAGAGATACGAAATATCCAACTGATATCCTGAAATTATCCACTATTTATATTCTCACAGTGGAGGGAAGAGGTCCAGAGGTTGAGACAGTGAAGGGTAGTTATATGCTTGCTTGAAAGGAGATTAAGGAATAGCAGGAAGATTAAGAAACTAGAACTTAGTAGTTTCCAGCCTAGAAAGATCATTTATAAAAAATGCATAAAATGAAGTATATCAACACCATCTCAGACTTAGATCAATTCAAATAACATTCATCTTTAAATTAAATACCACTTATGACATCTAAATTTATGTACATCAGTTCCTGTTAATTTCCAAATATATTTCCATATAAACATAATTATTACTATTTTAAAAGAATCTTCTACTTACATAGCAAATAACTTAAGAAATAAACCAACATACTCTATTCTTACTCTGAGTTTATATTCTAAAGTAGCTACTCATCTGAGAATCTGAGGTCATGCAGGCAATATGAGCATCTCTCACTCAATCAACATTTCTCTTCTTTGCCTGAGTATCTTCTAGGATAAGCTTCCCATTTCAAAATTATAAATATTTGTTACTTTAAAAACTCATACATCTGAGATAATTCTGAAAATATGACTAATTCTAAACATAAAGTACTTTCACTTTGTTGGATATTTCCTATTTTTTCTATGATATATCATTTCCAATTATGTTTTTCCTTCACCTGTTTGGATTATTCACTATAATAATAGGTATCCTAAAAGGAATATCTCATAAACAACAGAAATATTTGTAATTATTCTCTTAACCAGCTACCAAGATTGTGTATCAAAAAATGTGAAGTTTTATCTCTTCCCATTCACCTTCCAATATCTAAGACTATATTTCAAAACAGTATAAACTGCAATCTCAGTTCCTTATCTATGAATTTCATTTAGACGAAAAAGAACTTAAAATATCTGCCTGTCTACACAAAGTAAGGAGATTGTGACCTATACATACTTAAATAGTTCAGAATCACAAGATGGTCAGGAAAAAGATATTCATAAACCATTTTTCCATACACTTATACTTGAAATACTTATCTTGAAATGCAATATTCTCTATATAAAATTTTTCATTTATGTTTCTACATGTATTTATTTATAATTCCATTATCATTGTGCTACTATTTAAGTTAGTAATCTCTGTAGTTATTCTCTACCCTCTATCCTTACAAACATATGACCAAACATTACAGTCTCCTCCATGATCTTCCCAGGTTTTCAAGCTCTTACAGGTATTTCATAGCATGTTTTCTTAGTTATACCTCAATGGCATCTTTCAATGAACCAGCTAACAAGAAAAAAGCAGCAGATTGTTCAAAGCGTTGTTTTCCAAGTAAAGAGAAAGCGTTTTTCAAAGCGGCTTTACGCCATCTATCTTCATTAAAATTGTGGCTGAAAAATGTTGTCATTTTTTCATCATGCTGTGACCTGGGAACCAGAGCACAAACATCAGTGGTTAAACCAAATTTAAAATAGTTTTAATCCTTTACAGAATATATGAAAATAGAAAATGAAAACCTCAAACATCCATCTAAAAGAAGAACAATAACAACTTTAGTGGTAGGTATTTGTTATTAAGCTTCTCTTTGTTTCTTCTAATAAGGAGAAAACTCAAAATACCTTAAGTATACATGAATAGGAAGCAAGTGCACTCTTTACTTTCCAAAGTGTTTTATCAACTTATTTTTAACAATATCCCACTCTTTAGGTTAAGTTCAAATGATATTCTATTTGTTTTGCAGATAAAGGAATCAAGGCACAAAAAAGGAAACTGATTTATCTAAGTACTTTCAAAAGCATTATGTTTCTGAGTCACAGCACAATCTTCATTCCATTAAACCATATTAAGTGTTGAGGAAATTTACCTAAACAGACCCCACACTATTGCTTTCTTCTTCATTGAAAGGTAGAATAATGCAGCATCCAAGGCATCATTGTTCCTTTGAAAAGAAGCTTTGGCAACCTAAACAGTCAATAAAAAGTTATACTGAATTAACTAGTTGATAAACAAATTACAACAATTAATGCTTCCCTACTACTTCCATGGATGACACAAACTATGCAGATGGGAAGAGCTGACTCTATTCCACAATCGCCAGTAGCTTATAATACATGCTCCTAGAAACAACCCTTTGTATACCAGTAATTACAATAAAAATAATAACAGCAACTAGTATTTACTGACTACTTACCATGTACCTTTCACTTATCTTACTGAATCACCACGATCCAAGAGGTACTATTATTATCCCCATTTTACACATGAGGCGACTGAGACACAAAGAGGTTAACTGAATTGCCTAAGGTCACACAGTAAGTAAGGGGTGTAAAAGGGATTAGAACCCAGGTAGTAATAAAACTGTCTAAGATAGGAAACAATAAAGAATGCAGAATATTTGATAGGTAAGACCTTTTCTTTTCTTTTTTTTTTTTCTGGCTGTGCTGCACACCTTGCAGGAAGTTAGTTCCCCAACCAGGGATCGAACCCGGGCCCCCAGCAGTGGAAGCACAGAGTCCTAACCACGGACCACCAGGGAATTCCCAGTGAGACCTTTTCTTGAAAATTAGACATATTAAATTTCTTAATGTTTTGTAAAAGTTAAAATGCTGACTTCTATGGTATGTATATGTGATTTCACATTTTAAAGCTCTCTCAACTAATACTGATACGGACAACTGTAAATAAATATCAGTTATACTCACGCACATGCATACACACACATTTTGAAAAATACAAAAATTAATGTTTTAGTTTTTTTCTTTAAACATAATTTTCCAGTATTTTTTAAAATTAATTAATTAATTTATTTTTGGCTGTGTTGGGTCTTTGTTTCTGTGCGAGGGCTTTCTCTATTTGCGGCAAGCGGGGGCCGCTCTTCATCATGGTGCGCGGGCCTTTCAATGTCACGGCCTCTCTTATTGCGGGGCACAGGCTCCAGACGCGCAGGCTCAGTAGTTGCGGCTCATGGGCCTAGTTGCTCCGCGGCATGTGGGATCTTCCCAGACCAGGGCTCGAACCCATGTCCCCTGCATTGGCAGGCAGATTCTTAACCACTGCGCCACCAGGGAAGCCCTCCGGTATTTTTCAATCAAATTCTGACAGTTCTGAAGGACTGACACATTCTTTCTGGCATGTAATTAAAATACAGGTGGTTGAAGCTCCATTATTTTGAAGGGCTTTCAAATTTTAGTTCTTAGAAATTCCATGAGAAAAAGCCTTAATGAATACATAATTCCCCTTGTACCATAACTGATAACCTCCTTTGAGCCATATGACCAAAGTTGCTGAATTTATAAAGAACCAATCAACTCAATGTAAGTTTAAAAATTATTAAGCCAGTAACACTGTTGTACCTAATCATACGGTTTTGAATACAGTACCATACAGACCACATATTTCTCAAAGATACTGATATAACCTCTGCAAATAACTAAGTTGAGAGGTATAACGATTAAAAACAATGGATGTTTTATTAATGAACACTGACTGATGGTAGAGCAGGAAGCCACCAAGGCATGGTAAAGAGGGGTAAAGACACCTAAAATCACATCACCAAAATGCTTTTATTCCTCTTCCCCTTTTTCAGTATTTTCTCTGCCTTCAATCATTTAACTTAGTACTTCAATGTTTAATAATTCTTACAAGAATTTTTATTCATCTTCAGCTAATGAGTTTTTGGGCTGGCCAAAAAGTTCCTTTGGTTTTTAAGTAAAAATAAAATACACATTTTTCATTTTCACCAAGAATTTTATTGAACAACGTATTCACTGTTTTGTTCTACTACCTTCTGCCAGTTTTCAAGCAACTTCATAATTCCATCTTCCCAAAACTTTTTATCTTTTTGAGCAAAGAACTGTTCCAGGTGCCTTTTACAGTCTTCCAGGGAATGGAAATATTTTCCATTAAGAGAACTTTGTAAAGACCAAAATACATGGAAATCCGAAGGTGCAATGTCTGATGAATATAGCAGATGAATCAGAATTTCCCAGCCAAGCTGTAACAGTTTTTTCCTGGTCATCAAAGAAACATGTGGTCTTACATTATCCTGATGGAAGATTATGTGTTTTCTGTTGACTAATTCCAGATGCTTTTTGTCAAGTGCTGCTTTCAGTTGGTCTAACTGGGAGCAGTACTTGTTGGGATTAATCGTTTGGTTTTCCAGAAGGAGCTCATCATAGAGGACTCCCTTCCAATCCCGCCATATAGATAACATCACCTTTCTTGGATGAAGACTGGCCTTTGGTGTGGTTGGTGGTGGTTCATTTCGCTTGCCCCATGATCTCTTCCATTCCACATTATTGTACAGTATCCACTTTTCATTACCCATCACAATTTGTTTTAGAAACGGAACGTTTTTGGTACCTTTCAGTAGAGAATCCCATGAGGAAATACGGTCAGGAAGGTTTTTTTCGCTTAACTTACGTGGAACCCAAACATCAAAGCGATTAACATAACCAAGCTGGTGCAAATGATTTTCAATGCTTGATTTGGACATTTTGAGTATGCCGGCTATCTCCCGCGTGGTATAACGTTGACTGTTCTCAGTTAATGTCTCGATTTGATCCCTATCAAGTTCAACTGGTCTACCCGACCGTGGAGCATCGTCCAGCTTCTCGAGAAATCTCCAGCACAAAACTTCGCAAACCACTTTTGACATGTTTGATCAGTCACAGCGCCTTCTCCATACACTGCACAAATCTTCTTTTGCGTTTCAGTTGTGTTTTTACCTTTCTTGAAATAATAAAGCATAATATGCTGAAAGTGTTGCTTTTTTCCTTCTATCTTCAATATTAAAATGGCTACACAAAAATTCACCAATTCTGATAAGCGTTTTTTAAATCCGTGCTGATATGACAGCTGTCACAATACAATCTAAAAATTTGTTTCGAATGAAGTTGAAGACAACTAAGTGCTACTAGAGCCAGCCTACAGAAAAAAACGAATGAACCTTTTGGCCAACCCAATATAACATATATTTCAAGGGAAAAAATTTTACATTTCCTTTCGATTTAATTTTAAGAGATAAATTACTTGTGGAAATAAATCATACGTATATATCAGAAATACTCAATTACAATGACACAACACACTGATGACAAGAAACTGAAGAGACTTTGTAGAACATTTCAGATAAAATATGTCCTCCTCTTTTTCCATTGCTTTGGGATATGAAAAAAAATTAATGGGGACTTCCTGGTGGTCCAGTGGTTAGGACTCGAGTGGTGCTTTCACTGCCGAGGGCAAAGGTTCAATCCCCGGTCTGGGAACAATCTTAAGATCCCACAAGCCATGTGGCGTGGCCAAAAAAAAAAAAAAATTAACGTAGATATTGTGTAATTTATATGCTATAACAATTAATTTCCCTGTACATCAGAAACTACATCTCTTGGTTGGTATGAGAACAAATTCCTTCTTACATCTGCCTATTTTGAGAAGAGAAATACTTATATATTATTGGCAGCCTTACATGTAGCAGGAAAATGACACTTTTACACTTACATTTCAAACTGTGATGTGAGGACCATGAACACCAGAATCACAGGATGCTAATTCAGATGAAGATGCCACAGCCCTACCACCTCCAACCCACTAAATGAAAACTTCTGAGAGTGGAAGTGAGGGATGTATGTTTCAAACAAGTTTGCCAGGTGATTCTTCAAACACTAAAATTTAGAAACTACTACTGTAGAGGAATAAATTCCTCTTGGGGGAAATGAATTCATACTCCACAAATGTAGTATCATTAATCGTACTTCTGAGAATTTCAATGGACTCCTAAAAGTAAACAAAACAATGACAATCCCACTCTCCTAATCACGACAGAGTAGAAAGGGCACAGACTAAATCTAACACTTCTAAATGATGGGAGTTTGGGCTGGTTACCCAACCTGAGTCTTAGTTCTATCAGGTGGAAAATCGAGATGGTAACATACAGCTGACGAGAAGATTATATGAAATAATTTATGAAAAGCAACTAGAACCAAACCTGGTACACAAAAGGTGCTCAATAATGGTTAGTTTCTGCAACACTGAAAGAATTTTCAGCTTCTACTAAAAATTTTTTAACAATTTTATTTTCTACTAGAAAACTGATTCCAAAAACCCATTTTAAAATTTATAGCATGAGGGGACTTCCCTGTTGGCGCAGTGGTTAAGAATTCGCCTGCCAATGCAGGGGACACAGGTTCAATCACTCGTCCAGGAAAATCCCACATGCCGCAGAGCAACTAAGCCCATGCGCCACAACTACTGAGTCCACGTGCCACAACTACTGAAGCCCTAGCGCCTAGAGCCCGTGCTCTGCAACAAGAGAAGCCGCTGCAATGAGAAGCCCGTGCACCGCAACAAAGACCCAACGTAGCAAAAACAAAATTAATTAAATGAGTTAAAAAAGAAATTTATAGTATGTGTCATTTGCTGCCATAGATATGTTCTTCAAGTGCACACAAATCAAAACTTTTTGAATGGTATTTTAAAAGTGCACAGGAAGTTTGGTATTTATTAACCTAGCCATGCAGAGAATCTTTTATATAAAAAGAATGATTTGGGACTTCCCTGGAGGTCCAGAGGTTAAGACTCCACGTTTCTGTGCTTCTACTGCAGGGGGTGCGGGTTCCATCCTGGTTGGGGAACTATGATCCCGCAAGCCATGCAGTGCAGCATGCATAAATAAATAAATGAATGAATGAAGAGAACTTTTTTTCTATGTAATGTATGTAACTGACATACAGTTTGTATTTTCTTAAACTAGGATGCACCTCAACTGATAGCAGAAAATATCTGTTCCATACATATTATATACTTAGTATATACGGCAAAAGACAATTGATATACTGCTTGGACATTTTATAAAGGTCAAGTTTTAGTTTTAAAGGTCCAAAAATTTTTATTTAAGAAGTTCTCAAGATCTCAAGATGTACATACTAATCCCTCACCACAGGTTTTCTGGAAGATAATACCTTTTATGCTTTAAGAAAAGACTTAACTTCAAAATCCAATGAAGTAAAGTTACCTTTTCAATGCATCTTCGAAGAGTGTTAATATTCCTCACCCACCAACCTATTCCCATAGCTCTTAACTCAGACCACTGAGGGTCCCCTCTCTGAATTGCCGGAATCATATTAATCAGCTCTTCCTCAGCCTCAGAATGAAAAGCCCAGGCAAAATGGCAAGTAGACACACCTAAATTAGAAATACAAAATAATAAGTTTCAGAACTATACCAAAACAAAAACAGAACCAATTTTTTACATAATCATGTATTTATTCATTCTGGAGAGAATTTTCATGCTGAAAAAAAGTATCAAAAGATTTCATCATTCAGGATTTTATAGTATAAGCTTCTACATACGAGATCACCGACAGGATACACAAAACCAAAATCTTTCTGAAACGTATTCGCTGCAAGAATAGAGACACTAAAACTTAATTGCTGGAAAGAAAGATATTTGAATATCAAGCCATTCATATGTACGTACACACACCAAACTGATCAAGAGTAAAAGCTCTGGTCAAGTCAAAATATGTTGGTCCATGTACGTGGATGTTGTTTCACAGTGCCACTTGCTTGCAGACCATATCCTTCAGTACTGGATATGGAAAACTGCCCCATTCATCCCTCGGGCCAAGGAGTTACATATCACTTCAAAGCAAGCTTTAAACTTGATGAGAGTTCTGGGGAAGAACAGTCAAGAGGCACATTCCTCTGTCTTTGGTGCCTCAGTTAAAAAGAGTTTAAAGCGGCCTAATTACTGATGGCATATGGCAAACACTTTTATGCCCTGGTAAAAGACTGACAGGGATCTAGGCTGTATTTAGAGGCAACAAATACGGTTTAGTGACACCCTCAGTGAGTCTGTCAACAGTTGAATAACTGATAACACTTTACTCCACTTAGAGCAGGTGAAGAAGAAACATGAGAGAAGCGAACCAAGGAGTGATGTTAGATAGTGGGAATGCCACTGGGAAGAACCCCAAGGATCCCAGGAAAGAAGCCAGGCTAGTCGAATCAGCCATCTATTAGAATCCCTTTTGGAAACAAAGAAATGCCGGAGGTCAATGACAGTCTGATAGCCACATTACAACACAGGACTCCCAATGCTGTAAGGCTATCAATATTACCACATATAATTTTTTTCATTAACAACTACTATATAGATTTTCCATATAGTTTAAAGCTTTTCTAACAATGACTGCTTCCCAACAGTTCCTTTGGAAATTATTAAAAAAACTATTAGGACCATTTTAAATAATAATCTTAAGTCTTTTATTCCTCATTGCTAACATTTATATACTGTGTTTGAAATCATATCACAAAATCAATGCAACAAGCCTTAACTGTCACTATAAATTTAGGGGGAAAATGGACAAAACTTAAAAACATCAACTTGTATTTTTTCAGAACCTAAAAAGCAGATTAATTCTCTATTTAAATCTGTCTGATTCAAGAAATAATCACTGAATGAAATAACTATAAAAAAACTAACACTTTGCTTTAGGAATTCCTATTATAAGGCAATGCAAAATGCACACTTTTGCTGATATAAAAATTTTAATATTAAGTAACAATATAAAGTATATTCTATACCCTTAAATGAAATTTGGTTGATGACATTTTTGGTATGACTAAAAGGAAACAAAAATATACACAGACATGTCAGAGGAATTTGGTTCAGAAAGAAGATGAAGAGATCAGTAACTCTATTTGGAAATCTAACTACTAGAAGTGTAAAAAGGTATTAGGAAGAAAAAACAAGGGGCACCAGCAGGCACTTATTTTTATTTGCCTACCAATGGCAGGCTATTCTTTGCAATATATCTCTGTTCTTCTTAGCTTGTCTACTAGCTACTTAAGTTTTTCCCCGGACCATCACCTACAATAGCAGTCACTTTTCTCATCTCCAATGTTTTAACTGTATCAAAGGGAAAATGGAATTTGACAAAGCTTTAGAAATTTGAGGTGTTTTAGGTCTCCCTAGGCAATATACACAATTGTCATTAAGTGATTCAGTACCATATGACCATCATTTAAAACTAAAATTTTAAAACTAAAATTTGAGATACCACTTTTTAAACCTATTCCAAATGCCATAGATTGTTTTAAATGATAATATCAAGTGTTGCAATGAGTTGAGTTTTGGCATCATCAAATACTGGTTCTGGGACTGTAAATGAGCATGGTCTTTCTGAAAGTCACAATATTTATCAAGAGTTCAGAATTTTCAGGGGAGAGGGGGAAGATGGCCGAAGAGTAAGATGTGGAGATCACACGTGGAACAACTCCTACAGAACACCCACTGAACGCTGGCAGAAGACCTCAGACCTCCCAAAAGGCAAGAAACTCCCCCACGTACCTGGGTAGGGGAAAAGAAAAAGAATAAACAGAGACAAAAGAATAGTGACAGGACCTGCACCAGGGGAAGAGAGCTGTGAAGAAGGAAAGGTTTCCACACACTAGGAAGCCCCTTCCTGGGCGAAGACTGCGGGTGGCGGAGGGGGAAGCTTCGGAGCCACGGAGGAGAGCAGAGCAACAGGGGCGCGGAGGGCAAAGCGGAGAGATTCCCGCACAGAGGATCGGTGCCAACCAGCACTCACCAGCCCCAGAGGCTTGTCTGCTCACCCGCCGGGACGGGTGGGGGCAGGGAGCTAAGGCTCGGGCTTTGGTCAGAGCACAGGGAGAGGACTGGGGGCGTGAACACAGCCTGAAGGGGTTAGTGCACCATGGCTAGCCGGGAGGGAGTCCGGGGAAAAGTCTGGACCTGACGAAGAAGCAAGAGACTTTTTCTTCCCTCTTTGTTTCCTGGTGCGCGAGGAGAGGGGGTTAAGAGCGCTGCGTAAAGGAGCTCCAAAGACGGGCGCGAGACACGGCTATCAGCATGGACCCCAGAGACGGGCCTGAGAAGCTAAGGCCGCTGCAGCCGCCACCAAGAAGCCTGTGTGCGAGCACAGGTCACTATCCACACCTCCCCTCCCAGAGCCTGTGCAGCCCGCCACTGCCAGGGTCCCGTGATCCAGGGACAACTTCCCCGGGAGAACGGATGGCGCGCCTCAGGCTGGTGCAATGTCATGCTGGCCTCTGCAGCCGCAGGCTCGCCCTGCACTCCGTGCCCCTGCCTCAGTGAGCCAGAGCCCCCGAATCAGCTGCTCCTTTAACCCCGTCCTGTCTGAGAGAAGAACAGACACCCTCCGGTGACCTACACACAGAGG
The DNA here is from genome assembly GCF_011762595.2 of Tursiops truncatus. Classification (NCBI taxonomy): domain Eukaryota; kingdom Metazoa; phylum Chordata; class Mammalia; order Artiodactyla; family Delphinidae; genus Tursiops; species Tursiops truncatus. The sequence continues at coordinate 94,365,757 of NC_047035.1, forward strand.
CGGGGCCAAATCCAAAACTTAACCTCGGAGCTGTGTGAACAAAGAAGAGAAAGGGAAATTTCTCCCAGCAGCCTCAGGAGCAGCGGATTAAATCACCACAATCAAGGTGATATACCCTGCATCGGAGGAATACCTGAATAGACAACAAATCATCCCAAATTGAGGAGGTGGACTTTGAGAGCAAAATATATTATTTTTTCCCCTTTTCCTCTTTTTGTGAATGTGTATGTGTATGCTTCTGTGTGAGACTGTGTGTCTGTATAGCTTTGCTTTCACCATTTGTCCTAGAGTTCTGTCCATCCATTTTTGTTTGTTCTTTTGTTTTTTTACTTAAAAAAATTTTTTTCCGTAATAATTATTTTTTATTTTAATAACTATTTTATTTTATCTTTATTTTTTCTTCCTTCCTTCCTTCCTTTCTTTCTCTTCCTTTCTTCCTCCCTCCCTCCCTCCCTCCCTCTCCCTCCCTCCCTCCCTCCCTCCCTTCCTCTCTCTCTCTCTCTCTCTCTCTCTCTCTCTCTCTCTCTCTCTTTCTTTCTACTTTTCTCCATTTTATTCTGAGCCGTGTGGATGAAAGGCTCTTGGTGCTGCAGCCAGGAGTCACTGCTGTGCCTCTGATGTGGGAGAGCCAACTTCAGGACACTGGTCCACAAGAGACCTCCCAGCTCCACATAATACAAAAAGGTGCAAAAACGACCAGCAAGCTACAGTGCAGGACATCCTATGCCAAACAACTAGCAAGACAGGAACACAACCCCATCCATTAGCAGAGTGGCTGCCTAAAATCATAATAAGGCCACAGACACCCCAAAATACACCACCAGACGTGGACCTGCCCACCAGAAAGACAAGATCCAGCCTCATCCACCAGAACACAGGCACTAGTCCCCTCCACCAGGAAACCTAAACAACCCACTGAACCAACCCTAGCCACTGGGGACAGACACCAAAAACAACGGGAACTACAAACCTGCAGCCTGCGAAAAGGAGACCCCAAACACAGTAAGATAAGCAAAACGAAAAGACAGAAAAACACACAGCAGATGAAAGAGCAAGGTAAAAATCCACCATACCTAACAAATGAAGAGGAAATAGCAGTTTACCTGAAAAAGAATTCAGAATAATGATAGTAAAGATGATCCCAAAATATTGGAAATAGAATAGAGAAAATGCAAGAAACATTTAACAAGGACCAAGAAGAACTGAAGAGGAAACAGGTAACGATGAACAACACAATAAATGAAATTAAAAATACTCTAGAAGGGATCAATAGCAGAATAACTGAGGCAGAAGAACGGATAAGTGACCTGGAAGATAAAATAGTGGAAATAACTACTGCAGAGCACAATAAAGAAAAAAGAATGAAAAGAACTGAGGACAGTCTCAGAGACCTCTGGGACAACATTAAACGCACCAACATTCGAATTATAGGGGTCCCAGAAGAAGAAGAGAAAAAGAAAGGCACTGAGAAAATATTTGAAGAGATTATAATTGAAAACTTCCCTAATATGGCAAAGGAAATAGTTAATAAAGTCCAGGAAGCACAGAGAGTCCCATACAGGATAAATCCAAGGAGAAACACAAGACACATATTAATCAAACTATCAAAAATTAAATACAAAGAAAACGTATTAAAAGCAGCAAGGGAAAAACAACAAATAACACACAAGGGAAACCCCATAAGGTTAACAGCTGATCTTTCAGCAGAAACTCTGCAAGCCAGAAGGGAGTGGCAGGACATATGTAAAGTGATGAAGGAGAAAAACCTACAACCAAGATTACTCTACCCAGCAAGGATCTCATTCAGATTTGATGGAGAAATTAAAATCTTTACTGACAAGGAAAACCTGAGAGAGTTCAGCACCACCAAACCAGCTTTACAACAAATGCTAAAGGAACTTCTCTAGGCAAGCAACACAAGAGAAGGAAAAGACCTACAATAACAAACCCAAAACAATTAAGAAAATGGGAATAGGAACATATATATCGATAATTACCTTAAATGTAAATGGATTAAATGCTCCCACCAAAAGACACAGACTGGCTGAATGGATACAAAAACAAGACCCATATATATGCTGTCTACAAGACACCCACTTCAGATCTACGGACACATACAGACTGAAAGTGAGGGGATGGAAAAAGATATTCCATGTAAATGGAAATCAAAAGAAAGCTGGAGTAGCAATTCTCATATCAGACAAAATAGACTTTAAAATAAAGACTATTACAAGAGACAAAGAAGGACACTACATAATGATCAAGGGATCGATCCAAGAAGAAGATATAACAATTGTAAATATTTATGCACCCAACATACGAGCACCTCAATACATAAGGCAAATACTAACAGCCACAAAAGGGGAAATCGATAGTAACACATTCATAGTAGGGGACTTTAACAGCCCACTTTCAACAATGGACAGATCATCCAAAAAGAAAATAAATAAGGAAACACAGGCTTTAAATGATACGTTAAACAAGATGGACTTAATTGATATTTATAGGACATTCCATCCAAAAACAACAGAATACACATTTTTCTCAAGTGCTCATGGAACATTCTCCACAATAGATTATATCTTCGGTCACAAATCAAGCCTTGGTAAATTTAAGAAAACTGAAATTGTATCAAGTATCTTTTCCAACCACAACGCTATGAGACTAGATATCAATTATAAGAAAAGATCTGTAAAAAATACAAATACATGGAGGCTAAACAATACACTACTTAATAACGAAGTGATCACTGAAGAAATCAAGGAGGAAATCAAAAAATACCTAGAAACAAATGACAATGGAGACACGACGACCCAAAATCAATGGGATGCAGCAAAAGCAGTTCTAAGAGGGAAGTTTATAGCAATACAATCCAACCTTAAGAAACAGGAAACACCTCGGATAAACAACCTAACCTTGCACCTAAAGCAATTAGAGAAAGAAGAACAAAAAAACCCCAAAGTTAGCAGAAGGAGAGAAATCATAAAGATCAGATCAGACATAAATGAAAAAAAATGAAGGAAATGACAGCCAAGATCAATAAAACCACAAGATGGTTCTTTGAGAACATAAACGAAATTGATAAACCATTAGCCAGATTCATCAAGAAAAAAAGGGAGAAGACTCAAATCAATAGAATTACAAATGAAGGAGAAGTAACAACTGACACTGCAGAAATACAAAAGATGATGAGAGATTACTACAAGCAACTCTATGCCAATAAAAAGGACAACCTGGAAGAAATGAACAAATTTTTAGAAATGCACAAGCTGCCAAGACTGAATCAGGAAGAAATAGAAAATATGAACAGACCAATCACAAGCACTGAAATTAAAACTGTGATTAAAAATCTTCCAACAAACAAAAGCCCAGGACCAAATGGCTTCACAGGGGAATTCTATCAAACATTTAGAGAAGAGCTAACACCTATCCTTCTCAAACTCTTCCAAAACACAGCAGAAAGAGGAACACTCAAAACAGTCTACGAGGCCAACATCACCCTGATACCAAAACCAGACAAAGATGTCACAAAGAAAGAAAACTACAGGCCAATATCACTGAAGAAAATAGATGCAAATATCCTCAACAAAATACTAGCAAACAGAATCCAACAACACATTAAAAGGATCATACACCATGATCAAGTGGGGTTTATTCAAGGTATGCAAGGATTCTTCAATATACGCAAATCAATCAATGTGATACACCATATTAACAAACTGAAGGAGAAAAACCATATGATCATCTCAATAGATGCAGAGAAAGCTTTCGACAAAATTCAACACCTATTTATGATAAAAACCCTGCAGAAAGTAGGCATAGAGGGAACTTTCCTCAACATAATAAAGGCCATATATGACAAACCCACAGCCAACATTGTCCTCAATGGTGAAAAACTGAAAGCATTTCCACTAAGATCAGGAACAAGACAAGGTTGCCCACTCTCACCACTCTTATTCAACATAGTTTTGGAAGTTTTAGCCATAGCAATCACAGAAGAAAAGGAAATAAAAGGAATCCAAATCGGAAAAGAAGAAGTAAAGCTGTCACCGTTTGCAGCTGACATGATACTATACATAAAGAATCCTAAAGATGCTACCAGAAAACTACTAGAGCTAATCAATGAATTTGGTAAAGTAGCAGGATACAAATTTAATCCACAGAAATCTCTGGCATTCCTATACACTAATGATGAAAAATCTGAAAGGGAAATTAAGGAAACACTTCCATTTACCACTGCAACAAAAAGAATAAAATATCTAGGAATAAACCCACCTAAGGAGACAAAAGACCTGTATGCAGAAAATTATAAGACACTGATGAAAGCAATTAAAGATGATACAAATAGATGGAGAGATATACCATGTTCTTGGATTGGAAGAATCAACATTGTGAAAATGACTCTACTACCCAAAGCAATCTACAGATTCAATGCAATCCCTATCAAAGTACCACTGGCATTTTTCACAGAACTACAACAAAAAATTTCACAATTTGTATGGAAACACAAAAGACCCCGAATAGCCAAAGCAATCTCGAGAATGAAAAACAGAGCTGGAGGAATCAGGCATCCTGACTTCAGACTATACTACAAAGCTACAGTAATCAAGACAGTAGGGTATTGGCACAAAAACAGAAAGATAGCTCAATGGAACAGGATACAAAGCCCAGAGATAAACCCACGCACATATGGTCACCTTATCTTTGATAACGGAGGCAGGAATGTACAGTGGAGAAAGGACAGCCTCTTCAATAAGTGGTGCTGGGAAAACTGGACAGGTACATGTAAAAGTATGAGATTAGAACACTCCCTAACACCATATACAAAAATAAGCTCAAAATGGATTAAAGACCTAAATGTAAGGCCAGACACCATCAAACTCTTAGAGGAAAACATAGGCAGAACATGCTATGACATAAATCACAGCAAGATCCTTTTTGACCCACCTCCTACAGAAATGGAAATAAAACCAAAAATAAACAAATGGGATCGAATGAAACTTAAAAGCTTTTGCACAGGACTTCCCTGGTGGCACAGCGGTTGAGGGTCCACCTGCCGATGCAGGGGACACGGGTTCATGCCCCGGTCTGGGAGGATCCCAAATGCCGTGCACAGGCTGGGCCCGTGAGCCATGGCTGCTAAGCCTGTGTGTCCGGAGCCTGTGCTCCGCAACGGGAGAGGCCACAGCAGTGAGAGGCCCGCGTACTGCAAAAAAAAAAAAAAGCTATTGCACAGCAAAGGAAACCATAAACAAGACCAAAAGAAAACCCTCAGAATGGGAGAAAATATTTCCAAATGAAGCAACTGACAAAGGATTAATCTCCAAAATTTACAAGCGGCTCATGCAGCTTAATAACAAAAAAACAAACAACCCAATCCAAACATGGGCAGAAGACCTAAATAGACATTTCTCCAAAGAAGATATACAGATTGCCAACAAACACATGAAAGAATGCTCAACATCATTAATCATTAGAGAAATGCAAATCAAAACTACAATGAGATCTCATCTCACACCGGTCAGAATGGCCATCATCAAAAAATCTAGAAACAATAAATGCTGGAGAGGGTGTGGAGAAAAGGGAACCCTCTTGCACTGTTGGTGGGAATGTGAATTGGTACAGCCACTATGGAGAACAGTACGGAGGTTCCTTAAAAAACTACAAATAGGACTACCATATGACCCAGCAATCCCAGTACTGGGCATATACCCTGAGAACACCATAATTCAATAAGAGTCATGTACTGAATGAAAATGTTCATTGCAGCTCTATTTACAATAGCCAGGAGATGGAAGCAACCTAAGTGTCCATCATCGGATGAATGGATAAAGAAGATGTGGCACATATATACAATGGAATATTACTCAGCCATAAAAAGAAACGAAATTGAGTTATTTGTAGTGAGGTGGATGGACCTAGAGTCTGTCATACAGAGTGAAGTAAGTCAGAAAGAGAAAGACAAATACCGTGTGCTAACAGATATATATGGAATCTAAGGGGAAAAAAATGTCATGAAGAACCTAGGGGCAAGATGGGAATAAAGACACAGACCTACTAGAGAATGGACTTGAGGATATGGGGAGGGGGAAGGGTAAGCTGTGACAAAGTGAGAGAGTGTCATGGACATATATACACTACCAAACATAAAATAGATAGCTAGTGGGAAGCAGCCGCATAGCATAGGGAGATCAGCTAGGTGGTCTGTGACCACCTAGAGGGGTGGGATAGGGAAGGTGGGAGGGAGGGAGACACAAGAGGGAAGAGATATGGGAACATATGTATATGTATCTGATTCACTTTGTTATAAAGCAGAAAGTAACACACCATTGTAAAGCAACAATACTCCAATAAAGATGTTAATAAAAAAAAAAAAGAATTTTCAAGCCCTTTGATTCAGTAATTTCACTACTAGAAAACAAACATGAGGAAGTAATCAGATATATACATAAATATTTATATGCAAGGTTATAAGGTCACTCATTAACAGTGATAATTCAAATAGGAAAAAAACAGCTAAATTTGTATTTTTAGAAAAAAATAAAAGACTATATAGATGAATTATAGTTTAAAAACACGACAGAATATGACATATGTTTGTAATCATATTTTCAAAGAACATTTACTGAGGGTAAAGGGTAAGTACTGTGGGTAAGAGTAACAAGCTATAAAGTCTGGTATTCCAGGTCCTACAATTCTAAAGCATATTTTATGGGGCTGTATCCAGGATGCTGGTTTCAAAAGGAACACAGCCCACTGCACTGGAATTCTCTATTAACAAATAGCCCTGTATCTTGGCAGGTCACTTTAAACTCTATAGTTTTGATTTTTTAATCTATTACGTTAGGGGGCTGATATAAACGTATACATCACAAATCAGGGTATGTGGCAGTGTGCTATAAGTACACAAATCTACTGGATTACTGTACGGCAGATATTCATGAAACATCAGCTTTACTTGTAAGTAAATAACTTAGAACATAATGCTTATATTAAAATAAACACAAATAATAATGCATAGGACAAAATTTACATGATTTTTAAAGAAAACGTATCAGGCGTCATAGAAATTCAGGGCCACTTTAGGTTATAACCTCAGGCATACCAGTTTACTTAAACTACTATGACTTTAGTGACTGAAGTCTGAGAAACTGAGACAGATGAGCAAAAGTCACAGAATACAGCTGAAAAATAACATAGAAAAAAGGTAAGTGGGTACCTTATTTTCCTGTGACAGGAAGATCTTAAGGCTGGTGATAGGTATGCATATGTTGATTTACTAATGCTCAGACACAAATATGAATATACTAACCACTTCAGTACGAAATAAAAGTTGCACGAAGGTTCAAACAATACCTTGATGAAGCAGCTGTACTCGGTATAAAGGAGGCAGCGATGTCAAAAGGCAAGTGTGCAAGCGCATAGCTAGTAAGTACCGCAAACCACACTCATCTAATGTGTCTCTTCCTGCAAAGAGGAAATATGTTTAAGGAAAAAGGAATGCAACAAATCACAAACCAGTAAAAAGTTAGAAAATAAACATTAAATTTAATAATTTACACAAAAAATATATTTTTTTTTGAGTGTATTCCTTTCTGAACACTTCAGTATCTTTATTTATACAGCTTTACAAAAAGCATATGTATATATTAAAACTGCCAAATGAAAAATAATTGGGAAAAATATAAGTACCTATTAGTACAGGTAATAATAGTATTTAGAGCTACTCATAATAAATGAAAAGGAAAGGAATCTTGAAATCCAATAAAAAATAGATTAGCTATAGTAAGTTAGGTATAATTTTTTAAAATATTTCCTGTGCAAATTCAGATGAGATTTAAAAACAGGAATTACATAATAAAGTAAAATTATTTATTATATGATTAAATAGGTAATATTTTCTAGGTTGGTTAGCTCCAATGAAATACAGAAGATTCATTATTCAAAGATTTCAAATTTGACTCCCCAGGCTAGTGTTACCAAGTTAAGGCTGAACTCTAACCTTGATTCCACAAATTTACTCTTAGTCAAAAGTTGAGCAGAGGTATGAAAGCATGGCAAGTTTACTCAAAATTATAGCCACTGTTGGATAAAAGAAACAGAAAAATACTGACAGCGCCTAGCCTGGTAACTGCCACTTAGGAAGTACTCAAGAGTATTGAATCAAATATTTTCTTGAAGAAAATAAAACGTTTTAAATTGTCAAAGTTCCACCTCTACTTCCCATCAGCTATATCTGTTCATCCACTCACTCATGTATTCATTCACAAAGTAAGCATCCGTTACATTGGAGGCACAATTAAGGTACTGGGGGTTTGGCAGGGAATAAGGCAAAGTCCCCACTCTCAGGGCGCTTACATCTTAGGAGACAGAGACAAACAATGAAGAGGTAATGTGTCTAGTGGAAATTAATGCTATTGAGAGAAATAAAGCAGGACTGAGAGAAAGGGAGTGCTGGGGTAAGAGGGTTCTATTTGATATGAGGCCAGGGAAGAACATTCCAATAAGATGACATTTCAGCAGAAATCTGAGGAGGTAAGGGAATGAGGCACGCCTAAATCTGGAAGACAAGTATTCTATGCAGAGGAAACAATATGCGCAAAGACTCTGAGACAGGAATGGGCCTGGTGTGTTTGTGGGACAGCAAGGAAGACAATGCAGTAGAATGGAAGTGAGCACAGATCACAAAGAACCTTGTAGATCACTGAAGCATTTGGCTTTTTGTTCTAAAGTGAGATGGGAAGCCACAGTGTTTGTTGAGCAGAGGAGAGATTTAATGTGATTTTGTTTTAAAATAATCACTAGTTCCTATGCGAAGAGCAGACTGGGGTAACAAGAACGAAACAGTTTAGTAGGAGACTTTGTCAATAATTAGGCAGGACGTGACGTGACTTGGACCAGAGTGGTAACAGGAGAGGTGATGAGAAATGACTGGAGTCTCCATACAGTAGAACTAATAGCATTCGCCAATGGACTGGATTAGGGCGGGAGAGAAAGCAGAGTCAGGAATACCTCTAAATTGTCTTACTTGAACAAATGGAAGAATTCATTTACTTAGGATCCATTCACTGAGATGGCAACTATTTAATCTCTGAGCTTCAGTTTGCTACCTGTGAAATGGAGACATTCATTCCTGCCTTATCTACCTAATGAAAATCCACTGTGACCAGGAGGAACCATTTTTATATTGCCTAACTAAGGATACAGTTCTGTATCCGAAAATTTAAACTATGTTTCATGGATTATGATGTATCTATTTTCTGAACGTCTCAAGTAAAAACTCTAACATATATTAAGTTTGCAACAAAGGCTTAAGGCTGTTCCGGGGAGAATCTTGCTCAACTGCACACAACCTCATAATGATTCAAATTTTTTTTAATTAATATGGCTAGAAAATAACTCATAGGCAAAATCCTCTAGAGGTCACTAGTTATTTTAATCTACAGAAAACCTTGGAGATATAAAGACATAAATCTATATGAAGAGATATATTCCAGGTAGCTTTGAGGAACAGTCTTTTTCCCTCACACTTGGAAATCTTGTGAAATAATTAAAAGAGTATTGGCTTAGAGGCAACGATTTACCCACATCTGAACCCCAGTTCTGCCATTTACTACCTATGTGATCTTATGTGTCACTTAATCTCCCTAAGGATCAGAGTCTTCGTCTATAAAATTACGTATAATAGTGGCTACCTACTAGAAGACTGTTGTAATAATTAAATACAATAAAGTACATGAAGCACCTGGCACATAGCAATTGTTCACTCCTCCACAATATTTACTGAATGAATGAATGATCAATCATTTTCGGTTTCCTTTGCTAATGTCATCATTTAGAATCAACACCATTACCTTCAACTATCTGCATAAAAAAGAATGAAATCTAGTTTCAGGAGGCAGCCAAAATTTTTCCAGTTACAGAATGAATTAAGCAAGACACATGTTACATTAAAATGTATGAAAACCCCTTTCTCAAGAGACTTTTTGGAGAAAATTAGGTAATTATAAAAATTATTTATACCTAGAAATGTGAAGATGAACAAGTTGAGCCCAGGGGGTCCTTACAACCTGGTGGTTCAATAGTAAAATTAACAAATGGGCCATTATTATCACTAAAATTAAAATAAACCATAGGAATCAATCTGTTCAAAAAAAACAAAAGACTGTATGTCCAAAATGATATGAAGGTTTCAGGGTAAAAATTCATGTGAGGATGCACACAGATATCACAAATACATAAAGTCACATGCACAAGTCAGAGCCTACCCCAATCACCTTTCCTTTTACAACTAATCATTAATAGTAACTATCAACTAGAGAGGTCATTTCCCTGCAAGGTTTAAAGAAAGACTGCAATTTAATATGTGAGCCATTATATAGATAAATACAAACAGTTCTATTAATGATAACTTTATAAATTTTTAGTTAGAGTATTTACCTGAGTAACTCTTATCTCTGTTTTCATCAAGCTCAGTACTGGTGGTAGCCACTGTATCAGCCAAAGCTACAAGGAACATCTGCTCCAAACGGGTAAGGCCTGGTAGACTTGAGTGCATAAGATGACTTGAAAGTACCCTAGCATGTTCTTGGCCAAAGTAAGCTGGTCCGTATTGAGAAAGATTTATTACTTTTGATTTGTTTTCTCTTTTTTCTGGCTCTAAGTCAATATCATCTGTTGTTATATCCTGGATTTGGAACAGCTCTGAATATTGATCCTCTGGTTGACTTTCCATATGATCTTCATAGCTCTGTGGTAGTTTTGTACTTTCTTCTGAAATTCTGTAGGTTGTATCTTGATCGGCAGCAAGCAATGCATATAACGGTAGTGGGGGAATAGAATCTATCTCAGTATAATCTCGAGTACCATCTTTCCCTATGGTGACTGTATCCTTTGCTGTACTGCCACTTACACTAATGGTTCGAGAAAGATGTCGCTTAGTTCCTTCTCCAGCATCAGCATCTCTAACTATTGCAACTTCTCCTGCAATGCATTTTACTAAATGAGAGAGAATAGCTTTAGCCCTGCGAACTTTCCCTAAATCCATCAATTCTAACAGCTGGGTTGGATGATACTGCGGGAGAGTAGGGGAAAGTACGTGTGCAGCCTCAAATAAGCCACCATCTTGAGCTACAGTTGGTGAACAAAAAATATCATCAGCAATGGCTGCTCCCTCAACAATACTTTTTCTTGACAACATATTAGATTTAAAGGCAAAATGATCTTGTACTGCTGTCTCTTCTGCATCAGGACCATCAGCGTCAACGTCTCCAAATTTGACAGCATGCTTCCACTGTGCATATACATGCATTTCACAATCCATTCCTACCACCAATATCCCATCTCTTACCCAAGAGAGAGAAACAGGCAGTGAAGGTGTACCATCAACAGAAGACACTAAGTCTATAGATCTAAGAAGAACCCATCTTGACCTAACTCCTTGCTTGATACTTCCACCTAGTGGTAAAGTAATGACAGCTACTCCATCCTTACTATTGATTTGCTCAGTCACAATTCCTGAAAGCCGCCCATACATGAAGATATTAGCACCGACCCCTACTGTGAGAATGTGGGAGCCATCTTCTTTTGATACCCAGTCCAAATGTACTAAATGTTTGATATTCGGAATAAGATATCTATCCTTGCTCAAAAGTGCATCTGATTTGCTGTACACAAAGAGATTACTGTCGACACTGACCCTTGAATCAAGTACACTCCCAACTTTGACCAAATCATCAAGATGAATTGTTTGTTCTAAAACCCATTCTGACCCTCCTGTAGATTCACATTCAAATATGCAAACATGCATGGAAAATTCTTTAGAAACAAAACCATTGTGGTGGATAGGTTGTTTGTAAGCCACTGCAAGGCGACCCGTGTATGAACAGCTAACAGCAACTGGTCTTCCCACAATGCTCACTGTACTGCTGTTATCTTCTCCTTCATCATTCATCAAGGGCCATCTCCTCCAATGATAGGTTTCCTTCTCATCACTTTTACATTGTAGATTGGTTTCCATACTACATTTCCAGAAGCGTACTTTATTGTCAGAACAAGTTGTAACCACTAAATAAGGTGCCAGGCACACTGGATAAATTGAAGAGGAACTCAGGTGGCCTTAAAAAAGAAAAAGCAGATCGTCATAATAATAGAAACACAAAATAATATGCTAATAATCAAATTCTAGAATGTGATTAATCCAAATCCACTATGAGCTTCTTCAGAGTAACTCTGCAGTCCCCTGCTAAACCAAATATTTCATTAAAATAAAACTCAAAAGCAATGAAACAAGTCAATGCTTAATCAATAAACCTGTCACCTGCTGTAATTTATATGTCTTTACCACACATGCCTCACTGGACTTTCATTCTATATCTTTTATCACTTTCATCATAAATACTTAAGTAGTCATTAAAATTTGCCTTTCAAATTCCCCTAACTGGCCCTCAAATAATCCAGACACTAGATCTACCCCCACCACAAAATGTTTTCAGTCAGCTAAACAAGACACTAGATCTCACCTTCTTAACCAGGTTTAATTCATGCTCTCCTAACACTGAACCAGAACCCTCATATTTATTCCTGACTGCCAAAGACTAACACTTCCCATCTATTGTCAACTATAACATGAGGGGAGGGACTTCCCTGGTGGTGCAGTGGTTGAAAGTCCGCCTGCCAATGCAGGGGACACGGGTTCGAGCCCTGGCCCTGGAAGATCCCACATGCTGTGGAGCAACTACGCCCGTGCGCCACAACTACTGAGCCCACATGCTGCAACTACTAAGGCCCGCACCTAGAGCCCGTGCTCCACAACAAGAGAAGCCACCGCAACGAGAAGCCCGCGTACCACAGCAAAGAGTAGCCCCCGCTTGCCACAACGAGAGAAAGCCCGCACGCAGCGACAAAGACCCAACGCAGCCAAAAATAAATAAATTAAATAAATTAATTAAAAAAAAAAAACAACTATAAGATGAGGGGTAACAGTGATTAAGGTTGGGATCAGAAGGCCTGGATTCAAGTTCCATTCTATCAATGCCTTCCTAACAGTAGGAAAGGCACTTAAACGTCCAAGCCTGTTCTATCTAAATAATAGGGAGGGGCTTCCCTGGTGGTGCAGTGGTTGAGAATCTGCCTGCCAATGCAGGGGACACGGGTTCGAGCACTGGTCTGGGAAGATCCCACATGCCACGGAGCAACTAGGCCCGTGAGCCACAACTACTGAGCCTGTGCGTCTGGAGCCTGTGCTCTACAACAAGAGAGGCCGCGACAGTGAGAGGCCCGCGCACCGTGATGAAGAGTGGCCCCCGCTTGCCGCAAATAGAGAAAGCCCTCGCACAGAAATGAAGACCCGACACAGCCAAAAATAATAAATAAATAAATATTTAAATAAATAAATAATAGGGATCATGTTACTACTTCCCTTGGAGTTTTACTGTCCAACAAGACATTTGAAAGCATTTTACAGAGTCCCCGCAAAATGTAATTTATCATTATTAATTCCAATAAACTTATTTGAGTATATCCTAAACTTTCCAAATACTTTGAAAGATTCAAAAGCTGACCTAAATCTGCACCTGCCACAAAAGCCCAGAGTAAACTCTTAATGTGGTCTTTCCAACTCTGATTCCAAACCTGTGTTAGGGATGAGTAAGAGAACCGCATACTCAAAATCATTCACCAGTAATTGGAATAGTCTTGAACCTCCAATTCTGGTTCCCCAAAAACACTATTCGAGGAACTCCTCAATTCAAATTCCACAATGACAGAACATTTTAAAATACAGATGCCAGTCCTGCTCTTTAAACTATTTTACCAACCTTGCTAATGTCAGTATCGCTCTAGGCAAACCAAACTCTAATCCTGTATCCTATATTTTTCCCCCAAAGTATCTGCCAACTCTTGGTCAAACATACTTAATAACAGCAATACTGTGGATGAAAAGCCTTAATTAAAAAAAAAAGCTTCAATAATTCACATACGACCATATTTTTCTTTGCAATTTCACTATCACAGTATTCCTATTTATAGGAAATCACAGCATAGGCAAGAAACCTTGCATTAAAACATTCACACTATTTTCTGTCAAGCTGATTACATTTATCACAGGAAATTATTTCTAAAATAGACATGTTTCTAAATAGAGGTATCGTTAGTAGAAAACAAATCTTTATTTCGGTGTCAACTCTGCACATATTTCAGAAGAGTTTACCCATTTTATGCACTGAAGATTGCTCTGAGCTACAACTGTCCGGTCTTAAAGTTACGTTACCTGCTGAAGGCGTTGCTCTTATTACTTCAACTCCTACCGGGAGATCAAGAGGTCGGCTATATACCCGTCTAGAACTCAGAATCAGTTTACTAGCAGTTTGAAGGTTGGCGATTGATGAAGAATGTGGTATGGGGCTCACACTAGGAGACGTATCTGGAGAAGAGTCTATGTTCTTCTGTCCAGGGACTGAAAGTAGACTCTCTGATGAAACACCTTCTGAAGCTTTAGCTTTGAAAATAAATTAAGAAATTAAGAAATATATTAGTATCATCACTATCTACATGAGCTAGATAATATTTTGTGATGATTTAAGAAACATGATTTCTTAAAAGTGCTCTGGAGACAAGATCAATTTTCAAACTTTGCTCAGTTACCTTGATAGAATTTTTTTTTTAAAACTATTTTACTCTTTCTTAGCATCAACAATTGCATCACAGGGATATTGTCAGTGAAGAATCACAACATGTAAGATCTAGGAAAAAAACAAGTTCTCTAGCCCAGTGTTCTCAACCTTTAAAACACATCAAAAGCTTGAGGAACTTTTAACATGAAGGTTCTCAGGCCTAACCACAGAAACACTGACTCAGTTGTTTTGGGGTAGATCCCATAAATCTGCATTAATAAGCAGCCCAGGTGTTTCTGAAACAGATGGGTCATAAATCAAACTTTGAGAAATAACAAGGTACAGCCTCACTTAATAGATGAAGAAATTTAAACTTGGAAAGCTTACTGATTTTCCTTAGGTCATAAAATTAGCTAGCGGTAAAGAAGACATTAAAATACCAGCCTACTAACTATCAAGTGCTGAAACAAGATAATAAACAAGAACATATAAAAGTTCCAAGAACATATAAAAGTTCCAAACAAATTTAAGATAGTATTAGTTGAATGGCTTTGTAAGCATATTGACCTTGATCTTTGTCCAAAAAGCTTCCAGCTTTCACATTCAGGTGGAGTGTAAATCTCTAAGCAGATTTAGTTATCTGTGCTTCTGCTACATGTAAGAGATACTTGCATCACATTTATTTATTTGTATGTCCATCTCCCTCCCCGCCATTAGACTATGAATTCATCAAGGGCAAGGATGAGGTCTTATTAGCTTTATACATCCCGAGTAGCACCAGAATACGGAGAGATAATAATCAATCCCCTTTTGCTTCTGGTGGATTTTAAATATGCCAATCTCTTTTATAATGGCAGACCACTAAATAAGAAATGTGAGAACATTTTTTGTAAAATAGAATAAGACGACAAACTTGAATCAGTAGTCAGAAGACAGAAATACTACCACTACTCTAAAACTAACTAGATATGTTGCCTTAAGCAAGGTACTTCATCATCTCTAGCTATTTTCTCACCTGCAAAATAAGGCTGAACTGAGTCATTTCTCTTTCTGTAAACCAGGCAATTTTCTAATGCATGTATCTCATGCAAAGAAAGAAAATAAGAGCAGGGGGAAAAAGCAAAAGAAAGGCTTTAAAGCCAGAAGACCTAATTTTGAAACTTAGTCTGTGACAAACTAGATGTGTCATTTGGTCAAGTTACTTAATATTATTCCATTAGTAAACTGAAGGTAACATCTATCTCACATATATAAAGTACCTATCTCAGTGCCTGGTACCTAGAAGGTACTCCAAATGTTCCTTCCCCACCTAAATGTAAGTCTAGTCTATCGCTTCACCCTTTGCCAGGATTTTCAACACACTGCTAAATTCACGTATCAGCTTTAATGGCAATGTACACCATGTTAAATCTGCTGCACATTTTAGAACCACAAGATAGATGCTTTATGTCAAAGCTAAAGATAGCATATGATTTGTTTGCTTCTACTGTAATCTTACTGTTTGTGACCTTTTACTGCTGTCACAAACAGAGTAAGCAAGGCAACTCTATACTAGCCCAGACCTGAGGGGAAGAGCAGTGGGATACTTCCTTCATAAGCAGGGGGACAGAAGGCATCACATGATTCCTATCCTACCACAAGGATCTGTTGATACCTCTATTAATCTCTTCAGAACCATTCCTGGCTCTGTGCTCAACTCTAGAAAATACTATATTCTCTGGTGGGTTAAGAATTCTCTTCCCGGAGGGTATTATGCTAAATGAAATAAGTCAGACGGAGAAAGACAAATACTGCATGGTTTCACTCATATGTGGAATAGTTTTTTAAAGTAGTAAGTGAACAAACAAAACAAAACAAAGACTAACACATAGATACAGAGAACAGATTGGTGGTTACCAGAGGGGAAAGGGGTTGGGGAAGGGCAGAATGGGTAAAGAGAGTCAACTCTATGGTGACAGATGGAAACTATACTTTTGGTGGTGAGCACACTGTAATGTATACAGAAGTCAAATTAGAATGCTATACACATGAAACTTATATAATTTTATAAACCAATGTTACCTCAATTTAAAAAAATAAAAATAAAATTCTCTTCCTGACAAGCTTTTATCAATAGATCACTCTACTCTTGCATTCCTGTGGAACAACATGTAACGCCAAGAATTAACGCCAAAGGCTTTGAAAATTTTTTTGGATTCCTCCTACCACAAGATGATTAGGCTCAACTAGGCACAGGTAAAGGTTCTATTGAATCATTTGGCTTTTCCAGTCCCAGTTCATGGCCCAGTTAGAACTGCTATTTACACAGTTATGTGATAATGTGGATTAGGAAGAGAACAAAACACATATACATTATTATTTCTCTGTATTAAATGTTTAGTGTGTATAAAATCATTAAAATTATGTAACCATCAGAAATAATAAAATATTTTCAAAACTCAAATATTTTGGGTTAATCAGTTTAAAGTAGATTCAGTTTGATATGGCTAACTATGCAATTCTTCATTTAAACAAGTATCTCTCAAAAAGTAAGTTTGTTTTAAAAAGAAAGATTTATAATCAATTTCTGTACTTCATATTACAGATCTTCTAATTTGCTAAGACATCAATATGAATATGTATAGCAAAAGCACGGCTGAAATAATTTTTTTTAATCACTGCTGCATTTCCTAATATTCTACAAAACCAGTTTCCCTTTTGAACATCAGATGCTCAATCACATTTTCTAAATAGCAAATCTCCTTCTTTTAGTGATGCTAAAGCTAATGTGCATGGTATCAGATGGCAGTGTGTATTAACCAACAAAAAAATACAGTATTAATTCTATGGGCAAAACTGATTTATAGGACATGGTATCTAGAACAGAGTCATAATAGGCATTTAATAAATATTAATTAAAAAATAATCAAACTTTTTTTTTCAATATGTCTAATGTGCCCGTTGACTGGTTTGCTTTTAGATTAACCTGTTTCATTAATGATTTATGGCCTTGTAATTAAAAGTTTGGCCTATACATACTTCAGTTCAGCAACTCAATTTACAGTTCACTGGGTCTTCATTTTAAAGAATTAACCAACCTAAAGCATATCCAATAAAATGAATTTATTTCATATCATATCTACATAAAACTGTAATATAATTACTTACCTAAACATGCCTGTACAGATTTAAGATGAAGGTGCCACATGTGGAGAACAGAGCAATTATTGCTGTCCTTTTCAATTACTACTAGAAAGAACTTTTCTGAAAATGGTGGTGGTCGATATCCTATTGTTAAAGGAAAAGAATATTTAAGTTAACGTGTTTCTATAGGGTTAAGAGAAAGACATTTTAAACAAAATCTCTTGATATGTATAGAAGTTGGGAGGAAAGGGAAGAATAGGTGTATAGAAGCAGTTTTATATAACTTTTGTGCTAAAAGTTAGGTGGCTATCAAAGACTAACACGGCTACATCAAAAGTACAAAAGCGAACATGAAGGAATACCTATTGGTCAAAGATGGGACAATTTGAGCATCAAAGAATAAAAATGAATACAATTTATTAAAACACATTGAGTTCATAAGAATACCAAAAGAGAGAGGGCACATAAGAAAAAAAGGAAAGGAAGGACAAGAGGACCAGAAGGAAGAACTGAAAGGAAGAGAGAAAAGAAGAGAAAGACACAGAGAGAGAATGCAAGAGCAAGAGAGGGAGAAAAAGAACAGGAGCAAGTCAGCCTCACTGGATGCCCCCTGAAGTAACTGGGGCACTAACTCCTTAACTGGAAAATTGGCAAGTAAATGGAAAGAATGAAGTAAACATGTATCCTGCTTTCTCTATATGTAAAATAGCATTTTTTAAAAAAATTAATAGTTATGGGTGGAGGGCCAATGATGGTGGTGCAGGAGAGACTTTTTAGAAATTTTATGCATTTTTTATGAAAAGACATTATTTGTGAACATAATGTTCCCTACTGACAACTGCATTTTTCATATATGAAAATGAGATCTACAAAGGACAACAAAAACTTCCTTTAAAAATGAGAACCTATACATTATATGAAATTATGGGTGTGAAACTTTTGAAAATTGTGAACCAGTATAGAATTTAAAGACTCTTTCATTCGATAAAAAAGGAAGGAAGGAAGGGACGGAGGAGAAAAAAGAGAAGAAAACCCAGAATGGCAACTCATTGGCAATGAGCATTGCTAAAACTCAAACTGTGGCCTCTAAATACCATGCTCCATTGGAAGGAACAGTCTGGAGGGATGACTCCATTCTTGCAAAGGCTATCTACAAGATAAGCCTGGCATATCTTGCTGTGCCTGAAAGAAAGGAAACTATCAAAAATAATGAGGTTGTGTCAAAAGAACTCAGGACCAACTTGAAAGGGTCTTCACTAGCCTACTACAGGACAATGTGAGAATTAGAATTATGACTGCAAACTGACTGAAATATGCTAAGTACATAAAAATTCATGAGTGATAGGAGTATATCTTTGTATGTGTATTATTCTTCAGCAGTTTTTCTAAAATGGGTTCATAATGATTCACAAAATAAAAAGAAAGACAACAACAACAATAAATTCATCCGTAACCACTAGCAGCAACCTGGGCACAAACTCCTTTGAAATCATCAATTAAAGGGAAAGAACTAAGCACTTTCCTAAAAATAACTCTATTTCAAAATAGCCAAAAAGCTGCCATGGATAAGGGAAAGCTTTTCCTTACAAATGCTTTCCAGCTAATAAATAAATGAGAACTGATAAAACTAGAAAATCACACTTGTGCAATCCTTAATGAAATAATTGATTGGAAAGCAACAGTATCAATGGAAGAAACCACAAGATAATAGATTGCTGGCAAATTTTACACTGGTGCCACCAGGTGAATTTTCTGAATCTTAGCATCACTAAAAATGAGACATCCTAACATTACGTTCTTTCTTATAACCTTCTATGATGAACAAAGCAACACCTAGGAAGTTGAATCTGGGTCAAATCAAGTCTACAGAGGTAATTTGCACTTTACAGGAAAAATTTTAAATGACGTCACAAGTAACTGGTCAGAGAAATTCCTATAAAATAACTTTCTCTAACACAAGTCTGTGGCATGGTAAGAGTATAAAGGGGGATTACTTTAGCTTAAAAGACTCTTAAAAAATGAAACACAATGTGTGGACTCTATATGGACACGGATCCAAACAAATTAAGAACAAATAACCCTGACATTTTTTTGAGACAATTAAATGAAGTAAATCTATGGACTAGTTATTACAGAATTCTGAGAAATTTTGTTATTTTATCAATGTGATAACAGCACACATGTAAGAAAGTCATTTTTAGAAATGCATAAAGTACACAGGAGCGAAACAACATGATGGCTGAGTTTGCTTTAAAATATTTCAGGAAAAAAGGAAAAGAAAAGAAAATAGGGTAGGTAAAGCAGGTGACAAAATCTTAAAGTCATCAATCTAAGTTATGGGCATAGGAAGGTTCATTTAACTATGCACGCTACTTTTGTCTGTAACTGGCACTTTTCTTAATTAAAAGAGTAATTAATTTTTAACTAAAACTTAGAAAGTACAAAATACAGCAGGGTCAGGGAAGAGGAGAAATACACATTTCAAGTCCCTTAAGAAAACAGCTATAAAATCAAGAGAAACTTTGTACAAAAACTAAAGGAAAACCAAGAAAAGCATCAGGAAATCTTTCAGCCTGATTTCACAGTGACATAAAGAAATATCTGGGATTGACATATATACACTAATATGTATAAAATAGATAACTAATGAGAACCTGCTATATAGCATAAGGAACTCTACTCAGTGCTCTGTGGTGACCTAAATGGGAAGGAAATCCAAAAAAGAGGGGATATATGTATACATATAGCTGATTCACTTCGCTGTACAGCAGAAACTAACACAACATGGTAAAGCAACTATATCCCAACAAAAAGAAAAGAAAAAAAAAGAAAAAGAAATATCAAGGGAATTCCCTGGCGGTCCAGCGGTTAGGACTTGGTGCTTTCACTGCCATGGGTCCAGGTTCGATCCCTGACTGGGGAACTAAGATCCCACAAGCCAAAAAATATAAATATATATCTCTCAAAAGAGGGAAATAAAATAATATTTTTAAATGCAGGTCTTCCAATTAAAAACATTATTTAAAAAATACCAACCTTATATAAGCATTGTTTTCTAGTAGGTTGGCATGTATTCCCTGTTAGAAGTAGCATGATAATTGATAGTTAGATTTGCAGGAAAGCGTATAAAAAAGTTTAACCCAAGTAAAGGTGAAATACTATGGAAAAGCACATTTTAAATCTATACAGTACTGTTATGCTATAGTGACAGTGAAATAAAACTGAACGTGACAACTGAATAACTTAGAAAGAAGAAAAGTTCTGATCTATGAAGAAAGATGCAGGAAAGGGAAAAAATTATTAGTCTGAGGGGTGAAAAGATGTTTGAGCTAAGCCTCACAGAAGACAGAACTCATTCTGATTTTCCACTAAAGAAAACAAAATTAACTGTACAAATTCAGTAGAAATACCTTCCTTAAATGACTATACATAATTCTGTGATAAAAGCTATACTAAGAAAATTAAATATGTCCTTCTGGATACTTACAATCTATAACCAAATGAGATAAAATACCTGGAAACCCTTTGTAAACTAAAAACTATTAATCACAGAAAATGAATTCTTAAAGTAGGACATGTCTTTCCTACCTTCATACAGAAAGTATTCTACTCAGTATGCTCTATTTTCAAATTTAATTTTCAAATAGAACATGAAAGTTTTATAATTACAAAGTATAACTTCTAAAAGGAATATTTAAAGCTAAATAATAAAGTTTAAATATCATACGGTTTGTTCTTGAAAGGTCTTAGGAGAACTACTTTCTTTCACAAGAAGAAGAAATAAATACAACCCTTCAGAGAGGAAAACTATGAGATGGTACCTTTAATTCCTGGTATACCATACAACATAAAACCTAAGCGTACCTAAGCTTCCTGGTATACCATACAACATAATATCTCCCTCCTATATTTATCAGTAATCTTTAGTAAACTTATATTAATTGGCTTCCTTAAGATACCAGAAGGATACTTACTACCAACCAAAACAATTTAATTGTAGAGTTGAACAACCGAAGTTAAGTTTTTAAACAATTAAACTAGGTTTCATAAATAACATTTCTCGGCAAAAGGCTATGTCACCAGAGAACCTGTCTTTCAAAATATAATTTTTACCTTCATGTGTTCTTCACCTACAAAAAAGCAATTCTGATAGAACTAGAGTATTTGCCAAAAATCACGAGTGATGACTTTAGATATAAAGATCCACACTCAATGAAAGTTTGAAGGTTTTCTAAGATTAAGGTATTGAACTCAAGACTATTTTTTACAAACTGTGTTGTTTTTTTTTTCTTTTTTTGTGGTATGCGGGCCTCTCACTGTTGTGGCCTCTTCCGTTGCAGAGCACAGGCTCAGCGGCCATGGCTCACGGGCCCAGCCGCTCTGCGGCATGTGGGATCTTCCCGGACCGGGGCACGAACCCGTGTCCCCTGCATCGGCAGGCGGACTCTCAACCACTGCGCCACCAGGGAAGCCCCTCAAGACTATTTTTTAACAGTACCTTGTGATGGTTGAAAAAATATTTCTGTTTCCTTTTTCTCCATATCTTCTTTATGTGGTTTATATCCTCTAATGAAGTCTTCTTGAAACACATGAAGCAACTGTGTATTTGAGCCACACTACAAATATGAAACAAGTAAAGTTTTATCTTTGAAATTCTGTATCTTCCACCCACTACCTCCCCAAGAACCCTAATATAAAACAGAAGGAAAAAACTCTCTAACAATTTCTATTCTTTATAGAATGACTAATTAGAGTGGAAAAAGCAAGAGAAAAAAATCATTAGATAAATTACTTTCAAAGATGCTATAGTCAACAGCAGAACTGTGAAACTCTAGTAAAAACAAATCAACAGGTCTGCATCTCAAAAAAAAAAAAAAAAAACAGTTAAGTAACCTAGGCCACTCTGAGTTCAAAAATATCAGGTCTCATGACTGGCTGGAGAAGGCCATGCAGACCATATTAAGCACACTACCATAGGCTCTTTTTCTAATTCTACTTGAAAACCAAAAAAAAACCCAGAAAGGTCCTCAAAGTATTTCCAATAAGTCTGTCTAGTGGGAATTATGAAGGATCCTATAACAGCCAGTAGGAATGACACATCTCTGAAGAAATGTATTTACATTTAGTAACTAAGATTTCTAAAAGAATAGATGAAACATCACAGTCAGCTGATGCTACAAAATCATGTTTGGGACCACACAGAGAAGAAGAGTAAAGATAATCACAAATAGCTACTTAGAATCACAAAAGTGAACTGAAATTCAAGGAAAGGCTAAATCCAAACAAAAGCTTATTACGGAAGTAGGTCAAGACAATTTGATGGCTGCCCCACAGATTTCAAGGAAGGCAAGCAGCTATGATAACCTTGGCACTGAATGTATGGGCTATAATCTTAGAGAATAAAGCAAATCAGCCTCCTTTCATAGTACTGATAGAAGGAAATAAAATGACTATGACATTAGGTTGACCCACAAAATTTTTATGAAAGTTATAAGGTACTTTTATGTCTCTCCATAAAGAAACATAAAAAAATCCCTTCACATTCATAGCATAAAAGGTCACCTTCCCCAGGGAAGAAGAATAAATCAAAGAAAAGGGAAGGGTGACGCTTTCATGGATACAGAAATCATACAGCACACGGGAAACACAGAATGATTTATAAGCCTAAGCCATTTATCAGTGCTTGCAGTTTACCAGCCCTGTGACAAAGATAGCCACAAATGGAAAGGGAAAAATCTTCAAAAAGTATGAAGTAAAAAGCAAAATGCTAGGTGAAAGAGGTCTGTAATAATATCCCATGGTACAGAGTAGAGAAGGGGCTACACTGGGGAAATGAATTTAACTCGCAGTTCATTAAAAATTAAGACATTTATGGGTTGAAGCTAATACACTCTTCTCCCATATCCCTATAGAGTGAAAAAAAGGAAATCACAAGTTAAGGGTTTCCTAGGAGGCGTTAGTAATTTGAGTCTGGCAGCCACATTTCTGTTGCCATGAGCTGATGTGGTCATTTCTCTACATTGGTGGAAATTATGACATTTTCCCTAACAGAATGTGCAAGGCATCATGGAAAAATAATGACATAACACTGTGTTTATTTTTAAATATGGTTGGCTCTTTCTTCATTTCCTTGTTTGAAAATACTTGGTAACTTCCTCATCAAAGTAACCTTTTTTCATATTTGGAATGAATATATTACTTCTATCCCCTTCAGTCCATAAACATGATCCTGAAGAAACAAATATGAGGGCTATGATGGGATTTACAAACTCCCTGTAGAGGGAAGGGTTCTCCTTCTTTTCTAGGTAGGGGCTAGGAAAGAACACTGCCTACACGAAAGACCTGTACTTAGAAAGTAAATGCATACTTTGATCCTACTTCTATCTTCATTTTAATGGATCACATAAAAATATCTAATACTCAGCCTAACAAAGCAAACACTCTTAAAGCTGATGTCACCATCTACTGAGTTGAAATGAGTAACAATAGAAAAAGAAAAACCACAAACCATGCCTCTATGCAGCTGTACTGTATTTTCCTTCATGGCTTCCCTGACTGAATCAAATGACCTTTAAACAGGAAATAAGGCTACAGATACAATTCAACTGGAGAAAAAGAATTCGTAAATCATTGGAGATTTTCACTAAGGAAATCAAGAGAAGTTGGCTATATTTAGTATCAAACAAGAGAACTATTCTGCAATGAAATATAGTGGACTCTTGAACGGCACAGGTCCCCTTACGTGGGAAATTTTTTCAATAGTAATTATTACAGTACTACTCAATCTGCAGTTAACTGTATATGCAGATGCAGAACTGAGGATCCAGAAAGCTGACCGTAAGTTATATGTGGATTTTCTATAGTGAGAAGGGTCAGTGCTCCTAACCCCCAAGTTGTTCAAGGTTCAACTGTGTATCTTATGCATATTAAGCACTCTGGGATAAAGTATGTTAGTAACACCAATTCACAAGCATGGTTTTACTTGGTTGGTTATTGCATTGAGCTCAATAATGCACCCAGGTCGAGCAGTAGACTGTTGGCTCACAATATTAAACACTTCTCCAATAAGTTTCTGTAAAAAAAAAAAAAAAAAAAAAAGTTAATGATCAACAACATATGAATCTACTGTCAATATGACACAGCATCTCGGACATTAAAGGCCCTTCTAAACATTCACTGACTAACAAATGGCAATTCATACATTCAAAGAAATATTTCAACTTTCTTTACTCATTCTCATTTTAAAAATTAACTAAGGAAAAAACTCTATAGTGTTTACATAAACAGTATATAACTTCAAGGCATCTAGTTCTTTGAACATGTCTTCATTTAGCAACCTTAATGCTCCATGAGAGATCTGGCTGAGGATCTAGCCCTATGCCTATGTGTATGGTTTGCAGATCTGCAACGCCATTTAAAAGTACAACCCTGCCAGATCGAAGATAAGGGCGAAGGTTGAGAAGTGGGACTCTGTGTCTTGGGATGGGGATGTGTAAACTAAGAGGAAGCCTAACTTTGAATCCCAAAACCCCAAAACCTTTCTGCTGAAAAAAGCAGTTTTCCCTCTCCCTCCTTCCAAGCAGCCTTCTCTAGCATAAAAACTGAGATGCCGGGTTTCCCTTGTGGCGCAGTGGTTGAGAGTCTGCCTGCCAATGCAGGGGACACGGGTTCATGCCCCGGTCCGGGAAGATCCCACATGCCGCGGAGCGGCTGGGTCCGTGAGCCATGGCCGCTGAGCCTGAGCATCCGGAGCCTGTGCTCCGCAACGGGAGAGGCCACAACAGTGAGAGGCCCGCGAACCGCCAAAAAAAAAAAAAAAAAAAACTGAGATGCCCATTCTCCTCAGCACCACCTCCACTATTTACTACCTTCAGGCCACTAAGAGGAATAAGATCCCAGCTTAGCCTAGGAGTCTAAGTACAAGGTTGGCTATGGGAGAGCAGCATATACACCAGAGCTGTAGGATCTTTCCAATTTGTATCAGCAGAATTCCAGAGTGCATGAATGGGAAGAGATTATAGGGTTATTAGACAAAGGAGGACAAAATATGTGCTTGGGTAGGGCTGAATTTATTGTTATGGGTATATTCACCCAAGATTCAGGATTTAAAATGTTGGCTGAGACACCCGGAAGTGGTGCCAACGGTCTGCTGGGTTTGTCCACTTGAAATCTGGACTCAACTGTGGCCTACAGTTGGTGAGATTAAAACACCGGAATTTCTCTAACACATCATGAATCTTAGCTACTTAAAGTGTGGTCACTAGACCAGCAGCAACAGCTTTTCATAAACGCAGACTCTCAGACCCCAAAGCTAACACATCTGCATTTTAACAAGCTCTCCAGATGATTCATGTGCCACCCCAACAGACTCCCCGTCGTCTCCATGCGTCCAGTACCCATCAACTACTCCCCATCCTGCAGATTAACCACTTTACCTCCCTGTCCAAAAATCTCTAGTGCCCCTAAATCCACAGAGTAAAATTCAAAATTCAAGATGTTTCTCATGGAATTCAGAAAAAAAAAGTTAGTCTCTACTCAGATCTACTAAAAATCTCATTTGAGGAAGAGCACAGCATGTGTCAACTTCTTGCTATACTTTAACTCAATATTAGTAGAGGAAGTAACTAGGAAAACTGCTGCTCTGACTTAAAAGGAAAAAAATGAGAATAATGGAAACCTGACAGAAAGTCATCATGTTATCTTAAGAGTTTAAGGTCAACAATAAGGGTAAGGCTCTGTAGTCTGTATTTTAAAAAGGCAAAAATCTCAGAATTAGGCAAGAATCTCAAAAATTTCAGCATGAGGCTCTGAAAGTCAAAGTGGCTCAAGGAGTCTGGAGGCTCAAGAGACTTTGAAGGTTTCTGACTATGCAACTGCAGATATAACTTATGAGGAAAACAACTTGGTCAGTTTAGTGAGTTGAATAGTATCCCCTCAAAAACTCAGGTCCACCCAGAATCTCAGAATGTAATCTTATTTGGAAATGGGATGTTTGCAAATACAATCTGTTTAAGGTAAGGTCACATGGGATCAGGGAGATAAATCAAATGTCTGGTGTCCATATAAGGAGAGGAGAGGACACTCAGAGAAAATAAAGCTGCGTGAAAACAGAGACAGAGACTACAGTGCTACAGCTTCAAGTCTAGGAGCACCAAGTATTGCCAAGAGCCACCAGAAGCTAGAAGAGGCAAGAAAGCTTCTTCCCCTAGAGCCTTCAGGAAGAACATGGACCTGCTAACACCTTGATTTCAGACTAAATGTACTGCAAATATAAATATATTTGCATACTAAATATATGCAAACAGCAGAACTGCAGAACATGTGAAACAAAAACTCATAGAACTGAAAGGAGAAATGGACAAATTCACAATTACAGTTGGAGACTTCAACACCCTTCTCACAACAGCTGATAGAGAGCTACACAAAAAATTAGCAAAGGGGCTTCCCTGGTGGTGCAGTGGTTAGGAATCCACCTGCCAATGCAGGGGACACGGGTTCAAGCCCAGGTCTGGGAAGATCCCACATGCCGTGCAGCAACTAAGCCCACGTGCCACAACTACTGAAGCATGCACACCTAGAGCCCATGCTCCACAACAAGAGAAGCCACTGCAATGAGAAGCCCATGCACCACAACGAGCCCCTGCTCGCTGCAACTAGAGAAAGCCTTGCATGCAGCAACGAAGACCCAACACAGCCAAAAGTAAAATAAATTAAAAAAAAAAACTTAGCAAAGAACTAGAAGAACTCAACAATACCATCA
The DNA here is from genome assembly GCF_011762595.2 of Tursiops truncatus. NCBI lineage: Eukaryota > Metazoa > Chordata > Mammalia > Artiodactyla > Delphinidae > Tursiops > Tursiops truncatus. The sequence goes on from NC_047035.1 coordinate 94,393,252, forward strand.
ATCAAAACAGAATCAGACATTGACAGAACACCCAATCCAACAATAGCAGAATATATACTTTTCAAGTGCCATGAAATGTATACTAAGATACACCATGTTATGGGCCATAAAACAAACCTCAATACATGTAAAAGGAATAAAATCATAAGAGTGTTTTCCTACCACAATGGGATCAAACTAGAAGTCAGTAACAGGATAACAGGAAAATCTCTAAACACTTGAAACTAAATAGCGTACTTCTAAATAATCCATGGAATAGGAATTCTCAAGGAAAATCATAGTGAACTGAATGAAAAGAAAAATCCTACTTATAATGCTTCTCAGGACTGAGACAAAAACTTATAGCACTAAATGCATACATTACAAAATAAGAACAGGGGAGACCCTCAAGATGGCGGAGGACTAAGACGTGGAGATCGTCTTCCTCCCCACAAATACATCAGAAATACATCTACATGTGTAACTGCTCCTACAAAACACCTACTGAATGCTGGCAGAAGACCTCAGACTTCCCAGAAGGCAAGAAACTCCACACGTATGTGAGTAGGGCAAAAGAAAAAAGAAAAAACGAGACAAAAGAATACGGTTGGAACCTGCACCTCTGGGAGGGAGCAGTGAAGGAGGAAAAGTTTCCACACACTAGGAAGCCCCTTCACTGGTAGAGATGGGGTGGGCGGGGGAGATGTTTCGGAGCCACGGAGGAGAGCTCAGCAACAAGGGTACAGAGGGCAAAGTGGACAGATTCCCGCAGAGAGGATCAGTGCTGACCAGCACTCACCAGCCTGAGAGGCTTGTCTGCTCACCCACCAGGGCAGGTAGGGGATGGGAGCTGAGGCTCAGATTTCGGAGGTCAGATCCCAGGGAGAGGACTGGGGTTGGCTGCGTGAACACAGCCTGAAGGGGGCTAGTGCGCCACGGCTAGCCGGGAGGGAGTCTGGGGGAAAGTCTGGAACTGCCTAAGAGGCAAGGGACCACTGTTTCGGTGTGCACGAGGAGAGGGGATTCAGAGCACCGCCTAGATGAGGTCCAGAGACGGGCGCAAGCCGTGCCTATCAGTGCGGACACCAGAGACGGGCATGAAACGCTAAGGCTGCTTCTGCAGCCACTAAGAAGCCTGTGTGCAAGCACAGGTCACTATCCACACCTCCCCTCCCAGAAGCCTGTGCAGCCCGCCACTGCCAGGGTCCCATGATCCAGAGGCAACTTCCCCGGGAGAACACATGGTGCACCTCAGGCTGTTGCAACGTCACACCAGCCTGTGCCACTGCAGGCTCGCCCCGCATTCCATACCCTCCCTGCCCCTGGTATGAGTGAGCCAGAGCCCCCTAATCAGCTGCTACTTTAACCCCATCCTGTCTGAGCGGAAGAATAGATGCCCTCAGGTGACCTACATGCATAGGCGGGGCCAAATCCAAAGCTGAACCCCAGGAGCTGTGCAACCAAAGAAGAGAAAGGGAAATCTCTCCCAGCAGCCTCAGGAGCAGCAGATGAGATCTCCACAATCAACTTGATGTACCCTGCATCTGTGGAATACCGAAGTAGACAACAAATCATCCCAAAATTGAGGTGGTGGACGTTGGGAGCAACTGTAGACTTGGGGTTTGCTTTCTGCATCTAATTTTTTTCTGGTTTTGTCTTTACATTAGTTTAGTATTTAGAGTTTATTATTATTGGTAGACTTGTTTATTGATTTGGTTGCTCTCTTCCTTTTTTTTTAATACATATATATGTTTTTTCCTTTTTCCCTTTTTGGAGTGTGCATGTGTATATTTCTTTGTGTGATTTCTGCCTGTATACCTTTGTTTTTACCATTTATCCTAGGGTTCTGTCTGTCCGTTTTCTTTGTTGTGTTCTTTTTGTTTGTTTGTCTTATTAGTATAGTTTTTAGCGCTTGCTATCATTGGTGGATTTGTATTTTGGTTTGGTTGCTCTCTTCTTTCTTTTCTTTATTACTTTTTAACGTTTTTTATTTTTAATAATTTAAAAAAATTTTATTTTAATAACTTTATTTTATTTTATTTTTTCTTTCTTTCCTTTTTTCTCCCTTTTCTTTCAGCCGTGTGGCTGGCAGGGTCTTGGTGCTCCGGCCAGAGGTCAGACCTGAGCCTGTGAAGTGGGAAAGCTGAGTTCAGGACATTGGTCCACCATAGACCTCCAAGCTCCATGTAATATCAGATAGCAAAACCTCTCCCAGGGATCTCCATCTCAACGCTAAAACCCAGCTCCACTCAATGACCAGCAAGCTACAGTGCTGGACACCCTATGCCAAACAACTAGGAAGACGGAAGACAACACCACCCATTAGCAGAGAGGCTGTCTAAAATCATAATAAGGTCACAGACACACCAAAATACACCACCAGATGCGGTCCTGCCCACCAGAAAGACAAGATCCAGCCTCATCCACCAGAACACAGACAGCAGTCCCCACCACCAGGAAGCCTACACAACCCACTGAACCAACCCTAGCCACTGGGGACAGACACCAAAAACAACGGGAACTACGAACCTGCAGCCTGAGAAAAGGAGACCCCAAACACAGTAAGTTAAGCAAAACGAGAAGACAGAGAAACACACAACAGATGAAGGAGCAAGGTAAACACCCACCAGACCAAACAAATGAAGAGGAAATAGGCAGTCTACCTGAAAAAGAATTCAGAGTAATGATAGTAAAGATGATCCCAAATCTTGGAAATAGAATGGAGAAAATACAAGAAACGTTTAACAAGGAACTAGAAGAACCAAAGAGCAAACAAACAATGATGAACAACACAATAAATGAAATTAAATATTCTCTAGAAGGAATCAATAGCAGAATAACTGAGGCAGAAGAACGGATAAGTTACCTAGAAGATAAAATAATGGAAATAACTACCGCAGAGCAGAATAAAGAAAAATGAATGAAAAGAATGGAGGACGGTCTCAGAGACCTCTGGGACAACATTAAACGCACCAACATTCAAATTATAGGAGTCCCAGAAGAAGAAGAGAAAAAGAAAGGGACTGAGAAAATATTTGAAGAGATTATAGTTGAAAACTTCACTAATATGGGAAAGGAAATAGTTAATCAAGTCCAGGAAGCACAGAGAGTCCCATACAGGATAAATCCAAGAAGAAACACGCCAAGACACATATTAATCAAAATATCAAATATTAAATACAAAGAAAAAATATTATAAGTAGCAAGGGAAAAACAACAAATAACATACAAGGGAATCCCCATAAGGTTAACAGCTGATCTTTCAGCAGAAACTCTGCAAGCCAGAAGGGAGTGGCAGGACATATTTAAAGTGATGAAAGGGAAAAACCAAGATTATTCTACCCAGCAAGGATCTCATTCAGATTCAACAGAGAAATTAAAACCTTTACATACAAGCAAAAGCTAAGAGAATTCAGCACCACCAAACCAGCTTTACAACAAATACCAAAGGAACTTCTCTAGGCAAGCAACACAAGAGAAGGAAAAGACCTACAATAACAAACCCAATTAAGAAAATGGGAATAGGAACATACATATCGATAATTACCTTAAATGTAAATGGATTAAATGCTCCCACCAAAAGACACAGACTGGCTGAATGGATACAAAAAAGACCCATATATATGCTGTTTACAAGAGACCCACTTCACACCTAGGGACACATACAGACTGAAAATGAGGGGATGGAAAAAGATATTCCATGCAAGTGGAAATCAAAAGAAAGCTGGAGCAGCAATTCTCATATCAGACAAAATATAGACTTTAAAATAAAGATTATTACAAGAGACATAGAAGAACACTACATAATGATCAAGGGATCAATCCAAGAAGAAGATATAACAATCTTAAGTATTTATGCATCCAACACAGGAGCACTTCAATACATAAGGCAAATGCTATCAGCCATAAAAGGGAAAATCAACAGTAACACAATCATAGTAGGGGACTTTAACACCCTACTTTCACCAATGGACAGATCATCCAAAAAGAAAATAAATAAGGAAACACAAGCTTTAAATGACACATTAAACACATTAATTAAACAATTAATTTGTAAATATCAAATTAATTTATATTTACAGGACATTCCATCCAAAAACAACAGAATACACTTTCTTCTCAAGTGCTCATGGAACATTCTCCACGATAGATCATATCCTGGGTCACAAACCAAGCCTCGGTAAATTTAAGAAAACTGAAATCATATCAATTATCTTTTCTGACCACAGTGTTATGAGACTAGATATCAATTACAGGAGAAAAGTCTGTAAAAAATACAAACACATGGAGACTAAACAATACACTAGTTAATAACCAAGAGACCAGTGAGGAAATCAAAAAATTCCTAGAAACAAATGACAATGAAAACTCAAAGACCCAAAACCTATGGGATGTGGCAAAAGCCGTTCTAAGAGGGCAGTTTATAGCAATACAATCCTAGCTCAAGAAACAAGAAACATCTAAGAAAACAACCTAATCTTACACCTAAAACAATTAGAGAGAGAACCAAAAAAAAACCCAAACTTAGCAGAAGGAAATAAATCATAAAGATCAGATCAGAAATAAATGAAAAAGAAATGAAGGAAATGACAGCCAAGATCAATTAAACTAAAAGCTGGTTCTTTGAGAAGATAAACAAAATTGATAAACCATTAGCCAGATTCATCAGGAAAAAAGGGGAGAAGACTCAAATCAATAGAATTACAAATGAAAAAGGAGAGGTAACAACTGACACTGCAGAAATACAAAGAATTATGAGAGATTACTACGAGCACCTATATGCCAATAAAATGGACAACCTGGAAGAAATGGACAAATTCTTAGAAAAGCACAACCTTCTGAGACTGAACCAGGAAGAAACAGAAAATATAAACAGACTGATCAGAAGCATTGAAATTGAGACTGTGATTTAAAATCTGCCAACAAACAAAAGCCCAGGACCAAATAGCTTCACAGGCAAATTCTATCAAACATTTAGAGAAGAGCTAACACCTATCCTTCTCAAACTCTTCCAAAATACAGCAGAAGGAGGAACACTCCAAAACTCATTCTACGAGGCCACCATCACCCTGATACCAAAACCAGACAAAGATGCCACAAAGAAAGAAAACTACAGGCCAATATCACTGATGAACATAGATGCAAAAATCCTCAACAAAATACTAGCAAACATTATCCAATAACACATTAAAAGGATCATACACCATGATCAAATGGGGTTTATCCCAGGAATGCAAGGATTTACCAATATACACAAATCAATCAATGTGAAAATCCATATTAACAAATTGAAGGAGAAAAACCATATCATCATCTCAATAGATGCATAAAAAGCTTTTGACAAAATTCAACACCCATTTATGATAAAAAACCCTCCAGAAAGTAGGCACAGAGGGAACTTACCTCAACATAATAAAGGCCATATATGACAAACACACAGCCAACATCATTCTCAATGGTGAAAAACTGAAACCATTTCCTCTAAGATCAGGTACACGACAAGGATGTCCACTCTCACCACTATTATTCAACATAGTTTTGGAAGTTTTAGCCACAGCAATCAGAGAAAAAAAAAGAAATAAAAGGAATCCAAATTGGAAAAAGAAGTAAAGTTGTCACTCTTTGCAGATGACATGATACTATATATAGAGAATCCTAAAGATGCTACCAGAGAACTACTAGAGCTAATCAACGAATCTGGTAAAGTTGCAGGATACAAAATTAATGCACAGAGATCTCTGGCATTCCTATACACTAATGATGAAAAATCTGAAAGGGAAATTAAGGAAACACTTCCATTTACCACTGCAACAAAAAGAATAAAATACCTATGAATAAACCTACATAACGAGACAAAAGACCTGTATGCAGAAATCTATAAGACACTGATGAAAGAAATTAAAGATGATACAAATAGATGGAGAGATATACCATGTTCTTGGATTGGAAGAATCAACATTGTGAAAATGACTCTACTACCCAAAGCAATCTACAGATTTAGTGCAATTTCCATCAAAATACCAATGGCATTTTTCACAGAACTACAACAAAAAATTTCACAATTTGTATGGAAACACAAAAGACCCTGAATAGCCAAAGCAATCTTGAGAAAGAAAAATGGAGCTGGAGGAATCAGGCTCCTGGACTTCAGACTATAGTACAAAGCTATAGTAATCAAGACAGTATGGTACTGGCACAAAAACAGAAACATACATCAATGGAACAGGATAGAAAGCCCAGAGATAAACCTACGCACATATGGTCACCTTATCTTTGATAAAAGAGGCAAGGATATACAATGGAGAAAAGACAGCCTGTTCAATAAGTGGTGCTGGGAAAATTGGACAGCTACATGTAAAAGAATGAAATTAGAACACTCCCTAACACCATACACAAAAGTAAACTCAAAGTGGATTAAAGACCTAAATGTAAGACCAGACACTATAAAACTCTTAGAGGAAAACATAGACAGAACACTCTGACATAAATCACAGCAAGATCCTTTTTGACCCACCTCCTATGGAAATGGAAAAAAAACAAGAATAAACAAATGGGACCTAATGAAACTTCAAAGCTTTTGCACAGCAAAGGAAAACATAAACAAGACGAAAAGACAACACTCAGAATGGGAGAAAATATTTGCAAACGAAGCAACTGACAAAGGATTAATCTCCAAAATTTACAAGCAGCTCATGCAGCGCAATATCCAAACAACCCAATCCAAAAATGGGCAGAAGACCTAAACAGACATTTCTCCAAAGAAGATATACAGATTGCCAACAAACACATGAAAGGATGCTCAACATCACTAATCATTAGAGAAATGCAAATCAAAACTAAAATAAGGCATCCCCTCACACCAGTCAGAATGGCCATCATTAAAAAATCTACTAACAGTAAATGCTGCAGGGAGTGTAGAGAAAAGGGAACTCTCTTGCATTGTTGGTGGGAATGTAAAGTGGTACAGCCACTATGGAGAACAGTATGGAGGTTCCTTTAAAAACTAAAAATAGAACTACCATATGACCCAGCAATCCCACTACTGGGCATATACCCTGAGAAAACCAGACTTCAAAAAGAGTCATGTACCACAATGTTCATTGCAGCTCTATTTACAATAGCCAGGACATGGAAGTAACCTAAGTGTCCATCGACAGATGAATCGTTAAAGAAGATGTGGCACATATATACAATGGAATATTACTCAGCCATAAAAAGAAATGAAATTGAGTTATTTGTAGTGAGTGGATGGACCTAGAGTCTCTCATACAGAGTGAAGTCAGTCAGAAAGAGAAAAACAAATACCATATGCTAATACAAAGATATGGAATCAAAAAAAAAAAAAGTGGTTCTAATGAACCTAGGGACGGGACAGGAATAAAGACACAGACGTAGAGAATAGATTTGAGGACATGGCTAGGTGGAATGGTAAGCTGGGACAAAGCGATAGAGTGGCATGTACATATATACACTACCAAATGTAAAATAGATAGGTAGTGGGAAGAAGCCGCATAGCACAGGGAGATCAGCTCGGGGCTCTGTGTCCACCTAGAGGGGTGGGATAGGGAGGGTGGGAGGGAGGGAGACACAAGAGGGAGGAGATATGGGGATATATGTGTATGTATAGCTGATTCACTTTGTTATAAAGCAGAAACTAACACACCATTGTAAAGCAATTATACTCCAGTAAAGATGTTAAAAAAATAATAATGTAAGATATTCACTACATGTTGAAATTCTGTTTTGGATATATTGGATTAATGAAAACATGCTATAAAAGTAATATCACCAGTTTCTTTTCACTTTTAAATGGTTGCTAGAAAATTTTTAAGTTACATGTATGGCTCACTTTTTATTTCTATTGTACATTGCTGTTCTAGAAGCATCAAGAGAAAGAGCGAGAGAGGGAGGGGTTACTAATAAAAGAATAAGAGTATTATAGGTATAAGACCTCTTATCAAAACACTGGAGGACAGAAATAACAGTCTCTAAATTTCTGAGGGCAAAAAAAAGATCTTAAATCTAGAATTTAATATCCAGCCAAACTTATCAATTAAATATGAAGGGAAAGGGACTTCCCTCGTGGTCCAGCACTTAAGACTCTGTGCTCCCAATGCAGGGAGCCCAGGTTCAATCCCTGCTCAGGGAACTAGATCCCACATGCTGCAACTAAGAGCCTGTATGCCGCAAATAAGACCCGGGGCAGCCAAATAAATATTTTAAAAAATAAATATGAAGGTAAAATAAACACTTTTCCAGCCATGTTGGATTCAGACTGATTTCAGAATCCTTATCTACCAGGCAACCTTTCTTTTTAAAAAATTTACAGTATTTGAGGATGTAATCTATCGACAGTACAGGAGAGAAAAGCGGCTCATGGTCCAGGAAACGGTGGTGGAATTCCAGGTGTGAAACGAAGAGGATGACACATCTGCAGCATCCCGAAAAACACAGCTCAAATTAAAACACCAGCTCAAAAGACCCTAAAAGGAATTCCTCCAAGAAGAGAAAGAGGAAGATTTAACAGGCAGGACAATTAAGAAGCTGGGAGCTCTTAGCCCAGTGGGGAAGAAGACTTAGGTTTTTTTTTTTTTCCTCTCAACAAGAAAAAAGAAGCCCAAGAAATTAGAAATGCCAAGAAAACAACTGAAAAATTAGAGAAAAAAGTTTTGATTCAAATACAAGACGAGCAAAACTGTGGCCTGATCACTTGATGGAATATAATAGAGGTCATTTGACTTTAACCCTTTGGACATTCTCCGTTGAGAGAATCTGTGACAAATCAGTGACAAATAGTTGAAATGATCACATTTACATAATTGTAATTAGATGGTTACTAGTTTCAATTTTTAAAATCAAACCATAAGACCTAATTTTAGTTATAGAATAGAACATGCATGTCATAAAAGACATTGTAAAGGTAACGCTCCAGCTGGCAGAAGTCAAGTTGAGAGCAGGAGGAGGGAAGGGTGAGTGCAGGGGTGCAACTTTCTTCATTTTACTTTGGGATGATACAAGAGATACTGTGTAAAGAAGACGGAACGAAAATACAGGATTATGTATACATCACTTAAAAGTATAAAGGCAGCTAATAGAAAAACCACACACACTAATACAACTAGCAAAACTCAGTGGAGAGAGAGAGGCAAGTGGAATGTGAGCTGAATTCCCTGTCTATCAAAGAAGATGGAAATGACTTGATTTCTACTGCTGGTAAATTAAGAAACTGAAATCTAAGCATATCATTTAGAATTATGGTGGTAACTTATCAAAAGAATTAAAAACAAAAGGTTTAAAGGGGTTTCCAATAAAGTGTGGGACTTGGATAGGGGAGGTGATACAGAGTTTTTATTTAATAACAGTACAGTATATGCTGTTTGAATTTTGAAACTGTGCACACATTTAAAAATGTTTTTGAAAATACATTTATAAAAACTTGATGTTAATAGGTATAAAGAAAGCCTCAATTAAAGAGTAATTCTTCCCTAAAAAAAAAAAGAAAAGAAGAACAGTTTCAAATCAAGAATCTAAGCTCCACCTGCTATATAAAATAAATAAAGAAAGAAAAGAACAAAAGAAAAGGAAAAAATAAAAGAATCTAAGCTCCTAGGACTTCTCTGGCAGTCCAGTGGTTAAGACTTCATGCTTCCACCACAGGGGGCACGGGTTCGATCCCTGGTTCAGGAACTAAGATACAACATGCTGCACAACTTGGCCAAAAAAAAAAAAAAACCAGAACCTAAGCTCCTATCTCAAGAAACCTAGTAAACGAAAACCAAAATAAATCAAGCGTAAGGAAGAAAATAATAAAGATAGGGCAGATACTAATGAAAATTAAAACAAAACCAAAGCATTCAGTGAAACAAATAGCTGGTTCTTTAAAAACATCAATAAATTAACAAACTTCCAGCTGAAAAGAAAAAAAGAGGGAAGATGCTAATAACCATATTGTTAGCATGTGCCCCTGATGTAACACAAGAAGCGTACTTCACACACCTGAGGTATTTTTCCCCAAAAAATATCTCACCAGTACTACCCAAAACTGTCAAGGTCATGAGAAAAAGCTGATGAAGATGAAGAAAACTTAGAAACTGTCCAAGATCAGAGAAGACTTAGGAGACATGACAACTAAATGTAATATGGTTTTGTGGATGAAGTCCTGGAACATTAGTGGAAAAGGACATTTGTGGGAAAAAATCAGTTAAGTCTTAATAAAGTCTGGGGTTTAATTAATCATATCACACCAATAACTGTTTCTTAGTTGTGACAAACGTATTCTGGTAATATAAGATGTTAACGATAGGGGTATATGGAAACTGCAGTATATCTCCAACTTTTCTGTAAACCTGAAACTATTCTAAAATTAAAGATTTGTTTGAAAAATTAAGTCACTGAATTAATTATTGTTTTCAGAGTACAAAGAGAAAGAGAAAGATAGGCTCATTAACAGAGGCTGATGGTTTAATGTTAATAAAGATCAGGAGAATAAAGAACTCCTAATTCCTACTTTGTCTCTGGTCTTCTATTTCAAGAATTTAGCTTGCAAAAGTAAAAAGGACCAAAAATTTTCTACAATGAATAAGTATTACTTTTTAAGTTTAAAAAAAATAATGAAAAAGGAGGGTTTAAGAAAAAAGTACATTGGTAAGTACACTGGAGCAGAAGACCAAGATAAATTTTAGAATTCCAAGAATGTATCCAACTGCTCTAAATGAATGTATACTTTCCTGGAAAAGATAATGCCCAGGTTATTGAGAAATTTTGCCAATGAGAACAATGAACTACAGAGGATGTTCTCTCTGAGAAATCATGGGGATTGCCACAGCCAAAAGACTAAAAACAGGCAAAGATTCCAGTTTTCAAAAAGGAAAATAACATACTTCTGTAAGTCAGAATAAAGAGCCTGATGTCTATCTAGTACAACGTTTTAGTCATCAAGAGACATTAGAATACACACATTCAACCTACTATACATTAAAACAATCATCTCCTACAAATCTGACTTCCTTTTTGACTGCAAAAGATTTGGCAGACAGGGTGTATTTTACTTCAGTGAAGTACACCACAAGCTGCCTCATGCAAATCCTTGGGATAAGCTGGAGAAATATTCTAGACAATAAAAATGGAGAAACAGGGCTTCCCTGGTGGCGCAGTGGTTGAGAGTCCACCTGCCGATGCAGGGGACACGGGTTCGTGCCCCGGTCCGGGAAGATCCCACATGCCACGGAGTGGCTGGGCCTGTGAGCCATGGCCGCTGAGCCTGCGTGTCTGGAGCCTGTGCTCTGCAACGGGAGAGGCCACAACAGTGAGAGGCCCGCGTACCGCAAAAAAAAAAAAAAAAAAAAAAAATGGAGAAAGATTTCAAATGTATACTGCTAGGTTCTTTCTTCAGTCCAGTACTGTTTAACATTTCTGTAATTGACTTAGATGAAGATGTAGAACAACACTCATCAAATAGGCCAGTGATATAAGTCATAAAGCAGTAACACATAAAGCAGTAACAGAATCTGGATTCAAAAGGATACTGAAAGGATGTACTGTTGAGCTGAGCCTAGCAAGGTGAAATGTAATAGGGAAATAAGACTATATTTGGGTCCCAAATTCAAATGCACAAATACAGAATGGCTTACTAGCAAAAAAAAAAAAGACTCCGTGATATTTAATTGAAAGTCAGCTCAATATGAATCACATACAAAGAATGTGGCGTGCCTGCCCAAACATAATAGTATCTACTGAGAGACGGCACAGTACTGCTATATTCTAGTGATCCTACGATGCCCGGTGTATAAACAAACGGAAAACTGCTCAGAAGAGTAACCAGGGTCAAATATAAAAGATAAATTTATAGGCAGAGGAGCAGCAGGTTTGGCCTGAGGAAAAAAATTGAGGGGTTCCAACATAGGTGTCTGAGGTGCTCTCACATGTAAGAAATCTTAGACTTATTCTAAATGGAACTAAAGCTAACAAGTAGAATTTAAGGATTACAAGTTTAATTTCAATATAATAGTGATGGTAATTCAAAGACAGAATGAGCTGCGTTTAGAGTTGAGCTTCCCTCCTTGGGGGCCAGATGACAAATTGGCAGGAATGTGGTAGAGACAAAGTATCAGATGGCTGGTTAGACTAGGGGACCTTTAAATCTTCCAACTCTATAATTTTAAAGATGCTACTTTTCTAGACTTTCTCTATGCCGAACTTGTGGCTTCAGTCCAATTACCACTGTTTCTGGAACAAGCCTTATTTATACACGTACTTTCCTGTATCCACTCAGGCTATTCTATCACTCAGCAAAGACCAAGGATTTGTCTTTCTGCATCTATCAAAAATGAACTCAAATACTGTCCTTAATAAAAACCTCTATGCCTGCCCTACTCTGATCTCTCTTGCCCCTGAATTATGAAATAGTGTTTGGCAGTTAATTACATACCAACTTCAGACACCTCTGCTTCTGTCTTAAACCGTTATTTAAACTTTTATAATAATTTCTCTCCTCTGCTAAATTTAAATCCCCTTAAAGGCAGACACTGTATTCCCTACACGTCTAGGGGTACACGGCAGACATTCAAAACCAGTCTTTGAGGGACTTCCCTGGTGGCGCAGTGGTTAAGAATCCGCCTGCCAATGCAGGGGACACGGGTTTGAGCCCTAGTCCGGGAAGATCCCACATGCCGCGGAGCAACTAAGCCCATGCGCTACAACTACTGAGCCTGTGCTCTAGAGCCCACGAGCCACAACTACTGAAGCCTGTGCGTCTAGAGCCCATGCTCCGCGACAAGAGAAGCCACCGCAATGAGAAGCCTGTGCACCGCAACGAAGGGTAGATCCCGCTCGCTGAAACTAGAGAAAGTCCATGCGCAGCAATGAAGACCCAATGCAGCCATAAGTAAATAAATAAATTAATTAAAATTAAACAAAACAAAAACAGTCTTTGATTTTCAATATTGGAAACATTTTTATTAGAACAGTTATTTTATTAAAAGGCACGTTTTTATAGGTAAATGGAAAATTCACCGTTCAAATCTGAGTACTGACTAATATGCATGACTTGCAGTTCAAATAGAGAACTACCAGAATGAGACATTGTCACCCACTGATAACATATTCTAACCAGAGGACTTTTAAAATAGTGAATCAAGCTCAGAAAAGTTCAAATTTTCCAACCTAAACACAGAGGTTGGTAAAGCTGCCTTTCTTGAGCAAAAAAAGATTAACAGAACAAAACTAAAGGTGAAAAATGTCAAGAAAAAAATTACATTTTAGAAAAAAAATCGTATTTATTTCTTTAAATGTAAAACGTATTGATGTGTGATGTGATATACAGACTGTAATTTTTTTTTTCTTTTTGGCCACACTGTGTGGCTTGTGGGATCTTAGTTCCTCAACAAGGGACTGAACCTGGGCCACAGCAGTGAAAGCGCCAACAGACTGTAATTTTGATTCATGTAAATTGGAACACAAGTTAAGAGAAAACAAACTAGTCACACAGAGCCCAGAACAGATGCTCACTCCCTGAACACCAACAAATAAACGTCCTAGACAAAATAAAAGAGAATTCCTTATTAGCTTAGATATATTAATAAAGATTAAGAAATACTTACTGAAGATTCTGGATCTGACAGTTCATCCAATAATTTTCTTGCATCTACCACAGCTTGGTAAAGTCTCAGATTTTTGCCATCAGAAGCAACAAAGCAAGCACTCGCAGAATTGCAATATGTGCCTGAGAAAGTAAACACTTTGCATTATAATATATAGTTTATTTTTATTACTGGCTGAAGTATGAGAAAAAATATTCACACTTCTCTTTTTAGACATAACCATGGTCCAGAAACACAGATACAATTAATAGATATAAAATTATTAACCAAAAAAATTCAACAGATAGGTTATGAGAGGGAAAAGATGAAAAACAAAAGTCTAGAAACTCTAAACTTAAGTCTGATGCCTACATTCTGAATACTTATTAAAAATCTTCCTAATGACAAATATAAATCATTTTGTATATAAATAACTGTTTTAAAGCTTTTATTAATTTCACTATTAAAATGAACACTTACCAAGACAGTAACTAGGAATAAGAGTTGGAAGCCAAGCAACATTAGAGAAGGCTGAAGTATGTAAAGAGTTAATTCGTGCCAACTCCGATACTCCTCCAGTGTATGACAAAGGTCCTATTGGGTCCACGCGCCACAGAATAAGTTCACTGTAGATGGCATTCGGGTCGTGAAATGTACGTGTTGCTGCATTTCTGAGAGGTTGTTTCGAGGAACCTTTTATGTGTCTTACAGGATCCATTAATCTACCTAATTTATTGTCTGAGTCCCACTGAAAATCTGATTCAGGAGTCAGCAGAGCATTATGATGAGATGATGTCAATAATAATGGTAAAACTGAATGACATGCCAGGTCATTGAGGTGAAATCTATGACCACAATATCTAAATTTGTGAGATACAGTTAGAACAGTGGTAAAGGCAGACTTATCAGCAAAAGTGACTGCCCATTGATTTAAAGAGCCATCTATGTGTTTAGAGACCATCATTACTGTGGGAGCTAAAATGTTCATATTTGTACTGTGTGGTCCAGAATGCAGCTGTGATCCATGAGGACTGCATTCAGCCATCATGTCTTCGTGTAACAGAGTGTGGTGAGAATCTTTTGCAGCATTTATACAGGCATACATCATGATATTTTTACTAAGAGAGCTTGCATCACCAGATGGAAATGCAACAGGAATCCGAGAAGAAAAAGAAACCTGAAAAACACAATTACATGATTCAGTGCAAGCAGTCTGCCTCCTCTCAAAGTCTTCCAAAAATACTTCCATTTTCAAACTGTCAAACCTCAGCTTCCTAGCAAAGTATATCATTTTCGACCTTATTATGGTCTAATCCTTTTCCTCTATTTATATAGTATCATATATTCATCGCGTATGAGAAAACTGAAGAAATAATTTCAAGTATTTGAAACCTGAAACTTGCCTGTACATCTAGATGACTACAACCATAAATCTAAACAAATACTGTTCAGAAAGATAACCGATAAAGATAGTAGATTTAATTAATAAAACTGAAGAAGTGGAGGTGATACATCCTGAGTCACATTTTTAGGGTAGTTTCTTAAGTTTATTCAAAATATTGTGAATTCCCAGAAAAAATGAATACACATACATTCAAGTACTCACTATCACATTTCAAAGCCAAATTCATTTTACTTAAATTAATCAAGTTTATAAAATCTGTGGTCATTGACCCCCTTTGGTAGCAAGTTATTCTCTTCTCAGTTGCTTATCAAAAATAAAATCATCGAGTATTTCTGAAAACCTGCTAAATCTGAATAGCAACTGTTTTACTTTTTTAAGAAGTGTAAAAATTGCTTCATCAGTAAAATATACCTGGACTTGTCTAAATATTCCAGGATTATATTCATCCAAATACTTTACATGCCACACTAGGAAGGTACCATCTACCGGGTGTATAGTAAAAAGCATGTCAGGATTCTTATTCCATTCAGTTAGCAGCATTTCGATCTTCCGATCAAGCAGGACTGTAGGCAGTGGCATTGGTACACTAGGTCGTGAACAGGTTCTAGGACTTCCCTCTCTTTCTCCATCTTCATGTTCTGATGATCCTGTACCTGCTTCAGATTCTCTATCCAGGGATAATTCTAAATCAGAAAATAAATTTATCAGTACATACTAACAGAAATACTATAAAAAATTCATTTACATACTAGACTATCAAATTCATTTACATACTAGACTATACTACAGAAAATCATTTACATACTAGACTATCAATAAATAGCATACTAACTTTAGAAATCATGAATCCCTTTTACAACTTATGGCCAGGAAAAAAAACCAAGGAAGGAAACTCTTTTCTGATCTGAACTGAAAATTACTACATTTCTTAGTTTTAGATAAATCAAAATTTCATTCACACTATCACATTATCTTTATTATTACCATTATTAGCAAAACCTGTTACCCCCACCAAAAGCATGGCTTCCAAAGTAATACATTACTCAAAGCAATATGTTATAACAAAGCAAAGTTAGATGGTAGATGGTCCATAGTAGATGGTCAGTAAAGACCTGTGGAATGAATGGAAAAGTGAAAAGGAAGGAGGGGAGGAAGGAAAGATTACAAACCAAAGGTGGTTTCACAAAAAGCTGTCAGCCTGTAAAAAAGAAAAATCTGAACACAGGATACTAACCATGGTCTAGTTTCATATGTAAACCCCTCTCTCTTTCCTCCTGTGAACATTCATCTTCTCTATCTCCTTTGTCGTTTTCATGATCCACCTGCTTTTCAGAAAGTTTTCGTAATTGCTGCATAAATATTTCAGTAGATGATGTAAAATGAAATTCTTTGTTGTTTAACCAATGAACTACAAAGCCCCCATTTCCATCATCAATGTTAAATACAGTGCCAACCAAGACATTTGGAATATCTGTGGAATCAAAAAAGATAAAATTTCAATGTGAATTTCTAATGTCTTTTAAAATATTACATGTGCCTATAAAGACTAATTCCATTACACAGAAAATGTGATAAACAAAAAGTAAACATAACTCTAGCACGGTTTGAAATTTTTAATTGAATTTAATGGTAAATGAACTAATGGCATAGACATACGGAATTAAATTACTAATTTAAAAACGAAACACACCAAATGCACAAACTTTTATTGAATCCTGGTTTGTGGATGAGGGAACAGAAAGACAAAACAGAAAAGCAAATCTAAAAGGCATTTTTGAGATGACTGAAATTTAAATATGAACTGAATATCAGAGATTATGGAATTATTTCTAATTTTCTTAGGTATGATAATGATATTGTGATTATGTAAAAAAATTTCCTTATTCTTAGGAGATACTTGCTGAAGTATGTAAGGGTGATATGCCATGATATGTGTAACTTACTTTGAAAACATTAAGAAAAAATTTCTCTCACACACACACACACATATAAACATACATATGTGTGTATATACAGAGAGAATAAAGCAACTGGCAAAATGTTAGCAATTGTTGAATCAAAGTGGGTGAAATGAGTGTTAACTGTACTATTCTTCCAACTTTTCTGACTGTTTTAAACTTTCCTCAAAAGTCGGGGAAAAATAATGCCAAGAAAGAACACAGGAAGGCAAGCAAATTTCTAAGTATAGCAGATTTTCTCCATGTGGGGTAACTGAAATTCATGCTATAGATCAGTTCACGTAAAACAGTATAATTCAAAACAAAAAATCTCCTTAATCCCAAATCAAATTATAAATAATCCATTCAATAGAAAGAAAAAGAGACTGGGGGGGAAGCATCCAGATAACACCCTTTTGGAACTGTATTTGCTAAATACTTATCTTTATATAAATAAACATTTAAAAATAAAATCCTCTGCACCCTGAAGCAATAGACTTCCATTTCAATAAAATGTAACTATAACTTTATACAACTATAGTTCTTCCAGCAATGTAATATGAAACTAATAGGCCTTGTCATATGTTTTTCATCCAGAAAGAAAACAATGACCTTAAATAGAAGCTTTAAATATGCTCTTGCCAACAATGAACCTGCCTCAAAATACTTCTCAATGACATAGGAGGAAAAGAGCAAAAAGAAAACATCAAGGTTAGAAGAAACACTACCTTTCCCGAAGTGTAGGACAAGAAAGTCTATGAGGGTACAAAACAAGATATGCTGAAATATAAGGAAAACTATGCAAAAATATACTTTGATAAAGTTATAAAGAAGAGTTGAGAAGAAAGAATAGTAGTGAAAATACAAAAGGGTGGGAAATCACACTAATTAACCAGGCTGCCACCACTTGTGTTCATCTCCAGGTTCAACTAAAGCTCTAATTACTTAGAAACTTTGCCATATTGTAGACAAACAATGGTGCTCAAAAATACTTATTTGAAGTTATTCCCTGAGGATCACACAGTCTCAATTTAAGAAATGGCACCTTATATTTCTGTTCCAATTAAGAAGTATTTTAAAAGGAAACATGGAGTATTAGCATAAAATTAGAAACAGGTTATAAAAGTAGTCCCACTTTTCTATTTAGTTATCTTATTTCAGCAGATAAGAAATAAAACTTTACTATCCTTTACCTGTGGCGGGATTGATGCTCGCTGCAATGTGAAAATGACACAGTACATTTGCGTGATGGGAAATGTGTCTTTGAACCTCATGCGTTGCCATCTGGTCATGCATTAAATCAGTGTGCGTTACAAGAATGGAAGACTTCCTTTGTCCTTTCCTTAAATTTTTCAAATGGTGTATTGTCTAAAATAGAAAAATAATTACTAAATCCAAGTCTAGGAAGTCTAATAAGTGCTGATCAAAGTACTTTTGATTATTAAGGGTTTTACAATTTTCCTCTCTGTAAAACCTGACCATCTTAAAGGAAACTTTAACTACAATAGAACAACTTAATATATTCTCCACTGGTCTTGCAAATTTTATAGTTCAAGGCAGTAGTTGCTCAAAAACACTTATTATCTGCAGAAACCCCTATAAAGATTAGGAGTCCAAAGTCTAGTTTTTTCAGGATATTCCAGTACTGAGACGAAATTTACTAGTCAAAAGGGTGTAAAAAAAAAAAATTCCAAATCTTCCTACCAGGAAGAATATTCCTCCCCAAAATTCTCACTTAGAACTAAATAGCCAGCTAAATAATCTAATATATAACCTCTATTATAAAGACAAAAAGAGGGTACAAAAATACAGAATAACAAGGGGAACCTTAACTTAGATAAGAGTAGCCAGGAAAGACCCCATGAAAGTATTGACCTGTGGAATTTGTTCAAACTGAGATATGTGCCTATGATAAAAATTCTGTACTGGCATACTCCATCATCTGAACTATTCTGACACGGGACCATGTCAATTCTCAGCACAATCTTTTCTCCACACCATAACCCCACCACACAGCAATTCCTTATTCTGTCACTTAACAATACCGTGCTTAATAATAATATACCATTCTTTTCCTTTGTTCCTTGCAATCAATGAAATAAAATGTGGCATCCTCTCAGTTCTTTCTGCAGTAAAATAAAACATCTGGTCCTTCCTTTCAATTCCACAGCCCTTGTCCCTTTTCATGTGAAAAACAGTATCAGTTCTATGGCGTGTCCTCTGTCTCTGGTCTCCCGGTTATTTCTTTGATTATACCTATCAAATTAGTTTCACTCAATCTTTGACATTTATCATTATTTTAAATTAGATTGCCAAGGCTGTGCTATATTGGTCAGTTATCTTCTCCTAGGAACAAAATGTATAATTTAAGTATATATAGAATTATATAGACCTTGCAGTTAGGGGTTTTATAGGAAAGGACATTAGAAAGCAAAATAGCTCATAAGTCAGATAATCAGATAATAGCTATATTGGTCAGTTATCTTCTCCTAGGAACAAAATGTATAATTTAAGTATATATAGAATTATATAGACCTTGCAGTTAGGGGTTTTATAGGAAAGGACATTAGAAAGCAAAATAGCTCATAAGTCAGATAATCAGGTTTTTTCTATTAAAAACAATTTTAACATTACTAATTGACAACATTTTATTAAAAGGCAGCAAAAATGTGTCAAATCACTGATTACATTTTATTTTTTCTTTTATTTTATGTAGCAGTTAATAATTCGATTTAACAAACACTTGAAAAGAAATATATTAGATAACATGGAGGATATAAAGATATCTAAAAGCCCTTAGTCTCCAAAAGCTCATATGTAATTTAAAGATAAAATGTTATACAAATATATATAAATTATTATAAACATCTAGTAAATAAAGTACTTTTTCCCACTAATTTTCAATCAATAGCAAAACATAACTCTAACTGTTCTGACTTGTGCTTTAATTTCATTTATGCTTTAAATGTTGGAAAAAACTGTATAAATAGTGCCCAATCACAGAGAGCATCAGAGCAGGACTACTTTACATAAAACTTTAAAGGACCACATCCTTAGCCTATTAAACCCCCAAAATATTTTTGCTTGCCAAAACTGCAAAACCATTTTGGCTATGCAACCATTAAAGTGTTAATGTAAACGTGCAATGTAAAAGTATAATTAGTTATGTACAGAGATGTTTATAACACATTAAGTATAAAAAGCAAGTTATAAAACATTATTGCATAATATGATCTCAATCTTGTAAATAAAAAAAATGTACAAACACATATTGGAATAGTTGGATTATAAACTCTACATTTTTTTCTTTTTCCTAATCTAATTTTAGAATAAGCATATACTCTTTGTGTAATAAAGTCACATGAAAAATTAAGAAAATTAGCAATCTAGGTTTACTATAATAAATTTCTGGTAATTTTTAATAATGTGTTTATCTCATTTTATTCGCTAATCATAATGGGCACAACAGTTCATACTATATTATAAATAATCTAATTTCTTAGAAAGCATTTTTATTTTATATATAGTATTTAAAAACTAGAAAAATTATTTCACTTTCAAAATATTAAACCGTGAAAACTGTGCAATTATATAAGTTCACTTAATATCTTAACAACACCTTTATTCTTATTCATAATAGTCATTTTTAATTAGAAAAATAAATGTAAAATTTAATCCTCGTGAAACAAAAGCAAAATATTTTTATTTTTAATCTGTTTATTTTTTTAAAGATTGCTGTGGTTTATTTTATTTATTTATTTATTTATTTTGCTGCGCCGCGCAGCTTGCGGGATCTTACTTCCCTGACCAGGGATCGAACCCAGGCCCCAGCAGTGAAAGCACCAAGTCCTAACCACTGGACTGCCAGGGAATTCCCCACAAAACATTTTTAATTACAACCAATTTCAAAGACTTTTACATGTTTTATTAATCAAAGTTGCCTACTCCTATAGATTTTCACACTCAACATGTAAACTGGAAGAATTAAATTTATACTATTTATCTAGACTACATATCTGAGATCATTACTGTCTATATCTGTCTTCTAAGTGACATAAAATAAGTGAGAATTCTTTGCCATTAATTTCGTCATTATGTATACCATGCACCATCTGCAACTTAGCTTATGAATTCCCACCATACTCACATTATCTTCAAGAGTCATTTACCATTTTAAATAATACAGTACCTCAAGAGCATGTTGTACTCCGTCTTTGTGACTTCCAGCATGAGTAAGGCTGCTGGCAGTGCTGGAAGTGGTAGTCTCGCAAATCTGCTCACCCAAAAGACAGTCTTCTGGTAATACGGTTTCTGCCCACAGCCGGCAGACACCATCATGGCATGAAGTTAATAACACATTACAGACAGAACCTCTAATGATAAAGAGAAATGAACAAAAGTTACTGTATCAATGACATGAAAAATTAAAGGCTATTAATATTTAGTTCTTCATCCTTAAAGATGACATTAACGCAAAACAGTATGATCTATGTGTAGTTATTTTTCCAATAATGATAATGGATTTCTACTGACTATTTCACACTCTTACCAAACCCCATGTATTACCTGCTCAGACCTGCAAGGCGGTAGGCTGGACATAGGGTGCAATCAGTTACCATAAAATAAGAACAACCTAACTGTCCCTGACACTCACCTTAATTCATTAAACTTATGTCTTGAACAGCTAAACTAAATGACAGTATAGTATGCTTCCAATTGCTTTAGAAATTACATTGTGTGGAGAAAGAGTATCAATGGAAGAGCTTGAAATCACGCACAGTACGGCTGTGAACATCATAAAAACTAGGAAATGGTCCTGACGAAGGAAACAGAAATTAATGCCAGATTATACATGTGCTGCTTGAAAACAAGGCTCTGGAGGATTAGTATCTCCTAAACAAAACAAAGTAAACATCAAAAGAAAACCTACATTTCTGTCATTACAACTTGCAGAATGACCATAATAAAAGATCATTAATTATAATTAAACTATGTGGTTTATGGCAGTAGTTCCAGCATTTTGTTTTATCCTTCTTATAATCTAAACAGTTATAAATAGGTAAACAAACTTATTAATAATAAAACTGTAAGGAGACTATAAATTCAAACTATAAATCAATTTCCATTAAGTTAAGCAAAAATGTCACAGCATCAAGCAGCTGAAGTGGTTTAACCACTCATCGTGAAAAAAAAATTTTCCCATTAAAAACATGCTTACATACAATCTGACTCAGTCAAAGGTAAAGTGTTCTGCAAATGTTTTCCATAGATGCAAATAACTTAAACAGATTTAGAGTAACCTTTTATCTAGATTCCAAAAATGTATATGTTCCCCATTTTATCATTTACTGAGCACCTCCATAATAGGTGTGCTGTATTTCCCATCAAGTGCAAACAGTGCTCAGATATATTTAGCAGATGAAATAACCCTTCCTCAAGAATGAATACAGATTTCTAAGCAAGCATTTTTAGAACTGTATATATAATACAGGAATCATTGGTATGAGCTGTTTTGTAGTTTGCTTTATCTTCTAAACACTTTTAAGAGATGGCTGTAACAATGAAGAAAAACTTATAATAAATCCTTTGAGAAGTTTCTGTTGATAGCCCTAAGATAAGAAAAACTTGGCCACTTTATTCACTGTATGTATATGATATGCCTTCCCAGAATGCATATTACTGACAGTTTATTACTATGTTTTATTCTCCCTCAGTGTGTGCTTTCCTGTTACTTGCAAACGTCTCCTTCCTGGAATCTACTGCTGCTGCTGATACTGACAATACCAGCTAACGCTGCCCTGGCACACACAATGTGCAAAGGCCTGTATAAGCATTCACACTCACTCACACATTTCAGTCTCATACAACTCTCTGAGGTAGGTACTACTACGACCCCCATTCTACAGAGGCATGGAGAGCTTAAGAAATTTAGTCAAAAGCTCACGAAGCTGGTAACAACAGCAGAATCTGAAGTCAGGCAGTTGATGCCCAGAACCTCTGCTATTCATTGCCACCATGTCAAGTAAAAGGACCTTTGTTTTCATTATTTCTATAAACATATAAGTAATACAAAATGAAGTTCTATGACACAGTTGTCTAACCTGGGCATATATTTGCTAGTTTTACGCCATGAAAAACCTGTCACAGCTCGCGGATGTGCCAAATAGACAAAGGAAAACTGGGTAGACGCCTGTCTCCTTTCCACTTCATGATGATCCGGAGGTATAATTGAAGACTTCCAACCAGTCATAGGGTACCACACTTTCAAAAGACAATCATCCTGTGAAAATATATAGGCCAATATAAAATTAATTTGTATCTACACATTTCAAAATTTAAGTGGTTCGAAGAAGCTTTAAAAATTAAGCTATATTGGTGTCAGTTTATTTATCTCTTGTAAAAATAAAATACAGTGTGTGTGTGAAAAAAAATTAAGCTATATATAAAAACTAAAATGTGACCTATACATAATACAAAACTAAACCTAAAATGATGTTTATTATTCTAAATAATACCATTCTTGAGAAATAAATGGTCAGTGTGCTCATTATTAATCTTCTCTACACAAAGGTACTTTTCAAACAGAGATTGAAGCCAAATTCCCCCACTTCAATACACAAGGGTCACTGTAAAGAAAAGACTCTGGAACCAGATGCTAGCCTGATAAGAAAGAAGCCATGTTATCTGTCACTGTTATCATCTTCTCCTTTTTGAAGAGATCTGAAAGGATGAGACAAGACAAACTCTTTTTAAATATGAATTGCTTCTTACTCTAAATCAGGACTCAGCAAACTCTTCCTGTAAAAGGCCAAGTAAGTTAGGCTTTGTGGACCACACAGCCTGTGACACAGATTCTCCTTGGGTTGTTTTTTTTTTTTTTTCTTAGAACCCTTCAAAAATGTAAAATCCATTCTTGGTTCATGGGCCATAGTGTTCTGATTCCTACTCTAAATGATGAGAGGGCATCTAGGCAGTTTTTGGGAACCACTTCTATGCCCACTTAAGAAATTTAAAGGTATAACAATAGGCACTGACTTTATCATTTTACTTAGTTTGAAGAATTTTGTTAAAGGCCTAAATAATTTTATCTTATTTAACAGGAACTATCTCTTTTATAGTGCTTCATCCTCTATGGTGTACATGAAGGAAAATAAAAAACATTTATGTAAAAATCTCAATCTCTAAGAAACAATGAAATTATGTATAGGTCCAAATATTTTCACCTGGACTAGACAAAACACTTCTGTTTTTTTCCATCTTAGTATTCATTCTCAATCTATACTACATAATGTATGTTTCCACTAAGGTCTCATTTATTTGGATATTTGAATTACACAACAAATCTCTTTGAGTACTTATTCTGAGACAACCACTTAACAGTGCACTAGTTGCTTTCCTCCAAGTACTTTCTCCACCTTAGCATCACTTTCACCTTCCCAAATTTACAGCACAACCTATGGCAGTAGTTTCAGATTATGTACCACAAAAACCCTTGAGGTACCTGAGAGCCCTTAAGGAGTCATCAAGGAAAGTCAGAGAGCCTCCACAAGCCGAGCAATCAAGCCCCTTTTCCCATTCCCGCCAGCTTTCCCCTCAAATGAAGCAGCCTCACCATTGTCATGTTACTACCTAAAACTCTAAAACCACACAGAATTAAACTAGAAATCTGTACAAGAAAGATAGCTAGAAAATTCCCAAATATTTATAAACTAAACAAAAACACTTCTAAATTACAAGACAATTTTTTTAATGTATTTATTTTATTTTTGGCTGCACTGGGTCTTTGTTGCTGCACGCAGGCTTTTCTCTAGTTGAGGTGAGCGGGGGCTACTCTTCATTGTGGTGTGCAGGCTTCTCATTGTGGTGGCTTCTCTTGTTGTGGAGCATGGGCTCTAGGTGCGTGGGCTTCAGTAGCTGTGGCTCGAAGGCCCTAGAGCGCAGGCTCAGCAGCTGTGACACATGGGCTTAGTTGCTCCGCGGCATGTGGGATCTTCCCAGACCAGGGATTGAACCCGTGTCCCCTGCACTGGCAGGTGGATTCCCAACCACAGCGCCACCAGGGAAGCCCAGCAAATTTTAACATATGTTGAACTGAATGAAAATGAAAGCAAAACATAAAAATTTGGGAGTTGCAGCTACATCAGTGCTTAGAAGGAAATGTATAGCTTTAAATGCTTATATCAGAAAAGAAGACAGGTCTCAAACCAATGGTTTAAGTTTCTACCTGAAGCATCAAATAAGAGCAAAGAGAACTCATATTAAAGAGATATAAAGAAGAATGAAAACCAATGAAATAAAATACAAAAATTATAGAGAAATCAATGAATCCAAAACCTATTTGTGAAGAGATCAATAAAATTGATAATCTATCTAGAAAGACCAAAAATATTTAGAGAGAAAACACAAATTACCATTACCAAGAATGAAAGGTGGGACATGGCTACAGATCCTACAATATGTTAAATCCCTCGAAAGACAATTTCAAAAAAAATTGACAAAGGAAGAAATAGAAAACCTGAATAGCTCTACATCTATTAAAGATGCTGAATTCACAATTTCAAGTCTTCTCACCAGAAAACAAAACCCTAAAACTACAACTAAAATCTGAGGCCCAGGTGGCTTTACTGATGAACTTTACCAAACATTTAAGGAAGAAATAGCACCAATCCTTCACAAAGTGTTTCAGAAAATTGAGGAAAAGATCTCATTGTATAAGGGCAGTATTATTACCGAGATAACAAAACCAAAGACATAAAAAAACTATACAGGAATATCTTTCATGAACAAAGACGCAAACACCTTTAAACCTAATCCATCAGCATATTAAAAAAAAAAACAAATCGTGACCAAGTGGAGTTTATCCCAGCAAAGTGAAGTGGGTTTAACACTGGAAAAATCAGTAATTGCATTTCATCATAGTAACAGAATGAAAAAGAAAACCTACATAATTAACTCACGATATGCAGGAACAGCACTTGACAAAAGTAAACACTAATTCATGGGGGAGAACAACACTCTCAGCATATAGGAATAGGAAAAATAAAAGGGAACATATACAACACGATCAAGTTGAGTGACTCTACAATAAACCTACAACTTACATCATATATAACGGTGCAAGACAATGCTCTTCCCATAAAATTGGGAGCAATACAAGAATGTCTGCTCTCATCAGTTCTACACAACATTGTACTAGAGGTCCTAGTACTTGCAATATATTGGGTAAGGGAAAAAAATAAAAGGTATACAGATTAGAAAGGAAGAAGTAAAATTGTCTTTTTTCACAAAATCCTAAGAAAACTACCCAAAAAGGCTGCTAGAACTGATAAGCAAGGTAATAAGACTAAGGATCAAAATTCAAAAATCAATTCTATTTCTATATTTAACAATAATTAGCAATGTAATTTCTGTAAATACTTTTTACATTAGGAAGATAAACTTAAATTGTGTACCCTGAAAACTATGAAACGCTGCTAAGAGAAAGAAAACCTAAAGAGAAACATACCACATTCGTAGATAAGAAGACCAAATGTGGGACTTCCACAGTGGCGCAGCAGTTAAGAATCCGCCTGCCAATGCAGGGAACACGGGTCGATCCCTGGTCCGGGAAGATCCCACATGCTGTGGAGCAACTAAGCCCGTGCACCACAACTACTGAGCCTGCGTTCTAGAGCCCACGAGCCACAACTACTGAAGCCCATGCGCCTAGAGCCCCCGCTCTGCAACAAGAGAAGCCACCACAATAAGAAGCCTGCACTTCGCAACGAAGAGTAGCCTCTACTCGCTGCAACTAGAGAAAGCCCACACACAGCAACGAAGACCCAAAGCAGCCAAAAATTAATTAATTATTTTAAAATTAAAAAAAAAAAGACCAAATGTTACTAATGTACAATTCTTCCCAAATTGTTCTATAGAGATACAATGTATATAAATAGCATCAAAATCACAGCAGGCTTTTTTGTAGAAACTGACAAAATCTGTATGGAAATCAAAGGACTGACACCACCAAAAATATTTTAAAAGTACAAAGTTAGAGAAAACTACTTGTTTTTGGAACTAAATATAAAGCCACAATAATCAAGACACATAATATTAGCGTAAGGGGATATACACACACACACACACACACACACACACACACACACACACACACACATATATCACAATGGAACAAAACAGAGAGGCCAGGATCAGATCCACACATGTATGGAAAACTGATTTTCAACAAAGTTGTCTAGGAAATTCAATGGAGAGTGGATTGCCTTTTTAAAATGCCACTGAAATATCTTGATATACCTTTGGGGAAAAACTGACTTCAAATCAAATGCAAAAAAACCACCTCAAAATGTAAAAGTCAAAACTATAAAACCTCTAAAAGCAAACATAGTAAAATATCTTTGTGATTTCAAGGTAGACAAAGATTTTTTAAATCTAGGCCACAAAAAGCACAAACCAATTTTTTAAAATTGATGTTGGATTTCTTCAAAATTAAAAACTTCTGCCCATCAAAAGACATTGTTTAAAAAAATTAAAAGGCAAGTTACAGACTGGGAGGAAATATATATAATAGATTTATCTTTCAATTGTACTAAATATAGAAAGAACTCGTAATTCTATAATAATGAGAAAACAAACCCAATTTTTTTAATGGGCAAAGGACAAATAAACACTTTACCAAAAAAAAGTATACAGACAGGCAATAAGCATGTGCTCAACATCATTAGAAATCAGAGAAATATATATGAAAACCACAATAAGACACCACTACCCAGACTATTAGAATGGCTAATATTAAAAAGGCTGACAATGCCAAATGTTGGCAAGAAAGTGGAGCAACTGATATTATTCAATTGTTGGTGAGTATGCAAAATGGTACAACTTTGGAAAGCGCCTGATACTTTTTTGTAACGTACCATGTGACTCAACAATTCCACTCATAGGTATTTTTTACCCATGAGAAGTGAAATGTTTATACAAAGACTTGCAAATGAATGGTCATAGTAGCTTTGTTCATTTTAGCCTAAAACTCCATACAACCTATATGTCAATCAACAGGTGAATGGATAAACAAATTATGATATATCCATATAACAGAATACAACTCAAATAAAAAGAACAAATTACTGATGCACACAACACAGATGAATCGCAAAACACTGTGCTAAGTGCAAGAACTCAGACACAATAGAGTATAAGACACAATTTCATTTACATACAACTCTAGTGAAGACAAATCTAATCAATAGTGATAGAAAGCAGAGCAGCTATTTATTATCTGGAACTAGGAATAGGAGTAAGGATTAATTGGGAAGAAGCAAAAGGAAACCTTTTGAGATGATGTAAGTGTCCAATAACTAGATCGTGGTGGTGATTACATAGGTCTTTAAATTTGTCAAAATACACTGAACTGCACATTTAAAAAATAATTTCATTTTATGTTAATTATACCTTTTAGGTCAATTACATATGGTTTAATTATACCATATAAAGTTAATTATAAAAAAGACATAACAAGATTTATATAAAAGGATGTTCATTTTTAATGGCAATAGAAAAAAATGAGAACTACTAAATGTTCATTAATAGTTATCTGGTTAAGTTAAACTATGGTATACATTCATTCATATAATGGCAAATTATGTTGCCTTTAAAAAGAAAAGATATATCTGTATTGACACATCAATCTATCTATGATACAGTAAGTGAATAAATCAGCTTAAAGAATATGTACACACACACACACTTCTCTGTGGTTTACAAAGGCATCAAAAAGTCTAAAAGAATATATATTAAACAGAGAACAGTGGCCTTTTTTTTTTTTACTGGGGGTATGGCTATTTGGCTGGAGATTTTCATTTTCTCTGCATGTTCCTCTTAATAATAAATACATATTATGTAAAAGAAGTAGAGATATTTCCATGTTAAAGGGGGAATAAAGGGCTTCCCTGGTGGCGCAGTGGTTGAGAGTCCGCCTGCCGATGCAGGGGACATGGGTTCGTGGCCTGGTCTGGGAAGATCCCACATGCCGCGGAGTGGCTGGGCCCGTGAGCCATGGCCGCTGAGCCTGCACATCCAGAGCCTGTGCTCCGCAACGGGAGAGGCCGCGGCAGTGAGAGGCCCGCGTCCGGCAAAAAAAAAAAAAGGGGGGGGGAAATAAAGGTCAATAAGCCAATCCTTAAATAACCAAAACACTAAATCTAGGTACAGAGACACGCTCTCAAGAGGAAGAAAAGCTTCAGGGAACATTCTGTAGCCAGCTGCTTCCCTTCCCGCCAAAATCACCCTCCTCAAAAATTCTTCTCACCTTAGCTCTTAGAAAGCCCAGTTTTTTTCTCAAAAGAGTAATCCTCTATTAAAGAAAAATGGTTTTGAAAAAAACCAAGGTATTTTAAGTTACATTCAAATTTTAAAAATAGAAATTATAGAAAGTGTTCAGATATAAACTTCATAAACATGAACAGTATTTTTTATTGAACAAATATAATGCTTTACAATTTTCAAAAGTTTCACACACACGATTTCATATAATCCCATAATAACCCCCTTTTAAAATCCCCTACCCCTACATTGCCCTCTCCCACTTCCCTCTCCCCACTGGTAACCACTAGTTTGTTCTCTGTGAGTCTGCTTTTTTGTTTTATTCACTAGTTTGTCGTATTTTTTAGATTCCACATATAAGTGATATCATACAGTATTTGTCTCTCTGACTTATTTCACTTAGTGTAATGCCCTCCAAGTCCACCCACGTTGCTGCAAATGGCAAAATTTCATTCTTTTTTACGGCTGAGTTGTATTTCATTGTGTGTATATACACACACATACCATGGAGGGCCCAAATCAATAAAATCAGAAATGGAAAAGGAGAAGTTATAACTGACACCACAGAAATACAAAGGATCATAAGAGACTACTACAAGCAAATATACACCAATAAAATGAACAACCTAGAAGAAATGGACAAATTCTTAGAAAGGTACAAACTCCCAAGACTGAACCAGGAAGAAATAGAAAATATGAACAGGCCAATTACCAGTAATGAAATTGAATCAGTAATTTTAAAACTCCCAATAAACAAAAGTCCAGGACCAGATGGCTTCACTGGTGAATTCTACCAAACATTTAGAGAAGACTTAACACCTATGCTTATGAAACTATTCCAAAACACTGCAGAGGAAGGAATACTGCTGAACTCATTCTATGAGGCTGGCATCACCCTGATACAAAAACCAGACAAAGATATCACAAAAAAAGAAAATTACAGGCCATTATCACTGATGAACATAGATGCAAAAATCCTCAACAGGGCTTCCCTGGTGGCCCAGTGGTTAAGAGTCCGCCTGCCGATGCAGGGGACACGGGTTCGTGCCCCGGTCCGGGAAGATCCCACATGCCACAGAGCGGCTGGGCCCGTGAGCCATGGCCGCTGAGCCTGCGCGTCTGGAGCCTGTGCTCCACAACGGGAGAGGCCACAACAGTGAGAGAGGCCCGCGTACCGAAAAAAAAAAAAAAAAAAAATCCTCAACAAAATATTAGCAAACCAAATCCAACAACACATTAAAAGGATCATACACCATGATCAGGTGGGATTTATCCCAGGGATGCAAGGGTTTTTCAATATCTGCAGATCAATGTGATATACCACATTAATAAATTGAAGAATAAAAACCATATGATCATCTCAATAGATGCAGAAAAAGCTTCTGACAAAATTCAACACCCATTAATGATAAAAACTCTCCAGAAAGTAGGCATAGAGGGAAACTACCTCAACATAATAAAGGTCATATATGACAAGCCCACAGCTAACATCATACTCAACAGTGAAAAGCTGAAAGCATTTCCTCTAAGATCAGGCACAAGACAAGGATGTCTACTCTCACCACTTTTATTCAACATAGTTTTGGAAGTCTGAGCCACAGCAATCCGTGAAGAAAAAGAAAGAAAAGAAATACAAATTGGAAAGGAAGACGTAAAACTGTCACTGTTTGCAGACATGATACTGTTCATAGAAAATCCTAAAGACACTACCAGAAAACTACTAGGGCTCGTCAGTGAATTCAGTAAAGTTGCTGGATACAAAATTAATATACAGGACTTCCCTGGTGGTGCAGTGGTTAAGAATCCACCTGCCAATGCAGGGGACACAGGCTCAAGCCCTGGTCTGGGAAAATCTTACAGGCCGTGGAGCAACTAAGCCCATGCGCCACAACTACTGAGCCTGCACTCTAGAGCCCGCAAGCCACAACTACTGAGCCCGTGTGCCGCACCTACTGAAGCCCGTGTGCCTAGAGCCCGTGCTCTGCAACAGGAGAAGCCACCGCAATTAGAAGCCCGAGCACCGCAACAAAGAGTAGCCCCGGCTCGCCGCAACTGGAGAAAGCCCACACACAGCAACGAAAACCCAACACAGCCAAAAATAAATACATAAATAAATAAATTTATTTTTTTTAAAAAATAGATCCTACCATCAAAAGTACTCAATGAACTATAATATTAAAAATCCAGAAGGTAATTGGATTTGAATCCCCAAACACCTGAGTTGAAATTCTGTCATGTGTAGCAGAGGCTTCTGGAAAATGCCTTCTAGTGGTAGATCACAGTCACCATCTGTTTCATCAAGTCAGACAAACTTGGCTTTATTAACAGCAGCAGAACAGATTGAAGAGGAGAGGAAGCCAACATTACAAAGTTAGTTTCTGTTCGTTTTATTAAGATCATCTTAATTAGATGTGGTTATCTTCTCAAAAAAGTGAAGAAATAAGTTTTTAAAATCCACGACATAATTTATTAACCCCCAAAGGCATTCTTTTTTTTCAATTAATTTTCATTGGAGTATAGTTGATTTACAATGTTGTGTTAGTTTCCGCTGTACAGCAAAGTGACTCAGTTATCCACTCTTTTCTAGATTCTATTCCCATATGTGTCATTACAGAGTATTGAGCAGAGTTCCCTGTGCTATACGGTAGGTTCTTATTAGTTATCTATTTTATATATAGTAGGATATATATATATATATCCTTGTGCTATAAAGTAGGTTCTTATTATCTATTTTATATATGTCAATCTCAAAGGCATTCTTATCTTTCCCTCAGAAATGTGAAACACTTAGCTCTTAGGAGAATTGAACATTAAAAGCTTAAGGGGGGGGGGGTGCTTCCCTGGTGGCGCAGTGGTTGAGAGTCTGCCTGCCGATGCAGGGGACACAGGTTCATGCCCCGGTCCTGGAAGATCCTACGTGCCGTGGAGTGGCTGGGCCCGTGAGCCATGGCCGCTGAGCCTGCGCGTCCGGAGTCTGTGCTCCGCAACGGGAGAGGGCACAACAGTGAGAGGCCCGCGTACCGCAAAAAAAAAAAAAAAAAAAAAAAAAGCTTAACGGAACATGACTAATACAATGAAAAAACATACTCAATAATCAATTGCTAAGGCTGTGTGCAATAAAAATTCAGAGAAAAAATGTATTAGGCATTATGCAGTGCACAAACAGAATCGCCTCTGAGGAGCTTAAAATCTAGTTGCTCCATTTAAGAGGACATAATTTTAGTCTTTTTACATATTTTTGTCTGAAGCACAAAGGTATCTTTCAGATTCATTAGGGAGTTCAAATAATCAGAAGATGTTTAGACAATGAATAAAGATCATCTTTCATGGCTCATTAATAGTTTTTAAAGCAACAAGTGACCCTGTCACACGACCATATATCCTAAAACATTCTCAAAGTTTAGCCAGCTGTAACACACGGCAGAGGCAAACGTCACACACTGGGTGAGCAAAAGGAGATAATCAGAAACATTAAGAATGTATGAGGGAAATCGACTACAAGCCCTGTCATTCAGCTACAAAAAAATAAATTCTGCCAACAACCTGAGTGAGCTTGGAAAAGGGTTCCGCCCTAGTCAAGTCTCCAGGTCAGAATTCATCCCAGCTGACACCTTTATTGCAGCCAAAAGTGCCCTGTTCACGGCACCCAGCTATGTCCGGACACCAAACCCACGGAAGCTGAGATAATAAATGTGTGGTCTTAAGTTGCTAAGTTTGTGGCAATTTCTGTTATGCAATAACAGAAAACTAATACAAACTCCTAGTGATAGTGTTACAAGTAAAATTAAGGCAGGCAAAGGGAATAGAAAGTACAGTGGTAGGTGAGATGCAATTTAAAGGGATGCTTAGGTAAAGCCTCACTGAGACAGTGACATTTAAGAAGTTAAAGGGAAAAGCCACGCAGGTCTCTGGGGGAAGGATTTTTCTGGGTAAAGAGAATAACAATTGCAATAGAAAATGAGGAGAAAAACTTGGAGACAGCAGCTATAAGCAACCCTTTCGAGGTGTTATAAGGAGGGCACAGAATTAACAGAAACTGAGAGAGAAGGTCAAGAGATGGTTTTTGTTATTGTTGCTGTTCGTTTGTTTTAGAATGGGCAAGATTATAGCATATTCGCTATGCTGTGCTGTATTAGTCAGCTCAGGCTGCCATAACAAAATACCATAGACTGGGCGGCTTGAACAACAGAAATTTATTTTCTCACAATTCTGGAGGCCAGAAGTCTTAAGATCAGAGTGTCAGCATGGTCAGGTTCTGGTGAGACCTCTCTTCCTGGCTTTTTGACAGCAGCCTTCTTACTGTGTTTTCATGTAGTAGAGAGAGAACAAGCTCTCTGGTATCTCTTCTTATAAGGGTACTGTTCCTATCATGAGGGCCACCCTCATGACTTTATCTAACCTTAACCTCCAAAAGGTCCCATCTCCAAAGATCATCACTTTGTGAGGTTAGGGCTTCAGCATATGAATGGGGAGGGGGGACAAACATTCAGTCCATAACATATGCTAATGTGATGCCCCAATGGAGAAGGGAAAACTAATTGAGAAGAGAGGAGAGCACTGCAATACTGAGGTCCCTGAATAAGCAAGGACAAACGGAATCTAGTTTACAAGTGGAAGAACTGGCCTTGTATAAAAGCAGACCATTCATCCATGGCAACACAAGGGAAGGCAGAACATACATGCACAGATGTAGGGAGATGAACAGATACAGCTAGGTGGTGGGAGTTTATCAAAGATCTCTTCTGATTACATCTATTTTCTCAGGTAAGAATCCATAGTACACAAATGCTAAAGTGGGAGCATGGACTATCATATGGGACTCTACCAACACCCAGTGGCATAGAGCTTCAGTTTAAAATACAGTAGCTACATAGAGACAACACACGGTGTTCACGCAAGGTGATAAGTCAGATCAGAGGTGCCTGCATAACACCATAAAAAACAAACAAACAAAGAAAAAGACCCCTAAGGACTATCGCTAAATGAAAGGATGAAATCAAGAAAAAAACCCTCTCTGTAAAGGAATATGGTAAGGAAGGGTTCATCTGCACCTGAACTCTGAGTGAAGGAAAAAGTCTCCGCTGGGCATCTGTAACGACAAAACAGTCCTCATGAGACCCAAGCGCACACTGTGTGGCACAACTTCCAAGCTGAGAATTTAAACTGTGTGTGCCCCCAGGTGCCTGGCAGAAACTATACGAACCTTTCCTAGAAGAATGCATACTCAACCCAGGCCTCAAAGCATCCCTACGAATGCATTTGCAATAAATATTTTCTCAATGAAATACAAAGCCAGCTGATTTTGGTGCTGTGAAATCTAAAACATCTGGGTCAAAATCCCAGCTCCACCTTCTGACTATCTCTGTATTCTCAGGGAAGTTCTTAAACTGCAGTTTCCCCTTCTGTAAAACAGTTGCCCCATAGGCTTTTGAAGGCACAGTTTCTGGTACGTAACAGTCAACAGCTACCAGTCACTATCATAACAGTATCAGTATTTATTAGTCTAAAATTACTCATAAGTTTTACTTAATAACGCAAAATAAAATTGTCACCGCCAATAAAATACTTCTGCACCATCCACCATCACCCCAAAACAACTGAGCCTGACTCTAATCCATACTCTGGACAACCCATGAATCAAAAAGTGAATCACACTGAAAATCAGAAAAATTTATATTTAGAATAATAATAAAAATAATACACATCAAAAGTTATGGAATTAAAAAAAACTTATGGGATAAAGCTAAGCTTAAAGGGAAATCTATAGTGTTAAATGTATACATTAAAAACAAAAAAGGCTGAGAAAAACAAAAAAGGCTGAACATCTAAAAAAGTTTGAGAAAAACTATTAAGTGTGCAATAGCATTACATCTTTAAAAATGTACATACCTTACTATTTTAAAATACTTTATTACTAAAAATGCTAACCATCATCTGACAACACAGGGTTGAAACAAACCTTCACTGTGTTAAAAAACACAAGAAAGCAAAGC
Source organism: Tursiops truncatus (assembly GCF_011762595.2). NCBI lineage: Eukaryota > Metazoa > Chordata > Mammalia > Artiodactyla > Delphinidae > Tursiops > Tursiops truncatus. Next base: position 94,428,461 of record NC_047035.1, read on the forward strand.
ACAATAAAACCAGGTATACCTGTACAAAAAAGGAAAAATTATTCGCCAAGCCTCACTTTAATACAGAGATCTCATAAATCCTAAATAAAGTATTAGCAAAGCAAATCCAGCAAGGACAATACATTACAATCAAGTTGAGATTATTCCAGTAACACAAGATTTATTTAACACTTGAAAATAAGTCCAACATATTTCATCTTATTAAATAAGAAAATAATGATAATATCATTAGATGCAGAAAAAAGTATCTGCTAAGATTCAAAATCATTTGTGATTTAAAAAAGAAAAATCCTAGCAATCTACAAATAAGAAAGAAACTTCCTTTATCTGAAAAACAGTATCTATAGTAAATACCTACAGTAAATATCACACTTAATGGCGACACAGTGAAAGGCATCTTTTTGATACTGGGAACAAGGAAAAGATACCTACTCTCACCACCTTTACTCAATACTATACTGGAGGTCCTAGATACTGCAGAAAAAAAGAAGACACAAAACACTTAAAAGTTAGAAAAGATGAAATAAAACTGCCATTATTCATAAATAATAGAATTATGCACATAGAAAATTCAAAAGGATCTACAGAGGACTTGTTAGAATTAATGAGTTTATTAAGATTGCTAGGTATAAACCCAATATACAAAAATCAATTGCATTTCTACATACCAGTAATAATTATAAAATGATACCATTCATATCATTTTTGACATCAAAAATATCAAATACCTAGGCATGAATCTAACAAAAGATATTTAGGACCTCTAGAAAAAATTATAAAACCTTACTGGGAGAAGTAAAAAGATCTAAATTAAAGACTATATCGTGTTCATAGATGAGTTGACTCACCTGTAAAGACGTCAATTCTCCCAAAACTGATCTATAGAGTCAATGAAATATCAATCAAAATCACAAGAGGTTTTCTGTTTGTTTTATAAAATTTATTATGCTCATTCTAAAATTTATATGGAAATACAAAGGGCCAAAAATAGATAGGATAATCTTAAAGAAGGAAAACAAGATGGGAAGACTTGCTCTACCAGATATCAAGACAATTTAAAAGCTATAGCAACGAAGGTGGCATTACTGCAAGGAAAGACCAGTGGACTAGAGAAAAGAATCCAGAAACAGAGCCACACTAGTATGGACATTTGATTTTGACAAAGGTGGCAATAAAGAGCAATGGAGAAACAAGAGGCTTTTCAACAAATTGTGCTGGACAACTGGATATCCATACAGAAAAAGTGAAACCTGACCTCTTCCTCAAACCATACCTAAAAACTATTCCACGTAGGTTTTAGATCTAAATGTGGAAGGCAAAAAATTAAATGTCCAGATTTTAGACCAGAGGTTCTGAGGTCTTCTGACCCAAGGCACCTGCAGATAGAATTCAAGATATAAAAAATATTTCTGATACCTCAACTGTATCCTCTCATGCATTAGCATTTTAGTGAGCCAGTTCCAGTTGACAGCAGCCACATATCTTTGCCTGAGTTTTCCAGGAATTGTTTGTAAGTGCTGAGAATTAATGCTCTGCTCTCACCAGCCTTCAACCCATGTGTGTATGTGTGATGTGTCTGAAGAACAAGTGTGAGGAACATAATGTTGTGAGGACCAGTAACTCCCAGAGTTAGCCAGAGATTTAATCTTGTTAATCACCTGCATGATAATACACTCTTTTTTAAGCACCTTCACTTCCCTGCCTCAAATCCAGTATATTTTTTTGTGAGCATTGCCCATATTAATTACTTGAACTCGAATGCTTGTCTGGGGGTCTGCTTCTTGAGAAACCAAGAAAACCAAGACCCAGAGTTACAATGAACTTGAGTAGGGGAAAAAAATTACTTCTCTATTTTTGTAACTGCTAATTGAAGGAAATGCTAAATTTCAGTTATGAATATAAACATACCAAAATGATGTTAGCAGTACTTGTGACTTTGTCTCTAACAGAAATCACAGATGTTTTAATATTACATGACAGCTGCTGCAGATACCTCCAAATATTTTTTACACTCCTCACTACATTGAAACCGTTATTTATTAGTTTACTGCTAAACCGCACATGATCGCAGTCTTTCTGTCTATAATGTTATACAGTCTTCCTGTCTATAATGTCATCAACTATTGAGCAACTAACTACCTCTGTGCCAAGTAATCGTTCAACCACAAAACAGTTGAGTGTTCTACAACTAAAGATTAACTCAAAAAGCCTTGGGTGAATTCTGATGTTCTTGGAAAACCTATCCTTGCCTTGTAAAGTATAATATGGAAATTTTAATTCATACACAACAACTAAATACAATTAAACTTTAATCTGTGATTTTTAAATGTAATTTTTTCTTAATGAATACATTAACTAAGAAGTACATAATTGATATCATCACAAATTTATTTTTTAATATCTTGAAGGTATATTTCAATAACCATATGGTATCATTTTTATAAGTTCAAAACTATTCAAAAATAAAAATTATATTCTTTGGGAATTTACACCTGTGAAACTATTTTTTTTTTAAAGCAATGAAATAAAACATAAAATTCAGGATTCCGGTTGCATAGGTGAGAGGAAAATGAGGAGATGCAAGAGGAAAATAGTAACCCATTAGTTTTATGTCCTTTGTCTCAAATGGGTAGCAGGTACATACGTGTGCACTTGTTTAATTATTATCTTATATATAAGTTTTATATATATTCATTTTATACTTAGGAAATATTATGTATTTAAAAAGGAACATTCATAGAATCAGAAAAATATTCTTGAAACTCAAAAATGTGATAGCAGGGAAAAATTATTTCTAAGTTAGAGCTGAACACCCCACCCAGAATTTAAACAAAAAAAAAAAATTTTTTAAAATGACGAGGGGGGGGAAAAAAAAGAAAATTAGAGGATCAGTATAGAAGGATCCACATCTGAATAAGGGGAGATCCAGAAAGAGAGAAAAGAGAACACAAAAGGAAGGAAATAACACAAAAGGAATAATATAAAATAGTCCCCCTGAACTGAAGGACATGAGTTTTCAGACTGAACAGGCGCATCAGATTGCCTGCACAAAAAAAGTCTTTATCCCTTAGAGATACATACTAAAATACTTATAGATGACTGACCCATACCACGATATATTGAAATTTTAGAACACCGGGATAAGGGGAACATTCTTAAAACCTCTAAAAGCTAGAGCTGGGAGAGCATGGTCATAATGGCACTATATACCTCTCAAACAGCAACACTGGAAGCTGGCAGGCAACAGAAGCATGATTTTTAAAATTCTGAAGGAAAGTTAGTTCCAACCCAATGCTATGCCCAATCAAATAAAGCATAACAAAGAAGAAAGAACTGTTCAGACTTGCAAGGCCTCAAAAATGTTTTTTTCCCATTCCTCTTTTCTCAGGAACCCACTGGAGGGTATCTCCATCAAAACAAGGAAAGAAGATGATAAATGATGTGAAGTAACAGGGAATTTAACAAAGGAGGTGGGCAAAGAGAATCTCCCGAGGCTGGTAAAAGAAAATCCTGATATGAGAGCTCTATTATTTTAGACTCAGAGAACAACTAAGCCAGATTGGAGCAAAGAGAACAGACATTTCCAGGATACCTCCTACGTGGGATTATACTGAGAGAAGATCCAAAGAATGTCAGAGGTGTGAGGGATGAATTAGGTATATAGAAAACTAAGCAAACAGTAAAACAAAGTAATTACTAACGCCAAAGTAATTATTCCATGAAAAATCTTTTACACACTCTTAATAATGTGAATAATAAATAGTGATTTTCCCAAATATTATGAGATGCTTATATCAGAAAGACAGGAGGAAGGGAAGTGAATATGTGTATGTGCTAAGTGGAGATGAGGTTGGGACACCAGCTAGAGAACTAAAGTCTCAGCCTCCATAGTAGCATGGCCAGAAATTATACATAAAACCAAAAGGAAAAGAAATAAAAAAAATTTTAAATCGGAGCATAATCAAGTTACTAAAGAATATGTAAAGAAATACTAAACTGCAATATGATGAATCACTGCCTCTAGGACACAGGAATTAAGAGTTAGAAGAAGGGAGTGCATCTTTTCATTGTAAATCTAGTAGTAATATTTTACTTTTCAAATTATGTACATATGCTATTTTTTAAACCTAAAAATTAATTTTAAAAACCATAAATTTTCATAAGGGTCAAATAAGAATAAAAATAATAGCCATTATTTCCCAAACGCCAACTACCTATGGGAAACATAGCAGATCTTTTACAAAAACTATCACTATTCCTCAGGCCATCTTTGTAATGTAGGATTATCCTAATTTTACAGATGAAAAAACTGAAAATGAGAATGAACAAGGAACACTTTTGTTTTGTTTTTTCTGTTTATGTTTTGTTTGGTCCTTTACCTTTCCAGCAGTAGCAAAATATTCACCATCAGGGGACCACTCCATCAAATGTACAGATACTGAGGTTCTAAAAAAACAAAATTGAACAGTTAGCATTTTAAAATCTGGAACACTATATATATAAATGGTCAAAATAAAAAAAAATTTTTAAAAAAAGATTTTCATAACATCATCAAAACAAGAGTGTTTTCACCTCTCTAAAAATAAATCTAAATATTTCACCTCCCTAAAAATACAAATTAATTCATTAAAGCTAATCCAAAGCTCACTTTGGGGAGCCAAAAAGGAATGCAATTAACATGCATAAATGATATCGCAACCTACATGCCCCACCAACATCCTAATGTAACATTTTGAAAACTGAGCTCATCATCTTCCCTGGCTAGTTGGATCCCTTCACATAATCCTTCCACCTGAAAGAGTGTCTCACAACTTTCACATCTTCCCTCTCCCTATCCCACCTATATCTCATGCATTAATGAATAATTCCTACATATCAACCTTCTCAACCCAAGTCCTGAGGTTATTAACTATGAAAATACTTTCATCCTTTTTTAAAACAATCAATTGTAGCACAGATTAAAGGATGATGTTATAATGGGTTTTGGTTAGAAAAAGTCTATTTTTCTAGGCTTCTAAGAACATATCTCAGGAAGCATTTTTTTAATTAATGAACATAACAGAGTTAGACACTAACTTGCACTGCCAGATGCACTTCCAATCATTTAAAACAGGAGGAATTTTATTATCGATTTCTTCCTCCTCTTCCAGAATGTCACCTCCTGGAGGAGCCCACAACTGAATAGAATCAGTTGCTGTCAACAATCTGTTATCTGAAAATTAAAGAATGTTCAGATGAATAAGCAAGGATTATCTAGAGAAATAAACGCACATGCGGGCTTCTGCTTAGGTCTATAAACTATTCTGTGAAAAATAAGCAATATTGTCTATGAAAAACACTTGTGGAGTATATCCATTTAAAAGTTAGAATCCACTGACAAGAAAACTTGAGGGAAACTTGAGAACAAAAAAAAAAAAAAGCCTCCTGACAAAGAGCTATTGTCTATCAGGTAAAACTTTAAAAAAAAAAATAACAACAGAAGTAGAATAACAAAACAAACCCCAACACAGAATATTCAACACAGAATATATACAACACAGAATATTCTCAGGATATAAGACATAACTAAAGATTAATGAAATTTGTTTTTCTACATGAACTATTAAAATTACCCTCACTAGCTGTGAATGTAAAAAGGGACAACAGCCATTATCATCAAAAGTTTCTAAACTTTCAATATGAAAGACAGTAATTTCCCGAAATACAAATACCAAAGTGAGATAGGGTTTTTCTTATCTTGTTTTATTTCTGATTTTATTTCTTAATAAACACAGTAAGAGTAAAGTGCAGCACATTAATTAATGAAAGAAATCATCATTGTTTCTTGGAACAAAACATTCAAAAGTAGCGGGGGAAAGCACAGAACTAACAGTAAATTAAGCACTGTACAAAGCAGTGTATATGAAAAAGAAAAAAGTATACTCATTCACTAGCAAAAAGAGAATACTACTGATCATCTTCTTATTATGGTAGACTATATCACATTGTAATCATACACTTACAACAAATATTAACTTTTCATAATTTCTAAAGATAATTGCTCAATACCTTGAGGGTCCCATGCTAAATTGTATGTCACGGAACTCAAAAAAAACTGCCCAGTTTTAAGCCACTGACACTTGAGTTGCTGAAACATAGAGAGAGGAAGAAAAAAGAGAAAGATATGTTTTCAAAGTAATATCCACAAGCACAACCATATTATCATTTTCTTCAACTGAAGACAATGATCTGAAACAAAGATGTAAATATTTCACTATTATTTTCAAAATACTGTTTTTAAAATAATTTCCAATGATTCCACTTACTATTCTACCATATCAGGCTGTTTGCCACACCCAAACAAAGCATGTCTTCCAGGCTTCCTTCCATGTCTATAAACACAATCTTTTCTTTGGGGGGGCTGCGCGGGGTCTTCATTGCGGCATGCGGGATCTTCAATGAGGCATGTAGGCTTCTTAGTTGTGGCATGCAAACTCTTAGTTGCGGCATGCATGCAGGATCTAGTTCCCCGACCAGGGATGGAACCCAAGCCCCCTGCACTGGGAGCGCAGTCTTCCCCACTGGACCACCAGGGGAGGCCCCTATAAACACATTCTTATTCTTAGGGTATCCCTCCCTCTCTTTTCCGCCTACAAACTGCTATGGTTACATCAGGATCTAGCTAAATCATCACCTCTGCAGTGAAGCCTCTTCTGACATCCTGGCAGCACTCAGAGCACTTTTTACTTACATTCTACCATTATAACACTGGTCACACTGAATTATTTGTTTATATATCTGACTCTCCTATTACACTGCAACTCTTCAAGGGCAGGAATTATGCCACAATGAGCTTTGTGTATTCAGTGTTGTAATGACTGGTACACAGATGCTCAATAACTTTATAAAAACAAAGTAAATGCACATTAGAAAGAAGTACAAATTAACACAATCCTATGGAGTCAATGTCTAAAATAAAACTAGATACACCTTCCAAAAAGCCAACAAATTTGAACCATATAATACATAAAACCCACAAACCTGACCTATATTTGAATAATTTCCATTCTATTTTCTTACTGTTTCCATTCTAAAGTGTAGAAAGATTTAAAATTTAAAAGTCGCAGCTTTCCCATGAAATACAGTAAGTAAAAAAGTTTAGATATCTCTTTTCAGTAGATAAACATAAAATGTCCTTTTGTAGGCTTCCCTGGTGGCGCAGTGGTTGAGAGTCCGCCTGCCGATGCAGGGGACACGGGTTCGTGCCCTGGTCCGGGAAGATCCCACATGCCACAGAGTGACTAGGCCTGTGAGCCATGGCTGCTGAGCCTGCGCGTCCGGAGCCTGTGCTCTGCAACGGGAGAGGCCACAACAGTGAGAGGCCCATGTACCGCAAAAAAAAAAAAAAAAAAAGTCCTTTTGTGAAAATATAGTGCAATGTAAAGCCATGTCAAGGCTTTTTATAGGCAAGTTATACATTAATTGCTTGGCAAGTAATAATTTAATAAATGGCGATGTCCTCTCTTATTATAATACTTTTAAAATATTTAACAATAAAATAATTTATTCAAGATTTCATGACTATCTAGAAGTGGAATTTTCAAATACAACTACAAAACCTGAATTTCAGTATCCAAAAGTAATTTTATATTTATTAATCAGGGAAAAAGTTATTTTTTAAACCCTATCGCTGCTGACCCAACAACAGTCACAACAGTATTTTAAATACTGCTCAACAGAACTATTTACAGTAATAATAAAATCATTCCTAAAACTAGAGCTATCCCTAACATTCTTTCCATTAGTGCTTCTCAGAGTGTAATCTGTGGACCAATTACACTGCAGAATTTCAGGGAGTGAGGTCTGGAATCTGTTTTTTTTTTCCATTTTTTTAAATTTAATTTTTAATTTATAGTGGAGTATAGTTATTTAAAATGTTGTGTTAGTTTCCAGTGTACAACAAGTGAATCAGTTATACATATACATACATCTATTCTTTTTCAGATTTTTTTCCCATATACGTTATTACAGAGTATTGAGTAGAGTTCCCTGGGCTATATAGTAGGTCCTTGTTGATCATCTACTTTATATATAGTAGCGTGTATATGTTAATCCCAAACTCCTCATTTATCCCTCCCACACACACCCCCACTTTTCCCCTTTGGTAACCACAAGTTTGTTTGCAAAGTCTGTAAATCTGTTTGTTTTGTAAATAAGTTCATTTGTATCATTTATTTATGGAATCTGATTTTTTTTCTATAAATTTATTTATTTTATTTATTTAGTTTTGGCTGCATTGGGTCTTCATTACTGCACATAGGCTTTCTCTATTTGTGGCGAGTCAGGACTACTCTTCGTTGCGGTGTGAGGGCTTCTCATGGAGGTGGCTTCTCTTGTTGCGGAGCATGGGCTCCAGGCACGCAGGCTTCAGTAATGGTGGCTCATGGGCTCTAGAGCACAGCCTCGGTAGTTGTGGCGCACAGCCTCTAGAGCACAGGCTCAGTAGTTGTGGCGCACGGGGCTTAGTTGCTCTGCGGCATGTGGGATCTTCCCAGATCAAGGCTCGAACCCATGTCCCCTGCATTGTCAGGCAGATTCTTAACCACTGTGCCTCCAGGTAAGCCCCTGAATTTTTAAATATGTACTCTCGATGACTCTTAAGTACTCTGAAAATTTTTTTTTTTTGCGGTACGCGGGCCTCTCACTGTTGTGGCCTCTCCCGTTGCGGAGCACAGGCTCCGGACGCGCAGGCTCAGCGGCCATGGCTCACGGGCCCAGCCGCTCCGCGGCATGTGGGATCTTCCCAGACTGGGGCACGAACCCGTGTCCCCTGCATCGGCAGGTGGACTCTCAACCACTGCACCACCAGGGAAGTCCAGTACTCTGAAAATTTAATATGCATTTCATAATATTATCATAGGGAAGAGACTATGATATACTTCTGGGGGTAAATGTAAAAAAAAATTCATATACATACATTTAATGAAAAATATCAAAACCACTTATTTACTTTATTTACTGCAGTTAAGAATACAATTTTTTTTAATTACTGGTAAATATGTCAAGAGGTGAAATCTTGGCGTTCAGATTTCACACTGGCAGTTTTACTATTTGTGAGTGATGGTGGAGTTCTAATGCATGTAGTAATTTTAAAATTAAAAAATTTTTCTAACCATATTGGATTTTCTGAATATTAAGTAAGACAAAATATAATTCAGCACCCAGTGAGTTTACCTAAGCTCCTAACTCCTTCATTTAAATATTTAGAAGTACCTGTTATGTTCCAGATACTTGAGATGCATCAGTGAACAAAAGAAACAAAGCTCCCTACCCTCATGGAGCTTACATTCTAAATAGTAATCTATAAATAAATAAACAAGATAAGTGCTCTACTGAAAAAGGTTTAAAAATAGAAGGATAGGCAGGTTAGAAGGAAAGTGGGAGAATCAAGTGGCAATTTTTAAAAGGGTGTTCAAGGGACTTCCCTGGTGGTCCAGAGGTAAAGAATCCGCCTTCCAATGCAGGATGCAGATTTGATCCCTGGTCGGGGAACTAACATCCCACATGCCTCGGGGCAACTTAGCCCGCCTGCCTCAAAGAGAGAGCCCACGTTCCGAAACCTACGCGCACCCCAACTAGAGAGAGAAAACCCGTACACCACAACTAGAGAGAAGCCCTCACGCCACAAATAGAGAGAAACCTGGGCAGACCGCACACCATAACGAAAAGATCCCGCATGCCTCAACAAAGATCCCGTGTGCCGCAACTAAAACCCGACACAGCCAAAAAAAAAATTAAGGAAAATAATTATTTTTTTAAAAAAAGGGAAGGGTGGTCAAGGCATATCTCATTGAGAAGGTATTACTAAGCAAAAACTTAAAGGATCTGTAGGAACTGGCCCTGGAGCTATCTAGAGAAAGAAGGACATTCCAGACAAAAGAACAACCAATGCAAAGGCTCAAAGATGAAAGGGTAACTAGCCAAAGAACAGTGAAAATGCCAGTGTGGCTGGAGTGACCAGAGAGGACAAGAATAGTAGATGAGCTCTGAGAGCTAATAAATGGGTGCAGGTGTGGGGGGCAAGGTGGGGGTGGAGGAAGAAGGGCTGTAGTCCATTCTAAGGCTTTCTGGCTTTAAATGTGAGAGAAGTATGGAGTCATTAGAGTTTTTAGCAGAGAAATGTCATGATCTACTCTGCTGAGAACAGAGAAAGGGCAAGGGGACAGATATTAGACAGGATACTAGTCTAGTAATCTACATAAGAAACAACAGGAGTTCACCTGGGGGTAGATCCCAATTAACAAGGCAAATCTCAATAAGCAATATTCTAGGAAACTGATTTTCTAAAAGGCCTAGGAATATATTCCTAGTGAATGTAAAAGATCTTACCATAAAGCACCAGACAAACTTCACACTAATATTCCAGACCACCTTCAGCACCAGCTCCTAAGGAGCTCTTTATTGCTGTCAACTGGATTCCAAACTCAATTATAAAACTTTTCTACTACCATTTAATACTTACACAATTTCTCTTATGAGAATTTATGCCCAAGGGCTCAAAAATACAAACAGCATTACCATATGAAGCTGCAACCTAAAAAAGAATGAACAAAGCATTAATATTTAAGGAAAAGAGAAAATAAAGGTAACTTCCTTTTCACAATAATGTATAAACTGATTACATACAATCCCAATACAGTATTTATGGTTTATTCCCTTCCATAAATATAACTGGAAAAGTACTGGACTTAAGAATCTCTTCTCTTATCAAAAATTCAGCAGGCTTTATTTTCCATATCAAATACAAGGTTGACCTATTCAAAGAAATCATCCTTTCCTATAAAAATTTCATTTTTAAATACAGAAATAACTTCTATTAACGAAGACACATTTCAATGGTACATCTGTCAGAAACTTTACAATTCAGTGAAAATAATATAAAAACCATGAGAAGTAGAAAAAGACATCAAAGGGCAACAGGTTTTAAAAATATATCAAATAAAATGCCATTAACTATAAAATACCAATAAAAATAAAAAATACCAATTGGGAACACCATGTAGAAGGAGGAATAGAGAAAATGGACTAAGGAGAAACCAGAGAGACATCCACTGCAACTGGAGGAGAAACAGCTGATATAGACATCTCTAGTGGACTTAAGCTAGGAGTTTGTGGGCCAAGAGGACTTTGCTCCACGTCACATACCTGATGAGAAGAAACACAAATTCCTCTGTTCCCAGGAGCTTACCAGAGCCTGTTTTCCAATAATTCCTTGAAAGTCAGTTCCCAGTTTATCTTCCTCTTGGCAAGAGGGAAACAACTACAGGGAACAGACTAAAAACCATCTCTTCTCACACCTCTAGGTCTATGGGTTAACCTATAAAGCTAAATTAGGTATACATGTTTTGAAGGCAAGCCAAAAAGGTCTACTGTGATTTCAGGGCACTCTAATGCAAAAGAAGTGATTTCATTTATTTATTTATTTATTTTTAGTATCTATAGTCACTCAGAGTGTATTTATTTATTTATTTATTTTTAAATATTTATTTATTTACTTTGGCTGTGCCAGGTCTTAGTTGCACCACACAGGATCTTCGTTGAGGCATATTTAGTTGCAGCATGCAGGATCCTTAGTTGCAGTATGCGGACTTCTTAGTTGCAGCACGCATGTGGGATCTAGTTCCCCAAACAGGGATCAAACCCGGAACCCCTGCATTGGGAGCGCGGAGTCTTACCCACTGAACCATCAGGGAAGTCCCCAAAAAAGTGATTTTAATTGTTATTTAATATCTAACTTTCTTTCCAAGAAAAAGCTGTACTCCACAATGGTAGGGGGAGAGTTACTTAAAATGCCTGGCCACGGTAACACTTAGGTAAAAAGTGTTATGAATGATCACATTCAACATGTCAATGAATGAATGAACGAATGATTATAACTGGTTAATACAAAGTCATAAATTTGAAAGTAATCATCACAAGGACTGGGGATAAATGAAATAAAAGAAGATGGCAATAAAAGACAATGAATCAGAGATGTCACAATTTGGGCTTCTTTACCTTCAACCAGGTTAGAAAAAGTAAAAACATGGTTATGAAAACCAAGGGCTTCTATATTAAAAAAAAAAAAGAAAACAAAAACAAAAATTTTGCTCCCAGAGTATCTGTTTATTGTGATCATCACCAGCACATAAATAATTTTTTAAAATGCATCTCTGACAACTATCGTAACAACTCTAAGCAGGTTTAAAGCTACCATGCTTGGAATAGGGAGATGAGCAATGAAAAATTAATGAGAGAAATCTGACACTCTGAGTGTTTTCTAAAGAGTAAGCAATACTTAGGGAGAACGACTGGGGAAAAAATTCAGAGAAGCAAGAAACAAGCATCAGAAAACACCAGAAAAGTCAGTGTTTCAATACTATGTCAATTTTATCATTGGATTGTCATATAGTGGCACATTTACCCAAATATTAAAGCTTAATACAAACAGCAGGGTAGGACAGTAGAAATGATATAATATCACAATTTATTATTTGGTATAAATTTGCATGATTACTATTTATTACCATGAATATTCCGATTTAACATATCCTTCATAAAATTTATTATTACTTAGTAAAGAACAATTTTTAGAACACTAAAACTGTTTAAATTATTACAATTATTACAGGAAAAATATCATTCTTATATTCCCATAGAAACATTTAACTCTGCTACACAACATTGGCCTTAATGAATTGCTAGAATATACAGCAACTATGCTATATTTACTTTACATATAATCAAAATTTGATGTATATTATGTGTGAAATTTGGGGGAAAGGAACATATGATGAAACTTGAATTATTTTAAAATAAATCCTCTGTTTAAAGTCTGAGTGAATGAACTTTAACATTCTTCAAACAACAAAGTTTCATTAACAGAAACTTTACAAAGCATCAGTTACATGACAAATATTATATTAGATGCTAACAACTTGCTACATTTCTTGATAAAAATTTGATGTTATTATAATTTGGGAGAGATAAGGTATGCTAGATATAGAAGATAAAAGTTTACTTCCTTGCTACTGGCTTAATAGCTGCTAGAACTATCAACTGGCAGAATATTAGTACACACAGGAATATGAAGCCTACAAATCTTTTAAGACAGTATATACAGGTAGAACAATTAATTATCACTTATCAGCTTAATGGCTCTTTAAAATTTGTACATAACCTATCATTTTACCCACTACTATTAACATCCATCTAAGCAAGGTATAATACATAATTAGAAAGTGTAGGCAAGCCTTATATAAAAGCATAAGAATACTCTCTGAGATTGTTAAATACATTAAAAGATGACATTTAATAAAGTAAATAAATCCCTTACTCTTCCATGTTGGTTAGAACACTCCACACAGCTGACTTGGATGTTTCCATGCTTAGCACCAGGAATGATCTGCACACATTCAAAGTCATTTGCCAAAATAACAATATCACAGCCCGATCCATATGCCTAAAAAGAAAAGTTTTACATTATGTAAGATATGTAATTTGTGAATTATTTTAGTTTATCTTAGTTTTGGCTGCTATTGCAAAGGATACTGTGACACATTTTATAAAAATAGCTAATGTAAGAATATTAAAAATGTCAACTTCCAAATCAGAACATTAAAAGTCACACCAAAAACATGGGGTGACAACACACCATGCATTATCATTCAACAACTGCTACTAACAGGAAAAGGGTTCTTCCAGGTCTTAAACACTATAGCCTCCATCCCTCATAAATCTTTTGGTTTAGAATTTCTCTCTGAAGCCCATCTCAGTAAACCCTAAAGAATAAAACCTCCATCTGAAAGTAATGAGGTATTGAAGGCTGCAATTGCATTCCCAGGGTTCAAACCAGGCTTGAGGAAGATCAAGATAGAAATCAGATGCATTTTCCAACACAATTCCACATGGCTTAAAGAGCTAGTTAAATAGACATGAACCCCTAAGGCAGAATTACATGCACTAAGGCAAACACTAAACAAACTCAACTGCCGAAGTGAATCCATGATGAAGCCAGCCTGCCTGCCCCCTCCCCTCAACCTTACCAGGCAGGAGAGGAAGACAGAGAGACAGAGACAGAGAGAGGACACCAATCCAAAGTGGTTAGACACACACACACACACGCTAAACAAAATAAAAAATAAACTGATTTATATAAAATGTGACAAGTATTTGGTCTGGAAAATAAAATAAAACACAAAGTCAAGTTCCTGGAAAATTCCCTTGTTCAAAAGAACTATAATGAGCAAAACTGCATATTTCTTCCTATTGCCACACTTCTTCTTGGTGTATGCTATTCCTGTTTTGCAACTTTGTGAATTTTATGATGACATAAGGGCCAGAGGGTGGGGACATTTCTCTTTTTCTTCCAAACTCAACTTATGATTAAATATTTAAAACAACCTAACAATGTAATTCTCAAATGAAAAGCCCCATAAAAAGCAACATAAAGTTTATGAGGTGATTTTTTTTTCCCACTATTTCTACAGCCTTAAGCAATATGGTCATGTCCTACAAAATACAGATATCCAGTAGCCAGGGCTGACATGTGATGACAGCTAAGCCAGTGAGGTCCACATATGGCTGGTAATGAAAGAGGGAACTGAAGATAAAGACCAGAGAAGAAGACAGACACTACTTCTACTGGTCACTGAAACTTCCAGTGTTGCCAAAATCCTACTCTAACTACTATAAACTATCTTCAACTCATGTGTTTGCATATACCAGAAAGTTCCCCAAATGAAAAACAAAGACGGAATTTTAAACAAAGGAACTATGGGGGAAAAAATCACTCCCAGGAGGAAATAACCACTTGTACTCTCATAGACAAAGCAGATTTGCTATGCTATGCATTCAAGAAAGGTAAACTGAATGGGAATCCTGAGTATAGGTAAGAAGAAATGTTTGTGTCACCATGCTAACCTTTACACTTATATTATTAAAATCACAAAAATAGTCTTACCCTTAAACATTTCACAATTTCCAAAGTACTTTATAGCATTATTTCAGCAAAGCAGATTGATGGTAAGAGCAAAACTTTACCTAGTTTGGAATCACCACACGCAGGGTTTTCAGTGTTGGTTCTGCAGTACTACAGGATCTTAAGCAAGTTAACTTAAGCTCTCTGAGCAGTTTCTTGTGGTAGAATGGAAGAAATAATACTTATTTCTTAGGACAGAAAATCTATTTCCATAGTGCTCAGCACACGTCACTCATTAAAGACACAAAACAGTGCATGATGTCCCAAGTCTGGGCTAGCAACTGGGAATACAAAAACACAAGATGTGGTCCCAGTGAGTCTATTGGGGAGACAACCAAGTGAATCACCAATCACAACTAAATGACAAACTGCCATGACAGAGAGAGATATCTGTAAGTTACCAGCAAAGACAAAAGGTACTCAATGAATGTTAAATCGGGACTTCCCTGGTGGCGCAGTGGTTAAGAATCTGCCTGCCTATGCAGGGGACACGGGTTCGAGCCCTGGTCCGGGAAGATCCCACATGCCGCGGGGCAACTAAGCCCGTGCACCACAACTACTGAGCCTGCGTTCTAGAGCCTGCGAGCCACAACTACTGAGCTCATGCACCGCAACTACTGAAGCCCACGTGCTGCAACTACTGAAGCCCATGCGCCTAGAGCCCGTGCTCTGCAACAACAGAAGCCACCGCAATGAGAAACCCGCACACCGCAACCAAGAGTAGCCCCCGCTCGCCGTAACTAGAGGAAGCCCGCGCGCAGTGACGAAGACCCAAAGCAGCAAAAAAATAAGTAAATAAACATTAAATCACTCCCCCTTTCATCTTTGCAACAAACCTGAGAGGAAGAGAGTATCATTATCATTATATAAAGAAAGATTCAAGTTCATTTATTTGCCCAAGATTATACAGTTAGTAAGTGGAAAATGTTCAAACTCAGGTCCTTACAATTCTTATGTTCTTTTCCCCTACATTACATGTCAAAGAGACATAAAATATTTCAGATAAGTATTAGCACACTTGCTTCTCTAAAGATGGGCCATCCCCAGCAACAGCTGCTCTAGACATAAGCTCTTACTGCTCAGTCACTGAAGAGGATTTTTACTCCTCCCTAGATAGCCATAATTGCCTGACCTTTGCCAGAGGACATGTACCATGCTCCTTAGAAGTAGAGAATCTTGCCATTTTTCTGAAATGCAATAGTTCTCAAACCTGGCTGCATCAAAATCACCTAGGGAACTTGTTAAAAATACAAACTGAGTGGTCCCCACCCCAGACTTACTAAATCAGGATCGTCATGGATAAAAGAATTTGGCAATATCTATCAACATTTTAAATACAATATACCCTTTGATTGACAAGTCCCTATTTTACTATAAGCATACTAGCAAAGCTTGCCAAAATATATAGAGAAGGATATTCACTGCCTCATTATTTTAAGCAGCAAAAACTGAAAATAATCATACCATCTATCAGTAGGGAAGTGGTTAAATAAGTTACTGAATATCCATCAAGTAGAATACTATGCAGTTACCAAAAGTTTAGAGACCACTGGTCTAAAATGGTCTCAAATCCCTTATCAAACTAGTAATTACCATCATAACAGAACAATCATGTGTGGCACTAGCGTCCTGTGGAACCACACCTAGGTAATACCTACTCTTTTATATAATATCCATGGTCACGGCTAGAACGGAACCCCATAAACTACTGCACACAAAGAGCTGGAAAAGTACAGAAGTTGAATATTATTATTCTTCACCTTTCTCTAAAGAGTCTAAAATACACATAACCCCAAGTGTGCACGAACAGGGACTCATAATCAGTCAGTACTGAATCACATGCATTCTATAACTGAAGGCGCATAAGATTTTAATGATTTATATACATGTGTGTTTGTTTGTCTGGTTCCTACTACACTGAGAGGTCCATCAGAGCAAGGACCATGTTCTTGTTTACCACTGTAGTCCTAGAACCCAGCATGTGCACAGCCCTCAACAGATACAGATATCTGTATAACAAATAAATGATTCAAAATCTTCCTAATTTCTGGCTCTTCTATGTACCTGGAAACTTGGTCAAAGAACATGGAGTTCAGACAGTTGATATAAGCTAATAATTTAGCCAAGTTTATGATGTTAGCTATACGAAGAAAAAGAAAGATATTTTGGCTTATTTTCCAGTCTAACAGCGTCATGGATTTAGAAGACCTACCAGAAGAGAATCTATCAAAGCCTTCCTTAATAATTTACCATTTATTGAATACCTTCTATGATCAGGCAGTCTGCTAGGGTCTTTATGAATATCATATCTTCACAGGCCCCCTTGTAAAGGTGGAGAAACTGAGGTCCAGAAAGGATAAGTAACTCGCCCAAGTTCACAGAGTGAGGATTCATTTGCTTCATAGTAAAGCTCCTGCTCTTTCCATTGCGTCACCCCAACTCCACTAAGATGTCTTATAAGCACTAAAAGGCCCATGTTCATATCTGTAATCCCAAGTATAATTTCCCACAGCATCTAGCTCAGAGTAAAGACCAGCAGCTGAGAAGGTTTATACAAAATCTATAATTACTCAAGAGATTTCCATTCTTTCAATTTTAGGTCAAAAGCAATTTGTTTCATTCCTCTTTTTCAGAATTCAGTTTTACCAGAGGAAAAATTTATAGTGCAGAAGGAAAAGCAGGCGCTCACTGAGACTGCAAGCAAATACTACAATGATCCCAGAGAGTACAGGATACGGGCTTCTTTGTACTAGGTAAATAAATATCTCTGACTCAGCTGAGGATAAACTAACTATTCCACATGTGGTAGAGAGGCTACAGGATCACTACAGGGAAGCAGGAAAAAGGGCACTAAGCCATTTCTGGAACAAATGGAACCCCTTAACCAAGTTCTTCCCTTGGGTTCCTGGGAGAACCACCCCTATGCCATAGCACCACACACCAGTGTCCTGCACTAATAACAGTACTGATGTATATAAAATATTTCTCAAAGTCAAGGATATGGTATCGGCCCAAACGCAAGATTCTTTTTCTAAGAATCTTAGAAAAACATCCTTTCCTTCTCTTCACGTGGGAGTTTCTTTTATGGAAGGACAGAACTGTCCTTATGATGAAGAATTAATAACTAGCTGACAGTTTACAACTAAGAGATAATTGTGTAGCACAAGTTCTAAAGGCAAAGACATGCTCTAACCCTCACTTGTTTTAACCTTACTTTTGGAGACTGAATCCATCCTGTCAGGAAAGAGAAAACTAGTCTCTACTTTGAGCACTGAAACTAAATTTCCAACCTGACTGAAGTTTTCAACCTGAGTCTAGTGGGTGTGAATCATAGATGGTTTCAGGAGGTCTTTGAAATCCTGGAAATTATATTTAAAGCCATGTGAATGTGCTGGTTTTCACTGGGTCCATAGATTTCATTAGTTTATGTCTTAAAGAATCTCTTCCTTAGACAAAGTGTGTTATCCCAAAATTATTATATGGGAGCTAAAAACCTGAGTATTTGTTATTACCAAGATTCTATGTTTTTATTTGTGATATCCAAAATATCATTAGGAGAGCCCTGTCAATTAGCTGAGGCTGAAAAACAAGTGACCCTCTTCTTTTACCTTATTAAAATGTTACACTTGAAAAAAATTTAAGTATCATTTTCTAAAGCCATAAAATCCTCTGAATTAACACACTATCGTGACAATAATAAAAATACTGTTGCCTTCTCTAGAGGGTTCAATGTCATTCTGAACAATGATTAAGTGTAGCTGAATAGGCATAACACACTCAGTCTTCTCTAACCTCAGTTTAATATATACTAATTGCCTTGACTACATTATTTTCATAATGTAGTATTTCAAATAAGTGATACTCATATCTCAAACACTGTTCTAATTTCTCAGACTTCCCTTAAGTCTTAGGTAAATTAAAGTGTAAAGTAAAGAAATTTTTTTTTTTTTTTTTGGGCCACGCCTTGTGGCTTATGGGATCTTAGTTTCCCTACCAGGGACTGAACCCAGGCCCTGAGCAGTGAAAGTGCCGAGTCCTAACCACTGGACCACCATGGAATTCCCAATCTTTAAAAATTTATTCTTCCTATTTTTTTAAACATCTTTATTGGAGTATAATTGCTTTACAATGTTGTGTTAGTTTCTGCTGTATAACAAAGTGAATCAGCTATACATATATCCCCATATCCCCTCCCTCTTGCGTCTCCCTCCCACCCTCCCTATCCCACCCCTCTAAGTGGTCACAAAGCACCAAGTCGATCTCCCTATGCTATGTAGCTGCTTCCCACTAGCTATCTATTTTACATTTGGTAGTGTATATATGCTACTCTGTCACTTCATCCCAGCTTACCCTTCCCCCCGCCCGTGTCCTCAAGTCCATTCTCTACATCTGAGTTTTTATTCCTGTCTTGCCCCTAGGTTCATCAGAGCCTTTTTTTTTAGATTCCATATATATGTGTTAGCATACGGTATTTGTTTTTCTCTTTTTGACTTACTTCACTCTGTGTGACAGACTCTAGGTCGATCCACCTCATTACAAATAACTCAATTTCTTTTCTTTTTATGACTGAGTAATAAATCTTACACAAACATGACTTTTCCTATAAGAATACAGAGTATGAATACATTATACTGGCATTTTCTATGGAGTAGTTGGATGCTTTAACAACCTGGTAGTTACAGGGTCAAAGTTTGAGATCAGTGACAACTGTTGACAGATGTGTCTAAATTTTAAAAAGAATAACACTGATGAATCAAGAGGTACTAAGCATGTTGAAAGGTTTCACTAATTTAACAACGTGTTATAGTCTAATTTAACAAGCATACTCTACCAAGAGTGTTACTGTTAAACTCCCACCTCCCCCTGAGAGTTCTGATTCATATAAATGTTATTAAACATTTATTAAATGTTATTAAAAGCTAGAAAAATAATTACAAGAAAGAGGTGCCACTTATTGAAAGCCTGCTGGGTACAAGTATTGTACTATGCATTCCACATTCCTAGTCTCTTTCAAGACTGCAGTAAACCTAGAAGTTGGTTATTAATCCCACTTTAATATAAAGAAATGGAAGTTCATATGATTTAATCAAAGTCCTAAGTCACAAGGCAAACACATACTGGCATGCAAATTTAGATCGTTTTACACTGTTTTATACACTTCAGTAATGACCATCTTCTATCATATTGTTTTCTAGTGCTTAAATTTTTGTTCATCTTATTGGTTAATTACATAAATTCATTTATATTCTTCATTTCTGCTGTGATTTCTGCTCTATAAACAAAAAACTAAAGAGAATACAGGGTTGTCTGGGCTTTCATGATTACTTGGTTGTACCAAGTCACCTTCAGGAAATAGTCTAAAGAGGTCAGTGTTGACCTATGAAAAAATTTTACAACCAAGAAAACAACGCACAGATTAACAAAAATTTCTCAAGAAAACATCCTTTCCCTCTCTTCATTTTAGTCACCTAGTTAAAACCCTAACTGCTTATGATACTCACAGAATTAAAAATTAACTTCTAAAATGGATAAATAAGTTTCCTTATTGAATGCTGAATGGATCCCTTATTAAGCTAGAACTTTCAAATAGTGCTTATCCATTAAAGCTAAATAAACCACTTAAAGTGTTTTATGCTTTCAATGACAAAATATTCTTTTTTATAGAGAGAATAACACATGTACTAAATTTTAAAACTATATAGGAAAATTAAGTCACCTTCTTAGCCTTGACCGTCCCCACTCATAGCCAAGGAGGAATCACTTAACGGTTGCCTACGAACTCTTCCTGAAATGTTTAGAGTACATACAAGTGTATCTACATATAAATCTTTTTTTTTAACATAAAGGGATTATGCTATACACAATTCTGCAACTTCTTGTCCACTTGATTAACAATATATCTTGAAAACTTTCCAAATCCCACAGAAGGAATTACTTCATTCTTCTTAATAGTTGCATAGTATTCCATTTTGTGGCTTTGCCATAATTAATTTAGGTTGTTTCCAGTCTTTTACTATTGCAAAAAAATGTTTCAATGAACATCTTCATGTATATGATACTATGCATATGTATGGAAATATACCCATAAAATAAATTCTAAGACATTATTTGCTGCATTAGTGATTAGAATTAATAACTAAAGCAGGGCGTCCCTGGTGGCGCAGTGGTTGAGAGTCCACCTGCCGATGCAGGGGACACGGGTTCGTGCCCAGGTCCCGGAAGATCCCACATGCCGCAGAGCGGCTGGGCCTGTGAGCCATGGCCACTGAGCCGGTGCATCCGGAGCCTCAACGGGAGAGGCCACAACAGTGAGAGGCCCGCGTACGGCAAAAAAAAAAAAAAAAAAAAAAACTAAAGCAGACCGCCCTTCAAAAAAATCATACTCCCCAAATATAAAAAAGTACCTGTTTGTCCACTTCATCACTAATCCTGATCATTATCAAATGTTTTAATCTTTCTAATCCAACAAAACCTGGCATCTACTTGTTTTAATTTGTATTTTTACTAGGAACATCTTTTCATATATTTATCAGCCATTTATATTTCTTTCTCTTCAAACTGACTATTCCTGTTACTGGTCCATTTCTTTTTCTGTTTTTTTTTTTTTTTGCCACACAGCGCAGCTTGCGAGATCTTAGTTCCCCCACCAGGGATGGAACCTGGGCCCCTGACAGTGGAAGTGGGGAGTCCTAAGCACTGGACTGCCAGGGAACTCCCACTGGTCCATTTCTTAACTAGGTCTTTAGTCCTGTTGTTCTCAGTGATTTATAAGAGCTCTTCAGAGAACTTATCCTTTGTCATACGTAGCTAACGAATTCTTTTTTTTTTTTAACAAAATGCCTGAGCTGAAGACATATGAAGGTGCAAACATACCAAAGAAAACATTTTCTTAATTGAGATAGTATATTAATATAATACACAATTCCAATTTTTAAAATTTTATAAATAGATCATAAGAAGCCACTGACTATTTTAAAACCTAATTTATGGCTTACCAGGAAACCATAGACATGCATAAAAAATACACATTCTGGACTTAATGAGAGTTCTCAAAATGAAATTTAAGTCTACAAAATGAGTACTTTTTTTTTTTTTTTTTTTTTTGGCTGCGCTGGGTCTTAGTTGCAGCATGCGGGATCTTAGTGGTGGCATGCATGTGGGATCCAGTTCCCCGACCAGGTATCAAACCCTGGCCCCCTACATTGGGAGCACAGAGTCTTACCCACTGGACAACCAGGGAAGTCCCTATGAGTACTTATTATCAGCAATATATTCAATCAGCCTCACCTGTCTTCCTATAAGTTTCTACACCTAAAGTCAAACCCTTACCATTATCAATTACTGCCTACCACCACCCCCCAAAATAAATAAGCCTCCTGTCATTCAGATACAAGTCTAAACTAGAGTTAGAAAAGGGCGAGAGGGTAGTATTTGAAAAGAAGCTCTTCCTTCCACACTAGTAAGAACACATTTTACTGAGATGATTCAATCATTCTAACAGTTTGAAGTTCATTCAACAATGCTGAATGAGCAAAATAAATGACAAAGAAACTATATATTAAAATAAACAAAACAAACAAAAACTAAATATTATGCAAAAAGCTCAGACTAAGCCAATGATGTGTGAAGCAACATTGGAAATAATCTATGACTACTTGTGTGGTAACCAAAGGGACTGTTCCTCTTAGAAACAACCCACACCAGGAAATGCAAAATTAGCAGGCTACTTATAAGTAACAGTAGAAGAAAGCAAAGCTGCAAGCAGTATGCTAAGTGATACATAAGACAAAGATTAATAGCATGTAAAAACAAAAATTTATGGCCAGAAAAAAGGAAGAGAAGAAAATTGAAGAAAATACTACATATCTGTGATTAAGGGGTAAGAGACAAAATGATTTTTGTTTTAATTTCTTCCTAACAACCCCAGAGAAGCAAGTGATCTGAAAGTAGAACTTTCTCTAATTAAAATTAAAACTTTAAATTTAAACAAGAACTATTTTTAATATTAGTCAAAAACTAGCCAATTTTGATAATTTACTAACAAGATGGACCTATAAAAAAACTTCTAAATACTAAGATAAAAAGAAACAGACACCTGTACTCCAAACTAAGCCTATTTCTATACCCTTGAACCAAGAACAAACATATGTTTTTTTAGTTTACTGATACTAGTACCACCTGAAAGGAAAATGAGACCTTGAAAAGAAAAATACGCCATAATTAATTAATTAATTCTAATTAACCATTACAAAACCAGCTCTATCTTCCGCTTGCCTGCATTCTCATTAAAAGGTAGGTCTGGAAATAAAATCCAAAAATTATCTTCTCTTATAAATAACTATTTTATGTCAGTGCTAAGAATAAACCATTCAAAGTATTAATTATCAAAAATGTATAAAGGAAATCATAGTAATACTGGTAACAATAAGCCCCGTGGACTGGCCAGCAGGTATAAAAACTAAGAGTCACCTTTCAGCCTCAAAGTTGTTCTCTAAAGCTTAGAGTATAAAATAATTTGCCTCATAGAAAATACTGAAGTAAGATACTACTTTTTAAAACTGCTACGTCTAAAGAAATAAAATGTGCTTTTTTGGACGTTAAATTATTAGAAATAGAGAAAATAAGTACCTAATATCTTGTTCCTTAATTTGTTCTTAATACATTTTCCATCTGAAAGGATTTTAAAGTTAATAGTATATTATGTAGCAATATTAATATGTAATGTTTATGACAACTTTCAATTATTTTGTTAATTACTGGCCATTTCCAGAAAATCATTTAATCTAAATGTTGATATTTTGAGGGAGATGGTCCTGACAGTATTCAAAAAAATATTTCCCAAATAATATGATTAAACTATTAAATTGTAATTAAACTTCCAATCCTGCAGTATGATGGAAAGAGTACATTCTTGAGAATCTAGAGGTGCTAACACTGACTATAACAATGGGCAAATCACAGTCTTTCTACAGATAATTCCTTAATCAGTCAAACGAAAGATTGTGACTAGATCACTTCTGAGACCCCTTTCAACTTCTAAACTGTGATTCTGTTAAGTGTACACAAATTTGCTTCAAAAAGTCTTGATAAAAAGATTAAATAATCCAGTGTACCCTATTTTACATAGAACCCCAGCTAAATGTTTTACATCTTGTGACTCTTTCCCCTACTCAAAGCTGACAGGAGGCAAGGATGGGTCCAGAATAATGACCAGTGGCTAATAGCTGAAAAAGATGAGCTATGCCGAAGTCTATTCTGGGGAATTTAAACCAGAAAACCCAGAGTTAGCAGGGAGAGTTGAGCTGAAAAGTCATACATATTCAGGGATAAGGCAGCCATTAAGAACCATGTGCAATTTGAAACTGAAATCACCAGTTTGAGAAGCAAATGGATCAGATATCCGAAAATAAGAAAGAACTCACAAGAAAACATGTATGCAAAATCTCTAAGAAAACGCGGTTTACTCTACCAGGTTTTTAGTTCTAATCACACTGAAGCTCAGGTGCCCTTCTTTGATGATTCATTGTGTATACTGAAATAAACCTTGTTTTTACTTCAGTTCATCTGTCCCTTGCCCTGACTGGAACCAAAACTGGTACAAAGACTGGGGATATTCAGAGCAGGGCTTCAAGGAAAATATGGAATTGTCCATGATATTAGAGCAGCAGCAATGAGGACACTAGGATAGAAAGCCGGCAAAAAAAAATATGTATAATAAAGTTACGGTTACTAAAGTAGTCATCTGTGATCCCGTGGGACCCAGAATATGTACTAGAGAAAGGCTTTTGGAGCACTAAATAGCCAAATGTACTTTTTTCAGCTCTGAAGAATGAACAGCAAAAAGCAATGAGCAAGAGTATGGTGCACCTGTCACTGTCATACACTATTGCAGTATAAAAACATGTGACTTTTCTGGAAGGCAATTTGGTAATATGAATTAAAAGACTGCAAAGAGATTTAAGTACTTTCATTCATTATGTCTATTTCTAGGACTTTATCCTGAGAAAACATTCAGATGTGCAAACAAACATTACAACTAGTACCGAGATGTTTACTGTAGCATTATTTAAAGTAATAAAAAAAAAATGGAAACAACCTAAACATCCCATAATAGAAAAATTATGGTTATCACGTCAAGTGTATTGTCCATCAGACTCGCAGACGTTTCTAAGCAAAACTGCCCCACCCACAGCCTGGGCAGACAACGTGACCAACACTCACCGCATACAACTGATTGGACCAGGGTGACACCTGATTCCAAAGGCCAAGAATTTAATACCAAAAGAACCTAGGGGTAAGACAGGAATAAAGACACAGACCTACTGGAGAACGGACTTGAGGATATGGGGAGGGGGAAGGGTGAGCTGTGACAAAGAGAGAGAGAGGCATAGACATATACACACTACCAAACGTAAGGTAGATAGCTAGTGGGAAGCAGCCGCATAGCACAGGGATATCAGCTCGCATAGCACAGGGATATCAGCTCGGTGCTTTGTGACCACCTAGAGGGGTGGGATAGGGAGGGTGGGAGGGAGGGAGACACAAGAGGGAAGAGATATGGGAACATATGTATATGTATAACTGATTCACTTCGTTACAAAGCAGAAACTAACACACCATTGTAGAGCAATTATACCCCAATAAAGATGTTAAAAAAAAAAAAAAAAGCTACAGGCTGGCCAGCAACCCATGATGTGGCCTGGCTTAAAAAAGGTGAGCTGGGTCAGATTCCACTTTCTGGATATTCAAGGAAATACCAAGAAATGTAGCAGGTAGTAATAGGCAGTAAAGCCAAAAGGACTTTATGTACAGACTTTATGTACACAGAGGCCAAGGCGGTCCCTGGGGTCCTCATGCAAGCCAGTTTTAATGGATCCAACACAGGGAGAGGTTGAGATATTATGACAGCCACACAGTCCAACACAGACAGAGTAACCAGTTCCCCGAGCCGACCAAGCTCCTGATATCTGAGGCCCAGTTGTACTACGTACAGCTTGTGTTAGAAGATTCTTGGAAGAGTTGTCTTGTCGACTGAAAAAAATTACACAACCTAATCGGTGAGAGTTATATTTTATTTGGCGGACTTTCTGAGGACTTCAAGGCCAGGAGACAGCCTCTCAGGTAGTTCTGAGGGACTGCTCTGAAGAGGTAAGGGAGAAGCCAGGATATATAGGAGTTTTGCAACAAAGACCAGGTAGTCGCAACACAAGATTACTGTTAACCAAAGAAAACCAGACATCTCAAGTGAATGAATTTAGCACTTTCCTTCTTATGGGAAGATGCAAGAGTCTGGGCTCATTGAAAGCATTGCTTTGATATGCACCTTAGCTATCTAGGACCAGTATTCTTCCCCATCCTGAGTCTCCTCGGGGTGCACCTTTGGGGGTGGCTGCAGTGGCTGACAGCTTGACAGCAGGCAGCCCATTCACCTCTGTCCTGTGCTCCTTCAGGGCTCACGGGGTGGGGGTGGGGGGATGCAGCATCCTTTGTTTACTACAGCATCCTTTGTTTACTGATATGGCAGGCCACAGTTTTCCCTCACAGTCTTCTACTCTTCTTCTGTATTCTCATAATTCCCCATTGCTTAAGGTAATTTGTTCCTTGTACCATTTAAGTCTCAACAAATAT
The DNA here is from genome assembly GCF_011762595.2 of Tursiops truncatus. NCBI lineage: Eukaryota > Metazoa > Chordata > Mammalia > Artiodactyla > Delphinidae > Tursiops > Tursiops truncatus. The sequence continues at coordinate 94,455,087 of NC_047035.1, forward strand.
TCACAGCGGGATGACTGTGGGGATTCAAGTCAACAAACGTCTACTGAGCAGTTAGCGTGGACCAGGCACACAGGGCAGAATGTGATGGAAAAGAGGCAGGTCTCTCTCTACCACATGAAGTTTACATTTCGCCAGAGGACAGGGAGAGGTGGATGGTAAGTTTTTGTTTTTGTATTTTTTAATTTACAAAGAAGGCTTGAGATTCTCATTAAACATAGCAAACAAAAAAATAAAACAACAAAATACATCTATATCCACTCCCTCACAAAACCCCATTAAGTCGATTTTTTTTACAAGCTAGAGGTGTACATAAAACAGACACCACAAAGAATACACTAAAATGAACGTGTGCATAACCACCACTTAAAAAAAGAATACACTATTTCCAGCAACCCAAAAGACCGTGTGTCCCTTCAAAAGGACATTTCTCTCCCGCAAGCAAAGTAGCACTGCCCTGACTTTTTTGGGAAATCACTCCCTTGCTTTTCTTTGTAGTTTTTCTACTTCTGCATGCATGCCTAAATAACATGGCTTAGTTTTGCCGGCCCTCTGAACTTTGTGTACGTGAAATCATACTGCATGTATTCTTTTATCTTGCTCTTTTCATGAACATTTGGTCAGAGGTTAATTCGTGACACATATAGCTGTGATTCATTCATTTTCATTACTTATTAATATTCCCTTGTATGTACCACAATGTATCCATTCTAATGTTCCTGGACTGTTTGCATATTATTAAAAGCAATGCTGCTCTAAGAAACAAACACAAATGCTGCTCTGAACATTCTTGTAGACATATCCTGCATATTATATGTATTTATCTAGAATATAGAGAGAGAAGAACTGATAGATCATAGAGAATATGTATCTTAAATTTTGGTATATAGTGATAAAGCATTTTCCAAAGTAGCTGTATGAACTAATACTCCCACTAGCAGTGTGTAAGGATTCCCATTTATGGATATTCTTGCCATCACCAGATATGTCAAATTAATCTTTTGCAAATGTGGTAGGTATGCAATGGTACTTCCTGATTTCAACTTGCATTTCTGATTACTAATAAGGAAGAGCCTCTCTTTTCATATGTTTGCTACTCATCTAGACTTTCTTTTTTGTGAAATGCCTGTTCAAGACTTTCATCCACTTCCTATTAAGTTCTCAGTTCTTTTCTTATTGATTTATAGATATTTTTATATTCTGGATACCAATCCTTTGTCAAATATATGTGATGCAATTATCTTTTCCAAGTCCATGGCCTGCATTTTCACTGTTCCTTATAATTAGATTCCAGTTATGCATTTTGGGCAGGAACATCATAGAAATATAGCCATGTTCTCACTGCATTTTACTAAGAGGCACATTTGTCTACCTGTCCCATCTCTGGTGATGTTAACTTTGATCGGTTGTTAAAGGTGGTATCTGACAAGTTTCTCCTCTATAAAGCTATTTTTTTCCTTTGTAATTAATAAGCATTTTGTGGGAAGCTATTTTGAGGTTATATAAATATCTTGTTACTTATCAAACTTTTACCCGCTAATATTAGCATCCATTGGATGATTCTTGCCTAATCAGTTATTATTATGATGGCTGCCAAATGGTAATTTTCTTCTTTTTTTTGGCCTCACCACGCAGCTTGTGGGATGTTAGTTCCCCGACCAGGGATCAAACCCGGGCCCTGGGCAGTGAGAGCACAGAGTCCTAACCACTGGACCACCAGGGAAGTCCCCTCTTATTTTTTTTTAACTGAAGTATAGTTGATTTACAATGTTGTCTTAGTTTCTGGTGTACAGCAAAGTGATTTAGCTATACATATATTCTTTTTCATATTCTTTTCCATTAAAGTTTATTATAAGACATTAACTACAGTTCCCTATGCTATATATAGTAGGACCTTGCTGTTTATGTTTTGTATATAGTAGTGCATATATATTAATCCCAAACTCCTAATTTATCCCTCCCCCGGAGTTTTCTTATGCATTTTTGTACTTTTTATATTAAAGATCACGAGTTCTTACCTCATTCAAAGGGTGATAATCCACTACTATCACTTATTTTCATATTCCAACTGTCCCAGACTTGACCAGTAGGAACCCTTCAAGCTAGCCCTGTCTTCTTTTGACATGTTCTCGTCATTCTTTGAACAATTCCTTATTTTCTGGCATAAGAGATTCCAGGCTTATCTAGGCTTATCAGCCAACCTAGAATCAGCTATTTCTCCAAGGAATGCTGTTTCTTTTTAGTGGAGAGTGGTATTTAGAAACCAAGATCTTGATGCCAGCTATGTTTCTGCTACTGGAGTACCAACTGTGTCTAGGCCCTCTCAGCTGAGCAACTAGGAAACAGACATGTGTGCTCGTGCACTTGAATACACATGCATATGTGTGTGTGTGTGTATGTAGACACCCACATACAGTTACAACTCTCCATTGAAAGGTTTAAAAGCAACGACATCCAGGACATGCATACCTCCCCACCATATCTATATACCTCTATACCTATACATCATTGCTCTCTACCTTTCTCACTCTCTAAATATATATATATATATATATATATACACACAGATTCACACATGAAAAACACATAACATATACATATATGGATACACACACATACATATGAAGTCATACACATGCCTCTGGTCTGATTATATCCACCATTCATTCTAGCCTTCCTACAGTCCATATTTTGATCTCCCTTCTTCAATTATGAGAAACCTGGTTCACATCATAAATTAATTTATTTATCTATAATTGTGGTATATTTGGTGTTTTACGAAATATTTTGCAACCTGAAGGTCATGAATAAATTTTCTATACTGTCTTCTAAAATCTTTATTGTTCTTTCACACCTAGATCTGTAATCTACCTGCAGTTAATTTTTATGTATGGGGTGAGCTAGAGGCCAAGTTTCATTTCTTTCCTATATAAATAAGAAAATGTCCCAGCACTACTGACTGAGAAGATCAACCATTCTATACTATTCTACCACGTCATCTTTGACATAAATCAAGCATCAGGTGGGACTTCCCTGGCAGTCCAGTGGTTAAGAGTGCGCTTCCACTCCATGGGGTGTGGGTTCGAGCCTTGATCAGGGAACTGAGATCCCACATGCCACACAGTGTGGCCAAAAAAAAAAAATCAGGCATCAATAAATGTGTGAGTCTGTTTCTGGTGCTCTGTTTTGTTAGTTTGGTATATTTGTTCTTAGGCCACCACCACACTACCTTAATGACTACAACTTCTACAAGTCTTCAGCTGGTAGAAGTCCTCTCATCTTAATGTTCTTCAAGATAGCCTTATCTATTCTTGGCCCTATCTCTTTCCATAAAATTAGGCATCATTCTGTCAAATTTCACAAATCCTCTTTAAGTTTTTGACTGGGAACACATCAAAGCTATAAATTAGCTTGGAAAGAATTGATATCTTTATACTAGTCCATAAACATGGTATTTATCTCCCTTTATTTAGGTTTCTCAATAAAGTTTTATTAATTCTGCCCACTGAAATCTTCTACATGTATTATTAGACTTATTGCTGGTCCTTGATATTTTTTGATATGAAAAATGGTATCATAGCTTTGATTCCAAGTAAAAACAACAATATCTCTCTCCCACTGAATGCAGCCATAAAACATGGACAGAATGCATGGAACAAATATTTTAAACTGAAAAGTAAATGGTAGTAGATGAACGAGGAAAGAACAGAATTTGAAATCCACTGTATTAGCAGAGTGTTTAAACTTAGGACGAAACCAAAACACACAAAAAAAAGACCTCCAGGAGAAGCCATTTATTTTTGGTTCAAAAAGTAGGAAAAGAGACTCTTAATTTTCAAAGACAGGGAGAGAAAATTCCCCATTTATCCTTTTTTTTTCTTTTCTTTTCTCCATTTTCTCACATCCCAGCCCCCAAGCAATCCCAGAGCTCCAATATAAAGAGCTATGAACCCAAGAGAGTGGGGGAAATCCCAGTTGCTTTTTTTTCTTTCTCTGTCCTACTGCTGCTTGGCACTGAACACAAATACAGTCACAGGAAGCACAGAGCAGGGTAACTAAAGTCTCAACTTTCCAGCCAGAGAACCACCAAGGGGAGCCCTAGCAAAACAGAAAGTACCACAGAAATCACAAAAAGGGAAGAGCTTGGAAGAACCACCCAATAAACTTTTTTATAAACTCCTGGGTGCATCCCCGGGCAGCACACGCACAGATCATACCTAAAACAGCAGCATAACCACCTTTGGGATCTGAACTACAGGAGATACCACTGCCCAGGTCTCATATTGGCCGCCTGTGGCATGTACACAGGTTATATCCAACTAGCACTGCAAGGCCTTTGAAAATGGAACTCACACTGAAACTACAACCTATAGAAGGCTGGTCAGAACTTTTGGCATGAACCCAAATAAGCTGATTGCCTGCTAAAACAAAATATCAACATTCTCCATAAACTTTACACAAGACCTAGAGTTGCATAACACAATATTTTAAACAGTCCAGGTAACAATGCAAAATTACTGAGCATAAAAAGAGCTAAGAAAATCTCAACTCACATGGGAAAAGACAATCAACAGACACAGACTTTGAAATTAACACACAAACATGTTAAAGTGACTACTATAAAAATGCCATAGAAATATAAATACCCTCAGATCAGTAATCTAAGCTTCCATATTAATCAATGAGAAAAAGAGCAAAACAAATTCAAAGCATGCAGAAGTCATGAAATAATAAAAATAAAAGGAGAAATCAAAGTGACAATAGGAAAACAGTATATAATGTGAACAAAATAAAAATCTGGGTCTTTGAAAAATTTCAGTAAAATTTACAAACCTCTAGAAAGACACACAGAAAGAGAGAAGACATAAATTACCAACACCAAAGAAAAAAGAAAAATTGGGACTTCCCTGGTGGCGTGGTGGTTAAGAATCCATCTGCCAATGCAGGGGACATGGTGGGTCCAAGCCCTGGTTCAGGAAGATCCCACATGCCATGGAGCAACTAAGCCCGTGCACCACAACTGAGCCTGTGCTCTAGAGCCTACGAGCCACAACTAGTGAGCATGCCCAACACAACTACTGAAGCCCACATGCCCTAGAGGCCTCATGCCACAACTGCTGAGCCCGTGTGCTGCAACTACTGAAGCCCACGGGCCTAGAGCCTGAGCTCCGCAACAAGAGAAGCCACGGCAATGAGAAGCCCGCGTGCTGCGACAAAGAGTAGTCCCCGCTCACCGCAACTAGAGAAAGCCCGCATGCCCCAACGAAGACCCAATGCAGCCAAAAATAAATTAATTAATTAATGAAAAATAAAAAGATAACTTAAAAAATTTTTTTCTTTTAAAAAATAAAGAATAAAAGAAAATACCAGTACTAATCTTGCAAACATTAAAAAGATAATAAAATACTATAAACAACTCTATACACATAAATATGACAGTGAAATAGAAAAAAAAAAGACTAATTCCTCCAAAACCAGAAACTACAAAAACACACCCCAAATGAAATACATTACCTTAATAGTCCTTTAATTGTTAAAGAAATTGAATGTGTAGATAAAACCCTAAAATTCTGTACAACTGAAACTAATATTGTAAATCAACTACAGCTCAATTTTTTAAAAAAAGACCTTCTGGGGCTTCCCTGGTGGCGCAGTGGTTGAGAGTCCGCCTGCCGATGCAGGGGACACGGATTCGTGCCCTGGTCCCACATGCCGCGGAGCGGCTGGGCCTGTGAACCATGGCCGCTGAGCCTGCACGTCCAGAGCCTGTGCTCTGCAACAGGAGAGGCCACAACAGTGAGAGGCCCACGTACCGCAAAAAAAAAAAAAAAAAAAAAAAAACTTCTGAAACAAAAGTCAAAACCCAGATGATTTCACTGGAAAATCCTACTAAAATTTACAGAATGAAACCATTTCTACCTGATCCGTGACAGAAAATAGAAAAGGAAGGAATACTTACAAACTCATTTTATGAAACCAGCATTACAATAATACCAAAACCAAACAAAAACAATATGAGGGGAAAAGACGATGGATCAAGAATCAACATAGATGCAAAAACACTCAACAGAATATTAGCAAATCAAATCTAGCCCTATATAAAAAGGATAATACACACCATAACTAAGTGGGGCTTATACCAGTAATACAAGGCTGATTTTATTTGCAAAAAATCAATCAATGTAATCTACCACACTAACAGTTTAAAGAAGAAAAACAATCACAAGACCATATCATGAAAAAAAAAAATTTGACAATATTCAAGATGACTTCATGATAAAAACTTCCAGCAAAAAGGAATATAAGGACATTTTTTCAATCTTATAAAGGGCAAACAAAACAAAATCTAGGACTAGTCAGTTCAGTAAGTACAATAGAGCAAATCAGACATGACTTAAGATAGGATTAGCAGGACTTCCCTGGTGGTCCAGTGGTAAAGAATCTGCCTTCCAATGCAGGGAACATGGGTTCAATCCCTGGTTGGGGAACTAAGATCCCACATGCCTCGGGGCAACTAAGCCCCAGCGCCACAACTACTGAGCCTCAACTAGAGAGCCTGCATGCCGCAAACTACAGAGCCTACACACTCTGGAGCCCACGTGCCACAACTAAAGAGAGAAAACCCACACACCACAACTAGAGAGAAGCCCTGAGCTGCAACAAAAGATCCCGCATGTCTTAACGAAGATCCTGAGTGCCACAACTAAGACCTGAAGCAGCCAAACAAACAAACAAAAAAAAGAAAGGATTAACAAATGAATTAGAAAAAACCAATTAGAATTCTAAAAAGGATGAAAAGAAAATATAGTAGAGAGGATTTTAGACATAGAACTAAAGGGAGAAGATCTAATATATATACGTATATATATATATTTTTTTTTTGGTTGCATTGGGTCTCCGTTGCTGTGAGCAAGGGCTACTCTTCGTTGTGGTGTGTGGGCTTCTCATTGCAGGGCTTCTCTTGCTGTAGAGCACGGGCTCTAGGCCCGCAGGCTTCAGTAGTTGCAGCACGTGGGCTCTAGGACATGCGGGCTTCAGTAATTGTGCTGCAGGAGCTCAGTAGTTGTGGCACATGGGCTTAGTTGTTCCATAGCAATGTGGGATCTTTCCGGACCAGGGCTCAAACCCGTGTCCCCTGCATTGGCAGGCGGATTCTCAACCACTGCACCACCAGAGAAGTCCTAATATATTTAATGTATTAGTCTCCTGAGGTCAATGGGGCAGAAACAATATTTGAAGAGCTATTAGCTGAAAATTTTCCAGATTTGATGAAATACATCAACTCACAAATTCAAAAATTTCAAAAGTCCCAAACAGGATTAAAAAGAAAAAAAAAGGACACCAAGACACAACACAGTAAAACACCAGAAAGACAAGAAAAACCTTACAAGCAGCTAGAGGGAAAAAAATTAAAATACAACTTCTAAAGAAGCAACAAGCTGGCAGCTCACTTCTCAACACAAACAGTGGAGGCAAGAAGATAAAGGAGTGATATCTTCAAGATGCTGAAAAGAAAATACTGCCATCCTCAACCTATGCAACCTAAGCAAAAATGTCTTTCAAGAATGAAACACAAAGGGACTTCCCTGGTGGCCCAGTGGTTAAGAATCCGCCTTCCAATGCAGGGGATGCTGGTTCGATCCCTGGTCAGGGAACTAAGATCCCACATGCCATGGGGCAACTAAGCCGGCACGCTCTAGAGCCCGCACACCACAATTAGAGAGCAGACACACACACAATGGAATATTACTCAGCCATAAAAAAAGAATGAAATAATGCCATTTGCAGCAACATGAATGGACCTAGAGATTATCATTATCTCTGATTATCATTATCTCTGATGTAAGTCAGAGAGAGAAACACAAATATCATATGATATCACTTATATGTGGAATCTAAAAAAAAAAAGATACAAATGAACTTATTAACAAAACAGAAATAGACTCACAGACACAGAAAACAAACTTACGGTTACCAAGGGGGGAAGGGGAGGCAGGGATGAAGTAGAAATTTTGAATTAACAGATAAAATAAACAACAAGGACCTACTCTATAGCATAGGAAACTATACTCAATATCTTGTAATAACCTATAATGGAAAAGAATCTGAAAAAGAATATACATATATATGTATATGTATAACTGAATCACTTTGCTGTATACCTGAAACACTATAAATCAACTGTACTTCAATTTAAAAAAGTTTTTAATAAATAAAAATTAAAAATAGCTTTGTGGTATGCAGGTAATGTAAGTCTTAAGAATATAATACTTACATCCTTAAATGTATATATTAGAAAAAGAGGCTGGAATGTTTATCTCAAATTAAGAAGAAAACAGCAAAACTAATCCAAATAAAGCAGAAAGAAGGAAATAATAAATCAAGAATAAGAGTTAATGAAATAGAAAATAAATATATAACAGAAAGAACTAGTAAAGTTAGAAGTGGGTTATTTTAAAAGATTAATTAGGTTGATAAACCTCTACTGAAGGAAAAGAGGAGCCACAAATAACCAATGATAGTAAAGAGAAAAGAAGCAATATAACAGATGCTGCAAACCTCAAAAAGATAGTAAGAGGTGGCTCTGAACAATTTTAAATTAATAAATTTGAATATCTACACAAAAGAATATATTCTTACAAAAATAACTACCCAAAACTCATTCAGGAAAAAAATACAGATAAGCATTCTGAAATCAAATAAGCCTCCTCCATGGGGCCTCCGTCCACTTTACCAAAATGGTAAGAGGGGCTATCTCTGGATTGGACAATTACAAATGATTTTATCTTTCTTCTACATTTTTCAAACTATCTACAAGGGCATGTGTTACTTTTTAAATTTTAAGGGGAGAAAAAAGAACTTGGAGCCTTAGGTTCCAGTCCTTTTTTTTTCCTCTCTCATTGAAGTATAGTTGATTTACAATATTATGTTAGTTTCAGGTGTAGAGCACAGCGATTCAGTATTTTAATGGAGTACAATTATAGATTATACTCCATCAAAAGTTATTACAAGATAATAGCTATAATTCCCTGTGTTTTACAATATATCCTTGTTGCTTACCTATTTTATATATAGTACTTTGTATCTCTTAATCCCATTCTTCTAATTTGCCCCTCCCTCCTTCCCTCTCCCCTTTGGTAACCACTAGTTTGTTTTCTATATCTGAGTCTGTTTCTGTTTTGCATATCATTTGTTTACATTAATTTTTAGATTCCACATATAAGTGATATACAGTATTTGTCTTTTTCTGACTTATCTCACTAAGCATAGTATCCTCTAGGTCCAACCACATTGCTACAAATGGCAGAATTTCATTCTTTTTTATGGTTGAGTACTATTCCATTGTGTATATATGTATCACATCTTCTTTATCCATTCATCTGTTGATGGACACCTGGGTTGCTTCCGTATCTTAGCTATTATAAATAGTGCTGCTGTAAACATTGGGGTGCAGGTGTCTTTTCAACTTAGTGTTTTCATTTTTTCTGGATATATACTCAGAAGTGGAACTACTGGATCATATGGTAGTTCTATTTTTAGTTTTTTGAGGAACTGTTTTCCATAGTGTCTGCATCACCATTTACATTCCTACCAACAGTGTACAAGGGTTCCCTTTTCTCTACATACTCTCCAACATGTATTTGTAGACTTTTTGATGACAGCCATTCTGACAGGTGTGAGGTGATACCTTGTTGTTTTGATGTGCATTTCTCTAATAATTATCAATGTTGAGCATTTTTTTATATGCCTGTTAGCCATCTGTATGTCTTCTTTGCAAAAAAATGTCTATTCAGGTCTTCTGCCCATTTTTTTTATTAGGTTGTTTGTTTTTTTGATTTTTTTTTTACCTATATATTTTGGAAATTATCCCCTTGTCAGTCATATCATTTGCAAATATTTTCCATTCCATAGGATGTCTTTTGGTTTTGTTGATGATTTCCTTTGCTGTGTAAAAGCTTTTAAGCTTAATTAGGTCCCATTTGTTTATTGGTTCCAGTCTTAATTCTGCCACAGGGTCTGCTGTGTAGCTTTGATTAAATTCTTTAATTCCTAGATCTAAAATTCCTATACTAGATCTAAACTATAAAACATTTCATTTCACATACCAATTTAACATACAAGATGGATATTAATCCTTCCATTTCAAAAAAAATTGTGTTTCTATATATCAACCACATGCAACTGGCACTATTAAATACTACCAGAAAGAAGGGCTGTAATTCAACTACTTTACCAATTTAACTAGTTTATACCTTAAAACAACATACACCAACAGAGTACAACAGTGCATATTTAATAGCTGGTTTGCCTTAGAGGGGATGCACAATGCCTAGGCACTCAAATATTTTTTGAATCAAGGATGACCAGGAAGTTAGGCTAAACAAAATTCTACTAGGAAAAGGAAACTTTCCTTCTTACTTTCTATATTTCAACATTGTTTGAATTATGAGTTTTTCACAAGGTAGATATTATATTAATAATGTTAAAACAAAAAATTGAGTTCTTTATGGTTTTTGTTTGCTTTTTGATTTTAATGGCCAAATTGGGCTTTTGATTATATAAAATTTTTCTAGCATAAAATGACAGCCATGTTTAAATGTTCCATTTGTCTATGTATTAGCACATTCTTCTTTTTCCTTTGGCTGCACCCCACGGCTTTCCCTGACCAGGGACTGCACCCTCATCCTCGGCAGTGAAAGCACGGAGTCCTAACCACTGGACCACCAGGGAATTCCCAACATTCTTAAAATTACTTTCTAAAGAAAATCTTGCTTCTAATATGGTACTGGCACAAAAACAGAACTATAGATCGATGGAACAGGATAGAAAGCCCAGAGATAAACCCACGCACATATGGTCACCTTATCTTTGATAAAGGAGGCAGGAATGTACAGTGGAGAAAGGACAGCCTCTTCAATAAGTGGTGCTGGTAAAACTGGACAGGTACATGTAAAAGTATGAGATTAGAACACTCCCTAACATAATACACAAAAATAAGCTCAAAATGGATTAAAGACCTAAATGTAAGGCCAGAAACTATCAAACTCTTAGAGGAAAATATAGGCAGGACACTCCATGACATAAATAACAGCAAGATCCTTTTTGACCCACCTCCTAGAGAAATGGAAATAAAAACAAAAATAAACAAATGGACCTAATGAAACTTCAAAGCTTTTGCACAGCAAACGAAACCATAAACAAGACCAAAAGACAACCCTCAGAATGGGAGAAAATATTTGCAAATGAAGCAACTGACAAAGGATTAATCTCCAAAATTTACAAGCAGCTCATGCAGCTCAATAACAAAAAAACAAACAACCCAATCCAAACATGGGCAGAAGACCTAAATAGACATTTCTCCAAAGAAGATATACAGATTGCCAACAAACACATGAAAGAATGCTCAACATCATTAATCATTAGAGAAATGCAAATCAAAACTACAATGAGATATCATCTCACACCGGTCAGAATGGCCATCATCAAAAAATCTAGACACAGTAAATGCTGGAGAGGGTGTGGAGAAAAGGGAACACTTTTGCACTGCTGGTGGGAATGTAAATTGGTACAGCCACTATGGAGAACAGTATGGAGGTTCCTTAAAAAACTACAAATAGAACTACCATATGACCCAGCAATCCCACTACTGGGCATATACCCTGAGAAAACCATAATTTAAAAAGAGTCATGTACCAAAATGTTCATTGCAGCTCTATTTACAATAGCCAGGAGATGGAAGCAACCTAAGTGTCCATCAGCAGATGAATGTATAAAGAAGATGTGGCACATATATACGATGGAATATTACTCAGCCATAAAAAGAAATGAAATTGAGTTATTTGTAGTGAGGTGGATGGACCTAAGTGTCTGTCATATAGAGTGAAGTAAGTCAGAAAGAGAAAGACAAATACCGTATGCTAACACATATATATATGGAATCTAAGAGAAAAAAAAGGTCATGAAGAACCTAGGGGTAAGATGGGAATAAAGACAGACCTACTAGAGAATGGACTTGAGGATATGGGGAGGGGGAAGGGTGAGCTGTGACAGGGCGAGAGAGAGTCATGGACATAAACACACTAACAAACGTAAGGTAGATAGCTAGTGGGAAGCAGCCGCATGGCACAGGGATATCGTCTTGGTGCTTTGTGACCGCCTGGAGGGGTAGGATAGGGAGGGTGGGAGGGAGGGAGACGCAAGAGGGAAGAGATATGGGAACATATGTATATGTATAACTGATTCACTTTGTTATAAAGCAGAAACTAACACACCATTGTAAAGCAATTATACCCCAATAAAGATGTTAAAAAAAAAAAAAAAAGAATATTCCTTTGGCTGAGTTCAGTTTACCACCAGGTGGGGCAACCACCTCAATCTTGTCTGTCAGGCTCCTCAATTTTCAATTCCAGGCCCAGCTCAGCTATTTTTTAAAATCTGTAACTCTTAAAATAAAAAATCTCTACAAGGCCTCCATGGTGGCGCAGTGGTTGAGAATCTGCCTGCCAATGCAGGGGGCACGGGTTTGAGCCCTGGTGTGGGAAGATTCCACATGCCGCGGAGCAACTAGGCCCGTGAGCCACAACTACCGAGCCTGCGTGTCTGGAGCCTGTGCTCTGCAACAAGAGAGGCCGCGACAGTGGGAGGCCCGCGCACCGCAAGGAAGAGCGGCCCCTGCTCTCCGCAACTAGAGAAAGCCCTCGCACAGAAACGAAGACCCAACACAGCCAAAAATAAATAAATAAATAAATAAATATTTTTTTTTAAATCTCCACAGTCCAGGTATTAGGTTAATCTCTAATTTTTTATTTATTAAAGTCTTTCAAAAGCAAAATTGTGAAAATTTTATAACTGCTTAATAGGCACATAATTTGTCAATTCCTCTCAATACATTAATATGCATCCTTAGATTAAACCAGACCAGCTAAGCTTTATACCTGGATTGTATTCTCTTAGCTCTCCCTGCCTCCATCCTATAAAATTCATTTATCTAAATATGGCCTAATGCCATTGACCTATATCAAAAAGTATTGTAAAAAATAGTCTTATAAAAGTGGTCACCATATTTACTCTAAGGATGTTGTATATTACACTAAGCGCCGTTTCTATTTACTAATTTATTGGGTACGATTTTGTACCCAATAAATTTTTGTTCTAGGTGCTAATGAAATAGCAGTAAAGGTCTTTTCTCTGAGTGAAAAAAGAAGTCATTTGAAAATTTTGAACGAGAGACTAATAAGATCCGATTTATACAGTAACAGGATCATTCCACTATTATGTTGAAAATAAACTGAAGAAGTATAAGACTAAAGGCAGAGAAGGCAAGGAGACCTGTTAAGAGCCTATTGCCATAATCTTGGAAAGAGATGATGGTGCCCTGGACCAGGGTGGTAGCAGCACAGGTGATAAGTGGACAGATTCTGGATGCATTTTGAAGGTATAGCCAACAGAAGTTGCCAACATTAGATCTGGGGTGTAAATGAAAGAAAACAGTGAAAGAGTCCAAGGGAACTGGAAAAAAAAAAAAGGTAAGGTAGCCATTTACTGCTTTAGAGAAGGCTGGAGGAAGAGAATGTTATGAGACAGCTATTAGACATTCAAAAGGGAGATGTCAAAGAAAAGCTGGATACAGAAATCTGAAATCAGGTTGAGAAGGAGTACTTAAGGGAAGTAAAGGACAACCAGCAGAGCTAAGTAAAGAAACTATTTCAATGAGGAAGAAAAAGCAATTTTACAAGACAGAAAAGGAGAAACTGTTAGAGCAATGTGCTTGAGTAGATAAGAGGGGATGGGACCTGGGATATTAATTGGGGTTTCTCACAACTGCAGCAGTATTGACATTTTAGGCTGAGTAATTCTTCATTGTGGGGAGCTGTCTTGCACATAATAGGATGTTTATCAGGGTCTCTGGCCTCTGCCCACTAGATGCTAGTCCTTCCCTACAACCTTGTCAACAATCAAAAATGTCTCCAGACACTGCCAAACGTCCCAGGGGGCAAAATCACTCCCAATTTAAGATCATCAGTACCAATGGAGGAACTGGCCTTTCCTGGAAACACTGACAATTCATCCATATAAAAGATGCTATGGTTACAGTACATGACAGTAATTTTAATATCTCCTTCTGATTAGATCCTCCTAAGTACAGATACAGTCAAGGCCAGAGAAGACATGAGGAAGGTGCCAGCATATAACAAAACCGAAGTCATTACTCCTAGGAAGATGTCAGCATTTTGTTATTGAAATGCAGAGACCATATAAGCTATGTGTGTCTTTGAACTTAGTCTAAGCCAAAACTTTTATGTTTTGGGGGAGAGGGGGTCCAATCTATGCTGCCTTGCATAATGCCCATATAGTTTCAGGTTTCCTGGGTTTCTTCTAAAATCACAAGAGGAAAACGTCATGACGTAGTATGAATTAAATTAAATATCATTCCTGAGAAGGCTCAATTTTTAGAGGAATAGCCCAAAAGGAACACATCTCCAATGATAATCTAAGAGGATGATATTTGTGCCTTTCAAATCACCCCACCAAATTATCATGTAGTGTTTAAAGGAGTCTGGTTCTATTCAGTGACCCCTTTATAGCTAGTGACTTCTCCATCAAAGAGATATAAGCTAACCATATTTTTAGGTGTTTAGGATGGAGGCAAAGGGGAGCATTAAAGGAGCCTTTAGCAACCATGAAATGAGAAAGTTTGAGAATAAAAGCACAGTCAATTGGTTTCACATATTATACGTCAAGTGCCAGGGTTACATGAGCTATCTCTAAGAGCAAGAAAATACAGTCACACCACCTGTGAAAGTTGCACCTGCCTCCCTGCTTCCTCAATAACAAGTCCTATCCTGTTATATCACAAATTAGGGATCCAGAGCAAAAATAAAATGAAAAAAAGATACTACAAACTCAAAATGATTGAAAACCCTAAAACTTCTATTAAAATATTTAGTTTCCAAACTTGTTTAAAAAATAAGCCACAAAAAAATAAGCTAGAAGAGCCTTACTTGAATCTGAATTACAGGTATTCTCTATTATTATCCCCTTTCAAACACTACCTTGCTTTCTATCACAGAAGGAAATTAAATTGGTCAGGCACGACTTGTTTTTCCACTGCACCATTACTGTTGTAACCCAACATCCTATACTCTTTTTGATGATTAAATACTGAGACTCTGGGCTTCCCTGGTGGCCCAGTGGTTGAGAGTCCGCCTGCCGATTCAGGGGACACGGGTTCGTGCCCCGGTCCGGGAAGATTCCACGTGCCGCGGAGCGGCTGGGCCCGTGAGCCATGGCCGCTGAGCCTGCGCGTGCGGAGCCTGTGCTCCGCAACGGGAGACGCCACAGCAGTGAGAGGCCCGCATACCGCAACAAAAAAAAAAATACTGAGACTCTGATTTGTTCTAAAAGTTTCTCAAGATCCAAATTAAGATACTGATTATAATTTCTTCTTTTAATTGAAGTATTTACATATTTACAATGTTGTGTTAGTTTCAAGGGTACAGCAAAGTGATTCAGTTATACATATGTATGTATACATTCTTTTTCAGATTCTTTTCCATTATAGGTTATTACACGATATTGAGTATAGTTCCCTGTGCTCTACAATAGGTCCTTGTTGTTTACTTATTTTATATATAGTCGTGTGTATGTTAATCCCAAACTCCTCATTTTTCTCCCCCCATCCCCACTATCCCCTTTGATAACCATAAGTTTGTTTTCTATGTCTGTGAGTCTATATCTGTTTTGCAAATAAGTTCGTTTGTATCAATTTTTTAGATAATTTCTAAAGTCATCCTTCAAATACTCAAAAAGCTAAGAACAGAAAGTAAAGGAGTAAATCTATTTAGTGGGTGGTTGAGTACCATCACCCTGGCCCATCTCCCACTCTGCACTGTACTCTGACAGTACCATCTACCTGATACTGAGGATACAATCATAAACAAGAGCCTCCTTCTCGACTGTGAGCCCGAACAAGAACCACTACTTCACAAAGGCTCTGCATGGCTTAATCCCTGAGGATAAAGGAAGTCAGGCTCCCTGACTGTAGAGTCTGACCAACAGTCTTGTACATACATACAAGTGGCAGGGCACAGAGGCGCTAGACCTATATCCTCACCACAATCACTTTGTTTCTGGTCCGTCTTCTCTTTTGCCCCTTGGAAATCTCTAGAGAGGTCTGTATAAATGCCATCCAAGGTCTGAATAGTTAAAGAGAACCTAATTTAAGAACCTCGTTTTACAGATGAAAAACCTAAAAAGTTTCAGCAATTTGGCCAATGTCATATAAGTAGTTGGTCTCTGACTTCCCATTTCTGAGGAGGCATTATTTGGGGTTATACCGGAGTTTCAGGGTAGCTGCTAGGAGTCTTCTCACTCTAGAAGGCAGGCTAATTAACAATCTACCTAGGGACATAAGTAAAAACTTATAGAACCTCATATTCACCTACAGGCTGACAGCAAACACAAGGCCACAAACTCTAAAAGATATCAATTTAAATAAACAAGAAGCTACTCTCCAAGAATAAATGGGCCAATTTCTCTTGGGAAACAAGCCCGTTCTAAATTCTTGACTTCTGTCCTTCCCTTTATTCTCAGCATAGGCTGTCAATAGGTAAAGTCATTATACCTACTGATAACTAGCCAGTACAAAAGCATTTTTCTGTCCAACTCTCCAATTCCCCTGGCCAAAAGTGATCTCTTATTCCTTCTGAATTCCCACAAGAATTTAAGTGCCTCACAATACCACACAGCTGACCTGCTGTGGTTAAGTATACATCTTAACTCCCCTAGTAGATAGATTACCAGCTTCCTAAACTTTTTTAATAAACTCCCTGAAATCTGGACTATTTTTTTTTGTTCTTTTTTATTATTTTTTTTAATCTCCACAGAGCCACACACATCCATGTGTTCAGCAAGCATTTGTAAATGTATAAACAAGCTGATTATTTTCAAAGTTCGGTGTTGCCATAATTCTAGGACTAGAATGCTATTATGCTACAGTAGAATAAAAATATATCTAAATGCCAAAAAAAGGTCATATATGACATATATAACATGTAACATAACATTATCTTCTAACTTTTAAATAAATGTTTTTTCATTCATTTCATTCACTACTAGAAAAAACAAAAACAAAAGTCAAGAATGTCAGAATACAAATATATTTTCCTAAAAAGCTAAGGGTAATGTTTGCAAATCGTATTTTTCAAAATTCTAACAGTATTCGCTACTTAATAAAGAAGGCCTGTGAGGTGTTTTTAAAGTCCTGTGTTTTGTTTTGTTTTTTTAATCACTTTTGTGAAGGAACAGTCACCCAATAATGTATCCTTTATATCACACCACTCCTTGGCTTTTGTTGTTCTTACCATCTAGAAATGCCTAATACTACTCTGTCTTTCCAAGTGTCAATCTTTCATGAAATCTTTTATCTTCCCAACTACATGTGATCTCTTTCACCTGACTTACATTGTAATTATGTACATCATTTTTTATCTCTGCCAGTATATTATAAGCCCCCTGAAAGTGGAAATGACTTACTAATTTTTGTAAACTTTTTTCATCAATGTATTGAATTCATATCAGAATGGAGTAACATCAACTGCCCCTATATGTCTGAAAATACAGTCTGTACTCCTTAGGTGAAAAAAATATTTTAATTATATTAATAATCATCATGTACCATCACTATTTTAATTAATATTCTAATGCTTACAGAAAAGTAAAATAAAAAAAAACTAAGGACTATTTTCAGAAAGTAATAAACAACATAAATAAGGAGAAATTTAAACTATCTGTTGCAATAAGCCTTAAAACAGCCACTTACCTGTAAGAAGGTACTTGGAAATGTATCGATGGCAAAATAAACTACAACAAAGCTCATACATCAACCTTTGGACTACCTGGGACCTGACTTATTACAGGATAACAATATTTCCCAGGACTTAGATCTTATATTGAAAAGAACAGAATGATCAAAAGGTGATATTTATACAAGTGTATTTATAAAATTACAATTGAGTGTTTTAAAAAACTCCTAACTGCCAAAACACAAGTAAAAACCATCACAGCCCACATGCTAGCACTAAAAGTATTCATCACTGGGTTTGTCCACTACCAACTGCATCACCATGTCAACACAGTAGAGATCGTGCCCTGACAACATAACCAAGCAGACATTCACTGCCCAGCCGATCACACCACCACCACCCACCACCTCCCATGCACAGTGCAATATATATATAACAGATTGTTTTTCAATTACAATGTCATGAACACTTCAAAATTCTTTTAGAACAATTCCTTTTCAAAAACTTTGCTTATATTGGGGCTTCCCTGGTGGCACAGTGGTTGAGAGTCCGCCTGCCGATGCAGGGGACACGGGTTCGTGCCCTGGTCCGGGAAGATCCCACATGCCGTGGAGCGGCTGGGCCCGTGAGCCATGGCCGCTGAGCCTGCGCGTCCGGAGCCTGTGCTCCGCAACGGGAGAGGCCACAGCAGTGAGAGGCCCGCGTACCGAAAAATTTAAAAAAAAAAAAAACTTTGCTTATAGACTCTGAAATAAATGATCTGCCCTATTTTGAAAAGGTCCTCAGGTTACCACTGGCTACCTCCAAGACAGTCTTACCTTCTACACTGGCCATGTCTAGACCCTCCCCACATATACACACCCTTCAGAGCAAGAACTCTGACAGGAAAGAAACATGCTACAGAGAAAAGCCCACCAGATGAGAAGTCACAAGACCTCCATTCCAGTCCCGGCTGGTCCCCTTGTTAGTCATCTGACCCAGAACTAAAGTTTTTTCACCTGATTGCTATACAAATCAAATGGCATGCTCTACATAAAGGAGTTTTACCTTTTCTTTTAATTTCATTTTTACTATACTAACACAGGCATTGAAATAATTGTTAGCTGATTCCTGAGTACTTGAAAACAGCTTGTTCTCATTTTTTCAAGCAACTCTGTTCTTCATAGAGTCCAAAAGGTCATTTCTAGTTCAAGGCAAAATTATAACTGGATCAGTGTATTCAAAACTAAGATATTGGGACTTCCCTGGTGGTCCAGTGGGTAACACTCCATGCTCCCAATGCAGGGGGCCAGGGTTTGATCCCCGGTCGGGGAACTAGATCCCACATGCATGCCACAACTAAGAGTTCACATGCCGCAACTAAGAAGCCTACATGCCGCATCTAAAGATCCCACATGCCGCAACTAAGACCAGGAATAACCAAAATAAATAAATAAATATATTTTTAAAAACTAAGATATTAAAATGAAATGGTGTGCAACATGGGTGTGTAAATGCCAAAGGGCCAAAATAATCAGTGTCACAGGCAGGCATCCTAACCCAGGTAAATTTTGAGTCATTATTTGGGAAAACAACACGCAAGAATTCTCTTGTTGCAACATAAAAATGTAGGCTAGAGTGAGAAGATTGGTATGTCTAGAGCAGAGGGGCCAAGGTGAGGAGTATATATAATCAAATGTAAAGTCAAAGATGGCAGAAGAATATCTGACAAATTTAAATTTCACACCACAGCTCTTAGAAACAACTACATACTCTTGAGCCAAGAATGATATGGTGAAATGCTATTTGAAGATTATTATACCAGCAGCTGTGTGGAGGATGAATTGAAGTGATCAGAGATGTCAGGAAACCAGTTTGGAAGTTTTTAATATTAAGTAATACAAATAAGGTTCTACAATAATCTGGTAACTAAGGACATGAAAAGGGGTAAATCTGGTAGTCACTGCAGACAGTCAGCTAGATTTGGTGACAGGTTGAAAGAGGGAGGTGGAAAAAGATTTGAAAATGATTCCAAGGACCTGGTCATGAGCAGCCTACAGCATAACCACACCTGTGCAGCACTAATGGTTCTGGCATTGGCTTTTCCAGACTGCACCTGAACCTGTTTAGCCCTATATACCAGCCTCACAATGAGACACCACTCTACCTTAGATGGAAACAGAAAACTACCATGACCATAATAGTGTGGAGATACCCCATAAGCCAAGAGTTCAGATTCATTTCTTGATGGAGAAAGCCTGTTCTTCTAACCCTGGGGAACTTCCTCCCCACATACACAACTAGGGGAGAGGGAAATTTCTTCTCTCTATGCCCCCCAAATTGTCTACACACTTGAAGCCCAAGCTCAACACTATATGGTCTTTCAGGTCACAAGTACACAAAACACAGATGACACCATTGGTAGGGATAGGTGTAACAATATAAGTCAGGCAAATTATATTTTTTAAGGGTTCATTCTAAACTGGTACAAAGCCAAGTTGATTACATTTAAAATTAAAATGGCCAGAAAACAATCTTATGGGGTTATTTCTAATGTATCACAATGTTAGATAAACTCTGCTCCTGAATGCACTGTGCTACATAATGATTCTGCAGTTTTGCAGAAGCTTTTCTTATTTCTGCAGCTTTAAAAACATGCTACTGGAAAGCAGACATCAGATCAGAGTGTTTCCCTTGTCTAAAAACATACCGTTATGCTATTTCCAATTTCATCAAAGAGAATGATTATTAACAACAATGTGTATTTAATCGAGGTCTAATTGTCTACAGTTCCTTCCAAGGAGGACCATGTCTAAATTTAACACAAAAAAGAAACTCATGTTAATCCATGGGAGTCTCTCTGTGGGTAAACGAAGCTCTAGAGCTTGGTTTGAATTGGCTACACTAACAACATTCCATTCTCAAAAGGATTAATCCATCCAAGCTCCTTGAGAAACATGTCTATTTCATCCAGATTTTTAAGAGGTTCTAACACATTATCGTTTACATACACTTTAATCTCACAAACAGGAAAAACACTGTCATAAAATTTTCACATTGCCCTATCTTTAAAACAAACCAACCAGCCTACCTTGCAAACGGATTAAAATATTATCTAGGGAGGGTACCAAACCGTGATCTCGTCATAAATAAGAGCTCTCCAGACCGCTGTCACTCTAATTATTCTATTCTAAATTTCTCGGAGGCAGAGAATGAATTTTTCCATTTTCTTGTTGGAATTAAGGTTCTGCATATCAGGAGGTACGGAGGGTTGGGCTTAAAGCCACCGGCTCCAGCGGCTCCTCAATGTCCTAACACAACGGGCAGGGGGAGCCAGACGCAGCATCTCCTGCACGCTCCGCGAGGAGACAAGACCGAGTCTCTGCGCCTCCAAACCCAGAGCAGGTGCGAAACGGACGCAGGTGCGAAACGGACGCTCTGGGCTTTCAGCGGTTTCACCTTCCTCCACCACAGACCCGGGGCCATCCTAGGAGACGAACCTTCTGGTGCAGTCACCCCCGGGGCCCGTTTGCTGAGGGCGGACAGGGCGGTGGATTCCTCAACCTTTCCCCTGACTGGCAATTTCCTACAGCAGCCGCAGGAATCACAGTCCCACGGCCCGCCCCGCTAAATTGGGGTGCAAAGGGGACTCGGGTGGGGCCTACCAACACCTCGCAGCCTCCCGGGGAGGCGTGGGCCGGGGACAGGGGGTCTTGGCCCCCGCGTAGAGACTGCGGTCTCTCCCCCTCGGGCTCCCGGACACCGCTCACCGTGAAGGGGACATCTTCGACGCTGCCCACGGAATAGCAGTTGTCTCCAGGGTTGACAGCTCCGGTGAGGACCTGATGTAGATGCATCTCCAGAGCCCCGGCTGGCCAGGCGAACGCACTAGAAGACCGAACGAGCCCCGCTCCCGGCCCTCCTCCGCCCGCGAGAGCGCTTCCCGCTCCGCCTCCCTCGGGACCCACCCCGCCGCGGCTCGGGCTTAAGGCCTCGCCCCCCTTTTGCCTTCCCCCAGCCTGGTCCCAGCCATGGGAGCTCCTCGACCGCCGCCGCCGCCGCAGCTGCCGCCGCCCGGATCGCCTCTCGGCTGCGGAAGTGCCCGGATGCTCCCACTGCCTGCTGCACCGGCGCACAAATGCGGGAGGAGGGCAAGGGTGCTTGTGAAGTGGGGAGGGCGGAGGGGGAGGGGCTGGGGAGCGCGCGGCCGGGCGCGTGCTGGAAGGGACGCTCCACCCGAGGGAGATGGGCGGCGCGCGCGTCCACCCTGGGGGCAGCGCCAGTCGACTGGAAGGGTAAATCCCTCCTTCCGCTGCTAAACCCTTAGCTCAGTCCTCCCCCGCCCCGCGTTTGCGCGTGCGCGCGCAGAGGTTTCCAGGGCAATTGCGCGCGCCGCGCAGATCCTTGTCCCGGGATTGCGCGCGCAGAGGTGCGGGAATTCCCTTGGAGCCTCCAGGCTGCGGCCGCTGGGGGCGGTCGTGGGGGTGGCCGCAGGGCGGAGCGGAGGTCGCTCCGGGCCAAGCCGCAGTCCCTCTCCGGAGAAGCACCGCGAGTATGCTTCGATGAGTCTTTAATCCATTACCAAGTACACTGCATGATGGTCAGTGCAGTTGACTTCAGGAGGACACCCGTCAGCGGAAAATTCACCTCGGGAAATCTTAGATCCCTTAGGGCTTTTTTCAAGTACAGTGCATGAGATATTTTACTTTATGTAAACAATAAAAACATCTTGCAACTGTGTAGAGAAGCCGTACTCCCCTAACAGCAAATTATTTTGTTCCCACCTTTTGTAACGGTTGTTCTAGACAGCGAAAGGGCCCCCTGGAATGAGTGACTCCTCTAGGCTCTTTTTTCATGCGCGATGTTATGGATTCTTGCAGAATCGCCTGAATTTTCCAGACTGTTAACCTTTGATACAGGGATCAGATCCCTGCTCCAGTTCAATTCGTCACAAGGCTTTAAGCCTATACTGTGTGTGATTAAGTCACTGGGGCAAGGAAGTAGAAGGGACTAAGTTACAACTATCTATAAAAACAGGCAGAACGCAAAAAGTGTTAGGATTGAGACACAAAAGTCTATGCACCACAGAAGAGGAAGAATACTTTTGACTAAGGGGATGGGTAAAGTGTTATGGAGAAACTGACATAAACGCTGCATTCAAATAGAGAAAATAGCCTAAGCTAAGGCTTAGAAGTGTAAAATGACAGGATGTGTTAGAGAAACAATGATTAGATTAATGTTTAAGGCTGAAGATATATAGGGTGAGAAAAGGAATGGTAGTTAACAAGAGATGGATACATCCAAGAGGTAGCCTGTGGCCAGCCTGAACATGTAGAGGCTTGAATGCTCCACAAAGAAGCTTAGATTTCATTCCCGTACAGTGGGGGGGGGGGGGGGGGGGGGGGTCCATCAAATGCTTCTGAGCAGTAATGTATAAATTTTTTTTTTTTTTTTTTTTTTTTTTACTGTACGCGGGCCTCTCAGTGTTGTAGCCTCTCCCGTTGTGGAGCACAGACTCCGGACAAACAGGCTCAGCGGCCATGGCTCACGGGCCCAGCCGCTCCGCGGCATGTGGGATCTTCGCGGACTGGGGCACGAACCCGTGTCTCCTGCATCGGCAGGCGGACTCTCAACCACTGCGCCACCAGGGAAGCCCCTGTGAACAGTAATGTATACACTCAGCTGCTTTAGGAAGGTAACTTTGTAAGGCCAACTGGCCCGAGGCAGGGGAACACAATCAGATTCACAGGTTGCATCAGACCGAAATTCTCCGGACCACCCAGTCCCAGAAACTGCCCTGGAGACATTCCGGACCACCCAGTTCCAGGAACTGACCTGGGGACTTTGAACCCAGCCCAGCCTTCCCGCCTTTCGAGGGGCGGGACTAACGGTCCCCCAGGATACCCGAAAGGACCACCAAATAAGGAATACCCTGCGCCCTCCCAGATTCACCACACCCCTTTCCCTTCTTCCCCTATAAAGTCTTGCCCAACCCTCGCCCGGGTGCGACTTCTCTGGCCGCTTTCTCTCGGACCGGTGAACGTCGCCCGGAAGCGCTCCCTAATAAAGCTCACTTGAAGCTTTCCTCTGTTTCGCGGTGCCGTTTGTTAAGATCCGACCTTACAAACTTCATATCAGTGTGAAGGATATTTAGAAGAGTGGGGAAGATTGCAGGCAAAGACCTGGCAGGAGTTGGTAATCTGTTGAGTGGAAGAAGGAATCAAAGATAATTCCCAATGACCTAGGGCATTTGCATTTGCATTTAATGGCGTAACTGTTCCCCCAGTCACCCAAACTAGAAACCGCAGAGCCAATTTCAGCCCCATTCTCTCTGTTGTCTATATTCAAGGATCCCTTTTCGAGGTCCCTAGTTAATGCCCTTCACCATACCTACTGCCCTTTACTTTCATTTAGACCTCATCATTTCTCATGTAATTACCCTAAAAGCCTCCTAACTGGTTTGACTGCCTTCCAACTCTGTGCTCTCCAATCCATCCACAGCTCTGCGGCCTGAGAAACCTTTTTAAGGGAAAAATTTCTCTGCTTAAAATCTCCACTCCCTACAGCTTTTGCCTAATCTTCCAGTTTTATCTCAGGCTGTTCCCTCACACCCACTATGCTCCAGCCCCACTGAGCTATTTGCTGTCTCCAGGGCATACTGTGTTCTCTTAATCTTCCCAGTCTTTGCTCTTTGCTCTGTCTGAAATGCCCTCCTTGCCCTTGTCGATCTGACAAAACACAATTTAGTTTAAAAGTCACTTACTCAGTAAAACCTTTCTTGTCTAGCCCCAAACACCTTGAGGCTTCTTCCTCTTGAAACACACATATCACATAGCAATCTAACTGTTGGTTTGTGTCTGTTTCTTCTACTAGAGTTGTAGATATTTCAAGTCAGGATCAGTATCTTGTTTTCTCTGTGTCCCAGGTGCCTGAATCATAGTACTTTACTTGTACTGACCTACAAGATTTTAGGGCTTCCCTGGTGGCGCAGTGGTTGAGAGTCCACCTGCTGATGCAGAGGATGTGGGTTCGTGCCGCGGTCCGGGAAGATCCCACATGTCACGGAGCGGCTGGGCCTGTGAGCCATGGCCGCTGAGCCTGCGCGTCCGGAGCTTGTGCTCTGCAACGGGAGAGGCCACAACAGTGAGAGGCCCGCGTACCGCAAAAAAAAAAAAAAAAAAAAAAAAGATTTTAAAGTGAATAAGATCACCCAATTTTTCATGAAAAATTTATGGGGTAAAAAAGAACCTGTTAGTATACATGTATTTATTTGTGCGTGTGAAACTGTTTAAATGATTTTCAGTGGTTTTGTGGAAGGAAGTAGTACATACTCATGTTAATGGAGTATACTATGTACAGTATATTGGGTTCTAGGATATCACAAGTTCTGTATATTTAATTGTATACTACTAACCATGAATAAAGGTACTAAGCCACATTTTTTAAAAATAGTGAAAATATTGCAGACAACAAAATGCACACACTATGCGTGAAGTACCATAAAGGCAAATACTGGTGCTGCATCTTGGTACTAGCAACTAAACAGCATGCCACAGCATCAATAAATTTGGGGTAATTCCTATATATACAGCATATATCAGTAAAAATTGGTATAAAGCAAGCAGTTAGATACAATAAATTTAAATAAATTCCTTTATAAGAAGGAACAGGGACTTCCCTTTTGGCGCAGTGGTTAAGAATCTGCCTGCCAATGCAGGGGACATGGGTTCAATCCCTGGGCCAGGAAGATCCCACATGCCGCGAAGCTACTGAGCCCACGCGCCTAGAGTCCATGCTCCACAACAAGAGAAGCCACTGCAATGAGATGCCCACCCCCCGCAGCAAAGAATAGTCCCTGCTCACCACAACTAGAGAAAGCCCGCGCACAGCAATGAAGACCCAACGCAGCCAAAAATAAATTAAAATAAAAAACTTTTTTAAGGGAACAAAACATACAACAAATAGATTTGAAGAAATTCCAACATCATGTTCATACATAAAGGCAGGTATTTTACTAAACAGTAATACATGTTGAATAACAGAAAAAATGAATATGATATAGAAGCTATTGTTTTAGTGAGTAATAGCTGTATACTAAGAAATGAACACTGGGTACTTCCCTGGTGGCGCAGTGGTTAAGAATCCACCTGCCAATACAGCGGACGGGTTCGAGCCCTGGTCCGGGAAGATCCCACATGGCGCGGAGCAACTAAGCCTGTGCACCACGGCTGCTGAGCCTGCACTCTAGAGCCCGCAAGCCACAACGGAGCCCACATGCTGCAACTACTGAAGCCTGACCGCCTAGAGCCCATGCTCCGCAACAAGAGAAGCCACCACAAGGAGAAGCCTGAGCACCGCAACGGAGAGTAGCCCCCACTCGCTGCAGCTAGAGGGCCCGTGCGCAGCAATGAAGACGCAGACATACATACATACATACATACATACATACATAAATAGATAGTTCCCTTAAAAAAAAAAAATGAACAGTTTCTAAGTGTCATAAAGAATTTAATCTTCACCCTCAAAACTAGAAACCCATATTTTCAAAGCTTGAAACCCATTGCCACTACTGGATTTTAGATGAGTTTCTTAATCTTCAACTTTAGCTCCATTAGAAACTGAGTCAGGGACTTCCCTGCCGGTCCATTGGTAGTTAAGACTCTGTGCTTCCACTGCAGGGGCACGGATTCAATCCCTGGTGAGAGAACTAAGATCCCGCATGTTGTGCGGGGCGTCCAAAAAAAATAGAACCAGACTCAAGGAATTCCCTGCTGGTCCAATGGTTAGGACTCCGTGCTTTCACTGCTGAGGGCCTGGGTTCAATCCCTGGTCGGGGAACTAAGATCCCACAAGCCACATGGCAGTGCAGCCAAAAAAAAAAGAAAACTGAATCAAAACCATTACCAAACAAAAACTTATACTCAGATTGTCAATAGGATTTTTAATTTCACATTAGTTAAACCATTTTACAATTGGCTCTCATTTTACAACATTCCATGAAGTTTTGGCCCATTCACACAGTTGTGAAATTGGAGGCCTCTTCCTTTTGGTATCAACTCAAAATCTGAAGCCTGCATGTACCACCTATACCTCTCTTCCCTCATGAATCCTTTAAATGACTTTTTGATAGCAACTTCTCAAAGTTGTAACTGGCTGGTCAAGTCTCCTGGAATTACAGCCAAGCCTTTGTTGTCCAATCTGATCAACCAAAACTCATTCCAGACTAATATGGCAAGTTTTCTTAGTAGCCCACCCACTAGGACAGCTTTACTACATTTTAACTGTCCACAGTCATTTCTTCCTTGTTCATCAACATTTTGCATGGACCTAAAAATAAAGTGGGGATTCTTTCTTCTGATCTGGAAATGACTTTCTTTTAAAAATTAGAAAAAGTATCAGTTTTGTATCATTAACAAAATATTCCAATACAACTGTAAGGTATGGCTTCTCATGTCCACAACTTTTTGTTTTTGATTGAGGTATAATTGTTATATATTAGTTTCGGGTGTACAACATAAAGATTTGCTCTTTGTATATTTTGCAAAATGATCACCACAGTAAGTCTAGCTAACATCCATGACTTCACATAGTTATGAAAAATTTTTTTCTTCTGATGAGAACTTTTAAGATCTCTTCCTTTAGCAACTTCAAATATGCAATATAGTATTATTAACTATAGTCGCCATGCTGTACATTGCATCTCCATGACTTATTTATTTTATAACTAGAAGTCTACAAGTTTTAATAGTAACAAATATTGTACCTTTGGGGTTGGGTTTAATGGAACACTGGATGTCTGAGGTACTTAGTTTCCCAGCAGTAATCACATACTCGTGTGCACTAGTTATCAATTACTGTGTAACAAATTACCCCAAAACTTAGTGGCTAAAATCAACAATAAACACAAAGTTTCTGTGCCTCAAGGATTCAGTAGTGGCTTAGTTGGGACATTCTGGTTCTGAGTGTCTCAAAATGTCAGCTAGATAATAAAAGAAGCTAGACACAAAAGACCTCGTACGGCATGATTCCATTTCAATTAAGTTTTCTGAAAAGGCAAATCTATAGACATAGAAAATAGATTAGTGGTTGCCTGGGGCTGGTAGTGGAATGGGAAGTAAATGCTAAGGGGCATGGGGTTTCTTTTGGCATGATGAAAATATCCTAAAAATAGATTGTGGTCATGGTTGCACAACTCTGTAAATTTACTAGAAATCACTGAATTATGCACTTAAAATTAGTGAATTTTATCATAAATAAACTGTAACCTCAATAAAGCTATCTAAAAAAGAAGTGTCAGCCATGGCTGCAGTCATCTGAAGGCTTGACTGAGACTAAAGAACCCTCATCCAAGATAGCAGACTCTCTGGCTGGCAAGCTGATCCTGGTAGCTGGAGGGAGGGAGGGGAGGGGAGGCCTCAGTTCCTCGCTATGTGGTCCTCTCCATAGCACTACAAGACATAGCAGCTGGCTTCTCCAAGAGCAAGTGATCCGAGAGAGACCAAAGTGGAAACTGCAATGTCTTTTATAACCTGGCCTCAGAAGTCACACACCGTCACTTCTACCATATTTTATTAGATACACGGGCCAGCCATGATTTAGTGTGGGACAATATTCCCCCAAAGAGTGAATACCAGGAAATGAGAATCACGTGGTGCCACCTTGGAGGCTGACTACCACACCTAGAACTCAAGGATTTTATCTTCAAGCGTTAAGGGGCATCATTTGTGTCACTCTTCTTCTTACCTTCAGAGGTAATTGGAAGTTCTACTCGTAAATCTAGAATGCTGTAATGCTGACCTTTGATATATCTGTTATCAGCTCTTTATTGGTGAACTATCTGTATGTTTTAAATATTGAATTTCCCAAGTGAGTTCATTTGTTTGATGGGTCTAATACCCACATATTTTTTTTTCTTTGCCTTTTTTTTTTTTTTTTTTTTTTTGCGGTACGCGGGCCTCTCACTGTTGTGGCCTCTCCCATTGCGGAGCACAGGCTCAGCGGCCATGGCTCACGGGCCCAGCTGCTCCGCGGCATGTGGGATCTTCCCGGACCGGGGCACGAACCCGTGTCCCCTGCATCGGCAGGTGGACTCTCAAGCACTGCGCCACCAGGGAAGCCCGCATGTGTCTTTTTGAATTATGGGTTTCTCTGGGTATATGCCCAGTAGTGGGGTTGCTGGATCATATGGTAATACTATTTTTAATTTTTTAAGGAACCTCCATACTGTTCTCCATAGTGGCTGTACCAATTCACATTCCCACCAACAGTGCAAGCGGGTTCCCTTTTCTCCACACTCTGTCCAGCATTTGTTGTTTGTAGATTTTCTGATGATGCCCATTCTAACTGGTGTGAGGTGATACCTCATTGTAGTTTTGGTTTGCATTTCTCTAATAATTAGTGATGTTGAACAGCTTTTCATGTGCTTCTTGGCCATCTTTATGTCGTCTTTGGAGAAATGTATATTTAGGTCTTCTGCCTATTTTTGGATTGGGTTGTTTGTTTTTTTAATATTGAGCTGCATGCGCTGTTTATATATTTTGGAGATTAATCCTTTGTCTGTTGATTCGTTTGCAAATATTTTCTCCCATTCTGTGGGTTATCTTTTCGTCTTGTTTGTAGTTTCCTCTGCTGTGCAAAAGCTTTTAAGTTTCATTAGGTCCCATTTGTTTATTTTTGGTTTTATTTCCATTACTCTAGGAGGTGGATCAAAAAGATCTTGCTGTGATTTATGTCAAAGACTGATCTTCCTATGTTTTCCTCTAAGAGTTTTATAGTGTCCGGTCTTACATTTAGGTCTCTAATCCATTTTGAGTTTATTTTTGTGTATGGTGCTACGGAGTGTTCTAATTTCATCCTTTTATATGTAGCTGTCCAGTTTTCCCAGCACCACTTATTAAAGAGACTGTCTTTTCTCCATTGTATATCCTTGCCTCCTTTGTCGTAGACTAGTTGGCCATAGGTGCATGGGTTTATCTCTGGGCTTTCTATCCTGTTCCATTTATCTGTATTTCTGCTTTTGTGCAAGTACCATATTGTCTTGATTACTGTAGCTTTGTAGTATAGTCTGAAATCAGGAAGTCTGATTCCTCCAGGTCTGTTTTTTTTCCCTCAGGACTGCTTTGGCTATTCGGGGTCTTTTGTATCTCCATACAAATTTTAAGATTTTCTGTTCTAGTTCTATAAAAAATGTCACTGGTAATTTTATAGGGATTGCATTGAATTTGTACATTGCTTTGGGTAGTACAGTCATCTTCACAATATTGATTCTTCCAATCCAAGAACATGGTATATCTCTCCATCTCTTTGTGTCATCTTTGATTTCTTTCATCAGTGTCTTATAGTTTTCTGAGTACAGGTCTTTTACCTCCTTAGGTAGATTTATTCCTGGGTATTTTATTCTTTTTGTTGCAATGGTGAATGGGATTGTTTCCTTAATTTCTCTTTCTGATCTTTCATTGTTAATGTATAGGAATGCAAGAGATTTCTGTGTATTCCTTTTGTATCCTGCAACGTTACCAAATTCATTAATTAGCTCTAGTAATTTTCTGGTGGCATCTTTAGGATTCTCTATGTATAGTATTATCTCATCTGCAAACAGTGACAGCTTCACTTCTTCTTTTCCAATTTCTATTCCTTTTATTTCTTTTCCTTCTCTGATTGCCATGGCTAGGACTTCCAAAACTCTGTTGAATAATAGTGGCAAGAGTGGACATCCTTGTCTTGTTCCTGATCTTAGAGGAAATGCTTTCAGTTTCTCACCATTGATAATGATGTTTGCTGTGGGTCTGTCATATAAGACCTTTATTATGTTGAGGTAGTTTCCCTCTATGCCCACTTTCTGGAGAGTTTTTATCATAAGAGGGTGTTGAATTTTGTCAAAAGCTTTTTCTGCATCTATTGAGATGATCATATGGGTTTTAGTCTTCAATTTGTTAATATGATGTATCACATTGATTGATTTGTGTATATTGAAGAATCCTTGAATCCCTGGGATAAATCCCACTTGATCATGGTGTATGATCCTTTTAATGTGCTGTTGGATTCTGTTTGCTAGTATTTCGTTGAGGAGTTTTGCATCTATATTCATCAGTGATATTGGTCTGTAATTTTCTTTTCTTGTAGTATCTTTGTCTGGTTTTGGTATCAGGGTGATGGTGGCCTCTTAGAATGAGTTTGGGAGTATTCCTTCCTCTGCAATTTTTTGGAAGAGTTTGAGGAGGATGGGTGTTAGCTCTTCTCTAAATGTTTGATAGAATTCACCTGTGAAGCCATCTGGTCCTGGACTTTTGTTTGTTGGAAGATTTTTAATCACAGTTTCAATTCCATTACTTGTGATTGGTCTGTTAATATTTTCTAGTTCTTCCTGGTTCAGTCTTGGAAGGTTATACCTTTCTAAGAATTTGTCTGTTTCTTCCAGGTTGTCCATTTTATTGGCATACAGTTGCTTGTAGTAGTCTCTTAAGATGCTTTGTATTTCTGTGGTGTCCATTGTAACTTCTCCTTTTTCATTTCTAATTTTATTGATTTGAGTCCTGTTTTTCTTGATAAGTCTGGCTAAAGATTTATCAATTTTGTTTATCCTCTCAAAGAACCAGCTTTTAGTTTTATTGATCTTTGCCATTGTTTTCTTTGTTTCTATTTCATTTATTTCTGCTCTGATCTTTATGATTTCTTTCCTTCTACTAACTTTGGATTTTGTTTGTTCTTCTTTCTCTAGTTCCTTTAGGTGTAAGATTAGATTGTTTATTTGAGATTTTTCTTGTTTCTTGAGGTAGGCTTGTATTGCTATAAACTTCCTTCTTAGAACTACTTTTGCTGCATCCCATAGGTTTTGGACCATTGTATTTTCATTGTCATTCGCTTCTAGGTATTTTGTGATTTCCTCTTTGATTTCTTCAGTGATCTCTTGGTTATTTAGTAATGTATTGTTTAGCCTCCATGTGTTTGTGTTGTTTTCCCTGTAACTGATTTCTAATCTCATAGCATTGTGGTCAGAAAAGATGCTTGATATGATTTCAGTTTTCTTAAATTTACCGAGGCTTGATTTGTGACCCAACATGTGATCTATCCTGGAGAATGTTCCATGTGCACTTGAGAAGAAAGTGTAATCTGCTGTTTTTGGATGGAATGTCCTATAAATATCAATTAAGTCTATCTGGTCTATTGTGTCATTTAAAGCATGTGTTTCCTTATTAATTTTCTGTCTGGATGATCTGTCCATTGGTGTAAGTGAGGTGTTAAAGTCCCCCACTCTTATTGTGTTACTGTTGATTTCCTCTTTTATAGCTCTTAGCAGTTGCCTTATGTATTGGGGTGCTCCTATGTTGGATGCATATATATTTATAATTGTTATATCTTCTTCTTGGATTGATCCCTTGATCATTATGTAGTGTCCTTCCTTGTCTCTTGTAACATTCTTTATTTTAAAGTCTATTTTATCCGATATGAGTATTGCTCCTCCAGCTTTCTTTTGATTTCCGTTTGCAAGGAATATCTTTTTCCATCTCCTCACTTTCAGTTTGTATGTGTCCCTACGTCTGAAATACGTCTCTAGTAACCAGCGTATATATGGGTCTTGTTTTTGTATCCATTCAGCAAGGCTGTGTCTTTTGGTTGGAGCATTTAATCCTTTCATGTTTAAGGTAATTATCGATATGTATGTTCCTATTTCCATTTTCTCAATTGTTTTGGGTTTGTTTTTGTAGGTCCTTTTCTTCTCTTGTGTTTCCCACTTAGAAGAGTTCCTTTAGGATTTGTTGTAGAGCTGGTTTGGCAGTGCTGAATTCTCTTAGCTTTTGCTTGTCTGTAAAGCTCTTGATTTCTCTGTCAAATCTGAATGAGATCCTTGCTGGATACAGTAACCTTGGTTACAGGTTCTTCCCTTTCATCTCTTTAAATATATCGTGCCACTCTCTTCTGGCTTGTAGTTTCTGCTGAGAAATCAGCTGTTAACCTTATGGGTGTTCCCTTGTATGTTATTTGTCATTTTCCCCTTGTTGCTTTCAATAATTCTTCTTTGTCTTTAATTTTTGCCAGTTTGATTACTATGTGTCTCAGCATGTTTCTCCTTGGGTTTATCCTGTATGGGACTCTCTGTGCTTCCTGGACTTGGGTGGCTATTTCCTTTCCCATGTTAGGGAACTTTTTGACTATGATCTCTTCAAATATTTTCTCTTGTCCTTTCTCTCTCTCTTCTCCTCTGGGATCCCTATAATGTGAATGTTGTTGCATTTAATGTTGTCCCTGAGGTGCCTTAGGCTGTCTTCATTTCTTTTCATTCTTTTTTATTTATTCTGTTCCATGGCAGTGAATTCCACCATTCTCTCTTCCAGGTCACTTATCCGTTCTTCTGCCTCAGTTATTCTGCTATTGATTCCTTCTAGTGTAGTTTTCATTTCAGTTATTGTATTGTTGATCTCTGTTTGATTGTTCTTTAATTCTTTTAGGTCTTTGTTAAACATTTCTTGCATCTTCTTGATCTTTGCCT
This sequence comes from Tursiops truncatus, assembly GCF_011762595.2. Classification (NCBI taxonomy): domain Eukaryota; kingdom Metazoa; phylum Chordata; class Mammalia; order Artiodactyla; family Delphinidae; genus Tursiops; species Tursiops truncatus. The sequence continues at coordinate 94,488,354 of NC_047035.1, forward strand.
CCGCTGTTTTCCCGAGTTACTGGATCATCTTCACTATCATTATTCTGAATTCTTTTTCTGGAAGGTTGCCTATCTCCACTCATTTAGTTGTTTTTCTGGGGTTTTATCTTGTTCCTTCATCTGGTACAAAGTCCTCTGCCTTTTCATTTTGTCTATTTTTCTGTCAATGTGGTTTTCCTTCCACAGGCTGCAGGATTTTAGTTCTTCTTGCTTCTGCTACCTGCCCTCTGCTGGATCAGCTTATGCCTCTTAAACAATGGGAGCCAAAGGGACTCCCTCTACAGACACACCACAACTAATTTCTTCTGCCTGCAGTTTTTTCTTCCCTCCCTCTTCTCCCCCAGCTATAATTTCACCTCAGTTCAACTCTTTTTTTCAAACCCCAGCTTAAAAATCACCTCCTAGGTGAAATCTTCCCTCCCCAGTGATGGCAAATAAATTGATCCCACCTGTGTTCACAAAAATCTTCATGCCTCCATTATAGGACTTATCACATTATTTCTATTAAAGTATACTTTTTCAAAGAGCCGAAAGCACCACTACTATGCAAATATAAAATGAAATTGTGCCAAATATTTTATTCAGCTCACTCATTAATGAGGAAACCAGTAAGATGTTAAAACAAGTTTATCTTCACTTACACAGATTTATATGCTCTGCCTGGCAACATTCATTTGCATTGCTATGAACATGAATTATTTGTATTGCTATTAGCTTCCTAAAATTTAACTTCTACTCTCACAGAGTTTTAAAGTAGCCTAGTCAATAGAAAATCAATCAAAAAGAATAAGATAATCCCTAAAGTTCCCCCAACACTCTACTGAAAGGACAGCCAATCATTTTTTTGCCCATTTCCAAGTGTTGGATAATGTTTCTTGACACTTTATCACTTGGATATCTGTCTACAGTCCTGCTAGAAGATGAACTCAAAGCTAGATATTCAGATACGGGTTCAATACTGAGCTCCTGCTTCTTTCTCTCCCTCCTCCTCTTTCTCCTCCTCCTCCTTCTCACTTACCTCTTTTTCCCTGTGCTTCCCCTCTCCCCTTCATTCCTCCTCCCCTCCCCCCCTCCTCCCCTTCCTTCCTTTCCCCTCTCCTTTTCCCTCCCTCCCCCTGTTCTCCTCCCCCCCCCCTCAGTTTCCTCAGCTCCTCCTCTTCCTGCCCTCTGCCTTCCTGCCCTCTTCCTTCCCAAGTGTGTCTGGGGTCTTAGAGCATGGGGCAGAGAACCGAGGCTAGCACTGTGCTGAGAGAGACAAGGTTTAGCCAGAGTCGCTTGGAAACATGTTGCCTATGAGAAGGGAAACTCATCCCTAGGCCCTGCTTGGTACCAGGATTCAGTGGTCTTCTGAGGAGGAAAACAAGGTTCTTTAGCAGAAGATGAGAAGACAACATCAGAACTTCTACATCTCCTATTTAAAAAGACAAACAAACAAACAAGTGAAATCAGCCTTCACAAACAGGACAAGTGGCTGAAGAAGATTTCCACAAAGAAACCAAGATTAAAGTCAACAATGATGATGCCAGTAGAAGAAAAGAAGAACCGGGCCATTCTGTCATGTCCTCTCCTCACACAGCCTTTTGACCAGCCACCTTAGGAGATGAAAACAATGGTAATCTAATAAGATCTGAAATAAAAGGCAATTGTTTGGCCAAAACCAATTGAAATTATCAAAAAGATTTACATCCCTATTGTTGATACCAACCTACGCCTAAGGGGATATTGTGCTGTGAGATATTAGCTAATGAGAGTATGCAGCCCTCACAATTAGAAAAACATTTTATTTATTTTTTTTGCTTTGGTAACCTTGGAGAATTTATTATTCCTTGTTCACACTCTAATATTTGCTTTATTTCCTTTCCCTGCACTTTTTTTTTTGTGTTTACATCTTTATTGGAGTATAATTGCTTTAGAATGATGTGTTAGTTTCTGCTGTATAACAAAGTGAATCAGCTATACATATACATATATCCCCATATCCCCTCTCCCTTGCGTCTCCCTCCCACCCGCACTATCCCATCCCTCTAGGTGGACACAAAGCACGGAGCTGATCTCCCTGTGCTATGCGGCTGCTTCCCGGTAGCTACCTATTTTACATTCGGTAGTGTATATATGTACATGCCACTGTCTCACTTCGTCCCAGCTTACCCTTCCCCCTCTCCGTGTCCTCAAGTCCATTCTCTATGTCTGCGTTTTTATTCCTGTCCTACCCCTAGGTTCTTCAGAACCATTTTTTTTTTAGAAAAATATTTTAAAATACTGCTCATTTCATTAACTCATCATTTCAAAAATTTATGTTTTGTATATGGGCATGCTTTACAATGTGCATGTATTCATTGCTCCCCTCAACAAAACATTGATCTGGAGACCCTGGGGATATAGTAATAAAGCAATCATGTGGCTCTCATGGAGCTTATATTCTCATGGGGAGAGGCCAACAATAAAGAAAAAGCATAGAGAATATAGTGTCCACTATAGATTTTAAAAATTTGGTAACTACACACCTAGATGTTTAAACATGTTCCTTTGTCGTGGATGTTATTTTGAAGGAAAAGTTTGAGAGGTACTAAGATTAAATCTAACTCCAAAATAATGATGGCTTAACACTCACCAGCCTCCCAACCCCTGCCAATGCTCACTTCTGTTCACCCTTCTTCTCTCGTATTAACCTGAATAAAATAAAATTCCAAGAAAAAAAAAAATACTGAGCTCCTTTGTGCCAAGCTCCAAGCAAGGTTCTAGCAGACACAAATGTGACACAAAGGCAGGAAAATATCTTCCCGGATCATAGCAACCCATTTAGTGTATGTTAAATGTATGTAAGCAAATAATTTATAGACAATATATAAGAGCTATATGGTTGAGGAAGATTAATCTGTGACATCAACAAAATGGAGCAGTGAGAGGACTGGGAAACAAAGGACACAGGGTTATTTTTAAGAAAGAAGTGATCCCATGGAACCCTAAGGCAAAACCCACTCATGATTTACCAACTGAGAATTCAGTTCAACCTCACACACACAAATTTTTGAATGCCACTCGCTATTGGTATGTTGGGAACAGGGAAACTGAAGAAGCTACAAAGAAGAGGAGATAATATTGATAGGTAATATTTACTGAGCACATTATCTTTAAAGCTTGCAAGCACCTCATGACCTAGGTACTTTTATGAATCTGTAAGTGAGGGTAAATTTTCCACCCTACCTCTCTTGAGTTCCTGTGGCTAGACTAAGAATAAAATTGACCCAAGACAGATTAACAGGAGAAAAAGAAACAAATTTAATTTGTGTGTACAGAGGTCTCATAGAAATAGGACCTAAGAACTGTTCAAAGCAGGCAGCTTTTATACTTTTTAGATAAAGAAACAATAAGTTTGTGAGGAATTGACAGGATAGATAAACTGGCTTTGGGTGCTTAATTAGCGAAGAATCTAAACAGAGTTTGGGCTCCAGATAGTAAATTAAAGAAGTAACAAGGTTTCTTTATATCCAGGCTTGCCTGCCATTTCAGTAAACAAAGGATGTTGTGGGTCCTAAAGCCATCAGCCACGGCAGCCAAGTGTGCTCTGAGGGGAATTCAGGATGGAGAAAAATAGGATACTGGCCCTAGACAGTTAAGATGCATATCAAAGGAATGATTTCAATTAAGCCCAGACTCTTGCATCTTCCTGTACATACAAAAGCACTAAAATATTTAACTTGAGATGTCTGTTTTTGGTAATTAGCAGTAATCTTTTGATGTTTGACTACATGGGTTTTTTTTTGGTTTGTTCTTGTTGTTGTTTTGAAGCAAAAACTCCTATATATTCTGGCTCCTTCCTTGCCCCTTTACAACAGTCCCTCAGAGCTACCCAAGAGGCTGCCATCCTGGGCTATAGTTCTCAGTAAGGCCACGGAATAAAATATAATTCCCAACCTTTAGGTTGTACATTTTTTTCAGTCAACACTCCAGACGTGGGAAGTGCACCTTCCATGTGAGAGATTTATTTCCTGCTTTCAGCAGACAGAAAGGAGGATCAAAGTCCCTCTTGCACTGACCACTTCTTAAGTAATTTTAATTCAAAAACAATCAACTTGCCGTAGAGGCATATTTGGGCGCAGCCTGTCTGCCAACAAATCCCTTTTCATAGATGAGGAAACAGAAGAACACTGAGGTCATACAATGCCAAACCTTGCCTTCTAGCAGCTGAGAGTCTAATGAAGAAAGAAAAAGAGAAAAACCACAGAGTCACACAAAAACGACAATGGTATTAGGAACTACATAGTAATAATTAATTGTGCCAAATATAACAGACGTATTTTGGGATGTCAATCTGAACCATGCTCCTTCTTTGAAATTGCCTCCATCTACCTTCTCTGCTAAAAGGTAAAACTAACTGACCATGCTTGTCCCATCTGACTGCCACAAAGGCTTGCATCAGCTAGTTGGATTGGGGCTCCACACCTATTCAAGTGAGAAGCAGCGTATAGGCCGGCTGGAACAAGCAGAGTCTCTGAGCTGGGAATGTGAAATTGAGACAAGGCGATCCTGAGTTGAATCGTGATGGGTATAGGACTTGAAAAGTTTTGTAAAGATAGGACTGAAGTGAGCATAAGAACAGGCCAAACTATGGAGAAGAAGAACACTAAATGAGCAGAAAACTCTGGGCCACAGAAAGAAGCAGGAAACAAAGTACAGCACAACAGGAAGCAGAGATCAGAGCCATTAGCAATGGAATGCAGAGACTCTGGCCTTGCATTTCCAAGTTCAGATCCTGCGTGGCCCAGTTGCCTTTTCTTTTCTGGATGTCCATGAGATGCCTGCTGCATCCTTTTTATAAACCCTCTCCTTGCCCTTCTGTTTTAGGTGAACAGTCCTAACTTGTCAGGCTCATGAAATATTCACCAGACAAAGAAGTGTGAAGAGCATGTGCAAAAACAGAGGCAGCAGGTCCATGGGATGCTCAAAGAAGGCCAATCACCTCACAGAGACTGAAGAGCGGGCTCCATCGTTATCTCTGTAGGCTTCTAGACTAAGGTTCTGCTCAATTAGCCTTTGTTTACTTGAGTTGGCTCCTTTTCCCACTGTACTATCCCTTACCTAGAGGTTTCTTCCCATCTCTCTACCCACTACCATGTGAGCGTGTTTCGGCACTTCAATACTCCTTTATTTCCAGCTGATTGAATGACTTTCTCAATGATTTGAGTTGAAGGTGTGAGGAGTACCAAGTCCAAAGCTAGCAGGCCACACAATTTTATTTTAGACAGACATATGAACTGTAATTTTACTAAACATTTTTTTATAATAAAAATTGGATAGTTTTTAATTTTAAATAGCTGGCTACTTGCAGGGAGAATGCTAAATTAAGAAAGCCATAATTCCCTAAAACTCTTTCAGCTAAAGAATAAAACCACATTGCCTTTATGTAACTGAAACAGAATTATTATTTAGCCATTGGCCTGTTGCCAGTCATTCCTATGGGACACTTTCTGCCCATTTTCAAGCTACAAAATCAAACTTGGCTTCAGATTCTCCACACTTTAAACTTCTAATAAGATGTTTCCTCTGCATTATCAGCCTCTAATAGACTTTTACATTTTGTCGTCATTTTAATTTTTGAGTGAGTTTGTGTGGTAACTGACTGGCTAGCTTTATAACCCTTTTCTTGCTTTTGTTTTGTTTTGTTTTTCAATAGTTTTCACTTAGAGTCTGGTCAATATGTCGGCAGGGGTTCATGAATTAATTGTGCATCAAAGAGCAAAGTAATGTTAGTTTGAGATTATCTCACTACATAGAACTTGACGATATTAATGTGATGGGATCTTGCCTGAACCCTAAGAGGAGTCAGCCTGGTGAACTGAACACCGTGGGACAATCACACAGGCCTTACAATAAATTATCTACACCTGTGGTACATAAACTTTCAGCTCAGTCAGTTATTATTCCTGCCTTCATCATCCTCCATCACCCACCCGAATCTCAAACATCTCAACCAAATTGAAATTATGTGAAAGAAAGGGGTGAAGATGAGGATTATTCTGGACTCTACCACCTATTCCTCTGGGTTCACAACATTTCTTTTCACTTTGTAATTTAAGTTCTGGTTTCTTTCCATATGAGAATCCGAGTCTGCTAAGAAGGTATTTACACATCTCATTCACTTATCAGGAACAATAGGATAATTCTGGGGCTCCTCTGGTGGCGCTGTGGTTGAGAGTCCGCTTGCCGATGCAGGGGACGCGGGTTTGGGCCCCGGTCCGGGAGGATCCCGCATGCCGCGGAGCGGCTGGGCCCGTGAGCCATGGCCGCTGAGCCTGCGTGTCTGGAGCCTGTGCTCCGCAGCGGGAGAGGCCACAACAGAGAGAGGCCCGCGTACCGGAACAAAAAAAAAAAGGATAATTCTGAAAGATTAAAGAAACATCGCTTGTATTTCATCTACTCTAAAACATCACCAACTCTAAGACTACCGTTATTTCATAGACCAAAGGAAAGAGCAAAAACTGTCAATTAAACCATTGACTGATGCTGGGCTAATTGCAGAAGCACCACCTGGAAAGCCTGTTAAGATCCAAGATCATGCGTCCTACTCCTAGAGATTCTGATTGAGTAGGGGTTGTAGTTCTCCCCTGGTGTTTCTAATGAACAAAGTTCCAAGGGGGAGGCAATGTAGCATGAAGAATAGTGAAATATGCTAGGTTCATATCCCAGATCTACCACTTGCTAATTATGTGACCTTGAGCAAGTTAACCATGTTTACTACACCCTAGTTTTTCTAATCTGTAAAACGGGGGTGATAGTAGTGCCTGTCTCATGGGTTGTTGCAAGAATTAATTAACACCTAGGAATTAAATTTTTTTAAAAATACATATATGTATTTAAATATGAAACACCTCAGATACTGCCTAGCACAGAATAAGTGCGATGTGTTTCAGATCAAATTTAATAATAATAACAAAAAAAATATTATTAAATTTCACCTAGCAAATACATCTGTATCACTGATGTATCACTGTAAAGCCTAAGGACAGTACTGGTGAAAGTAATCAAAAGACTACTTATTGAACATTTACTACAAACCAAGAGCTCAGAAAATGGTATCTCTCTTTTGCCTTGTATATTTGGAGAATTCAATAGAAATTTATAATAAAGCTATTATCTGGTTCCTGTTTCCTAACTAAATCATCAGAAAAGGTGTCCCTATTACTGAGTCCTCTCAGGCAAACACTACGTATCTTTTACAATGATAAAACTTCACTTAATAAAGCATGTGATAGGAATGCATAACTTCACTTTTCTTAAATAAGTTCACTCCCCCTACTGGATTCAGTGCTGCTGAAGAGCAGGGACTGTCTTTGGCTTTGGGTTGGGATTGTTTTGTTTTTGTTTAATTCTATGTTGTTTTATTTTCATTTTATCTTGTGCTGTTTCCTTTATTTCTTCTAAATGTACCTCATAAACATCCAGAGGTATCCCTTGATTCTAATTGCCATGTTTGGGTAAATAAGCCTCCAGTCAATTTGTCTTTGTCTGTTGTGATTTTATGTGTCTTTTATTTATTCACCCATTCATTCCACAGACCTTATTTGAGCTCCTTGCTTGGCCCAGGACCTCTGTTAGCAGTTGGGTTATGCACAGTCTCTGCCCTTGCTGGGCTTGGAGCCTAGGGACACCATAAACTATATTATTATGTCTATGCCTGACACTAAAATAAGCGCTTAATAAACATTTTTGGCTGAAGCACTGAAACTTCCTTGTTTTTTCTCTCTCAAGGTTTGCAAATGGAGAATTTCCTTCTGGTTCTTGAGTCACCCCTGGCTCAGGCTAACATCCAGATACTAGTGAAAAGGGCTTAGCAAACTTAAAGATGAGTTACCACTTTAAACAAATGACTAACGGAATATAATTTTATGCTTCACACTGCAAATTTGTAATAAATATTGATACCAGAAATGGAAATGTCACTCAGCTCCACTTTTCTGTGACTTAAGATGTACTCATTGAAGAACCAATGATCTTAAAAATAGGGCAGGACTTGTTTGATTGATATAATGTGGAGGTAAGAGCACAGGCTTTACTGTACATCAACTATACATCAATTGAAAATAAATAAATAGGGACTGCCCTGGTGGCACAGTGGTTAAGAATCTGCCTACAAAGCAGGGGACACGGGTTCAATCCCTGGTCTGGGAAGATCCCACATACCGCAGAGCACCTAAACCCAGGAGCCATAACTACTGAGCCTGCGCGCCTAGAGCCCCGTGCTGCACAACAAGAGAAACCACCTCAATGAGAAGCCCATGCACCACAAAGAAGAGTAGCCGCCACTCACCGCAACTAGAGAGAGCCCATGTGCAGCAACAAAGACCCAGTGCAGAGGAGGAGCTTCAAGATGGCGGAAGAGTAAGACGCGGAAATCAACTTCCTCCCCACAAATACATCAGAAATACATCTATATGTGGAACAACTCCTACAGAACACCTACTGAATGCTGGCAGAAGACCTCAGACCTCCCAAAAAGCAAGAAACTCCCCATGTACCTGGGTAGGGCAAAAGAAAAAAGAATAAACAGAGACAAAAGGATAGAGACGGGACCTGCACCAGTGAGAGGGAGCTGTGAAGGAGGAAAGGTTTCCACACACTAGAAGCCCCTTCGCGGGCGGAGACTGTGGGTGGCAGAGCGGGGGAGCTTTGGCGCCGCGGAGGAGAGCGCAGCCACAGGGGTGCGGAGGGCAAAGCGGAGAGATTCCCGCATAGAGGATCGGTGCCGACCGGCACTCACCAGCCTGAGAGGCTTGTCTGCTCACCTGCCGGGGGATGTGGGGCTGGGAGCTGAGGCTCGGGCTTCAGTTGGAGCGCAGGGGGCTAGCGCGCCATGGCTAGCCGGGAGGGAGTCCGGGAAAAATCTGGAGCTGCCGAAGAGACAAGAGACATTTTCTTGCCTCTTTGTTTCCTGGTGCGCGAGGAGAGGGGATTAAGAGCGCCGCTTAAAGGAGCTCAAGAGACGGGCCTGAGCTGCGGCTATCAGCAAGGACCCCAGAGACGGGCATGGGACGCTAAGGCTGCTGCTGCCGCCACCAAGAAGCCTGTGTGCGAGCACAGGTCACTATCCACACCACCTCTCCCGGGAGCCAGTGCAGCCCGCAACTGCCAGGGTCCCGTGATCCAGGGACAACTCCCCCGGGAGAACGCACGGCACACCTCAGGCTTCTGCAACGCCGTGCTGGCCTCTGCCGCCGCAGGCTCGCCCCGCATCCGTACCCCTCCCTTCCCCCGGCCTGAGTAAGCCAGAGCCCCCGAATCAGCGGCTCCTTTAACCCCGTCCTGTCTGAGTGAAGAACAGACGCCCTCAGGCGACCTACACGCAGAGGCGGGTTCAAATCCAAAGCTGAACCCTGGGAGCTGTGCGAACAAAGAAGAGAAAGGGAAATCTCTCCCAGCAGCCTCAGGAGCAGCGGATTAAATCTCCACAATCAACTTGATGTACCTGCATCTGTGGAAAACCTGAATAGACAACGAATCACCCCAAACTGAGGAGGTGGACTCTGGGAGCAACGATATATGTATTTTTCCCTTTTTCTCTTTTTGTGAGTGTGTATGTGTATGCTTCTGTGTGTGATTTTGTCTGTATAGCTTTGCTTTTACCATTTGTCCTAGGGTTCTGTTTTTCCGTTTTTTTATTATTATTATTACTACTTAAAAAATTTTTTTCTTAATAATTTTTCATTTTAATAACTTTTTATTTTATTTTATCTTCTTCTTTCTTCCTTTCTTTCTTTTCTCCCTTTTATTCTGAGCTATGTGGAGGACAGGCTGTTGGTGCTCCAGCCAGGCATCAGGGCTGTGCCTCTGAGGTGGGAGAGCCAAGTTCAGGACACTGGTCCACAAGAGACCTCCCAGCTCCACGTAATATCAAACGGTGAAAATCTCCCAGAGATCTCCATCTCAATGCCAAGACCCAGCTCCACTGAACAACCAGCAAGCTACAGTGCAGGACACCCTATGCCAAACAACTAGCAAGACAGAAACACAACCCCATCCATTAGCAGAGAGGCTGCCTAAAATCATAATAAGCCCACAGACACCCCAAAACACACCACCAGACGTGGACCTGCCCACCAGAAACACAACATCCAGCCTCATTCACCAGAACACAGGCACTAGTCCCCTCCACCAGGAAGCCTACACAACCCACTGAACCAACCTTAGGCACTGGGGACAGACACCAAAAACAACGGAAATTACGAACCTGCAGCCTGCAAAAAGGAGACCCCAAACACAGTAAGTTAAGCAAAATGAGAAGACAGAGAAACACAACAGATGAAGGAGCAAGGCAAAACCCCACCAGACCAAAGAAATGAAGAGGAAATAGGCAGTCTACCTGAAAAAGAATTCAGAATAATGATAGTAAAGATGATCCAAAATCTTGGAAATAGAATGAAGAAAAGTTTAACAAGGACCTAGAAGAACTAAAGAGCAAACAAACAATGATGAACAACACAATAAATGAAATTAAAAATTCTCTAGAAGGAATCAATAGCAGAATAACTGAGGCAGAAGAACGGATAAGTGACCTGGAAGATAAAATAGTGGAAATAACTACCGCAGAGCAGAATAAAGAAAGAAGAATGAAAAGAATTGAGGACAGTCTCAGCGACCTCTGGGATGACATTAAATGCACCAACATTCGAATTATAGGGGTCCCAGAAGAAGAAAAGAAAAAGAAAGGGACTGAGAAAATATTTGAAGAGATTATAATTGAAAACTTCCCTAATATGGCAAAGGAAATAGTTAATCAAGTCCAGGAAGCACAGAGAGTCCCATACAGGATAAATCCAATAAAGAAACACACCAAGACACATATTAAACTATCAAAAATAAAATACAAAGAACAAATATTAAAAGCAGCAAGGGAAAAACAACAAGTAATACATAAGGGAATCCCCATAAGGTTAACAGCTGATCTTTCAGCAGAAACTCTGCAAGCCAGAAGGGAGTGGCAGGACATATGTAAAGTGATGAAGGAGAAAAACCTACAACCAAGATTACTATACCCAGCAAGGATCTCATTCAGATTTGATGGAGAAATTAAAATCTTTACAGACAAGGAAAAGCTGAGAGTTCAGCACCACAAAACCAGCTTTACAACAAATGCTAAAGGAATTTCTCTAGGCAGGAAACACAAGAAAAGCAAAAGACCTACAATAATAAACCCAAAGCAGTTAAGAAAATGGTCATAGGAACATACGTATCGATAATTACCTTAAATGTAAATGGATTAAATGCGACAACCAGAAGACATAGACTGGCTGAATGGATACAAAAATAAGACCTGTATATATGCTGTCTACAAGAGACCCACTTCAGACCTATGGACACATACAGACTGAAAGTGAGGGGATGGAAAAAGATATTCCATGCAAATGGAAATCAGAAGAAAGCTGGAATAGCAATTCTCATATCAGACAAAATAGACTTTAAAACGAAGACTATTACAAGAGACAAAGGACACTACATAATGATCAAGGGATCAATCCAAGAAGAAATAATAACAATTGTAAATATTTATGCACCCAACATAGGAGCACCTCAATACATAAGGCAGATACTAACAGCCATAAAAGGGGAAATCGACAGTAACACAATCATAGTAGGGGATTTTAACACCCCACTTTCACCATTGGACAGATCTTCCAAAATGAAAATAAATAAGGAAACAAAAGCTTTAAATGATACATTAAACAAGATGTACATAATTGATATTTATAGGACATTCCATCCAAAAACAACAGAATACACATTTTTCTCAATTGCTCATGGAACATTCTCCAGGATAGATCATATCTTGTGTCTCAAATAAATTTAAGAAAATTGAAATTGTATCAAGTATCTTTTCCGATCACAGCACTATAAGACTAGATATCAATTACAGGAAAAATCTGTAAGAAATACAAACATATGGAGGCTAAACAACACACTACTTAATAACGAAGAGATCACTGAAGAAATCAAAGAGGAAATCAAAAAATACCTAGAAACGAATGACAATGAAAACACAATGACCCAAAACCTATGGGATGCAGCAAAAGCAGTTCTAAGAGGGAAGTTTATACCTATACAAGCCTACCTTAAGAAACAAGAAACATCTCAAATAAACAACCTAACCTTACACCTAAAGCAATTAGAGAAAGAAGAACAAAAAAACCCCAAAGTTAGCAGAAGGAAAGAAATCATAAAGATCAGATCAGAAATAAATGAAAAAGAAATGAAGGAAACAATAGCAAAGATCAATAAAACTAAAAGCTGGTTCTTTGAGAAGATAAAATTGATAAACCATTAGCCAGACTCATCATGATTGTAAGAATTAAATATAAAAATATATGTGTTTAGGATCTAGCACACAATAGACACTCAGTAAAAGTAGCCATGTTACCTGTTTACTCACACTACCTCTATAAAGTAGTTGGAAGTTTTTTGCTGACTTTTTTTCATTATATAAACACACAAAGAGGGACTTCCCTGGTGGTGCAGTGGTTAAGAATCCGCCTGCCAATGCAGGGGACATGGGTTCGAGCCCTTGTCCAGGAAGATCCCACATGCTGCGAAACAACTAAGCCCGTGTGCCACAACTACTGTGCATGCACTCTAGAGCCTGTGAGCCACAACTACTGAGCCTGCATGCCACAACTACTGAGCCCACATGCTGTAACTACTGAAGCTCGTGCGCCTAGAGCCTGTGATCCACAACAAGAGGAGTCCTCACAAAGAGAAGCCCATGCACCAGAACAAAGAGTAGCCCCGACTCGCCGCAACAAGAGAAAGCCCGCGCACAGCAACAAACGCCCAACGCAGACAAAAATAAATAAATAAATAATTTATTAAAAATGTTTTAAAAAAAAGACATGTTGAACAGAAAAACTACAGTTATATCCTTCTACTTCCACCCCTCACCACCTTCGTTTTTTTAAAATATTTATTTATTTATTTTTGGCTGTGTTGGGTCTTTGTTGCTGCATGTGGGCTTTCTCTAGTTGCAGCGAGCAGGGACTACTCTTCATTGCGGTGCACAGGCTTTTCACTGCGGTGGCTTCTCTTGTTGTGGAGCACTGGCTCTAGGCACACGGGCTTCAGTAGCTGTGGCTCGCGGGCTCAGTAGTTGTGGCTTGCAGGCTTAGTTGTTCCACGGCACGTGGGATCTTCCCAGACCAGTGCTCAAACCCGTGTCTACTGCATTGGCAGGTGGATTCCCAACCACTGTGCCACCAGGGAAGCCCCTCACCACCTTCTTATTCAAGTACAGAGCATGGTATTTCAAGGCTACTCTTCAGGTAAGAAATCATTAAAAGCAGTTAAAGAAAGTATGAACAAGAACTACCACATGATCCAGAAATTTCACTTTTGGGTATTTATCAAAACAAAACAAAACACAAACAAAAACAGAAAAAACACCAAAAACACTAGCTAGAAAAGATATCTGCACTGCTATGTTCATTACAGCATTTTTTTGAACAGCCAAGATATGGAAAAAACCTAAGTGTCCATCAATGGATGAATGGATAAAGAAAATGTGATATCACACATACACACACACACACACACACACACACACACACAAAATGGACTATTACTCAGCCGCCATAAAAAAGAAAGTAATTCTGCCATTATCAACAATATGGATGGACCTTGAGGGTGTTATGCTAAGTGAAATAAGTCAGACAGGGAAATACAAATACCATATGATCTCTCTTATATGTGGAATCTAAAAATCAAAAACCGAAGCTCATAGATACAGAGAATAAATTGATGGTTGCTGGGAGAAGAAGGAGAAGGAGAAAGGAAGAAGGAGAGGGAAAGGGAGAAGGGGAAGAAGGGGGAAGAATGGGAAAAAGTAGAGGAGGAGGAGGAGAAGTGTTGGATGCGTTTGAAGGAACCCGGAGATTCCCACGTGGAGCTGTTGTGAAGAGATCAGGGCGTGTGAAGAAATGAAGGTTGCTTGGTGTCCAGGGTAAAATGAGGGATGGATCTTAGCACCATAGCAGCAAAGTGTAGCAGCAAATACGTAACAGAAAGCCAGAAGAGAGACATTTCCATCTGGATTTATTCAGAAAAGGCTGTTGGAGAACTATAACAATAAAAGCAAACAAATCACCATTGGTTATGTCGGATAAAAATGCAGGACAAATTTAAAAGGGGCTCTTCACATACATATTCTTATTTTGAGACACTCTATACGCTATAAATTATTTTGTAGATAAGGACATATTGTAGCCTTATATATTTAGTTTATTTTTTTTAAAACCCAAACATTTCTTTCCACAGAATATCATATCACTTTACTGTTAGGAATAAATATTCCTAGTTGATTTTTGGAATGAAATATAAGTATTCTGGCCTTAACACTGCTTCCCAAATTTAGTTTTAGGAGATGATACAGCAGAAACAATCATGTTGTTCTCTACATATATTGTATAGTTTGAGAAAAAAAATTTTAATTAATTAATTTATTTTGGCTCCATCGGGTCTTCATTGCTGTGCGCGGGCTTTCTCCAGCTGCAGCGGGCGGGGGCTACTCTTTGTTGCGGTGCGCGGGCTTCTCGTTGCAGTGGCTGTTCTTGTTGCGGAGCACGGGCTCTAGGCGCACGGGCTTTAGTAATTGTGGCTTGTGGGCATAGTAGTTGTGGCTCGCCGGCTCTACAGCACAGGCTCAGTAGTTGTGGCGCACGGGCTTAGTTGCTCCATGGCATGTGGGATCTTCCCGGACCAGGGCTCGAACTCGTATCCCCTGCATTGGCAGGCGGATTTTTAACCACTGTGCCATCAGGGAAGTCCCAAGTTTGAGAAATGTTGAGATAATTCAGTAACCTTTTGTAGGGTAGTGGTGAAATTCAAGACTGGAGGGTGATTTATAGGTCAGTAGAAATATGTTGCTGCTTATTTCTGAATGTCAAGTCCCAGTGACCTCCGTTTTTCTTTTTTCTTTTTTTGCGTATCTTTTTCATGATTTAAGATTTTCAGGCATAAAAGAGAGGCAGAAGTGTCAGAGCCCAGAAAGAAGCTAAAATAGAAGCAAGGGGCAGAGGGATCCAAGGAATGTGGGCATCCTCTAGAATACAAAGAAGTCTGGGAACAGATTCTCCTCTAGAGCCCCTAGAGGCATACGGTCTTTGATTTTAGCCTCACAAGAAGCATTTCAAAGCTTAGAGCCTCAGAACTTAAAAAAATAAAGTATGAACAATGAAAGATAATGATGTGCCTCCACAGCCTAAAGATAAAGTTTCCTCTAAAAATGAAATTATAAAAATGTACCTGCAATAGTTGAGATCAACGATCTGTGGAGATCATTCACACCAAGCACTAAGGTCTAAATGGGTGACCAGTGGTCTCCAGCGAGCGCAGCTCTACTGGTATATCTAAAGCCTTAACCTAGTTAGGTGCCTACAGGGGAAGGGGTGTTTCCAGTGGAAGGAACAATGATCCCATACCCAGTAAACCACCTTCATAGATAATTTGACTTCCCAATTGTATTATATAGAAGGAAAGAATACTGAAGCAGCTGTTTTTGCGTGTGTATGATTATAAATGAATACATAAATAGGCAGTTTCTTGTGAATCTTGTGTTTGTGTGAGTTCTTCCTTCTGAACTCAATCACAAAGTTGACAGAAAGGAATCAAGCTTTTGGCCTGTGAAGCACTCTATAGTGGTTCACAAGATTTTTTTGTTTTGGCTGCACCGCACTCCTTGTAGGATCTCAGTTCTCCGACCAGGGATCGAACCCACGCCCCCTGCATTGGAAATGCAGAGTCTTAACCACTGGACCTCCAGGGAAGTCCAGTTCACAGGATATTGATTGCCCTGGGAAACCAATTGATGAGGGGCTAGCTAGTATTTCCATTAACAATGATGACGATGATGATGATGATGATGATGGTAATGATGGTGATAGCTACTATGCCAGGTGTTATATTAAGCACTTTACAAGAATCTCTTCATGTAGATAACCAACAAGGACCTACCATATAGCACAGGGAACTCTACTCGATATTCTGTAATAACCTAAATGGGAAAAGAATTTGAGAAAGAATAGATACATGTGTATGTATGTCTGAATCACTTTGCTGTACACTTGAAACTAACACAACATTGTAAAATCAACTATACTCCAATATAAAGTTTAAAAAAATCTCTTCATGTAATCACCATAGCAATTCCCTTTTACAGATTAGGAAATGGGGCTTAGAGAGGTTATGGCTGCCTAAGATGACACATATATGAGCTATGAGTCAAACCAGATCCGTCTATCTTGGAAACAAATACCTGATCATTGTTCTTGATTACATCCCTCAAAAAACAACAAACAAATATGTGTGTGTGTGTGTGTGTGTGTGTGTATATATATAGTTATCTAGATAGATATAGGTATAGATATTGATATAGATATATAGATATCTTCTTTGGATCCTTAATAAACTTCTCTAGGACACTTCTAATTCCATAAAAAGGCAAATGCATTTCATGACTCAAACTTGCTTCTTAGTGAGAGATGCCAGAAGGTTTAATGCAGGCAAATGTTACCTTAACTATCTAAAGAGGATAGTGAGATACCAAAAACTACAAACTAGTAAACCTAGAAAAGTCTTTAATAGATAATGGAACATATCTTGTGGCAATTCTTTGAAGGAATATATTTATCAGGAATCAGCCGGGGCTCACTAAGAACAAATCATGTCAAATTGACTTAATGTCTACTTTTCAGTAGCATAACTAATGCCATAAATAACTTATTTTGTTTCAGAGAGAAATTTGTCAAAACTCTTACTGGCTTATCATGCCAAAATATACATGCTGATCAAGGTTCCACTTGGTCTCTGCAAAATGACAGATCTCTTGGTAAATTCACCATTGTTGAGATTCTGACCTTCAGCCTGGCCTGCTCAGAAACTCCATCTCTTCATGCTTACGAAATCCATGAGAAACTGATGATTAAAACCAAACACTTTTTATTATTTTAACAGTGCTATACTGAAATGTATTACACATAGAAAAAAAGCCCAGACAGTGGGGTCCATCATAGCAACCTATTCTCTCCCTGTGGATTTATTACACAGGAAGCTGAATCTTCAGAAAGTGTCTGTATAAGACTGGAATCAGATAAAACAAAGGGAGTTTGTTAGGTGATCCAAATATCCAACTCTGAACAGAGGTATTGTATCAGGAGGCTTGACAAAAGTCTGGATGAGTAAGGATGATACTGGCCTCAGGGATGCGCCTCTGTTTCTCCACAGCTGATGCCACACCCTTATGATTGACACATCCTCTCTTTAGACATACTGTTAATCTTAGGCATTTCCCTCTTCGAGAATATGCTTTGAGGACTTCCCTGGTGGCTCAGTGGTTGAGAATCCGCCTGCCAATGCAGGGAACACGGGTTCGTGCCCCGGTCCGCGAAGATCCCACATGCCGCGGAGCGGCTGGGCCCGTGAGCCATGGCCGCTGAGCCTGTGTGTCCGGAGCCTGTGCTCCGCAACGGGAGAGGCCACAACAGTAAGAGGCCCGCGTACCGCAAAAAAAAAAAAAAAAAAGAGAATATGCTTTGAATATCTCAGCTGTTGATTTTCGGTTGAATTATCTGAAGTCCCTCCTTCCCTCCACTCCTAGTTCTTGTGTGGAGGACTTCCCTGTAACCCTGGCCTAAAGGATAACCTACAAGATATATCCTGCAAGTGTGGGTTGATGGCACTCCAGCCACCTGGAAAAGTCATGTGGAGTCAGTACCCCTCTCTTCCTTACTCTGAAAGGTTTGAAGGAAGATATTAAATGTTGTCAAATTTGTACCTGGCCAGGATAGCTGGTGCAAGGGCTATCAAAGTACAAAATAATTTAAACAGACTAAAATACAAAACTAAACCAATAATATAAGTATAGGGAATTAGATAGAGGTTCAAAAAACATCAACTACAAGTACAGTTTTGGAGAAATCTGATTTGCCAAAATTCCCATTTGAATACAGTTTTACAGAAAACCACTGTATTAATAGAAGCGTCATGTTATTTTACTCTGCATTGATTCAGACTGTATCTAGGGAATAATTTCCAATTCTGTCTACCACAATTTAAAAGAAATTCTAATTCTAGTAAATAACATCATAGAGAGATGACCGGCTAAGAGGTTCTGCCCCCAAATCTGTGTGTGTGTGTGTGTGTGTGTGTGTGTGTGTGTGTGTGTGTGTGTGTGTGTGTGTGTGTAGGGGGTTTCCCACACCACCAAGCAATTCTCCAACACCAGCTGAGTGTCCTACAATTCAACTCAGTTTTGACACTATCCACCTGAGGTAGCATCAAACCCCACAGATTCAGTGCTCAGTTCTACAAGAGTGCACTTCCTCGCTTCTTCAGAGGCCAATCAGAAGTCCAGGTTGTAATCAGAGGTTCCCATGACCACCTCCCTGGGTTCTATTAATTTGCTGGAACAGCTCACAGAATTTAGGAACCCAGTTTACTCACTAGATTACCAGTTTACCATAAAAGATATAACTCAGGAACAGCCAGATAAAAGAAACATAGAGCAAGGTATGGGAAAAGGGTATAGAGTTTCCACGCTCCCTTTGAGAATCACCACTCTCTGCAATCTCCATGTGTGTGCCAAACCAGAAGCTCTCAAAACTGTCCTTTTGGGGGGCTTATGGAGGCTTCATTACATTAACACAATTGAGTAAATCATTGGCCATTGATGTTTATTCAAACTCTAGCCCCTTTCCCACCCCCATACCCTCCTACCCCCAGGTCAGGGGTGTGGGACTGAAAGTTTCAACCTTCTAATGACGTGGTTCTCTTGGCAACCAACTCCCATATTTAGTTGTGTCCTAAAGCCACTTCATTAACATAATAAAAGACACTTTTGGTAATTCCCTGGCGGTCCAGTGGTTAGGACACCGTGCTTCCACTGCAGAGGGCACAGGTTCCATCACTGGTCAGAGAACTAAGATCCTGCATGCCGCGTGGCATGGCCAAAAAAAAAAAAAGAGAGAGAGACTTTTGTCACTCTCATTACTTAAGAAATTCCAAAGGTTTTAGGAGCTGTGTGCCAGAAACAGGAAATAAAGACTAAATATTTATTTCTTATTATAAATCACAATATCACACCAGCAATAAATTATTCATTCAAGAAGTATTTGAGTATTTTATTTTGTGCCAGTTTCTGTCATACTGACAGGGGTACAGCACTGAAAAAAAAAGGCCAAGGTCCTGCCTTATGGTCCTTATATTCTAGAAGGAAGATAGGAAATAAGCAAATAAAAATATATGTTGGGGGCTTCCCTGATGGCGCAGTGGTTGAGAGTCCCCCTGCCGATGCAGGGGACGCGGGTTCGTGCCCCGGTCCGGGAGGATCCCACGTGCCGCGGAGCGGCTGGGCCCGTGAGCCATGGCCGCTGAGCCTGCGCATCCGGAGCCTGTGCTCTGCAACGGGAGAGGCCACAGCAGTGAGAGGCCCGCGTACCGAAAAAAAAAAAAAAAAAAAAAAAAAGTAAAAAAAAAAAAAAAATATATATATATATATGTTGGTTCTGGAGAAGTTCAATGAATAAAAATAAAGCAAAGTAAAGGAATAGAGAGAGAAGGGGAAGGCTGTTTGGGTTTAAGTGGCCAGAGAAAACCTCTCCAAAGAAGCGACATATGAACAGAGACCTGGCAGATATAAGTAAGGCAGCAGTCGGCAAACTGTGGACTGTGGCCAGATTTGACTAGCTAGCTGCCTGTTTTTGTACAGCTCAAGACCTAAGAATGATTTTTATATTTGTAAATGATTTTAAATTTCTCGAAAGAAAAACATTACATATATGAAATCATATGCAATTCAAATTTGTGTCCAAAAATAAAGATTTATTGGAACACATCCACACCCATGCATTTATGTATTATCTATGATTGCTTTTGTACTATCACAGCAGCGTTGAGTAGTTGCAACAGAGATGATATGGACCACAAAGCCTAAAAATATTGACTCTCTGGCCCTTTATGGAAAATATCGACCCCTCATCTAAGGGAGCAGGTCCTGCCAATATGTAAAGGAAGAATGTTTTGCCAGAGAGAACAGCAAAAGCAAAGGCTAGGACTATGCTTGGCTTGTATTCAAAGAATTGCACAGATGACAGTGTGGCTGGAAGGCAGGGAAGGAGAAGGGGACTGGTAGGAAACGTCAGGAAATAATAGCAGAAAGGAAACTGTGGGCCACTTATTCTTAGGGTAAAGATTTTAAATGAGATGGGAAGCCACTTAGGGGGTTTGAAAACGAACTGACATGTTCTGACAGCTGGCTGGATAATAGACTGGAGGGCCCAGAGTTCTTAACCTACATCGCATGGATAGGAAAAAGAAACTGTCTTTATTTTCACTAGGTTTTAGTTGCAATTTAACATATCCTTCAGTTATGAATATAGCCAACACAACACAATGACTTTGTCACCAACAGAAATCACAAATATTTTCATATCAAATCACAGTTGTTTTAATTATCTTGAAATATCACATTAATATTTCCACTTAGAAATTATTACTATACCTTCTACTATATCTTATTTAGTGTACTGATAAATATATATAATATAGATATATTATTTAATATATAATATATATATTATATATACATGTCAGTATATCACAAATTTGTTCTTTAGATACTTTAATAATTGTATTTCAAAGTAACTTGTTTCCTGTTTAATGCAATGTGTTTTATTTTATGCATTTAAAAACATTCTTTTGGAGTCCATATGCTTGATCAGGCTGCCAAAGAGGTCTAGGGCCCAAGAAAGGTTAGGAATGGAATCAGAGGGAAGCATTAGAAGGATTAAGTTAGAGAAGGAAAGACTAGGTGGTCCAACGTAGCTATTTTAATCTACCTGTCACCTAGTAAGCACTGAATATATGTTAATTATTATTGTCATTATTAAAATGTTGATGCATTTGTGGTCTTTTAGCTGTGTGTGATATATGCTGCTTTTGATCTGCATTTTTCACTAAAAAATAGATCTTAAACATCTTCCTGTCACTACACATTTTTAATATCACTTTAATGGTCAAAGCATAGTTAATTGCAGAGGTGTATTATTATTTATTCAATTAATCCTCAATTATGGGACATATACATTCTTGTCTTGCTTGTTATTAAAAAAACACGATAAACATCAACGTTAAATCTTTGCACATCGGGACTTCCCTGGTGGGACAGTGGTTTAGAATCCGCCTGCCAATGCAGGGGACACGGGTTCAAACCCTGGTCCTGGAAGATCCCACGTGCCGCGGAGCAACTAAGCCGGTGGGCCACGACTACTGAGCCTGTTCTCTAGAGCCCACGAGCCACAACTACTGAAGCCCGCCCGCCTAGAGTCCGTGCTCCACAGCAACAGAAGCCACCGCAGTTAGAAGCCCGCGCACCGCAACGAAGAGTAGCCACCGCTCTCTGCAACTAGAGAAAGCCGGCATGCAGCAGCAAAGACCCAACGCAGCCAAAAAAAAGAAAACAAAAATGACACACACACACACACACAAAACCACACACACACACACACACACACACAAAATCTTTGCACATCCACGATTATTTCCTTAGGATAGATTCTAACATTGGAATCAGGATGCATTACTCAGCATAGTAGATGTACAATTCAGTCCCTTGAAGATTTCCACTTCAGTCTCCCTCCTAGTTGGGATTTCATCTTTCCTCCTTGGCTCACAAATACATGAGCAACTGTCTGAGTTAACCCTCCTGGTTCAACCCAAGCCCCCAAAGTTTCCCCAGAAACACACACCCATTGCCTGGTCTATTGACTTTTTATACAGAATTAAAGCAACAGGAACCAAAACTAAGTTCCTACCATCCACTGGGTGGCAGTATTTCCTAAATGTTGGGTAGAATATCTGGGAGGAAATAAATACCTTCTGTTATTTCAAGAGTACTTTCCATGTAAACCCAATCCTATAAAGTGATGTCCAGTGTCACGTGAATGGAAAGAGGTAGGATTGTTTCAGCAAATGCTTACTAGGTCAGCACATTGGTATGGTATTTCTAGAAGTTTATTTTGAGGATTGCTTCAACAAATAGCTTCTTTTTAAAAGCTAATAATGTTAATTTTTCTCATTAAAAATATCAGATTGCAAAATTTTTTAATAGAGAAAAAATCACATATATTTTTATTAACATAACCTGTTAGCATACTATATTCCTTTCTGGTCCATTTTTCTCTAAGTATATTTTTACAGTTGGAATCAAACTATACATAAAATTTACTCCTACTTTCCTCCTAGGATTAATCATACTGAAAATTAATATATTAAAATATTAATACTATTTATTTCTAGGAGAGGTGATTGTTATTTACTGCTTTAAAACTTTTGTATTTTCTACGTTTAAAATCAGAACAAATTTAATCCTAAAAAATTCTCTTTGGCTCCATTTGCATCCTATATAATCCACCATTTCTACCCCTAGATGTATCCACAACAGACAGGCAAAGAAATGTGTTTCCAAAGGCACATACTAAATTGTTTATAGCAACATTATTTCAACTCTCAGTTGATGATCTTGCTTCCTATCCACTGTGAAAACTTAAGCAATCACAAGATGACTTCCACAAGCCCCCTACTATCTCCCATCTCCTAGCACCTATACTCAAACACTGGGCCTTCCTCCTGTTACTATGGAGGATGAAGAGATCATGCTATGGCCAGCCTGTCTGCTTGTGCCCTAGCTAGATCTGAACCCTCTCACCTATTCAAGAGCACAGCTCCAGCAATTTTTACCTCTCTGTCCTATGTCAATTTTTTTTTTTTTTTTTGCTTTCTACCAGATTGTTCCCATCAACCTACAAATAAATATGCTGTATTTCCCTCATCTTTAAAAAAGCCACTCTGGACCCCAGTTCCCTCTTCAGCTCCTACTCCTTTCCCTCTTTCCTTTACAAGAAAACTCAGTGGAAGATATGTCTCTACTCATTGTTTCCCATTTCTCTCCCCGCATTCCACCTTGAACCTGTCTAGTCAGGTTTGACTCCAGTGTTCAAACTGAGACTGTTCTCAAGGTCACCAGAGCCCTCCGTGTTACTAATTCCTAGGTTAATTTCTCATCTTATCTGACCTAGCAACATTTATTAAGTGGATCACTCTCTCTTCCTTGGAATACTTTCTGCACTTGGTGTCCACTTGCTTGGCTTTCTTCCTATCATTTTGGCTGCTCCTACTGAATCTCTTTTTCTGGTTCTTCTTTATCTCACTTTTAAGTGTTTAAGAGCCTCGGAGCTTAGTTAGGTCTTGTCACACTTCAATCTACACTCACTGAGATGACGATTTCATTCTGCTTCATGGCTTTAAATACCATCCATATGCAATCAGCTTCCCAATTTACATCCCCAGCCTAGATTTCTCCTCTGAACTCAACCCGTATGTCCAGAAGCTTGCTGGACACCTCCATTTGGATACCTAGCAAGGCATCTCAAGTTTTTTTTTTTTTTTTAATATTTATTTATTTGGCTGCATCGGGTCTTAGTTGCAGCATGTGGGCTCTTCGTGGCGGTATGTGGGGCCTTTCGTTGTGGTGGGCTTCTCTCTAGTTGTGGTGTGTGGGCTCCAGAGTGCACGGGCTCAGTAGTTGTGGCACGCAGGCTCTCTAGTTGTGGCGTGCAGGCTCTAGAGCACGCAGGGTTAGTTGCCCCGCAGCATGTGGGATCTTAGTTCCCCTACCAGGACTCAAACCTGCGTCCCCTTCATTGGAAGACGGATTCTTAACCACTGGACCACCAGGAAAGTCCCCATCTCAAGCTTATCGTGTCTAAAACTGAGTTTCTGAGAGTCACTCACCACCACCACCAAACACACACACACACACACACACACGTTTCTCTTGCAGTTTTCCCATCTCAACTGACAATTCCATCCTTCCAGTTGCTTAAGTAATCTTTGACTTCTCTCTCACACCTCACATTGTGTTAGTCACCAAATTCTGTTGGCTCTCCCTTCAAAATACATCCAGAATGTGATCATTTTTCATAACTTCCACTGCTACCACCCTGGTCCAGGCCACCACAGGCTCTCGACTAGGTTCTACAACAGCCTCACTTCTCTTCCTCTTTCTATGCTTTCCTCACTTCAGTCTGTTCTCAAAATGGCACCCGAAGTGATCCTTTTATTTTAAAATAGTGAGTCAGATTCTGTCATTTCTCTGCTCAAAACTTTGTGATGGTTCCCCTATCATTTGCAACAAAACCCCAACTCCTTACTATGACCTGCAGGATCTTGTCTTTACTAACTCTCTAACTTCATTCCATTCCCTTCTACTCCTCTCTCACTTCCTCACTCTACTGTGGCCACGCTGGCCTCTTTGCCGTCCTGGAGCAGGCTGGGCACCATCCCATTCCAGACCCTTTTCATGTACTTTTTCCTCTGGAGGTGCCCCCTGTATCCCTAGGGCTAGCTTCCTCATTTCCTTCTCAAATGTTTACTCAAAAGTCACCTTGCCAGGACTTCCCTGGTGGCGCAGTGGATAAGACTCCATGCTCCCAATGCAGGGGGCCCGGATTCAATCCCTGGTCAGGGAACTAGATCCCACATGCGTGCCGCAACTAAGAGTTTTCATGCCACAACTAAAGAGGCTGCATGCCACAACTAAGGAGCCTGCATGCCACAACTAAGGAGCCTGCCCGCCACAACTAAGGAGCCCACATGCTGCAACTAAGGAGACTGCCTGCTGCAACTAAGACCTGGTGCAACCAAATAATAAATAAGTAAATAAATATATAAAAAATTTTTAAAGTCGCCTTCTCATTGGGGCCTTTCAATCCCACCCCAAACATCATATCCCTCTACCTGCTTTATTTTTTCTCCTAAGCACCTGTTACTTTCTAACAATATATATTTTGCTTATCTGTTTTATTTATTTTCTCTTTCCACTTGAATGTAAGCTCCAGGAAGGCAGGATCTTTGTCAGTTTTGTTCACTGATGTTCACTGACTCTTTTGTTTACTAAGACTGTTTCAAAGCCTAGAACATGAATGGCACATGAATGGTGTATGCTCAAAAATATTGAATTAATCTATGTATGAATGATGGTGGCCTGAATTAGGGCAGTGTGGGAGATGGAGAGGAGGGAGATGGATTGGACAAACAGAATGAAAATGATTGGTGAGCTGTGGGGGGTTAAGATGGTGTCAGATATGACCCTCAGTGTCTCAGTGGACAGTTGGCTAACATCCTCTGAGATACAGGAGGAATGAGGGTGGAAGGGGAATGAGTAGTTCCACCTGGTACCCGAGATACTTATAGGTCATTCAGGTGCAAGTAGGCATCCAGAAATGAGGTCAGGGGATTGGTCAGGGATGGAGAGACAGAAGATGGTCTTAAAGTCTAGAAATATAAATAAGATTATACCATGTATTATAATATCAATAAAGAGTATGTTACATATTTACCCATGTTTCCATTGTAGAATCTTAATAAATATATGGCAAAGGAAATGACTTTCTCCTGTAAGATTTCTCAGGATGGCTAATCTTATCTTTGTATGTAGCTGTCATTAAAAACTTTCCAAGAATTCACCAAATGTAAGCCTATCTTTGTTACTTTGTCTTCTTTAATGATGATATAAAGTTTTGAAGTATAAAGAATAGCCTCAGAGACTGTAAAGCCAATTCCAGGCAGCCCCCACAAGAACACACAACATACAGAGTTCTGCATACCAACCACAGACTATAAAACTCCTTTAATTAAACTTTTCCCTGTGGAATTAAAGATAATGTCCAGGAGTACTCTTCAAGGTTAGATCTTAATTTTGTAATCAGAGTTATATTACTGCCTCAGGACTACCTTATGTACCTGACCTGGTGTTCTGAAGGTCCTAAAACCTCATGAAAGCCCAAACCATCCCTTTTTCACGCCTTGGATATACCCACCCCCAACTCCCTTATTTCTTGAATTTTTCCTGCCTCCTTACCTTAGCTACTCTTCTCTCCACTAGAACAGCTAGTCCCCCCATGACGCTAAGCTCCATCAGGGCAGGAACCATATTTTCTTCACCACCATAAACTCAACACCAGCACATAGTAGGTATTCAATAAATATTCAGGTATCCAATGAGGAGAGAAGTTCTATCTGAAACACAATCCAAGCTATTACACTGTGGCAGACACTGTTGCTTGCCTTCTGGCAGCCATTCTTCTACCAACCTCTTTGCTGGCAAATCCAATTGTTTTCACCCCAGGAGCTCTAATTGTGAATATTATTGGTCTAAACTGTTAGTTCTCATCTTTAACCACACATTAGAGTCACTTAAAGAGCTTTTAAATAAGACAGATGCCTGGGGTCCACCCCCAAAGATTATTTTCAGTTGGCTAAAATGGGGGCCCGGGCATCAGGTTTCTTTTTACTTTTAGAAAATTGATATATAATTCATATACCATAAGATTCATTCTTTTAAAATGTACAACTCAGTGTTTTAGTATGTTCACAAAATTGTACCACCATCAGCACTATCTAACTCCAGAACATTTTCATCACCACAAAGGAAACCTGTATCTATTAGCAATCACTCCAAATATCCCCCTCTTCCAAGTCCCTGGAAACCACTAATCTACCTTCTTTCTCTATGCATTTACCTATTCTGGACAATTCATATCAATGGCATTGTACAATATGTGGTCTTTTGGGTCTGACTTCTTTCACTTAGCATAACATTTTCAAGGTTCATCCATGTTTTATGTCAGTACTTCACTCCTTCTTATGACTGAATAATGTACTCTTTGTAAGTTACTGTGTGCAGCGCATATGTAAGGCATAAGGAGTGATGCTCCCTCTCCTTGAGGGTGGAGTATCTGCATAAATTATATTGAATTCTTCTCCAAGGGAGAACTTGTCTCTTCTCTCACGTTTATTTAGTTATTCAATCAATCATTTATTCATATCAGTATGAACTCTTGGATAGTTATTTTATACTTTGGATTATAACCCAATACTACCTTTTTTCCTCAAATTGTTTCAGTTTTGGCCATTGGGAGCTCTTTCAGTTGACTCCCATGTCCTTTTGGTGTATCCCATCAATGTAGAGTTTTTATTTATTTGTTCTGAGCATTTTCTTACTTCCTAGTGCTATGAGATGGTCCAAGCTTGTCTTGTGTATCTCCTGCCCCAGTTTTAGAATCCCTACTTCTCTAGGGTGCCCTGGATCCTTTTATTAAAGAGTGGTATTAGAAACCAAGATTTGAGCATTAGGTGTGCTCATTGCTACCAGGGTGTCTTTGCTTCTAGACTCCATATACGTAATTTTAAATGTCCTAAGAGTCTCCTTTTTTTTTTTAAGGTAAAACAAAAGAAGTGAAGTTGGTTTTAATAATATTTCTTACACAACCTATGTAATCAATACAAAATTTGATTGTGATTTTTACTTATTTTTCATATAGAGTCATTGAAATCTAGTATGTATTTTACATTTACAGCACATCTCATTTTGGACTAACCACATTTTGAGTACTCAATAGTCACATGTAGCTAGTGGCTGCTGTATTGAACAGTGCAGCTCTAAAAGCTTTATAGTTCCAGTTATTACCATGTGGTCTATTATTCATTTTGAATTAACTTTTTATGTATGAAGTGAGATAAGAGTTAAGATCTAATTTTTTTGATACTCATATCCAGTTCCAGTGCCACTTTTTAAAAAAGACTTTCGTTTTTCTATTGAATTGACTTGGCACCTTGGGTCTTTTGCTGGATTCTCTATTCTGTTCCATTGATATGTATCTATTTTTAAGTCACTATCACACTGTCTTGATTATATAACTTTATGGTAAGTCTCAAACTCAGGTAGTGTAAGAACTCCAACTTTGCTTTTTCTTCAAGATGGTTTTGATGATTCAATTCGTTTGCATTTCCAAATAAATTTTAAACTAAGCTTACTGATTTCTTCAAAAGAGCCTGCTGGGGTTCTGATTAGGACTGCATTGAATCTATTGGTCAATTTGGGGAGAATGGATACTTCAACAGTACTAATACTAATACATGAACATGGCCTTTCTCATTTATTTAGGTCATTTAAAATTTCTCTCTGCAATGTATTGAAGTTCCAGCAGAGGGATCTTGTACATTTCATTAGATATATTCCTAGACATTTGATATTTTTTTGGATGCTGTTATAAATTGTATTTAATTGTTTTTCAATTTTAAGAAGAATAAAGCTAGAGGCACGATATTCCCTGATTTCAAACTATAGCAACGAAAACAGTATGGGATTGGCATAAAAACAGACACATATCAATAGATCAGTGGAACAGAATAGAGAGCCTAGAAAAAAAAGGTACACATATATGGTCAATTAATTTTGACAACTGAGCCAATAATTAATATACAATGGAGAAAGAATATTCTCTTCAATAAATGGTGCTGGGAAAACTGGAGAGCAACATGCAAAAGAATGAAACAGAGCCACAATATTATGCCACATACAAAAATTAACTCAAAATGGATTAAAGACTTGAATGTACGACCTGAAACCATAAAACTCCTAGAAGAAAAGATAGGCAGTCAGCTCCTTGACAGCAGTCTTGGCGATGATCTTTTGGATTTGACACCAAAAGCAAAGGCAACAAAAGTAAAAATTTTTTAGTTTTAAATTTAAAAATTTAAAAACTAAAAAGCTCTGCACAGCAAAAGGAACCATCAATAAAATTAAAAAGCAACCTACTGAATAGAAGAAAATATTTGCAAATCATATGTCTGATAAGCGGTTAATATTCAAAATATGTGAAGAACTCATACAACTCAATAGCAAAGAAACAAATAATCTGATTAAAAAGTGGGCAGAGGATCTGAAGACATTTTTCCAAAGAAGACAAACAAATGGCCAACAGGCACATGAAAAATGATCAACATTACCAATCATGAGGGAAATTCAAGTCAAAACAGAAATGAGATATCACCTTACACTTGTTAGAATGGCTATTATTTTCTTTTCTTTTATTTTTTTGCGGTACGCGGGCCTCTCACTGTTGTGGCCTCTCCCGTTGCGGAGCACAGGCTCCGGACGCGCAGGCCCAGCAGCCATGGCTCACGTGCCCAACCGCTTCGCGGCATGTGGATTCTTCCCGGACTGGGGCACGAACCCGTGTCCCCTGCATCGGCAGGCAGACTCTCAACCACTGGGCCACCAGGGAAGCCCTAGAATGGCTATTATTAAAAAGCAAGTATTGGTGAGGATGTGGAGCCAAGGGAACCCTTGTGCACTGTTGGTGGGAATGCAAACTGGTGCAGCCACTATGGAAAACAGTATGGAGGTTCCTTAAAAAATTAAAAATAGAACTACCATATGATCCAGCATTCTACTTCTGAGTATTTCTCTGAAGAAAACAGAAACACTAACTTGAAAAGATGTGTTCCTTGCAGCACTGCTTACAACAGCCAAGACAATGGAAACCACCTAAGTGTCCATCCACAGATGAATGGATAAAGAAGATGTAGTATATATATATACATTGGAATATTATTCAGCCATAAAAGAAGAATTAAATCTTGCCATTTGTGATAACATGGATGGACCTTGAGGGCATTATGCTAAGGGAAGTAAGTTAGACAGAGAAAGACAAATATGGTGTGATCTCACTTATATGTGGAATCTAAAAACAACAACAACAACCTCAACCAAGCTCATAGATACAGAGAACAGAATGGTAGTTGCCAGAGGCAGGGGGTGGGGTGGGTAAAATGGGTGAAGGGAGTCAAAAGGTACAAACTTCCAGTTACAAAATAAATAACTCATGAGGATGTAATGTACAACATGGTGACTATAATTAATAATACTATACTGCATATTTGAAAGTTGTTAAGATAGTGAATCTTAAAAGTTCTCATTACAAGAAAAAAAAGTTCTGTAATTATGTATGGTGATGAATATTAACTAGTCTTATTGTGGTAATCATTTTGCCATGTATACAAATATTGAATCATTATATTGTACACCTGAAACTAATATAATGTTACATGTCAATTATATCATAAATAAATAAAACCAAACAAATCCTGCTGGGAGGTTACAGCTCTACTTTGAGCCAACAACCGGATATGGATTTTACTGTTTAGAATGGTCTAGGCCATTTACTACAACAACAAAAGACCTTTAATTGCTCATTTCTAGTTCCTCTGAAGAAAGTCTTTTGCAGAATAACCACCTTTTGCGGAATTATTGTAACCAAAATTGCAGCAGTATCTGGCAAGGAACACACACACATTCAGTGCTGACTTGAGTAAATGTACCCTGTCACTTCATGCTGTGAGAAAGGATGAAAGACACAGGCTTTGGTGCTTGAAAGGTCCACCTCTATATCACAGAAGTCCATGTGCAGCTGAACCCACTGTACCAGCTTCAAGCACAACAGGCTCCTCTTTCTCTAAAATGATCTTTTGGTGTAAAAGATGTCTCAGTGTTTAAAAGACCGTCTCCAAAGCTAAGAATAATATTTGGATGACTTAAGTGACTTGAATAAAGGGTATGCACAAGTATGAGAATGGCCAAAAAAAATCATTTTCTAGT
Source organism: Tursiops truncatus (assembly GCF_011762595.2). Classification (NCBI taxonomy): domain Eukaryota; kingdom Metazoa; phylum Chordata; class Mammalia; order Artiodactyla; family Delphinidae; genus Tursiops; species Tursiops truncatus. The sequence continues at coordinate 94,518,886 of NC_047035.1, forward strand.
TGTTGCAAGTATGTAGAAATACAATAGAGTTTTAACTATCTTAACTATTGACCTTGTATTCTACAACCTTGCTAAGTTCACTTGTTCCACTTTTAAAAAGTAGAATCCTTTGGTTTTTCTATATAAACAATCATGTTATTTATGAAAAATATGGTATTATTTGCTTTCCTTTTAAGTCAGAAATGTTAGCCTAAATTAATTTGCATTTTCTGTCAAGACAGTGTACAGGTTGTCTGATGCAAACTCTTTGGAAAGAAATTTGGCAATATAAACAGGAGCCATAAAAATATTCATATTCTTTGATTCAGTAAATTCCCTCCTAGAAATCTACCAAGGAAACTAATCCTTTAAAAAATGATATACCCACCATATGTCTACTCAATTAGTAGACATTAAAAATGAGGTTATAGGAGTTTCTGGTTTGGTGAACACATGGAGATTTGGGGACAGTGGTGCACTCACAGAGCACGAAAGCTTCACACTCTTCCCCCATACCTTGCCCTCTGCATCTCTTCCATCTGGCTGTTCCTGAGTTATATGACAAACCGGTAATCTACTCTTGCTCTCTGAGTAATATTCACTGTTTAGCAGTAATATTCACTGTTTAGAAGTGAATATTAATGTTACCAATGGAAGCTACAGCTGAAAGTAACCTCGGAGGACACCTGCTTTGACTCCTTCATTTTACAGAATTCATCACCCTGATGATTAAAAGCAGCTGAGAGATGTTGTAGCCAGGTCATCTCTGCACCTAGAATAAAACAGTCACACGAAGCCTGAAATAGCCCTGTGCCTCTCACAGCATGGAGTTGGAGCTGCAAAATTACTCTGAAGCTGAGCATCTCAAAGTTGAAGCCATCCTAGTGGTCATCTCCTGTAATTTTCCATTTCGCCACAATATTCCTCATAGCAAGACAACCATCCGCTGTTTGAACACCTGCAAGGACAGGGAGTTCTCTCTCTCACAAGAGCTCTTATCATTCAACAGCTCTAATCATTAAAATGCCTGCAGTTATATGGTCTCAAATTATGTCTCTGTATGACTTGGGTCATTTTGTCTTCTAGAATCTAGACAAAGTAAGTCTATGTGGCAACGCTTCCAATATTTAAATTTAGTTATTAAAGAGTAAGTCTTAAGTTAAAAAAAAATTCTCCAATCTAAAATTTCCATTTAAGTTCTTCACTATCCTTACATGAGTTCTTGTTTATCCATGTCCACTTTAAGAAGTAAGGCCAGGGCTTCCCTGGTGGCCCAGTGGTTGAGGGTCCGCCTCCCGATGCTAGGGGACACGGGTTCATTCCCGGTCCGGGTAGATACCACATGCCGCGGAGCTGCTGGGCCCGTGAGCCACGGCCGCTGAGCCTGCGCGTCCGGAGCCTGTGCTCCGCAAAGGGAGAGGCCGTAACAGTGAGAGGCCCGCGTACCGCAAAAAAACAAAAACAAAACATACTGGGAAAATTTAAATATAGGCTGGGTATTAATCAGTGTTTCTTCAGGGGAAAAAGGTTTTTTTGCCCAATTTATTGCAGACCATTACATTTGTAAAATAAAATAATTTAATTATTTGAAAAATGAAGTGAAAGAAAGATGTACCAACAAAAAAGGTCTTTACGTATTTCTTCACAGACAGGTAGCAGTTTATGGGCCAGCATAACGATCCATGCATCACGTTTTGTGCAGCACTGTATTGGATGACATTAAGGAATTATCGATATTATTTCTTACTGAACATTAATCCGACTTCCAGAAATACCCATGACCATTGACCCAACATCCAACCTGAGGGGAAGTTTGGTGGGAAGTTGGAGTACAAAGGTCTAAACCAATTGTGTTTTAAAACTTATTTAAATTTTACAAAAATATATAGCTATGTGAACAAAAGCTAGGGCTTTTCCCTGGGACTTGGAAGGGGCTTGTACAAGCTTAAGCATGCTTCATTAGCTTCACAGTGAATCTGTCCTTGAGGGTAGCTAACAATGGCTTGACTAGAAGTAGGATAAAATAGCTATTCGTTTTTGATTTGCCATTGACCCTATTGAGAGAATCTATGTACCTCTTCTTCCCCAGATCACCTGAACGATAAGAAATAGCAAAAATGGGGAATTCCTAAGCGGTGCAGTAGTTAGGACTCGGTGCTTTCACTGCCAGGATTCGGGTTCAATCCCTGGTGAGGGAACTAAGATCCCACAAGCCACTGTGCAACGTGGCCAAAACTAAAAAGTAAATTAAAAAAAAAAGAAATACCAGAAATGAGACAGAAATCTTTGGGTGGACAGCACAGGGGAGGCAACTGGACTATGGAATGCTAGATCAGCATATCAGGAAATTAACAAGTTTCTTTTTTCTTACTGTTGTCTGTTTACTTCTATTGGAATTTTAAGAATACAATGTTTCTAACTTTTAACATATGGTTAAAATTGCTGTTTTTTTGATCCCAATGTAGGGATCAAAATATGATAAAGACTTTTCCTGGTTTGTGAATTTATGTGCATGAAAGTTTTACGTAGGTATAAAAATTAAATAATTATATATATTTTAAATTCCCTTTACTTAAAAAAGAACAGCATTTTATGAAATACAATACAAAATTCAATAATATTTGTGTTGTTATTTTGTCATGCACATATCTACTGCAGAAGTTGGTACAGCACCTGTACTTTAACATAGAACTCAGAATTGCTAAAAATTATTTATACTTCTTCATTTATTCAAACATCTCTTGGAAAAATCTTTTTTTTCCCTTTTTGCCATTTAATAGCTGTCCCCAAAACTACATAAACATCATTTACTTACTGCACTACACAACCTATCAAATAGTAATAAGCATTATTTTCTTTGCCTGTCTCTCTTGTCTGTCGATTTTGAGCATATATTATGTGAAACTGTGTGATGAGGTCATCTTTTCCATTCAGATTAGACAAGTTTCTGAACTACAACCAACTGCACACTGTGTCATAAATCCAGAATGCCTTTCAAAATTCTTACATTTGTTCATTTATGTAATTTTAAGTCTTTGCTGTTTTGAAAGATGGTGGTATAGTGCCACCATGTGGCCTTATTTTTATTAGATACATAGTTGAAAAGCTACTTTGGAGCTCTCCTTTTGGTCTACTAATAATTCATTTTTCAACATTATTATTCAAAAGGCATTTTTAAACAAAGAAGGTCTTCACTGTTTCCACCATTGATGTGACTTCACTTAGCTGTTTAAAGATGTTTAGATTGAAGACATATTTCCTAATTTTATCCTCTTAGATTAACTTTGTTAGAAGTATCACAATTCCGTTGCATTAATGATACACACTTGCATATTTCTTTCTTTTTTTATATAAATTTATTTATTTTTGGCTGCCTTGGGTCTTCGTTGCTGCGCGCGGGCTTTCTCTAGTTGCGGTGAGCGGGGGCTACTCTTCGTTGCGGTGTGCAGGCTTCTCATTGCAGTGGCTTCTCTTGTTGTGCAGCACTGGCTCTAGGCGCGCGGGCTTCAGTAGCTGTGGCACGTGGCCTCAGTAGTTGTGGCTCGCAGGCTCTAGAGCGCAGGCTCAGTAGCTGTGGCGCACGGGCTTATTTGCTCCGCGGCATGTGGGATCTTCCCGGACCAGGGCTTGAACACGTGTCCCCTGCATTGGCAGGTGGATTCCTAACCACTGCGCCAACAGGGAAGTCCCTTTTCTGATTTTTTTAAAAAAGTAAATTACAGACATCATGACATTTCACTCCCTAAATATTACAATGGACATCTGTAAAAATTAAGTATATATAACCATAATCCCTAACAAATTTAACAATATTCTTTTATATCATAAAATACCCATTCTATTTCTAAATTTTCCAATTGTATCAAAAATGTCCTTTCTAGTTGGTTTGCTCAAAATAGCATCCAGCGAAGGCCCGCACGTTGCATTTGTTACATCTCTTAAGTCTTGTGAAATCTGGAACTGTTTCCATCCACACTTTTCCTTCCATTACAATGACTTGCTGAGGAGGCTAGAAGAGTCTGCTAGAGCTTTTCACCTTCTGGATTTGTCTCATTGCTTCTTCATGGAAACATAGAAGTTATTCCTAGAATTTAGGTCTAAAACCTTAATTAGATTCAAATAAACATTTTTTAATTGAGACTACTTCAGAGGTGCTTCAAATTGCATCGTAAGAGGATATTCATATGCCTGGTTGCTCCACTGTTTGTAATGCTAAGATTGATTCCTAGATTTGGATAATGACAGCCTGATTCTTTTTTTTTTAATATAATAGCTTTATTGAAATATAATTCACATACCATACGGTTTATCTACTTAAAGTGTATAATTCAGTGGTTTTTAGTATATTCAGAGTTGTGGAACCATTACCATAATCACTTTTAGAAAAATTTTATTACCCCCAGAAGATAACCCATACTTAATGGTAGTCACCCCCCCCCAATTCCCAACCACCACCAGCCCCCAGCCCTAGGCAAACACTAATCTACTTTGTCTCTATAAATTTGTCTATTCTAGACGTTTCATGTAAATAGAGTCACACAGTATGTGGTGACATCCTGAATCTTGCATTGTACAATTGCATCCTTCCTTTCCTCATGACTAGCAAGTAATCTGTCAGGTCAAAAGTTACTTAAATAGTGAAATCTCCTTTTCTAGTAGTGTTCATATTAGGCAGTGAGAGGACAGATACACACATTTTTAAAATTAAAATATTATGTCAAAAATCCTTAAGTAACATTTATCTTTGATCTGTAGAATTTCCTGTTCCATCAAACTGGCAATTTCTCATTATGACATGATTTAAAGATACATATTCATTTAAAAATTTATGATAGTGTGAAACAGGAGAGAGACGACCTTTGGAAAAGATAAATTGGCTGAGAGACTGACAAAATCAGGAAGATGATTTTTCATTGCACTTGTGTTCTTCTTCAGATCATTTCATTAGGACTCTCACATGTAATTCCAAAATAATTCATAGAGGTATCGATAGTTACCTGTCAAATATTTAAATTAGTGATTTGCTCCCTAACTTAATTGCACACTAGAATTACCTAGGGAACTTTTAAACACTTGCAATGCCAATGTTCAGGTTCTACTCCAGGCCAGATAAATCAGCATCTTTGGAAACAGTATGAACACTTGATAGTGATGCTTGTGTACTTAATTTTACATCCCTTCAAGAGGCACATAATGTCAAGTCCCATAATGAGTGATGCTAAGTTTCATCACCAAATTAAACTGGTGACTACCAAATAACTCCATCTTAAAGGTACATGTCTTCTTTGCATTAGCAAGTAATTTGTCGGGTAATATTTTAGAAACTTGGCAAATTTTTCATCTCATGGTTTTAGGTGAATTCATTGATAATTCTTGCAATATGAGGTTGCAAAGTGGTGGTTTTCTAGTTCTAGTATTCTTTTCTAAGGTGTTAGTTTGCATTCTTCTGTAAAGAAGAAGGACTTCAACTACCCCCACCCCTTTCTAAGTATCCATTATGGACCCATGGATTATTTTTCCTGTGTGTTACTTTCAGTTATCCTGTGTCATTATTTTGATGATAAAATTGTTCTGAGTTTGTAATTGGGGATTTCTTCAAGCTGGCTCCTGTTTATGTCCTTTGCCCATTTTTCTTTTGGACTACTCTATTTTATTATTGACTATTAAGAACTTTTTATATATTATGTAAATTTATTTTTGCAAGTATTTTCCAAACTTGTTATAACATATTTTATAAAAAATAAATTTTACGTAGTTAATGTATCATTCTTTTCCTTTATGTTTTCTGTTTTGTCTATAATATTTAGAATAGCATTTCTCTTCTCAAGATCATAAAAGTATTCACACAATTTTTCATGTTTTCATATTTAAATCTTTGATCTATACACAACTTATTTCAATTAAGGTGTAAGGAAAACATCTATCATTTAAAAAACTGCTAGTCAGTTATCCCAAAATCATTTATGAATTATATTTTCCCCACTGATTTTTAAGTGCCACTTTTATCATACAATGAATCACCATATTGCAGGGAAAACAGTCAGGAAGCTATTGCAGTGATTCTATCTCTGGACTATGGTATTCCATTGCTGTGTCAGGGTCAAAATGTTCTCATTACTGTAGCTTTATAATTTAATATCTGTAAGAAATTTCCCTTTGTTTTCTTTTAGAATTTCTTAGTTATTTATCTGTTCATTCATTTAAAAAATATTTATTGAGCACCTACTAGATGCCAGACTCTGTTCCAGGTGTTGGAATTTAAAAGAAGACAAAGCTCCTGCCTTTAGAGAGCTTTCATAGCCTGGAGGAGGAGATGGACAATGAAACAAATTTATTAAAGGTTGTAATAAATGCTAAGAAAGAAAGAAATAGAATGATGCAGCAGAAGATAACTGAGTGAGGAAGGGACATCTACCAGAATGAGAAGGAGCTGGGTCTGTGAAGGAGCACTCCAGGCAGAAGCAAGTGCAAAAGTCCTGTGTTGAGGGAAATCTTGTCATATTCTGGGAATGATATAAAGGGCCATGTGAGTGGAGCAGCATGAAAGAAGAGAAAAAGTGGGTATTTTCGATCTTCTCCCCTCCCCTGCCCCTACCCCAGATTCACTGTTCACCCTGCCCTGTGTCCAAGAAGGCTAACTTCTAAGGACTGTCTCAGTGACTCCCTTGCCTTCTGGTTTCTAGTTGAGTTCAGCCACTGGGGTCCACTTGTAGGAGATGACTGGAAGAGAGGAGAGTGGTAGCAGGAGATTTATTTCCTTGGCTCCCTCCTTGTTAGATTGTCTCCTGTTGGCTGCATCCTCTACTGAAGGCCACAGTCCTGAAAGCTGGCCCTCTTACACAGCTCATACCAGGCTCAGGCCTTGGGTGGTAATGTCTCCCACCTGTGACCAGGCACAGGGTACTGCACCTCTCTATGTTGCTTTGCTCAAGCTCCATCCTTACCCTTGATCAGACTTCCACTTTTTAAAGATCACTCTGGTTGTTTTAAAGTATGAACTGGGGGGATGGAGATAATAGGGCAAGAGGAAGGGAAGCAGAGAGATATTGACAGGAACAGAGTTAAAACCAGGACTGACTTGAAAATCTTGAATGTATGGTCACTGGCTGAGAAACACAGGACTCTGAGCTCCATTCGTTCATTCAGTGTCTTCAATAACTATGTTCTGGGCACTATTATCGGCACTTGGGACAGATAGATTAAAATTTACATAGTATGTTGAAAGAGAAAATTGGCAAAGAATAATGAAGAAGTAGAGCAAGGTAGAAGGGTAGGGAGTACGGGGTGGCAGAAGTGATACAATTTTAAATAATCCATCATGGAGAAGGTGACACGAGCCAAGATATGGATGAGGTGAAGAAATGAGCCATGTGGAGACTGTTCCAGGCAGAGGAGGAAGTCACTGTAAAACAACCAATGCGAGGGCTAGTCTGACCATGCCTGGAAAAGCAGAGGCTGGGGTAGCTGGAGCTCAGAGGCCTGGGGGTGAGTGGAAGGGAATGAGGTCAGAGAGGCTACAGGAGTCATACCATGCAGGGCCTTTCTTAGGTATTTGTTTGGGGTAGAGGGGGCAGAGAAGAGGGTACTCCTTTTCTTTGTGGGTCAACCTACCCTCCACTTTGTGGAGAGGTGAGCACTCTCACACAGCCTCCTCCTGTCCACTGTTCTGTGACAGATGGGAGGGGAAATCCAGCAATCATTCTTAGTTTCTCAGAATGCATCTAATTGTATCTACGCAGTGTCTAGCAAGAAATGCTGGCTTCATTCTCTGATGTCTGTAAAATGTTGACATCCTAGGAGGAGAAAACTGAAATTGTACCACTAGTCCTGCAGGGGTATTGGCAGCTAAGTCATCTGGGGTCCCCATGGCAGCAGCATGCCTACAGGGATGACTGGACGACGGGTTTTGGAGCACCAGAGCAAAACTATTGATTTTCTGTTCCACTGAGAAAGTTGTTTAATTGTATTTTCGGATACACCTTAGGGAGAAAGAAGAAAGAAAAACAGTCTCTCTTACTGCTGTCTCTACTGGTGAGCAGTAAATTTAAAATAAACCTTTTCTTTTAAAGCTTTTTATTACGAAGATTTTCAAGCTTATACAAAATTACAGAGGATAGTATACTGAATCTGTGTACATGTACTCATTACCCAGATTTTCAATGATGATCAACTAATGGCCAATCTTATTTTTTCTATTTATCTAGCTAGCTATATTTTTTTTCCTGGTTTTTTTTTTTTTTTTTTTTTTGGTTTTCGGTTTTTGGTTTTTTTGGTTGGGGGTGGTGCCCCAAGTGGCTTGCCGGATCTTAGGTCCCCAACCAGGGATTGAACCCAGGCCCTCAGCAGTGAAAGCACAGAGTCCTAACGACTGGACCACCAGGGAATTCCCATTCCTCGAAATTTAAAGCATAGTCTTGGGGTTTTAAAGCATACTCCAGGCATCAATATGTATTGTGCACTTACTATATGTCAGACACTATTCTAGATGCTTGAAATTCAGCAGTGAAAGAAAAAGTATATACACAAAATCCCTATCCACAAGAATCTCACAGTCTAGTTGCGGGAGAAAGAGAAATAAAATCAACAAGTGAATTATATGGTATGTTAGATGGTTAGTGCAATGGGGAAATATAAGGCAGAGAAGGGGGAGGGAGCATGTAAGGACAGGGGGTACAACTTTAAATAAGGGGGTCAGGGTATGTGTGGTAAAGGTTGGGATGCACTGCTCATATGCCAGTCACTTCAGGTCTGAAAATCTTATTCCCCTAGCTACAAAAGAACCGGTGGCGCAGTGGTTGAGAGTCCGCCTGCCGATGCAGGGGACACGGGTTCGTGCCCCGGTCCGGGAAGATCCCACATGCCGCGGAGCGGCTGGGCCCGTGAGCCATGGCCGCTGAGCCTGCGCGTCCGGAGCCTGTGCTCCGCAGCGGGAGAGGCCACAACAGTGAGAGGCCCGCATACCACACACACACCAAAAAAACACCTCATCCAAGGTTCTGACTTCTTCCTGGGAAGGCTTACACCCAATGACTGATCTATGCAAAAGTATAAAGGCCTACTTTTTTGCTCCAACTCAAGACAGCTCTGAAGGATCATCTCTTTTTTTTTTTTTTTTTTTTTTTTTTTGCGGTACGCGGGCCTCTCAGTGTTGTGGCTTCTCCCGTTGCAGAGCCCAGGCTCCGGATGCGCAGGCTCAGCGGCCATGGCTCACGGGCCCAGCCGCTCCGCTGCATGTGGGATCTTCCCGGACCGGGGCATGAACCCGTGTCCCCTGCATCGGCAGGCGGACTCTCAACCACTGCGCCACCAGGGAAACCCAGGATCGTTTCATCTTTAGACCTCCTTGTAGGGTTGGCTAAAGCCTCCACCGATATTGTATTGTGGCTCAATTTCTCCTGCTGGTAAATCCTTCCCATCTTTTCCCTTCCATAGGTATTGATTCAAGAGAATACCCTAAAAACTTCCTGCCTGCTCATCTCCATTTCAGAGTCTGTTTCCCAGGGAACTCGACCTGAGACAGTAGGCTTTCCTAAGACTGTGACTTCTTAGCAAAAATATGATCTGTGTAAGGGATTAAGCCCTGAGACTATCTGGAAGAACATTCCAAGAAGAGAAAACAGCAAGTGCAAAGGCCCTGAGGCAGAAGTAGGCCTGCTGTGTTTGAGGAAGTCAAGAATGGCCTGGACTTCATGCAAGCTGAGCACATCTTGCAACAAGTACCTTGTGAAGATCCACAAGGAAACACATGCCCTCAGTAATTTAGCAAATCCTCCTAGAACACACCCTACTGAAAGGAATCCCAGGTTGTATGCGTTATCTTCCTTCCCCACAACCCCGAAACCTGTACTACAAAACAGGGAAAAAAAAACCTGGAATAATCCCCTATTCCTAATTCCCAGTGCCACAGAGGCCAGCTGTAGAGCCTGGGAGGGTGTAGGATGGGTCCTTGGGAAGCCTTAGCCCACCTCAAGCATGCCCCAGACCATCTAGCAGCTTTGCCCCTGGAAAGGGAGGGTATGGGTAGGGATGATAGAGAGGGATGGTGTCCGGCATAGTTTGGCTACTTGAGGTACACCTGCGCCTTGGGAAAAGGTGTCAAACCTCATGTAAGAGAACTGCTATGGATAGATTCATAAGGTGATAAAATTCCATTCGACAAAAATTTACTGACTTCCTTATAATATACTAGGCACCAAGATAAAAACATGAATCCTGACCAGCCCCTCCCCTCAAGGAGGTCACAATAAAAAGGAAATAAAAACAATGACCGGGCACTGTAAAAATTGTTTAGAATGGCATTCAAATAGTAGCAGAATGTCATAAAAAACAAAACAACCCTTGTACGAGATTTTAATTTACCCTCTGCTGACCTTATCACAATCTATTCTCATATCCCAGAAGGAGATAATTCATTACAATTGTCTGAAACATAATAGAATATGTTTTTAGTATATAAAATTGAATTATTGAATTAAATATAGATTATATTGCTTTATTGAGTTTTTTTCCTGATTATTAAACAAGTACATACGCATGTTGAAAATTCAAGGAATTCTGAACTGCCTAATTAACAAAGAAAAAAAGTCCTAACCTGGCAACCACTGTAAACATTATGGGAAATAAAATTTTCAGATCACTATTTACGATCACACACAGGCACACACACACAATTTTTATAATAGGAATCATACCGCTAATAGGCCACTTGATTTTTTTACTCAATAATGTTTAATCTATCTTAAATATCAATACTACATTCTACAGTGTAGTGAGCATCTGTTGTTTTTGTTTGCCTTACACCCTCACCCTGATTCCTTCTGGGAAACTGCTCTACACTTGTATCTCTGGAGAGAGCCCTTGTATGACTCACACATTCCTCCCATGACCTCTGGAGCAAGAGATTGACACAATCTGGTTCAATCATGGTACAAATGAGGTAAGTGAACAACAAAACTCTTTGCCACCCAGCTGCCTTCTCCTCCTTCCCACTCTCAGATTCAGTGTTGGCACTTTGCACTCTGTAGGTGGCCTATCACATCTTGTCATTTGGGCCCATTTTCTCTATTCATATACTCTTTGCATTTCCATGTTTTTACTTTCCTTGTTTTCGTCTTTCTATTTGCTCATTTCCATCATCCTTTGTTACTTCAACTTTCCTCTGATGGTGAATTTCCAGATTCCACATTTCTCTTTTGAGCTACACCAGTAGCCATCTCTAGTGTTGGCATTCTGTGTCAGTCTTTTCAACAGCAATGGATCCATTCCTATAGCTCTGTATCTGTGTGAGCCTTTGCCAGCTCTGGATCTCTATTTTTAGGCCTTTCATGAATACTCTTCTGCAAGCCTACTCTTTGGTAAAGAAAATGCTGAGTGGATGATCATGCTGACAGAGTGACTAACAGCTCTTGAAGGAACTGGCAGCTCCTGGCCCTGCAAGACTGTCATGATCCTCCAATGTGGGACAGCCATCATGGTCTCAGCATTTGAAGACCAAAGGTAAACAGGCAACCCTTCATCACTTCATTCATTTACTTAAGCAAATGGATTTCCAGATGCTGTAAGAAGGGCTGAGAAGTGAAGGGTAAGCAAGATAAGATCCTTTCCCTTAAAGAGTTCACAATTTAGTGGGATAGACAGCTAAATATGTAAGGAGATAATTACAGTGAGAGATACGATTTTATAAATATGTGTATATTTTCTTAGAAAAACATGCACCAAAAGGAAATATGCCCAAAGTTAGCAGTGGTTGTCTCTATCAGATAATTTTTCTCCTTTTTACTTCCTGTCTTTTCAGAATTTTTCCTTCAGTGTATATTTATTATTTTTGAAATGAAGAGAAAAAAATCATGTACAAAAAGCAGCACAATGGGATACATGCTACACTGGAAGTGTGCACAGTATTCTAAGGAAGCAACTAACTTGTCTGGGGAAGGGAAAGAAAACCTTGCAATATCTTATACTAATATGGGTCTCTCACATGCCAACCAAATGCAACATATGGCCTTATTTGGATTCTGGTGTAAGCAAACCATCTGTAAAAATATTTATAAGGCAAGTGGGGAAATTTGAACTCTAACTGGATATGTGATGATACAAAAGGAATATTATTATTATGAGATATGATAAAGGTATTACAGTAATGCTAGGACAAAAAAGAACCTAATCCTTTAGGTAAACATACTGACATACTTGTGGATGAAATGATACGAAGTTTGGGATTTTTACACATAAATCATCCATTGGTTGGGAATATAAAATAAAAACAGTGGTCATGGGCTTCCCTGGTGGCACAGTGGTTGAGAGTCCGCCTGCGGATGCAGGGGAAACGGGTTCGTGCCCCGGTCTGGGAGGATCCCACATGCCGCGGAGCGGCTGGGCCTGTGAGCCATGACCGCTAGGCCTGCGCGCCCGGAGCCTGTGCTCCACAACACGAGAGGCCACAACAGTGAGAGGCCCGCGTACCGCAAAAAAAAAAAACAACAAAAAAAAACAGTGGTCATGAGTTAATGATTATTGAAGTTAGGTAATGAATTCAAGGAGTTTGTTTCAGTATTTTTACTCCTTTTGTGTTTGTCTGAAATTTTCTGTAATATAATATGCAATAATAATTAATAAAAAATTTTTCCTCTAATAAATATAAACAAGTTCAAATATCTCTATCTTCAAGACTCAGCACAAAAGGCATCTTCTATACCAGTGAATGAGCATACAACAATCAAACCATGTGTGTGTTCACACATATACAAACAGCACTGACAAAGTCACTGTGCATTGTATGTTGTCTATTTCATGATCACCTGATCTGTGTCAATGACACTTGTCTTGCAACTTCAACATATATTTTTATATTATTCAATGTTTATAGTGTGCTTACACACAATAATCAAATATTTTAATTTTTTATTATTAAGGAAAGAGATCTTCTCTTTGAAACCTTTCCTGATCATTCACTCCATTATTTGCACCCCACCCGAACTCTGCACATACAACAGGGAACCCATAACACACTCTCATGTTTATTTGTTCACTTACATTTAAGTGAGATCAATGTGTAACACATGAAACCTATTCAGTAAATAGTTGTGGTGGTGCTTGTTATAATCACAGTCCTTTCTTTCAGCCTATAAGACCAGCAGTGACCATACCTTATCTTTGTATACCCAGCAATTATCTCAATACCTGGTACATTTTGAGTACTCAATAAATATCTCTTAAATGAATGAATGAATAAATGAAACTTTATCTCTTAAATGAATGAATGAATAAATGAAATTTAGGATTACTCCACTCATAGACCGATACTACGTTTGGCAGAAACATCCGTAAGACTGAGGAATGTAAATGACTCCGTGCCTTACAGTTTACTCAGTGCTCCACAGCTCATTTGGTCAGCAACAGAACATGTTCTTAGATTTAACACAGTCACTTAGAGTACAAATGGCGGAGAAAAGTCAAATACCTTTTTCATTTTTGGCAAGCAATGCATCGTGCTCAATAGCCATCCCTTCCCTTAATTCCATCCTGAGTCCCTCCCAGCTGCAAACATACATTGTGGGGAGAGGTAAGTTAAGGACAGGACAAAGGACGCAGTGAGGCTGAGGCGACAGAGTAAATCTCAGTGACTGACTATTTCACCTAATATTTGGTAATGTTTATGAAAAGCTGAAAACACTTCATAACTTATTTTTTAGGCTGTGTCAAAATATTCCTGGCATCAAAATGATTTGATCCAGACATGTACTCAATTGTTCTCCACAATTACACTGTAAGGTAAACAGAGCCTGCCACCTCTGTTTTAAAGAAGAGGAAATTTGCCCTTCACTTGGCTGGGATTTTAAATTGGGAGACAATATTTTTCATGCAGCCTACTGGGATATTAATGCTATGTCATCACTGCCAAGAAACAACTATTTGTTTCGAAGTAGGTGTTAGATCAAAAGTGCTCTTTAGATTCTTAAAGAAAGTATTTGAGTGATATCCAAATTCAAAGACCTCCAGAATGAGGGAGATGCATCTGTTTATTTTTAGGTACTTGAACAACTAACTTGCTCCTTGAAAAGCCGGGGTGCAGAAATCAAAGGCCTGATTGTGCTGAATTCTTCTCTTTGGTCATTATTCAGACTAGTTCCCAGCATGCCACAGTCCAAAGGAAAGGGTCCAAGCTCTGTTTAAAAATCAGAGACTAAACAGCTTACTCAGCACCCTGCTCACATTAGTGTTGCTTGTATTCATCATTTTAAAGTCTTTTGATAGCTCCTTTTATGCAATAATCTTAGGCTTCTGGGAATATTCTCAAAATATAGGAAGAACCTCCCTGACCTAGTTATGATGAAAAATGCTTTTCATGACTACCCACTCTCTTCAAGGAATGCTGGAACAACCAAGTCCTTAGGCATAATTGAATCCTAGGGAAGAATTTTACAAAAGTGCTGCTTTTGTTTTTCTTTTTCTCCTTTCTTGCTTTGAAGAGGGGTTTCCCACGGTGAGGAAGGGGAAATTTTTTATTGAAACTGGCCCCTATTGCTCACCTACCCTGGACTGATGAGGATATTCACCCTTAGGGGAACCAACGATGATTTTTGTTGTTGTTGTTCTGTTTCCTCATCTAGGAGAGTGAGAGTGTGCTGCAGCAATCTATTTGAAAGAATGTTCCTTAAATATCCCAATTCAAAGGACTCCATAGAGCTGAGACCCAAATAAGAGCACCAAGGGAGCCCTGGTACGTCAACCCAAATCACAAAAGGCACGGCTTTTCTAAGAATATAAGAATTATATCTACCTTTTAGGTACAGAAGGTGGAATGGAAAGAAGGGCTTTTTGGAGACGGTATCCCAGAATAATCTCTAAGCAGAACCCCTTGCACAAGGTTATCCAGCTTTCCTTGACGGGTGCACGGGCAGAGAAAGCATTTGGTCCCTGAGGTAACGTTTACTTGGGAGGTTACGACAACGATGTGCACGTTTACAGCAATCCAGGTGACCGTGAGCGCAGGAGCACCCCTAGGACTGCGGCACCGAAAATACGCTAGCTAGTCTATCGTCCTCCCCGCTTCCACTCGCTGTGGGGATTGGAGCAGCTTCCGAGGCGCTGACACCACCCCTTCCCGCCTCTGGCTCGCAGGGAGCATGCGCTTCCATCCTCACTTCCTCTCAAGGAGGGAGCGAGAATAAGGTGACGCCCTAGCCGACCCACTGACCGCTCCGCGTCACAGGAACTTCAGCACCCACGGGGCGGACAGCGCTTTCCTCCACCTGAAGACCTGAGTCCCGAGCGCCCAGAGTCTTTCTCATCCCTTTACTCCGGAGCCGCAGAGAGCTCCACCAGCTCCGAGCCCCCGCCACTCGCCCTCCCTGCGCCCGCCCTCCTAGCTCTTCCTGTTTTTACTCCTCCTTTTCATTCATAACAAAAGCTATAGCTCCGGGAGCCCGGCGCCAGGCTGTTTCTGAAGCCAAGCGTGGAAGAATGGGGTTCCTTTGGACCGGCACTTGGATTGTGGTGTTGGTGCTCCACAGCAGCCCAATTCAAGCTTTCCCCAAACCGGCAGGCAGCCAAGGTACGTGGACACTTTTCTGCCCACCTCCCTTTTATTTCGCCATGAAAAGGTAAAGCTTGGTGTAATCCGCGAGCTGTAAATCACCTTGCCTCATTTTCTGATCACGTCATATCCGTGCATATTGACAGAGAAATCAGTTCGAATTTAGAGCCAGAAGACAGATTTTCCTCCCTCACTTTTTACATGATAGAACAATAATATAAGTTGTTTTGAAAGATCTTATTTTGAAATTGGGAGGGGGTGGCTTTCCCGCCTAATATATGGCTTGGTTTTTTTGTTTGTTTGTTTTTTTCTTAGTCATCTTACAACCTTTCTCAGATATTCTATTCATAAAACGTGCAGTGTATGAAGAAAGCTTTTAATGTGCCAATAATACCAATCCAGACTATGCTCTGTCTAGTTGAAAACAGCTGGTAAACCAAGTGTTAGAACAATATGTTAGATTTCTGGTCAAAAAAAAAAAAAAAGAAAAAGTGTAATTCTATTAACTCAGGAAATACACCAAGATAATAAGCAAGGCAACACTGATAATCATCGTTATTGGATAATCTTGATAATCTCTGTTAATATATATATTTGTTTCACAGTCATCCAAAAATATTTCTCCTTTTATTTTGAAAATTTTATTTAATGAGACATATTGTCTTTCCAATGAACAATTAAATTTGTATTTGTGTGTGTTTATTCTAGACAAACCCCTACATAATAGAGAATTAAGTGCAGAAAGACCTTTGAATGAGCAGGTAGGTCGGAAGTAAAATTATAAATGCTATTCCATTTTATTTTAGTTATCATTATTTAATGTAACTATGCCGCGAATTTTTAGCCATTTTGAATTCACAAACCTCAGGAGCTTAATAATAAACACTGAAATTATGATGGGAAATATAATTTTGGTAATTTTTATGTCCCAACAGTTAAATATAGAGAGTTCAGTGTAATGCAAAGAGCTGCCTGCATAATAAGCCAGTAAGCGCAACATCACATCCATTCTATTGTAAGATTTCTTTATCAGAGATTTATCTTTTACCAATATTATCAGAGAGGGAATTAATATTTATAGACCATCTGCCCTTTATTTTATCTCATTTAATCCTTATGACATACTTTGAGATAGAAATTATTAACTACATCTTACAAACAAGAAAGCTAAATCCCATGGAGATTGAATTATTGAGCTGTCATATGTGGTAAGTGGTGGAGTAATGATTTAAAACCAGGTCTATCTCCTGTTTCTTTCACAGATTGCTGAAGCAGAAGCAGACAAGATTAAAAAAACATACCCTTCAGGTAATAAGAAATTACACTGATGTTAATTTAAATAATGTAGGCTATGAGAAGCTTAACTAAAACGGATGTGCCTGGTTTGGGGGCTTTTCTTCCAGAAAACAAGCCAGGTGAGAGCAATTATTCCTTTGTTGATAACTTGAACCTGCTAAAGGCTATAACAGAAAAGGAAAAGAATGACAAGGAAAGACAGTCCGTAAAAAGTTCTCCAAATGATAATAAATTGAACCTGGAAGATGTTGATTCAACCAAGAATCAAAGACTGATTGATGATTATGATTCTACTAAGAGTGGACTGGATCATAAATTTCAAGGTAAATGAAGAAAAAGAAGTTTTGCTACCTATTTTCTCTAATTTGGAGTTTCCCATTATGGGTTAAGAGAAAGTTCTATATTTTAAAAATATCTCTTACACACTTACAATCCTTTATTAGTCATGTCCAAAATTGAGATAAAGCCCAAACTTACTGATAATGTGCAAAGCTCCAGCTCCACAGAAGCCCAGATTTTATTTTCTCTTTAAAGCTTCCTTTACTGATGCTTTGAAAAACATTTAAATCTACTCTCTATATTTTATGTTATTGAATTCATTTTAACATTCCAATTTAACTATTAGTACAAGCAAAATATCATAATTCTCAAACAATTAAATCAACAAAATACCCCCCCTCCCCAAGAGGAATATTCGTCACTCCCTTTTCAGTGTTCTCTTCCTAGCTATATCCTTTCTCCCTAGGTCATTCTAACCTTTCCACGGTTTCCGTTACCATCTATATCCTGATGTTTCATATCAGTAGCCCAGAATGCTCTGAAGTATAGACCTATATCTAGCTAACTACCGACTTATCTTCCCTTGGAAGTCTCAGATGCACCTCAAACTTAACATGTCTAAGATTAAATTCATAATTTCTGTACACCTTACAACTTAGCCCTCTTTCCTCTAGGAAAGGCACTACTATACATCCAGCTTTTCAAGACAAATCTATGAGTCAAACTATTTCTTTTTTTCTTTACCTCTCAAATTCTAATCCACCAGTCTTAGCAATTTTATCTCCTATGTATCTCTCAAAATCTTTTTCTCTATCCCCAATCACCTCCATCTTTTTCCAAGCTCCAATCATGTCTCATTTGAACTAGAGCAAAATCTTCCAATGGATCTTCTAGCATTCGCTCTGACCCTCTCCATCTTATCCTTCATGTAGCAGCCAGAGTGATCTTTTCAACACACAAACATGAGCATGTCTCTGTTTTGCATAAAACCTGTTAATAGATTCCCATTTCTCTTAGGATAAAACCCCAAATCCTTAACGTGACTTCTACAGTCCTACATGGGCTGTCTACTTCTCTAGGTTCATCCAGCGCACATGATCTGATAGAAACCTTATTTCCTTCCTTCATGGCACTTACTGCAGTTTGTAATTTTACATCCTTGAGTGTGACTACTTCTGATTTATCTTTTTCTCCTAAACTCAACTGAAAACTCCATGAGAACAGAGACGGTGTAGTCCAAGTGTCTGGAGCTCGTGAATTTGTTGCATGGATTGATAAATGAACAAATGCACAAATAAAAGAATACATGAGGGAGTAAATTAACTATTGTACCTAGGCATTGAGGTCTTCCTCAGTGTGTCTTCTATTCTGAGTACTGGTGCTTAGGAGTGACTACAGATTTTCTTATGTGTCTTAATTCTTTTCCACGGACCACAAGAGAATTATACTGATTATCTCTGTCAGAAAACGACTGCCAATTAAATTTGACTTTTATAGGCTATTGTAGCCTGAGGAGAATTCAGAAGTGTGTTTTATATAGATGGCGTGGGGGAGATGGTCTATATTTTGACACATTTCATATTGTATACTATTCAGGGAAATGTTTTGGGGGTTTTTTTGTGTGAGGGTTTTGTTTTTGTTTTTGTTGTTGTTGTTTTGTTTTGGCTGTGCTGTGCATGGCTTGCGGGATATTAGTTCCCCGACCAGGGATTGAACGCGGACCCATGGGAGTGGAAGCGATGAGTCCTAACCACTGGACCACAAGGGAATTCCCAGGGACATTTTTTTTTTGAATTCTACTTTTTAAACTAAGACATTTGGGCTAGAAATAAATAGGCACTGGGCATAGCCCCATGAAAAATAGATTTAACCACTTTGATTGAATCGACCATTTGATTTAATACAATAAAAAAATAGTCTAAAGTTTGTTTGACTGCATTTTTTGGTCAGATGGGCTGTACATGCAAACAGAGGCAGATCTGTTTGTGATCTGATCACTAACTTGAGCAACTTATGTTTAAATTGTTCAACATTTTATTAACATGCAAATAGGTTCAGAACTACCAAGTGCTAGTTTTGATGGTTCCAGGTTTACCCTAGGGGTCATTTTAAGTCCACTTGAGTATACAAAAAAGATTCTTGGAGAGAATGATATGAGTGAATTGCTGATTTTCTCTCATACCCTGGTAATGCTGGAACCAGAAGGTTTGGGACCACTCAGGTGACTAGAACCTCAGAGGTATGCAGACTTACATCCCAGAAGGGAGGGCAAGGGGCCTAACTTCTGCAGGGTGCTTTTATACCTTTAGGAAACCTCTAAATGGGCTTGTGCTATAGGACCCACCAATTCTCCGTCTCAGTGTTTTCTACAGTATGTATGATTCAGGATTTTTGTAAGTTTCTTTTAGGAAATAGTGCTTTGTGGCTCCTGTGTGCACTCACCAAACAAATATTCATTGAGCAATTACTATGTATCAGTGTATGAGCTAGACAGTAAGCTCTGTGCAGTTAGGGACCACATCTAAACTCCTTATCACTCTCTTTCCAGTCCTGGCCCATATTAAGACTTTAATACAAATATATTGAATAAATGAAGGCCAAGTGCCATATTAGATGCCTGGAGATTCAAATGTAACTGAGCAGATGACAACTTTGAACAAGGCCCTTTCGCATCCACTTAGAGTTGTAAATGCTTTAAAAACTTATAAATATTGAACTCATGTCTGGTTTCCCTCTGAGGTCTGTATAGGAGGGTGAAACACCCCTTCACGAGCAGTAGAGAAGCCATTCTGAGTAATTCTGTCCATTGTAGAGGAGCAGGGGAAATCACTGGAAGGCAAGGAGCATTGCCCACCTGCTCAACTATCAACCCCATCTAGCGAAGCTCTGCTAGGGGAGCCTGAAGTTCCTGGCTCAAGAGAATACAGCATTGCAGAGGAGGAAGCTATTTCTTCAGAGTGTTGCTAATGTTCTTCCTGTTGTGAAGTAAATGAACTGAAAAACAGTCATCTCATTTATTTTCCAGCTTCAGCAGGCAACCACTCTTCTTCCTTTTTCAGATCCCGAGGGATAAGTGGGAAGGGAAATAAATGCTTCCACCTCTGCCTAGACCCAGGGAAGTGTCTGCTCCACATATTCCCGAGAGTCTGTCTTGCAACCCACAAATGGAAAAATCAGACCTAAGTGATAGTGAGTCTCTGCTCCTGAAAAACATGGGTGATGAGCCCAATTTTCAGTCAGCCAGGAGGGGAACTGATTTTACAGGGTTTTCTAAGGGACTTTTCTGCTCATTCGTCACGCTGGTACACAGGACTCAAAGGGCTCACAGCTCATGGGTTGGCCAACAACTCAGCAATCATATACTGTCAGAGAACTTCCAGCCCTCTGTGTGTACTCACCCTGCTCATTTTCCTAAGCTTCTTTCCAAACAGCAAGAAGAGGATATTCTGCCTGAGGCTGCGCATACTTCCAGCTTCATAGAGTCTAGAAGAAGTCTATGAATCTCCAGGAGCTATGGAAGAAAAGGAGAGAATCAGAATAGAAATATGTACTAGGTTCTTCTTTCTTTGAGTGAATATCAGAATTATTAGGGTAGGATTTGGCTAGGGATGCAATGTCTATTTTCTCTAGAAGATAATTGTAGTTCCCTTATTTCAGGTACAAATCTACGGTTCATAAAACTACGTTAACTTTCATACGATACTTTGCAATTTAAAAGGTGCTTTTACATCTTATTCCATTTGATCCTCACAATCCCATGAAATAGATACTCTTATTAACTTCCTTTACAGTGGTCCAAGGATATATAGATAACAAGAGGGATCACTGGAGCTAAATTTCTGATCTTTCCAAGCTGCCTAGAAGTGACAGGTTAAGTGCCTTGTAAACTTGCATATATGAATATACTGTTCCATGTGGTATAGATTGGAAAAGACCAGTTAATTCCTGGGAGTGCTCTGTGGACATAGTGCAAAGCGTCCTTGCCACCAACCCTACTGTATCCGTCCTTTCCCTCAGGAAGGGCCCTTGCTTTAGTCTGGAGTAGTGCTGCCAAATGTATTCCCAGGAAAGCCAAGGATACATATCTGCGAGCTTCTCTGCTGAGATTTACATAGATTTACATATTGCTTTGTGCAAACCTGTGATCACATTTCAAAAGCTTAAATTCCAGGCACATAAAATAAGTTCCCCATTCTCTGGAGAAAGAGGCTTGTCACATTAAGCTGCCTTACATAAAGGTGCCCTGACACATACTCACAAGTAAACAGTTATTCCAGGTAAGTCATAAAATCTTCAGTACATACTCTCTGATTCTGGGTGTAAGGCAGGTTTTCCCACCCCCAGCCCAGGAATTTGCCTGCAAAGGGAGTACATTAATACAAATCTACTCTTGTGGGGAAATGGAATATCAAATTATATAATATATAGAAGGGTGCTTTGAACAATACTGCATACTATCTAACAGTATTTTACTTTTTGTACTATTAGTGCTAAAAACGGAGAGGCCTTTTGTGTTATTTTCAGATCTTCCTCCTATAATCACATAAGCAGCTTTCAGAACTTCCATTATCATCCCAGGTTCTTAACTTGAAGTCAAATTTTATTTTAAACCAAGAGTTTACATGGACTAAGCACCACCTTAAACATATTCCAAACATATT
The DNA here is from genome assembly GCF_011762595.2 of Tursiops truncatus. Taxonomy (NCBI): domain Eukaryota; kingdom Metazoa; phylum Chordata; class Mammalia; order Artiodactyla; family Delphinidae; genus Tursiops; species Tursiops truncatus. The sequence continues at coordinate 94,540,636 of NC_047035.1, forward strand.
TGAGTGTACAAGATATAGATTATAAATCTAATGTAATCCAAGAAATAGGTCTGTGACCACCACAACGTGAAGTTGTGATTGCTCTGTCTAGATGATCCAGATGGCCTTCATCAACTAGATGGAACTTCTTTAACTGCTGAAGACATTGTCCAGAAAATTGCTACCAGGATTTATGAGGAAAATGACAGAGGAGTATTTGACAAGATCGTTTCTAAACTGCTGAATCTTGGCCTAGTAAGTCATATGCATGAGAATAAACCAAACCTTAGGTTGGAATATGCTAAGAAGCCAAGCCACTTCATTCAAAGAGCCAAATGTTTATAACGCATCTACTTTATACCAGTCACCATGGGTCTCGAGGACAAGTAAGACACCACTCTTTCCCTCTAGGAATTTATGGTTTATCAGAGGCACTAGACAAGTACGCAAGTGCTCATGATGCAAGGTGCATAAGAACCATCTGAGTGGTTCAGTGTGCCAGAGGGTGGATTATATCCAGTTATGCAATAAGGAAAAGCTTCAGAGGAGGAGGTGTTTGAAGTGAGCTTAGAAGGATGGTTGGGATTTAACCAGCAGAAGTTTAAAAAAAAATGTGTTAGATGAGAAGGAAATAAGATGTGCAAAGCCACACAATGATTGGGAAGCCCTAAGCAATTCAAACTGACCCTGCCCCAGCTTGGCTCCCAGATACTAACACAGGCCTGGCAGGCTTTAGGAGAGCACTAAATTTGCAGGTTTCAAAGGTTACCTACTATGACCTGCAGCTGAGGACTGAGAAACAACCCTCAAGTTGTTTCTCAAATTAAGTATTCTGTGGGTTCCAACAGATAGGACTGACGCTTGCACAATGGGCCCAAAGACACTTCTTCCCAGGAGTGCTGAGCAGTTACTGTGAAGGCCAGCATGTAGTAGAGGCATAATCAAGGGATGTTCAGAAGAGGGACCAGAACATTCTCTAGTCTTCTAAAACTATGTGTTCAACTAAAGAGTTCAGTCTAGAATTTTTTTTAAATCACAAAAATGGGAATAACAGTTATATGTTTTGACTCTTTATAACAGATCACAGAAAGCCAGGCACACACACTGGAAGATGAAGTTGCAGAGGTTTTACAAAAACTGATCTCTAAGGAAGCCAACAGTTATGAAGAGGAACTCAATAAGCCAATGAACAGGACTGAGAGTCAGGCTGGAAAAATACCAGAGAAAGTGGTATGTATATGCAAATGTATATGCATCTATTATGTATGTGTATATGCATGTGCATGGATGTGTGTGTATACTTGTATTTGTATATAATTAATACAATCTGTGTATAATTAGTACTTCAGTTTGTGCCAAATAAGAATTGGGGTATGTGACATTTTTAGCCCACTTAAAATATATACATTAATGAAATACCAATGAGTTAAAAGATATAGATGAACTCCACTTTGAAAATAGTATAAAGATGCATGTTATATTACATAGTAAAGATTATGCCTTATACCCCAGAGTAAAATAACACATAATATTATGTGAAACGGTTATTTCACATAACAATTCATATAATCACAGTGCACTGGATCCAAGTATTTCACAACAGAAGTTGGTATCCAACTTCTGTTCACAGTGGATGTCATCATCTGCTCCCAAAACCCCAAAAAAGAAACTTGGGCTGATTTGATCCTTTTCCACACCAGCTTTTATATTCCTCAGAGCTAGTTGCCTCATGCTGCCTCTCTGTCTACCCTGTGTCCTCCCACCTGCTCCTTCCTCTTTCCATTGGCTCAGAGGTCTGTCTGTCATCCTTTACTTAGACTTGCCATTCACTTGTCCTTGTCCTTGCTGGACTCCTTGCCTCTTCATCTTTTCTTTGGCCTCAGCCAAACTACTAAAATCATTCTCTCCTCCTTGAATTCCTTTTTAAATTTCTAGATGGAGCTAACTATAGGAGGATATAGGAGGATATCAAACTCCTCACCTCTCCTTTCATTTTCTCCACCAGAGCTCCCATACCCCATGCATGGCTCTCTAACATCCTATCCCAAATACAAGGAAAAAGGGTATATAGACCTATGGTCCTATTTTAGGGAAGAGGCTAGAAAACAGAAACTGGTATGGATTGTTTTTGTTTTGTTTTTTACTGCTAGCCAAAAATTCTCCTTTGTTCTCCCTACTTCCAATCCCCACCATCTGCCATTTTGAAAAACAGCTTTTCAAGATCCACCCACCCTAAAAAAAAACTATCTAGATTTATCACAGAACTCATGGCTTTTACTCAAACTTACCAATCTGAACCAAAACTGACATAGCAATTTTCATGATCCTTCACTCCCATTATATACTCCTTACTTCCCATCTCTAAAATGTCCATATACTTGACCTGCTCACTCCTATTATCTAAATGCATAAATGCAAACAAAATATTCTTTCAGTAAATGTTTATTGAGGTACCACCTATGTACCAAACACTGGGGATAAAATGCTCATTTAAAAAGATACAATCCCTGCTCTCATTATGCTTAAGGTCTAAGGGAAGAGGTAGATGGTCTTCAAATAGTCACGTATTTTATTTTATTTTATTTTTTTAATAAATTTATTTATTTATTTTTGGCTGTGTTGAGTCTTCGTTGCCGCGCGCAGGTTTTCTCTAGTTGTAGCGAGTGGAGGCTCCTCTTCATTGCGGTGCGCGGGCTTCTCATTGCGGTGGCGTCTCTTGTTGCAGAGCATGGGCTCTAGGTGCACGGGCTTCAGTAGTTGTGGTACGTGGGCTCAGTAGTTGTGGCTCGCAGGCTCTAGAGCTCAGGCTCAGTAGTTGTAGCACACAGGCTTAGTTGCTCTGCGGCATGTGGGATCTTCCCGGACCAGGGCTCAAACTCGTATCCCCTGCATTGGCAGGCAGATTCTTAACTACTGCACCACCAGGGAAGCCCAGTCATGTATTTTAATTGTGACTGCATTAAGTACTCTGAGAAAAGAAACATGGTTCTACTAGACCTCATAAAAAAGGAACCTGTCTTGGACTTAGGCTTGGGGAAGGCTTCCCAGAGGAGGTGACTTGAGCCAAAAACTGAAGGCTGAATAGGAGTTAACTTGTGAATATGATAGGCAATATGTAGAGAAGGATGTGTGGAGTACCCAAGTAACTGAAACAAGGACAGTGTGGTTGCCACACAGAGAGAGCAATGAGAGATGAGACTGGGGAGGTGGACCCAGGCCAGATCAGCAGGGTCTTATCAGCCATGTACAGATTCTGATCTTTATCATAAGAGCAATGGGAAAACACTGAAGGATTTTAAGCAAAGGACTTACATGATCATATTTTTAAAAAGATAACTGGCTACAACGTGGAAAATGCAGGGTTGGGAATAGATTGGAAGGTGGGTGGTGTACCAGTTAAAAAGTAAGAAGTGAAGGTAGCTTGGACTAGAGTGGGGTAGTGGAGAAAGTGAGAAATGTACAAATTTGGGATAAATTTAGACAGTATGGCCAATAAGGCTACTGATGGATCGAATGCAGGGAAATGAAGAGGCAAGAAAGGCTCTTACATTTCTGTCTAGTTCACTCAGTGGAGAATGGATCATTAAGATAGGGAACACTGGACACACATCAGGTTTGGGAAAAAGAGTCTTGTGTACCCTCCCAGCCAGCGTTTAAAATGTCACCCAGGAATCACTAAGGTATGATTGCTCTGCTAGCATTAGACATTGTGACAGGCTTTCCTGTATCTTGGCACCATCCCTCTTGGTAGATTCTATAAACTCAAAGCTCCCCTCCTTGGTGAAAGGCAGTTTTATGAAGAAACACTCATGAGAACTAGTGGAGGGAAACTTGGCCAGGGCAGGAACCTGTCTATTCTCCCCTGAGCAGGAGCCAGGGTCTTCAGGTAAAGCACCTGTCTCTAAATCCCAATGATCTTCCCATGTAACTAGATGCCCACACGCCTGCAAAAGAGTTTGATCCTGCAGGAGCTTACAAAGGAAGAGATATTCTTGCACTTCAATTCAAGCGCGTCACAGAGGAAAGAATCATCCTGGATTGTCATCAGTTCTAACAAAAATATTTATTTTGTATTGATTTTTCCCCCACTGTAGACTCCAATGGCAGCAATTCAGGATGGTTTTACTAATGGAGAAAATGATGAAACAGTGTCTAACACCTTAACCTTGACAAATGGCTTGGAAAGGAGAACTAAAACCTACAGTGAAGACAACTTTGAGGAACTCCAGTATTTCCCAAACTTCTATGCACTACTGAAAAGTATTGATTCAGGTAAACATTGTTTTCTGACCGTGTGGAACAGAAACAGTAATTCCAGGAAATGTGTGGGTGGGGTTTTTTTCTTCCTGTTTTCAATTTCTAAATTCAGCCATCAATGACGTATATTATGGCCTCAGGGAAAATAGTTCACATTGATTTTTTTCAAAAGAAGTGTACTAGCCATGGAAATATTTAGGAAAGGGTAATCAGGAAAGGTGGAATTTCTGGATAATTTAATCTCCATGTTAACAGAGGGTTCATTTATTTGTTCAATAAACAGGTATTGAACACATGCTGTGTTCCTGGGATTGTAGTGAACCTTGTACCGATATAGGGATGAATCAGAGTGTTCCTGGCCTGACCCAGTTCAGCCTCAACTTTTATTGCAAGTCTCTTTTCAAAAAGGCTTTATTTTCCTCTCTTAGTAAGAACAGTGTATGGAACATAATTTATTATTTTTAAATGATTCAGAATTTTGCTTTTTAGATATTTTCAACTTGTCTTCAAATGAATTGAACTAAACATTGGACTAATGAAGGTCAGGAGCCCAAAACACGCTTGGGAAATGTTCTGCTTTTTTTTTAAAAAAAAGTCCTTAATGTGTTGCTCTCTTTTCTTTTTTATGTGCACCAAAATAAGTTGACTGAAGATTTCAGTTCATGTTTATTTTTGGTTAATCTGCAAGGAGGATAATAATGTGCCAATTTTCTGTTGTTATTGTCCATATAGCTGCCCTGCACTGCCTTATAGCTTTTCTTCTTCCTGTTTAAAGATTCATCGCCAGTTTGAACATTTGTAATAAAGACTTCTGTAATTGTAACATCTTTCCCCAAGAAGTGACCTTAGAGTAGACTTCATTTCTGGGGAACATCCTTTTGTCCTTCAATCCCAGACATTGGCCAGATGGCACCAGCCCCCCTGCTGGTGTCTGCAGGGCTTGTACATCTTGAGGGTCTATTCTTGCCCCACTGGTTGGCAGATACCCAGCTCAGAACCTCTGTCATCCTGGTGAATCACTTCTTGTCAGTGAAGTGTATCAGCATAATACCAAATATTTATATGGATGTGACCTTGAGCAAATAATGTGATTGCTGAAGTTAATATTTACCTGCCCTTTTCCAGGATTTCTCTCCCGCACCTCTTCTCCCACCTTCCTCTCTCCCAACTTTGTGACTTTTGTGGTATTTTTAAGATTCCACTGTATGGAATATTCTTTATTTTGTGTGTTTTTATCTTTCAGTTTCCTTGACCCCATTCCTTATTGCCTTTGTTTTTATAGACTTTTAATTTAAATACTTACACTGAGGTCTTTGATAGTACCCATCTTTTTTACCCAGGGTCTGAACCAATTGAGAAAACCGAAGTATCTTTGCTACTGATACAGACTGGGTTGTAGAATGTAGCTTGGTGTGAGAGCCAGCAGTGGGCTTGTCTACTCCCTACCCCCAGTCTAGCTCTTGGAACAGCCAATCCTGGAAGAGTTTGAGTCTGCACAGCAGGCACATTTTTCAGTTCCCTGCCTTCCACTGTTCCAGGGGAACGGAAAGAAGAAAGATTCCAAATCCCCATCCTTCAAGAAAAGTAGACTAATGGCTGTTGGCTACCAACCTCATCTGTGAGGAGGATGAAAAAATGGGGGGAAAGGCTAGAAGTATGTAGAGAAAATCCTTCCTGGCAGCTGAAAGAATAGGGAAACAGTTCTCTAGCAACTTAGTTTTTCTTTCCTTCAAAAATGGAAATAGCTTTTTTTTTTCTGATTTTAGAATTAATATAGCCACCGAACTATTATGGAGTCATTGGCCATCTTGTTCTATCAGGATACAGAACAGTATGTCACATATGAAGTTTCCAAGAAACTGTTAGTAGTGGTTGCTTATAGGAAGTAGGAGTTGTGGGGAGGGAGAGGAAGAGAATATTGCTTTCACTGTTTACTTCTGTACCACTGGAATATTTTCACTATATGCGTTTATTCCTTCAAATGAAATAAATGTTAGAAAGCAATATATACTACTGTTAAAAAGTCAACATTGCATTTAAAAAATAAAGAAACATGTGTGTCCCTATTTCAAATATTAAGCTTGATTAATGAAAACAGGTCATTCCTTCCCTCCAAAACATACAACCAGAGTAGAGAAAGGTTGTTGGGTTACCAGTCTTCTAACTTTCCTTTTGAGTTTATATTATCTCAGGTTGCAAACTGTCTCTATCATCTACTCTATCAATAAAATATTTTAGATTAAGGTAAACCGTTTTGGAGAAGTTATAATTACCCATTTCTGAAAAAGTTCAGTATACCTGTACATTGTTCTGTATTACCAATCAAGTCTTGGGCTTTTCAGAAATTAAATATATTTTAGCTATAAATGGTTTAGCTATATATGTAGGGAGAACTATTTCAATAAGATGCTGTATTTCATAAATGAACATTGAAAGATGAAGCTATACTCCACTAGTCTTTAAAAAATTATTTTGTCCTTTTATATAGAAAAAGAGGCAAAAGAGAAAGAAACCTTGATTACTATCATGAAAACGTTGATTGACTTTGTGAAGATGATGGTAAAATATGGCACCATATCTCCAGAAGAAGGTGTTTCCTACCTTGGTGAGAGTCCTACCTCTTTTGTTTTCACAGTGGTTAGTTTTCATTGTCCAAAATGAATGAGGGATTTGGCAACAATTATTTTACTAATTTGATAATTTATGCCAAAGTAGCCTGAATCATCTGGGTGATCAGAATTGCCCAGCTTGACAACGCATACAAAGAAAATTAACTAGATGTTTTCAGCTCTTTATATTTACAGATCCAGTTCAAATACAGACATTTCACCTTTGTTATATTTTGTCTTATTAACATTTTCTAATAATCTCGCCAGAGATAATATTATTAAAATTTGACTTTTTTTTTTCCCAATTGTGTTTGCATGGTTTGGGACAAAAAGAGTCTTGATTTTAACCAGTGCGGCCTGTGTGTGTGTGGTGAGGAGGAAGGAGCACTGGACTAGGCATCAGAAGTTCTGCTTCCTGGTCCCAGCTCTGCCTCAGACCAGGTCTGTCATGCTGGGGAAGGCACTCACCTTTCTGGACCTCAGTTTCTGTATCTGTGAAATAAAGGACTCTGTTACCTCTAACCGGGGCTGGTAAACTACTGGCCATGGGCCAGTCTGTCCCATCACCTATCTTTGTATAGCACACAAGCTAAAAACAGCTTTTCCATTTTTAAATGGTTGAAAAAAAATAAAAATAATAGTGTTTTGTGACATGAGAAAACTACATAAAATTCAGATTTCTGCATCCATAATCAAGTCTTATTGGAACACAGCTGTGCTTCTTTGTTTTAGTGTTGTCCGTGGCTACTTACATGCTACCATGACAACACTGAGTAGCTGCATATGGCTGTCAAAGCCAAAAATACTTACTAACTGGCCCTTTATAGAAAAAGTTGGCAACCTTTGATTCCTTGAACTTTATAGATAAGCTTAATCTTTGATTCTGCATGCAAGTTGTTAAAAGAAGAAAAGCCTTTTGTTTTCCTGCTTGGTTTAGTTAATCACCAAATACCATTCATCTCAGAAGTCCTTTGGGCAAGATGAACTCATGGCCCCTTACTCTGATCACTGATGCGGGAGGGAGAATTAAATGGAAGAGAAAATCTCATAGGATAGAGTAATCCAGAGTTGTTCTGTATAAATGCCATTTTTTCCTACATGAAAACTAGTTTTACTGTTTTTTTTCTGATTATAAAAGAACATATTTGTTTAAAAAAATCAGTCAATGCAAAAAGATATTAAAAAGACAGTGAAAAAATCACTCATAATATATATATTATGTATATAATACATAATAATGTATGCACACATACACATACATACCTATGTCATTTTTTTTCTTTTATCTTATTTAACAAAAAATGGGCTCTAGTTACACACCATGCTTTGTGGCCTACTTTACCCACTTAATAGATCTAAAACATTGTTTCAAATCAATCATTGTTTCATATCAATACCCTGTGACTCATATTTCGCACTTAAGTCATTTATTCTATGGAAATAAATTAGAGATGCCGCAAAGGCTTGTGTGCAAACCAGGTATTTCCACTATTATTTATAGCTGTGCTGTCCAGTGTGATAGTCACATGTTGCTATTTACATTAACAGTAATTAAAATTAAGCAAAATAAAAAATCTGTTTTCTCAGTTGCTCTAGGCATATTTCAAGTGCTCACTTGCCACAGGTAGCTTGTGGCTACCATATTGAACAGCACAGAAATGAGTATTTCCATCGTTGCAGAAAGTTCTATTGGACAGCACTGGCTTATAGAAACAAAACAATAGAAATAAACTTGCTACCCCACAAGAGGAGACTATATAAATTATTAATTCTTATTTAGACTAAATTTTATTTTTTAATGTTTGCGTTTTTAATAATTGTATGTTTATAAATTGTGTTTTAAATATTGTTTACAAACAATATGTTATAAACTACTTTTAATAATCATAGTGTTTATAAACAATAAATAAATATTGTTTATAAAGACTAATGATGGGGGAAATGTCCATGATATATTATTGAATGCTTAAAGCCATTTAGAATATGACCTTAATTTTGGTGTTAAAAAATGGATATGCATAAAGAAAGAAAGTTGGGGAAAAAAAAAGTTAGAAAGAAATATACCAAAACATTATCTGGGCATAGTAAGTGTTATTTTTTCCTTACAATTTTCTGTTCATTTTCGTATATAACTTTTACAATCAGAAAATGAGTTGTATGTAGAGAATTTTTCTGTACAAGCATGTTGGCTTTTGACTGTCGCTGCCATGAAGGTACACCCTCAGACCCTGAAGGGCTCAGGGGCAGCATGGGTAGAAGAGAGAGGATTAACTAATCTCCTCTCTCCTCCATCTCAGCATGTGACAAACAATGATCAGTGATCTACCCTTCTGTTCTGGTCCCAACAATGTATGGTGACTACGAAGTTTGCCAGCTGTGGTCGCTATCTCAAAGAAGAAAGCAGAATGTGTCACATAATAGGATATACTGATTTTCTTCTCAAAAAGGGGTGGGGTAGGGTAGAAGGAAGAATTTTCTTGGGGAGAAATAATACAAAGTAATAATGGACTCTTTATAGACAAATTGCAAAGAACTGCTTGTTTGCAAATAACCCTGTCCTATTAGTAAGATGGATATGTGACTGGTTAAATAACTGAATACCAGGGTTGTGGATTCTAATTCATTGACTGCCTTGAGGTGGTCACAGTCTAGATTCCTATCTGGTAACACCTACAAGATGTTACTCCAAAGAGCAGAATTAGGACAAAGACAAGAATACAGATTTCAGCTTAATATGAATAGAGAAATTCTCGCCCTTAAGACATCTAACATGAAGGAGGTGTTAGCTAACCGTGGTAATCATTTTGCAGAATATAAGTGTATCAAATCAGTATGTTGTACTATACCTTAAACTTACACAATGTTCTATCTTAGTGAAAAAAATATTTTTTAAGACTAACAATAGAACTGGCTGCCTCGTGAATTAGTGAGAGCCCTGAATGACAGAAATCCAACTGTTTGGCTTAAGCGACAAGGGAATTTATTTCCTCATGTAACTGAAAAGTCCAGGGGTGGGGGTAGTCTGGCTTCAGGTTTGTGAAGCCCACCACAGTGTGAGGAATCTATCCCTCCCCATCTCACTGACTTTTTGTATGTTGATTGATAAACTGCTCCATTCTGGAAACAAGATGGCTGGTACAGCTCCAATCTCACATCCGCACAGTAGAGCAATCCTGGTGGAAAGAGAGCCTCTTTCTCTTAGCATCGAATCTCACTGGCCTGGCTTGAGTCATGTGCTCCTCCTTGAACCAATCACCATAGCCTGAGGGCTGGAGCAGCCAGGCCTGGGTTATTCAGCCACCAGTGGAGCAAATTTGCTGAGAGTGGGAGAGGTCTGGGTTCTCCAAAGGAAGATCAAGGTGTAGTTACCAGAAGGCGTTGAGTAGGCCCAAACCACAGTTGTCCATTATAGGCCTCAATCACAGTGATCACAGAAATGTGGAAGGGACTTCTGCAGTTAACTGAGTAGGAAGCTGAACTTGAGGATCTCAAATTGTATGCCTTTCCATCTTGAGAGTCAATGAAATATAATCCATATCAAAGCCCCTTACTAGCAGTGCTAATATTGTGGAATTGCTGTTTGGCTATTTCTGGTGAGATTTAAACATTTTTAGGAAAACTTTGAAATGGTCTTTTAGGACATAAAATTTTATTTCTTCTCCTCCCCCCTCCAGAAAACTTGGATGAAACAATTGCTCTTCAGACCAAGAACAAACTAGAAAAAAATGTTACTGACAATAAGAGCAAGCTTTTCCCAGGTATGATTTATTTTAGTATTTTTCCCCCGACTTTTAGCAAAATAACCCTTTTGAGTGGTAAACCATGAACTTCAATAAACATTGATAAAGAATTACAGATTTCAAAAAGTTTGAAAACCTGAAATCCAACCATGGGATTAAGTAGCGATAACCTTGGCCAGTCAGCACAGAAATTTAATCCCAAGAAGCATTGAAAAGAAATGAGGACTTTACTGAAGCGGTGGCTGGCGGGCAAAGGTGAGAGCTATATCCCAAGTTGAGCAATCCTTCCTAAAATTCTCCTTTGGGTATCTTTTTCTCTCCCCAGATCACCACTGTCCCTTACCCTCCGTCCCCTCCTGCTGCTCCCTCCCATACTCTCCCCTCCCAGCTCTTCTTTCTCCTCTGGGACAGTCTGTGCCCCCGTGTGGTATGATTTATGCCCTTCTCTTGGTTTCCTCACTTCTGCATCTCTACTCATCACCCTGCTTAGCATGGCGAACACCACGGAGCAGAGCCGTACAAAGGAGAATTTCAGGGATGAGGAAGGCGCAAAAAGAGAAAAGATCACCAACTCTTTTTTTTTTTTTTTTTTTTGGTACGCGGGCCTCTCACTGCTGTGGCCTCTCCCGTTGCGGAGCACAGGCTCCGGACGCGCAGGCTCAGCGGCCATGGCTCACAGGCCCAGCCGCTCCACGGCATGTGGGATCTTCCCGGACCGGGGCACGAACCCGTGTCCCCTGCATCGGCAGGCGGACTCTCAACCACTGCGTCACCAGGGAAGCCCAAGATCACAAACTCTTATACTTTAATTTTGTGTCCCTATCACAGAAATTATGTACCTATATTTGATAGAATATACAGCCCTTTAAAATGATGTTTTCAAGCAGTTTTTAATAACATGGAAACATTCTTCCATAATGATGCTAATGACAAAAGCAAGGAACAAAATTGTGCCACAAGTATGAAAAAAATGCATCAAAAAAGTATATATATATACTACAACACTAGTAGTGGATGTTTAAGGAGACAATAACTGATTTTTCTTTTTTCCTATTTTTCTGTAGTAATAAACCTTTTACTGAAAAAAGAAAAAAGCTTATCATTAGACTGATTGACATTCCCTATTTTACTGACTACAGGGATGCATTACCATTGTTTTCAAGGGGTTACCTACTTCAAGTTTTATGATTCTTTAATTCAATATAGGATTTCTAGAAGGAAGTATAGTTATTTTTATGTGAGAAGTGAGCAAGCGTTATTATTGACAGCAAGGGTTCAATACTCTTCTTTGCATTAGGGTGACCAGGGATAAGGGAGTATGAAGAAAGAGGCAGGAGAGAAGTCCAGCCATAGCCCCAAACCCTTAGGTGCTACTCTGAGTAACAGACTGTTCTTCAAAAACAACATCAAGGAGAGATGGGGCAACTACAGAGTTATTTTCATTTGGAATCAAGACTCAAATTTACTTTGGAAACTGACCTATCCCACTTGAATGCCAACACTGATTAAAATAAGGAGAATAATCTACACTCTAATATCACAGTGTTGCAGAACAGAAAAAACGCAACCAGAATCCAGAAAGCTGGGGGTGGGGGGTGTTGGCCCAGCTCTTCTGCTAACTCAACGGGTGGCCTTGGGCACATCTCTCCCCGCTTTGGGCCTCAGTTTCCTCTTCTGTGAAATGGTGGGGAGGGAGGAGTCACACTAGATAATCTCTAAGATCTCTTTCAGCTCAAAAAATGATCTGACCTCAAACTACACCTTTTTAATAAAATTTATTTCTACACTAGGAATTAATTAATAGATAGGAAATAGGGTTATAATAGTGCACAATCTGATTACAGTGCCATCAGAGAAGAGTCATGAAGAAACAGACAGTACCAAGGAAGAAGCTGCTAAGATGGAAAAGGAATACGGAACCTTGAAGGATTCCACAAAAGATGAGGACTCCAACCCAAGAGGAAAGACAGATGAGCCAAAAGGTATGGAATTGACAGCTCTATGTTGACAATGAAATTGGGGAAGCAAAAACTTTCACTTGAAGGGTCATCCACAAGTCAAGCCCCACCAAATCGGAGAAATTAACATCATCTGTATACAGAAGATTCAGCACGTGGTACCTTTATTTGAATAGCAATTTTTTTTAATGGTCTTGAGTCTTCTGGAATGGCAAACTGGTTTCATCTTTTGATGGACTTTACCGTCCAATGGGCTTTTGCACTTTGGGAGGAACACTCATGACCATTTGTGCATTGTTCAATGTCCAATTTATGATCTTATGAATTTATTAAGCAATATTCATTTAAACGTAATTGACACTCCTCTTAATAGTCACATACTACTTATTTAACAAAGTCATCAAAATTTATGGATTTAACAAAGCAAATTTTCTTAATCATTTATACTGATTGCAATCTGACACTTTCAAAGACTTGATTAAAAATCATAAATCAAATATATTACATTTCCTTAAATAACCTAAATACCTTAAAAAAGCAAACACTAAACTAGCCCAGTAATTATAAAACTTGTTTTTATCCTTATTCTTACACATTCCTGGGGTCAAATTTTTACTCAGCTCTAGTAAGTCTATATGATATAAATTCACATCTTCCAAGGTTTGAGAAACTTAACTGTACCCAAAGAAAAAGACCCTATGAAGTTGCAAGTTCAAAGTCATTAACCCTCTGATTTCAGGTCAGGATGCGGGGTCTGGTTGCACAGTCCAATGTTTCAAGCCCCTTTAATTACAAAGTGTGCTGGTTACATCATAGAAAATTTATGTCTGTATCTCAGATAGATATTCTTTTTCTGAAACTCAGTGTCTTTACCAGAAGCTGTGAACAGATGGCTTAAACCTACTTTATTTTTTGTCATGATATATTGAACTCTTTGGTATAACTGGAACCCTATTTATATCTTTTTCTGTATCTCATTAGTAGGGTCATCTTGAGGTTTCCTTCCCTGGAAGCTGAGGGAATGGGTCACTGCTCTCTTGGGAGAGGGGGTAGCAAGTGTGACATTCAGCTAATTTATCATCTGGAAATACACCTTTGGGCTCCCTTTTCATTGTTTATTACATATAATCATTAGTGGCAATGAACTGAGGGACTTCCCTTATTCCTTGCTGTAATATGATAGGAGACCACAAAAGCTGATCATGTTTATGGTATAGCTCTTAATTTTGAAGAGACTGCTTGGCCCTCATGCAAGTTCTCAATCTCTCTTACTCATACAGATAGAAACAGGTTCACATTCATACTTGATAATAGACCCATGCTTAACAGTGTCTATGTATTAAGTAGAAAAGAAAGAAGCTAGCTATGTATTTAATACCTTGTAACTTAATAACAAGTACAAACTGTTTCTCTCTTATATTACTACTCTCTTTGTTAACACTTTATATTAAATTTCTCCATTTATGTAAGTTGTTCCAGTTAATGATGATAATGACAACGATGATGATTTTTCTGTTTAAATTGGTGTAGCTTGGGCACCAAGTTTCTCCTTTGTCCTTTTTGCCCTGTACCCAGTGGTTTTTAAAGCATCTATGCTCTCTGGCAACAACAGACTATTTTTTTTTAATTGAACTATAGAAAAATGTTATATTAGTTTTATGTATACAGAAATATATATATATTTTTTAAGATACTTTTCCATTATAGGTTATTACAAGATATTGAATATAGTTCCCTGTGCTATACAGTAGGTCCATGTTGTTTATTTATATATAGCAGTGTGCATCTGTTAATCCCAAACTCCTAAACAGGCTATTCTAGACCTACTCTGAATTTTCCTGTTCCCCCCCCCAAAAAAAAAACTTGAAATCAATTTTCCTTCAAAGAGTTCTGGTTCCTTTATGTAGAAAATATAGAAAATCCAACCTGAGTTACATGGGTTCAAATGAGTGGTGATGTTGGCCAAAGGTAATGCTTGTATTCCAGTTATTGGGACTTTTTGACACAGGACCGAAAAAGAAATTTTTTCTTAATATATCAAGTTCATGTCGATTTTTCCTATCTCATGAGGTTTTAGATTATTACACCCCTCTTCTCTCTAGGATGGATTTCATAGACCACCACAATTTTCTCCTATATTGACATTACTGACATATGAACTCTAATTGTTTGGTGGTAGCCTATGTTGGGAAAGGTTATAAGGTTGCATCTGGACTCAGGAGGAAAGAATGTTGCGATGATTAATTAATAATGTTTGTCATGGGCATGGAAACGGGGAATTGGTGATATATGTGTCACTTTTGCTGGCCAGTCATGCTGCCTTGATGTTTCCAGTCAACCCTAGGCCCACTTTGGATGAGTGGTAAACTTTTTTTTAATATCTTTTTAAAATTATAGTAAAATATACATAACATAAAATTTACCATTGTAGCATTTTTTTTTTTTTTTTCCTGTACGCGGGCCTCTCACTGTTGTGGCCTCTCCCGTTGCGGAGCATAGGCTCCGGATGCGCAGGCTCAGCGGCCATGGCTCACGGGCCCAGCCGCTCCACGGCATGTGGGGTCTTCCCGGACCAGGGCACGAACCCGTGTCCTCTGCATCGGCAGGCGGACTCCCAACCACTGCGCCACCAGGGAAGCCCCCATTGTAGCATTTTTAAGTGTACAGTTCAGTGGCATTAAGTACATTCATATCATTGTGCTACCATCACCACCATCCATTTCCAGAACTCTTTTCATCTTGCAAAATTGAAACTCTAAACTCATTAAATAGTAACTCCCCATTCCCCCTCCGTCTTCAGCCCCTGGCAACCACCATTCTACTTTCTGTCTCTAGAAGTTTGACTACTCTAGGTACTTCAGATAAGTGGAATCATGCAGCATTTGTTCTTTTGCTACCAGCTTATTTCACTTAACATAACGTCCTCAAGCTTCATCTATGCTGTAACGAGCGTCAGAATTTCCTTCCTTTTTCAGGCTAATAGCCCATTGAATGTATATACCACATTTTGTTTATCCATCTGTTTGCCTATGGACACTTGTGTTGCTTCCACATCTTGGCTATTGTAAATAATGCTGCTCTGAACAAACATCTCAAGACTAAAAAATATTCAATTTGGGCAGGGGGAATATTCCTAGAAGTGGAATTTCTAGATCATACGATAATTCTATTTTTAATTTTTTGAGAAACCAGTGTTTTCCATAGTGGTTTCACCCTTTTACATTCCCACCAACAGTGTGCAGAAGTTCCAGTTTCTCCATATCCTCACCAACACTTTTATTTTCTGGTGTTTTTTTGTTTTGTTTTTTTTTTTGTTTTTTTTTTTTTTTGTTTTGTTTTGTTTTGTTTTGTTTTGTTTTTATGGTGGCCATCCTAATGGATGTGAGGTGGAGGATGAGTGGTAAACTTTTGAAAGACAGCTAAGCGGGAAAAGAGTGGTCCTGTGGCCTGAGATAGAGAGCTAGGAATTGGGCAGCACAAAGGACTACAGCTCAGCGTGCCTGGATCATCTCCTCTGGGAGCAATCCACATGTGATGACCATCCTTCCCTAGAACAGAGCAAGCCATATCTATCTAGGTCAGCTGACTCTCTGAGGCAGTATGCTCATTGCTTAGGACAACACCTTATATCGCCGTGCAAATATCCCTAGGAATGGGTGCTAGCCGGTCTCGTACTTGTTTTAGGAAAGCATTATGTAAAAAAGGAATACGAAGGAGTTGATTCTTGGTAGCCCACTACTTCCTGTTTAGGGTGTGAGTGTGTGGAGACTAATGATGAGGTTAGATTTCTCATTAGGATTTCCATCAGGTAATAATGGGGAGAGAGAAGAGTAAAACTCCATCCAGTTAGTGTTAATCTTTTTTTTTTTTTTTACCGGTATGCGGGCCTCTCACTGTTGCGGGGCACAGGCTCCGGATGCGCAGGCTCAGCAGCCATGGCTCACGGGCCCAGCCGCTCCGCGGCATGTGGGATCTTCCCGGACCGGGCCACGAACCCGTGTCCCTTGCATCAGCAGGCAGACTCTCAACCACTGCACCACCAGGGAAGCCCAGTGTTAATCTTTGTAATGGCTCTCCTGAAACATTAGGAAAAGGGTAGGGATTTGGGGCTAAAATTAGTCCCCCCCCCATTATTTAGAGACTTAATTTACTCATGCTACCCCGATCCTATTTACTCTGGGATAAGAAAAACTGATTCTAGTATGGTTTAGAAAACACCAAACTGAGCTTAAGCCAAGGGCCAACATTTCTTGGAAAACATGTAATTAATGCCCAAAAGGACATATTATGACATATATCTTTGTATTCACAGTTGCTTTATTTGCACTTTTCTCAAAGGCTATTTTGCTTCTTTGTTATAAAACCCAGGGAGAAAACACCTGTTGTCTCTAGGCAGAAAAATAAAAGAATCTACATGGGTGAAGGCAGGGTTGGCTGGGTTTCTTGAGACATTTATTCAGCAATAAATAAACATTTATTCCAATGGCATGTCTGGCACTGTGCTCAGAAAGCTACAGAAGGAATTTAAGGACCAATGCCTGCCTTTGAGGACTCAGGCAAGCTCTGAAATGACCTAAGAATAGGCCTTAAGTCATATGTAGGCAAATACAACACAAGCCACATATGTCTCTCCCTTACTGATGAGTCAGCAGCATGTAGAACAGGCTCCCTTCAGAGAGGAAGCTGGAGGACATTACAGAGCAGAGCAAGAGATGAGGTAATAGCTAAAACCACTTAAGGAAATAATTAGAAGCAGGACACATTGGCAGGAATATCTGTAGGGAGTCTGTTTTGGTCTTGTGATGTGAAGTGATGGCCCCATCCAACAAAAGCAAATATTGATTAACCATGCCAAGCATATGCTGAGGCCTGGGAGGAATAACAACAACAGGAATAACAACAACAGGAATAACAGCAACAGACTACATTTATGTCACTCCTCAACTTACAAAGCAAGTTTACATGCATCTCACTTCAGGCTAAATGTAAAAATTCCAATTTAATTACCAGTGATGAAAAATGACACGTTCACCTTTGAAAATATTTTAGACTATTTAAACCCTTGCTTTCTACAGGGACTCACACTAAGAATAATATTTTAAGATATCGATTTCTAGTTGGTACAGTTATTTGAATGATTTGATAATTATTCCTAAATATAGGGATATGCCAATGAAGTCAAATTTACTCCAATTTCAACCATATCTATAATGGTGCTTAATTTTTCAAATAAATTGCTCTCTGGAGACCGAAGAACTTTAAAGTTTTATTCCATGAGCTAAGTGGGGCTCTTTTTGCCAGTTTGATGTTTACACATTCACTTCTGCTCTATGAGTCACTGAAAATCTTTTAAAACACTCATCCAAGGGGTGAAATAAGCATTACAATACCCATAAACTCATTCCAATGCTATCATTTGTCAAGTTTATGACTAGATAATGGAATTAAGATGAAAAGGTCATCTCTAAGATAACTTTCCCCTAAATATCCTATCATCCCCCTATGTTTTTTTTTTAATCTTTTAAAATATTTATTTATTTATTTTGGACTGTGTTGGGTCTTTGTTGCTGCATGTGGGCTTTCTCTAGTTGCAGCAAGCAAGGGCTACTCTTCATTGCAATGTGTGGCTTCTCATAGCAGTGGCTTCTCTTGTGGAGCACGGGCTCCAGGCACGCAGACTCACTAGTTGTGGCTCGCGGACTCTAGAGCATAGGCTCAGTAGTTGTGGCGCACAGACTTAGTTGCTCTTCGGCATGTGGGATCTTCCGAGACCAGGGCTTAAACCCGTGTCCCCTGCACTGACAGGTGGATTCTTAACCACTGCACCGCCAGGGAAGTCCCCCCGTATCTTCTTTACAGAAGCCAGAAAAGAGAAAGCAGCTTATTTAATTAATAAATTGATAATAAGCTGACTAACTCACGGGGATGCTTTTATTTTTAAAGCAACACAGCAGGGGAAAATTCGTGTCTTTATTCAAGCCCCAAGGCATTCTGTTGGAAATGTCCAAAAATAGTGAGGCTGTCTTCTTCCCTATGAGTCAGCAAGTGTGCCAGGAGCTAAGGCAGGCCAGAGACCTACCACCAACACAGGATTTTCCAGGACAGCAAAGGAGAATTTCTCCCCATATACAGAAACCACAGATCTTCTTTTCAGAATTCACTCTTTAATTTACAAATAAGTAAACCAAGCCTTAGAAGATGAACAGTCTCGCCCAAGAGCTCATAGGCAAAGAGTGGCAGAGCTGGGGCTTGAACTTCTGTCCCTTGACTCCCACCAGTGGTCATCCCAGCATCCCATGCTGCATCTTGCAGGCATGTCAAATGGCATCACTTTGCACAAGTTCTTTTTCTTTTGGGCAGTGCCATTCAGCTTGTGGGATCGTTATTATTATTTTGGGGTGGGGGGCTGCGTTGGGTTTTTGTTGCTGCGCGTGGGCTTTCTCTAGTTGTGCGAGCGGGAGCTACTCATTGTTGCAGTGCACGAGCTTCTCATTACTGTGGCTTCTCTTGTTGCAGAGCATGGGCTCTAGGCTTGCGGGCTTCAGCAGTTGTGGCACGCGGGCTCAGTAGTTGTGGCTCTCAGGCTCTAGAGCACAGGCTCAGTAGTTGTGGCGCACGGGTTTAGTTGCTCTGCGGCATGTGGGATCTTCCTGGACCAGGGCTCGAACCCATGTCCCCTGCATTAGCAGGCGTATTCTTAACCACTGTGCCACCAGGGAAGCCCAGCTTGTGAGATCTTATTTCCCTGACCAGGGATTGAACCCAGGCCCTCGGCAATGAAAGCGCCAAGTCTTAACCACTGGACCACCAGGGAATTCCCACAAAAATTCTTTAATTGAATGGCTCTGGGGCCCACCTTGACATCCATGATACCAGTATCAGTTGCTTTGTTCAAACCTATAATCATATAATCTTTACTATATGGAATTTTAAGCATTATATCAAACAATTTTCATAAGCACTCTTTTCAAACATTTAATATCTCCAGTATAGCCAATATTCAGTAGTTTAAAGCTATTGATTTCTACAGAGTTGTTTGTTTTGTCTTGGTTTGCTTTGGTTTTTTTGAGGGGATGTTTGCAGATCAGGGGAGCATATCAGGATCAGGACAAATTCATGTATAATAAAGGATATTTCTCTTGCAGGGCTGAGAACCAGAACAGCCAGAAAAACAGGGCTGCATCTTGACTCTGGCCCTCTTCCCATCTGCTTCAGCATACGTTTTAAGGCTTGTGCCATATTACCTCAGCCATGAGCTATTTTTTTCCAAAGGAAGCTGAAATTAATTTGAAAAAAATAGGCCAGTTTTCCAAAGTGGACTCTCATGGGCTTTTAATGCACACTGTGTAAATAAAAGATTTGCTTTACAGCTCCCGAGAAGAGAAAATGTAAACAGGAACCAGCTGCTTGTCTCTAAGAGCAGATGAACACCTGCTTTTATCCCCGTTGTTTCCAGGGCCCCAGCAAATGTGCGGAGGTCCCAATGCTGGTGGCAGTGGTTCCCAGATTTTGCCCCACATTCGAATCATCTCAGGATTGCTTTAAAAAAATCCTGATACTTAGTCCCTCCTCCAGATATTCTGATCTATTTGGTATGAGGAGTTACCCAGGCATCAGGATTTTTAAAAGCTCCCCCAAGTGATTCCAATGTGCAGCCAAGTTTGAGAACCACTGCCTGTTGGACAGTTTGGTAATGACAACAACAGTCACTAAATCTCTAGTCGAAAAGGTGAATTTTACCCAGTTCCACTCATTAGAGGTTCCAGATTCATTCTGGTTCAAGATCAGGCTCTGACCCTTACTCAGCTGTCTGCTTGGGCCCATCACTTAGCCTCTCTGAGCCTGAGTTTCCTCATGAGTAAAATGGGAACAATAATGCTTATTTCATAGAGCTCTGTGAAGATTAAGTGACACATGGATATAGTATGTTTAGCACTTTGGTAGATGTTTTATTTATTTGTTTATTTATTTATTTATTTATTTTTGCCTTCATTGGGTCTTCCTTGCTGCACGCGGGCTTTCTCTAGTAGCGGCTAGCAGTGGCTACTCTTCGTTGCCGTGCACAGGCTTCCCATTGTGGTGGCTTCTTGCTGTGGAGCATGGGCTCTGGGTGCTTGGGCTTCAGTAGTTGTGGCATGTGGGCTCAGCAGCTGTGGCTCACGGGCTTACCTGCTCTGCGGCACGTGGGATTTTCCTGGACCAGGGCTCAAACCCGTGTCCCCTGCATTGGCAGGCGGATTCTGCCAATGCAGAATCCGCCTGCCAATGCGCCACCAGGGAAGCCCTCATAGGTGTTTTAAATTGTTTCTGATGTAATTATCATTTAAATTCAGAATCCATTGAATTTCAAGTCTTGTAAATAAACAATTCATTTTTTGAGGCGGGAGGGAAGGAGGGAGGGTGGAAGGAAGGAAGGAAGGAAGGAAGGAAGGAAGGAAGACAGACTTATACCATTTCTTTTTAAAAATTGTAGTTTCCCTAGTTTGGATGCCATGCTCACCAAACAATCTCCTGATTATGATTAGCTTCTATATAAGAAGACTTCATCCATTTACTCACTCAACAAATATTTACTGAGTGCCTACTTTGTATTAGGCTTTATTCTAGGCGTGGGAGTACATCAGCAAACAAGAAATATTTCTAAGGGAGGAAGACAAATAATAAGGTTAATAAATAAACTATGTGATACGGTAGAGAGTGATACATACTATGGATAAAAATAAAGCAGAAAATGGGAATGAGGGTGATGGGGGCGGGGGGATTCTATATTTTAAGTTAGAGAAACAGCCCTAATCATGTATGTTATGATCCACAAGATAGTAGTCTTTTAATGGATTACAGTCTAGCTTTCTTTAAGCTGCAGTAAACTAAGTCTTTTTTGTGGGATGATAATGTTAATATGGTGAAATTATTTTTCATGCATTTCATACTTTTAAAAATTCAACACCATTTTTATAGGTAATTGGTCACTGAGCAAAAGGCAACCTGACAAGATGACGCTGAGTCCCCTACTTCCAATTGTCTTAGGTTGGGTTCCCTCCAAAGCAGACTGAGAGGAGGATTTGAGGTGGCGTTTTTAATTGGCAGGTGACCCCAGGAAGCTCTACTGCGGGACAGGTCCATGAGACAGGGAAGGGAAAGAAGCCACTGTGGTGTGTTAATGAGCAGACTTCAGCTGTGGGTGTGGGGCTGAGTCCCGTGAGGACCTCTGGGGACCATGTGGACCGAGCCCGAGGAGTGAGGAAGCTGGGGTGTATATCTGCCAATCCTGTCCATCACTGGCTGCGGGCTCCTCTGTTAGCGTATCTAGAATACGGGAAGCATGAGGGTGGGGAATCAACAGTGTCTGCTACACTATGGCCAAAACCTCATATTTATATTTTACTCTCCTAATTCAGAATTTTTAACATAGTGTCTAAACAGAGTCTAAGCTGGGATATTCCTTTTCCCAAATAAGCTCTCCACAGGGTGTGGAGAAAAGGGAACCCTCCTACGTTGTTGGTGGGAGTGTAAATAGGTGCAGCCACTATGGAGAACACTATGGAGATTCCTTAAAAAACTAAAAATAGGGCTTCCCTGGTGGCACAGTGGTTGAGAGTCCGCCTGCTGATGCAGGGGACGCGGGTTCGTGCCCCGGTCCGGGAGGATCCCACATGCCGCGGAGCGGCTGGGCCCGTGAGCCATGACTGCTGAGCCTGCGCGTCCGGAGCCTGTGCTCTGCAACGGGAGAGGCCACAACAGTTGAGAGGCCCGCGTACCGGAAAAAAAAAAAAAAAAAAAAACTAAAAATAGAACTACCATACGACCACCAATCCCACTACTGGGCATACATCTGGAAAAAACCGTAATTCGAAAAGATACATGCACCCCAATGTTCACTGCAGCACTATTTTCAATAGCCAAGACATGGAAACAACCTAAATGTCCATCGACAGATAAATGGATAAAGAAGATGTGGTACATCACTCAGCCATAAAAAGGAACGAAATTGAGTTATTTGTAATGAGGTGGATGGAACTAGAGTCTGTCATACAGAGTGAAGTAAGTCAGAAAAAGAAAAACAAATACCGTGTGCTAACATACATATGTAATTTAAAAAACGGTACTGATGAACCTAGTGTCAGGGCAGGAATAATGACGCAGATGTAGAGAATGGACTTGAGGACACAGTGGGGGAAGGGGAAGCTGGGACAAAGTGATAGAGTAGCATTGACATATGTACACTACCAAGTGTAAAATAGCTAGCTAGTGGGAAGCAGCCGCATAGCACAGGGAGATCAGCTTGATGCTTAGTGACGACTTAGAGGGGTGGGATAGGGAGGGTGGGAGGGAGGCTCAAGAGGGAGGGGATATGGGGATATATGTATGCATAAAGCTGATTCACTTTGTTGTAAAGCAGAAACTAACACAACACAACATATAAAGCAATTATACTCCAATAAAGGTGTTTAAAAAAAAAAGATATGGGGGCCTCCCTGGTGGCGCAGTGGTTCAGAATCTGCCTGCCAATTCAGGGGACACGGGTTCGAGCCCTGGCCTGGGAAGATCCCACATGCCGCGGAGCAACTAGCCCCGTAAGCCACAATTACTGAGCCTGCGCGTCTGGAGCCTGTGCTCCGCAACAAGAGAGGCCGCGATAGTGAGAGGCCCGCGCACCGCGATGAGGAGTGGCCTCCGCTTGCCGCAACTAGAGAAAGCCCTCGCACAGAAACAAAGACCCAACACAGCCATAAATAAATAAATTAATTAATTAATTAAATTAAAAAAAAAGATATGTTATGTAAACGGAATACTACTCAGCCATTAAAAAAATGAAAGAATGCCATTTGCTGCAACATGGATGGACCTAGAGATTATCATACTAAGTGGAGTAAGTCAGACAGAGAAAGACAAATATCACTTATATGTGAAATCTAAACTATGACACAAATGAACTTATCTATGAAACAGAAACAGACTTATAGACATAGAAAACAGACTTGTGGTTGCCGGTGGCAGGGGAGGGAATGGATCGGGAGTTTGGGATTAGCAGATGCAAACTATTATATATAGGATGGATAAACAACAAGGTCCTACTATACAGCTCAGGGAACTATACTGAATATCCTGTGATAAACCATAATGGAAAAGAATATGAAAAAGAATGTATATATATGTGTGTGTATATATACAACTGAATCACTGCTGTACAGCACAAATTAACACAACATTGTAAATCAACTATACTTCAATAAAATAAATTTTAAAACTTAAAAAAAAACAAGGGGACTTCCCTGGTGGCACAGGGGTTAAGAATCTGCCTGCCAATGCAGGGGACAGGGGTTTGAGCCCTGGTCCAGGAAGATCCCACATGCCGTGGAGCAGCTAAGCCCGTGCTCCACAGCTACTGAGCCTGCACTCTACAGCCCGCGAGCCACAACTACTGAGATCACGTGCCACAACTACTGAAGTCCGTGCACCTAGAGCCCGTGCTCCACAACAAGAGAAGGCACAGCAATAAGAAGCCCACGCACTGCAACGAAGTGTAGCCCCTGATCGCAGCAACTAGAGAAAGCCTGCGTGCAGGAGCAGAAGACCCAATGCAGCCAAAAATAAAAATAAATAAATTTATTTTAAGAAATAAGCTCTCCATATTAGGATATAATATCATAGGTAAGATTGTGGGAAGAATGCTTAAAGTTATTCAAAGAGCAAGACTTACTTTTTTTTAAACATCTTTATTGGAGTATAATTGCTTTACAACGGTTAGTTTCTGCTTTATAACAGAGTGAATCAGCTGTACATATACATATATCCCCATATCTCCTCCCTCTTGCGTCTCCCTCCCACCCTCCCTATCCCACCACTCTAGGTGGTCACAAAGCGCCGAGCTGATATCCCTGTGCTATGCGGCTGCTTCCCACTAGCTATCTATTTTACATTTGGTACTGTATATATGTCCATGCCACTCTCTCACTTTGTCCCAGCTTACCCTTCCCGCCCCCCGTGTCCTCAAGTCCATTCTCTACGTCTGCATCTGCCATCTGCGTCTTTAGAGCAAGACTATTTTCACACATCCTCAAAAGTTTCAGAAGCCCTAATTACCTGATGTGCTAATGACAAATCATTATTATCTATTCATTAAAGCAAGCCCTATGAGAACCACTAATGTGATTTAAATTCTTTAAAAATAATGAAGTTGCATTCTTTAGAAATAGTCTAAGATTTCTTTCCTTCTTCAAACTGAATTAATTTGAAATACTGCTGTGTTTTTTGGTTTTGCTTTTTGTTTGTTTTGTTGTTGTTACCAAATCTGATGACCTTCGTAGCAAATGGGCAACAGACAATGAAAATCTTTACATTCATTGTGCTGCAATGTTATAACATCAGTCAGGAGGACATTGGTCTTTCACGTGCTCTAACATTAAAAGCAAAGAATTAAAATCATTTACACAGGCAATTGAACTGAATAGGGGCTGGAAATTGTGGCTCTCTTCTTTTGTCCACTTACCCCTTTTTGCAAAGGAGTTTCTGTGTGCTTCATTGGGGACCAGGTAACATGGAACCCCAGTGGTGACGTAAGAGTGAGCTCACAAGATCAGGAAGAAAGATGCTCAGGAAGTCACTTAAGTAAATGTTGTGGTGGAAATTGGAACGTCAGCAAATCTTAAGGCAATATTACTGTTCATGGACTATAGTCAGATGTACCCAGGTTCAAGCCTGGCTCTACTACTTACTAGCCTTGTGATCAAGGCTAATAAGTAGTAGCCTTACTTCCTCTCTCTAAGCCTCAGTTTCTTCACCTCTAAAATGGGGATTAAATAGGACTGCATCAAAAGGTTGTTGTGAAGAATAAAAGAGAGAATGTATTTTGGAGCACAAAACACAGCCCCTGGCACACAGTAAGCACACAGTACAGGCAGCTCAACCAAGAGGTCTGGGCAGTAGACTAGGGGTAACAGGGTTCAAAGGGGGTTCAGAACAGGTGGTCACCGCACTGAGCTCTGACAGCCATTGCTTCTGCAAAGGCCCTGGACTTTAAAAGCCTCTTTTCTTAGGCCATCCAGTACTCTCCAGATCAACTGATCTCTTGGCGCAGACACTCTGAGCATTAGGGACCCACCTGATTAAGGGGATGGTTGATTTCTTTGAGACAGAACAAAGCTACATCAGTGCTCATGTCTGAATACAAGTCTTATCTTTCAGACAGTGCAGGTAACAGAAACTTGGCCAGACTAGAGTCCAAATTTCACCTCTGTTACTTCCTGTATGGCCTCAGCCAAATCACTTAGCTTCTCTGAGCCTTAGTTTCCTCATCTCTGAGTTAATGATCATACCCACTTGCAGACAACAAGGCATCTAAAGGGTGTCACAGGGCGGGTGCTTCAGTGATGCCTGGTATTCTCCTGACACACTTAAAGCCCATCAGAGAACGTTTACATCCAGGGGAATTTTACTAGAACGGGTTCTAAGTTTCACTATCCGGCCTTGAAATGAGGTCCAGGTCTCTTCTTCATCTGAGTTTTTACATACTCCCTAACAGATTGGGCAGAAGACCTGTATAGCAGCTTACACAAAGCCACAAACTTGGACTGACTTCTCATTTATTTGGTGATGGAGTCTTAAGTATCTGCCACTCTGATTCAGTTCTTGACTTGATAATACTCTTCAGTTTGAAAGAACCATCCCTAACTGGAAATGACCCAATCTGAGACTGGTAGGGACCCACCCATCCAGTGAACTGAATCAAAACTCTTCTCTGCCAGGACATCAAACTGTATTTATTTGTGTTGGGGGATAATGGCCTCTTGACATTGCCAGCCTGGACCTGCCTCCTGGACTCTTATCCCACCCACCCACAGAAATATGCACACCACCTCCTTAGGGATGGTCCCCTCCAAGTGCTTGATAAGTCCAATATTTGTTCATGGTCTCAAACATAAGTGTGGTCTTTAAAAAGGGATGCAGTGATATTTTTATGAGTGTTTAATATGGTTTCTCTTGCCTTTTCCAGGGAAAACAGAAGCCTATTTGGAAGCCATTAGAAAAAATATTGAATGGTTGAAGAAACACAACAAAAAAGAAAATAAAGAAGGTAAGGAATTAGTGTTGTTATAAATTGCAAAGTTCTCCAATTTGTCAGGAGCTCTTATTTTTTATTTTTTTATTTTATTTTATTTTGGCCGAGCAGCTTGTGGGATCTTAGTTCCCCGACCAGGGATTGAACCCCAGCCCACAGCAGTGAAAGCATGGAGTCCTAACCACTAGACTGCCAGGGAATTCCCAAGAGCTCTTATTAAAGATTCCCACAATTGGGCTTCCGTGGTGGCACAGTGGTTGAGAGTCCGCCTGCCGATGCAGGGTACACGGGTTCGTGCCCCGGTCCGGGAAGATCCCACATGCTGCGGAGCGGCTGGGCCCGTGAGTCATGGCCGCTGAGCCTGCGCGTCCGGAGCCTGTGCTCCGCAATGGGAGAGGCCACAACAGTGAGAGGCCCGCGTACCACAAAAAAAAAAAAAAAAAAAAAAAGATTCCCACAATCAAATTAGGCTAACGTCCCCTCTCGGGGCCCAAAAGACTCTAGGTGCTTCTCAGATGCGGAAGGGAATAGACCTCCATTTCTCTTATTTTTCAAATCAGCCTTTCAGGCAAAGGCATTTTCTTTTCTTTTCCATTTTATTATAAAAAATGTCGAACAGAAGCAGAGAACAGTATAATGAATTACCATGCATCCATCACCCACCTTCAATAATTATCAACATTTTGCCAATCTTGTTTTGTGTACCCACCCGCCCCCCTTCTCTTGGAGTATCTTAAACAAAGACGTTTCCTGAGCACGTATTAGGTGCACCCTGCAGTCACGAAGGTAGTCGCTCACTTAGTTAAAACAAAACACAGAACCAGACTCCGTTCTGAGCGTAAGAGATGTGAAGGACCATAAGATGCAGCCCCTCACCCCCTGCCAGGTTGCTCACACCATCAATAAACCTCCGGTGGGCACTGCTCAGGGCTAACACAGATAACATGGTGGTGCAAAGGAGGTGAGAGGAGGGGGCACATCTCCTTACATTGGGAGAAAGAGCTGCAGGAAAGCCTTTGCTGGAAAGGCAAGGAAGAATTTACGTACGAGTGAGGAGAGATAGAGGCAGAGGGAACACTCGTGCAAAGACATGAAGGGACAAAACAGAGTGATGCATTACAGGAACTGCAGCCAGTTTTTCAGGAGCACTGAGGTCTGCAGACAGGGCTGGGGAGGTGGGCAGCGGCCAAGTCAGGAGGAGGCTTGTGCACCCTGCAAAGAAGGTTAATTTTAGCCCAAGGGCTTAAAATTAGGGCTTAATTAGGTTAAGGACTGAGAAATCTCTCTGGCAGCAGTATGGTTACAGATTGAAAAAATAAAACCCCAGGGCTTCTCTGGTGCCGCAGTGGTTGAGAGTCCGCCTGCTGATGCAGGGGACACAGGTTCATGCCCTGGTCCGGGAAGATCCCACATGCCGCAGAGCGGCTGGGCCTGTAAGCCACGGCCGCTGAGCCTACACGTCCGGAGCCTGTGCCCTGCAACGGGAGACGCCACAGCAGTGAGAGGCCCGCGTACAGCAAAAAAATAAAAATAAGAAAAAAATAAATAAATAAAACCCCAGAAGCCAGGTGAGAGATAGGAAGTAAGGATCTGGAGCAGATGTAATGCGGCTTAAACCAAGGCAAAGCAGAAGAAATAAAGAAGAAGGGAGAGGCTCAAGAGCTATGTGGAGAGAGGATTCTAGTATGATTCCCAGGTGTCTGGCCAGAGCAGTTGCGAAGTGATGCTTTTAAAATGAGATTAGCATTGCTTTTCAAACTTGAAAATTCATTCAAATCACCTTTGGAGCTTCCAAATATCCTAATGCCCACAAGACCACTAAATCAAACTTGAGGGGCAGGACCCAGGCATCAGTATTTTTTAAACTTTCATGATTCCACTGTGCAACCAAGTTTGAAAACCAATGAGATAGAACACAGTGGGAGCAAGAGGTATGTATTTTCAGCACCCCTTTAGCCTGTGATCATACAAGTTGAGTGAGATGGAAACAATTATCAGGTCTTCACACACACTTTATTTGGTTCAAAATGATACGAATTTCTGCGCTATCAGCTCCATTAAAGTTCACATGAACCATATTTCATCAAATCTGTCATTGACTGAAAAATGCACCATTGTTTCATGTACCACTACAGAAGAAAAATTAGAACATGCCATCAATTATGGCAAAGGCTTTAAACATTTTTTAAAGTTTATCTTAGAATCAGTGTAATACAGTATGTACCAAAATACATTCTGAAACCAATGTAAATTGTAGGGACCAACCATTTAGAGTATTTATGTTATTTCTTTCACTTACTAACACATGAATCTGACTCCTGGTCCTAATCTGCAACATCCTGCAATTCAGTCTTCCATTTCCAGAAACGACCAACCTAGTAAATCATGGAACCCTAGTGCATGCATATTGAAGGCTCTGTGAGCAAGCTTCCGAATGACAGTGGTGGGTATGAGGCTCCCTTCTGCCTCCAGGAAGTGAGGGTGACATGCAGTTCACCCTTCTGAAGGCAGAAACAGAGAGCTCTTCTTCCACTGCCTTCGTATGTGCTCTGCCTGACTTGGGCAATCTCTCAAAGCCTGTGGGGACCCAGTCCTAGAACCATACAGCTTCTGCAGCTGTGGGAGCAGGAAGTCTTACTATTAGTTCTGACCTTCCTTAACCTCTGCAGATGCCCTTTGCTTGACAGGGGCCTGGGTGACCTGAATCTCCTTCCCAAATCCAGGAAAGGGAAGTCCATGTGATGTGACAGTGAGGAAGATGATGAAATCTTATGGAGCCTTAAAAAGAAAGTTTGTACTTTTAGAAAAGTGAATTACAGCCCTTATCTCTTTTGAGCCTTACAGCCTTCAAACCTCCTTTAAGTAGCAAGTTAGCTACTCCTAGTGTACTCTAACAGCCAGCTAGGGCAGAGCTGGGATGGACTCCAATGGCCTTTCCTCTGCACCGTGCCAGTTTTCCCATGGCACACAGTGACAGCCATGCCATCAAGAGACCATTTTTCCATTTCAAAAGAAAGCCCAATATTTTCCCGTTTGTCCATTCAAATCACCTGGACCACTTCACAGCTGTTTGGGGGAGTCTGCCTTTTGTCCCACTAAAGACATTGACCGAGAACCGATTCTGAAGAACCAGTGATGATTAAAAGGTGTCTCTTGGGCTTCCCTGGTGGCGCAGTGGTTGAGAGTCCGCCTGCCGATGCAGGGGACACGGGTTTGTGCCCCGGTCCGGGAAGATCCCACATGCCGCGGAGCGGCTGGGCCCGTGAGCCATGGCCACTGAGCCTGCGCGTCCGGAGCCTGTGCTCCGCAACGGGAGAGGCCACAACAGTGAGAGGCCCGCGTACCGCAAAAAAAAAAAAAAAAAAAAAAAAAAGTGCCTCTTTGTGCCCTACGAGTCAGTCAGGAATCAGCTCGGGAGGTGCACACAGAATGTACACTCAGCTTGATTCTCTAACTCGCGCCTGAGAGAAAGGGAAAGTCAACAACCAAAACAAAACTGAGCCTTCAAACACTTATTGAATGTTCTGCACGTGTTAGATGCTTCATATTCACTACCTCAAGGCCGTAGAGTGGTCAAGGCAGTGACTACAGACAGACCTGAATTCAGAACCTGACTCTATTATGACCCGAGCAAGTGACTTACCTCCTCTGTCCTGTTTCTTCATCTCTGAAACGGGGACAGTAATGCTTTCCTCATGGGGTTTTGTGGGGAGCAAATACGAGGATGGCTGTAAAGTGTCCAGGGCTGAGAGTTCTCACTTCGATCCTCATGGCCGAGCCCAAACTGAAAGGAGCAAATGCCCTCCTGGGTGGAGAGAAAACAATCTCTCTCTGAGCCTCAGCTCACCACGGTATGATAAACACCTGGTGCTTGTACAGAGGTCCTTCAAGTCTGGTTTTCCTTTCATGCAGGGGCTTAAAGATGCCCGAGTGACCCAGGTTCAGCTTCTACTCAGGGTAGCTAAAGATGGCCATAGAATGCTCTGAGCTTTTGTATCCCCCTCTCTCCTTTCTCCTCCATAGGATGTATTGTATGCAGCCACTAAAAATGGTGTTTCTGAGGAATATCAATGCTCACTGTGTAAACTGAGTGAAAGGAATTAGGTATAAGGTTGAATGTACGCTGTGATCATAACTGTGTTGAGAAAGATACATCCAAAAGCTAAAAGGAAACAGAACAAAATATCCACTCTGGTTATCAATGATTAATAGAATTCAGGTGATTTCAATTTTATTTTCATGTTTCTGTATTTTCCATATTTTAAAACAATAAGCATATAACACTTAAAGAATCAAGGGAAGATGTGGGTTTTTTTTTTCAAGCCTTCAGAAAGATGCCACCAGCCCCCTCCTTACTTGGTTGAGGATCTCTTGGTTTTTTGTGGACGGTTCAATGGTTTACCTAACTTTTTTGTTTAAGTCGGACAGAGGAACCACAAAGAGGTTATGGTTTCGTTTTTCACTCCATGCATGTAATTCAAACAACATGAAAATCAAGGTAATTCTTAATGCGGAAAAAAAAGTGGGTTGTCATGGCAACATGGGCTTAACCAGTGTAACAAGTTCAAGTCAGAACACCTGGTTCTGATTATAACTTTTATATATATATAACTTTTACTAGCGGCGTGACCTTGAATAAGGCACTTTAGCTTTAGGGTCTTGTAACCCCAAGTGTGTTTCCTGAGCCAGCAGCATCAACATCTCCTGGACCTTGTTTAAAATGCAGAATCTGGGGCACCACCTCAGGCCTACTGAATACACATTTGCAACTTTCCAAAAGCCCCAGGTGATTGGTATAAATATTAAAGTCTGCCAAGGCCTGGTTTATGAGCCTGTTCCCTCTCTGGTCAAATGAGAGCTGTTCTCCCCATCTGAACACCTCGAAAAGTTGTGATGAAGAGCAGGTGGGATAACATAATGCGTGTAAACATGATTTGAAGCTGCAAACTACAGCACAAATGCCAAGAACTAAAATGCCTTCCAACGTGAAAGACAGGGCATGGTAATGATGTTCTACAAAATGCTTCTTCGTTAATGGTAATCACTGTAATGGGCTGTGCTTTCCTTATCTTTGCTCATGATACTCTAATGATATTTTCCAGATTATGACCTTTCAAAGATGAAGGACTTCATCAACCAACAAGCTGATGCTTATGTGGAGAAAGGCATCCTTGATAAAGAAGAAGCCGACGCCATTAAGCGTATTTACAGCACCCTGTAAAAATGGCAAATGACCCAAGAGTCTTTTAACTGTTTCAGGAAACATAGTGTAGCTTAAAACACTTCTAATTCTGTGATTAAAGTTATTTTGACCCAAGGATTATTAGAAAGTGCTGAATTTACAGTAGTTAATCTGTTAGAAGTGGTTAAAACATAGCTTTCTTGCCATAAAACTATCCAAAAAGTAAAGTTGTATGTAAGCTGAGATTTTGTATATAGAATCCTTATTTCCTTATAGATATACATTTTATAAGCAGATCTATGTTGCTTTGGAAAAGCCTGTAATGGACTGAACTTAAAACTGAACGCTCATCCCACTGTGTCACACATATAAGCCCCCCCTGAAGAATTAGGGGGTTCTGTTTTCAAGGCATGCCGGGTACCAAAGCACCTCGTAGGATATCTCTGTTATAAGATGTCATTTCCATACCTCTTTCCTTTTGGGAGTTTAAATAAATTCACATTTCCTCATAGCCTCTATAGCTTAAAGTACAGCCATCTGCTTTTTTGCCTGCTCCTGCTGGCTCTTTATCAGGCCCAATGGCACAGAAAGGAACCTGAAAAATGGGCATAGGATTTGCTGGATTTATTAACAATTCCCCCCCACTCTCAACATTTTCTATTAGTGAGTTTTCAGACATTGAGTTTTTCTCTTAAGAGGGATACTACCTATGTACTTTCCAAGACAAGTGAGGTCATAAACGCTACATAAAGCAAGATAAAAATTGATGCCAGGTCTGAGTTATCTAAACGGAATTTGATCCAAGCCAAGGTTTCTCAACAGAGAGCAAGAGGGCCAGGAAGTAGGGTAGATATAGAGATAAAAATCATTCCCTCCCCTGTGAACCAAAGCTGGTAGACGAGTTCCCCTAGAGGACAAGGTTAAAGAATGTCAGATCCCTGCAACCCCTCTTCCTCAGCCACCACCACCAACACAGTCCTGGAAACAACACACAGTGACCCAAGGTCCTCCGGAAATGTTAATGCTTTGAAAATGTATTATTCAGTATAAATTAAGTACATAAATATTTTTCTACACATTTCAGTTGAAAATCATAAAAATAACTTAATACTATGTGTATCAGCTGGCACTACTTCAGATGGCTTCTGACACCTGTCTTGAACGTCTCTACCTCATATTCAGTTTTTGGTGAGGACCGGGGAACATACAGGAAAGCTACAAGAGGCTGTTTTCACAGGGAGGAGACCACTGCTGCTCTTCCCTACTCTCTCTAGAATTGCAAAAACAAAAACCACAGCCTGACACACACAGAAACAAAACTCAGTATGTTCTAGAGAAGCCCATACACGTTGGTGAATGGTGAGAGGGAACTAAAAACGTCTTTGCCGGAACTATACTTGCCAAAGCACAATGAGTCAGACTGTTTGCATGAGTCATCTTTGATAACATGGCTGACTCGACTTCATCATGGCCTGTAGTCCAAACACGCTGCTTCTGCATTAGACAGAATTAGATGATTATGACTCAAGCATTTTATCCATTCACTTTTCTATAGTTTATCTAAATATCTATGCAGTATTTTTAAAAATAAGACATTTACTAAGGGAGTTCATTGTAGCTTTCAGAGCACATTGACATTCCTTAGCTCCTACTAATAAGCAGGACAGAGGGAGCTCTTCAGTCCTGTTTCATACATGAGGTTCACAAAAAGAGCACTGGGGGCTTCCCTGGTGGCGCAGTGGTTGAGAGTCTGCCTGCCGATGCAGGGGACGCGGGTTCGTGCCCCGGTCTGGGAGGATCCCACGTGCCGCGGAGCGGCTGGGCCCGTGAGCCATGGCCGCTGAGCCTGCGCGCCCGGAGCCGGTGCTCCACAACAGGAGAGGCCACAACAGTGAGAGGCCCGCGTACCACAAAAAAAAAAAAAAAAAAAGAGAGCACTGGACATGCTCAAACTCTGATGGCCAAGAAGTGGTAAAGCCAGGATTAGAACCCAGGTGCTTGTCTTAGTTCCCTCCTCCACAGCACTTCCGTGTGCAAGGCAGCGACTAAAGAACTCTAGTCCAGGACGTTTCAACTGTGGTCTCAGTGAAATCAGTTTTTAGTAACTTGAAGATGAGGGAAGAGATGTTTTGGCTAGGAATTGCTAAGAGAGACCTTAGGCAAAAATAAAAGACTCAGAAAAATGTTTTTGAGATTGTGGTCTTCATTTCAAATTTGAACTTATGTCTTTTGGATAGTGTTTTTGGATTTGTGTCTTTTGCATTACTCTAAAATTTCAGATTATTTTATGTTAAATAGCATAAAAACTATTAACATTAAAAAAAAAATCCCTGGACTTTTTTTTAGAGGCCTTGACCTTTTCTTACATACACAACTGTTTCCCTTCCTTTATTTTTTTCTTTTAGCTTTCTGCTTTTCCAACAACCTCCCCATAGTTCAGGTAGCGATGGATACAAGAAAATAGCAAAGCATGACAAGGAGATCACCCTACAGCAAAGATGATAATAACGTTAGGAAAAAGAAACATGAGAAATAAAAACAGAGGTTATCATGAGAAAAAATAATGAGGAAAAAACCCCAAAATACAAGGGATTGTGGACGTTATGAACAAACAAGAAATTCAAGACATGGGCAAACAGCTACTGTTTTCCCATTCATGTCCCTGTTAGTCTCAAGGGGTGGATATATGCAGTTCTGGTTCAACAAGTTCTGCTGCACCAACATCTAAGGGCACTTGTTTCCTGCTTAATGGAAGACTTGGAGGAGCAAGGCAGGGAGAAGATAATGAGGAAAAAGAAAAGGGAGAAGAGAAGGGAAACAATGTCCTTCTTGCCCCACAGGACGCAGACTCCTTTTGGGATGTTGGTGAGGGATAAATACAAGGAATTTTTGTGGAAGCTTAAAGATTTATTTAACCTGATACTTGAATAGAAATGGAGATCAAAAAAATTTAATTGCAAATAATACATTTCTTAAACTTTACTGCTGTAACCTGTACATATAAAAAACTAAGACAAATTATGTGAATAAAAACCTAACCCTTCAATTCAAATGAGCATTTGACTGTAAAATGCTGTAAAACATTCTATAAAGTGACTTATCAATGAAATCTAAGCTAAAATTCACCAGTGTGTCCAGTCGTGGTGTTGTTTACTTCTTCTTTTGATATACTTCATATTTTCACTATATCTGAAACACACCAAGTCAGATATTACTTAAATGCAAAGGTTACTAGTAATTGCAATGTATTTGCTTTTAGATTATTGAAACCTTTTTCAAAACTACAGTAATAATAATAAAGACCATTAAAGTAGAGGAGAAGCTGTCACCATTTAAAACTATAATTTAAAAATCAATTTAATATTCCCATTTGTTGAAAAAAACTGAAGACTAAAATATGAAAACATAGTTTATTTTCTCATTCAGACTTTTGGAGTTTATTTTTACAAAATAGCAGACAAAATTTGTTTCTTTATAGTAATACAGAATGTGTAATACATATCGAAATATATATATATATAGCACTTAAGTTATAAACACATAGCAAAATCAGCATCACTTAAACAGCAACCATGTTTTTCACATAATTAGGATTTCTCAGGAAATAAACATTTTTACCTTGAATATGTAAACAGTCTTTGTGGCTTTATGTCAACTAGTATTTACAAAAGCTAGTCTAAAAACTACCACCGCTTGCAAAAGTGATGAGCTTTAAGATACAATTTTGCTGTCATGCCATAATAAAGACTGAAAATCATGGAAAGCCAGAGGGAGCTAGTCACTTCAGTGCAATTGCTGTAGGTGGAACTACTTAATTGTGATTTAAAGATGTATGCTATGAGAATCCAAAAGGGATGCTTTTGAATCATCAGTTGTTGGTTTCTTTATGATCTAACCATCTCTTAACCCAGGTTAGATTATGCCCCCTGATCATCTAACTGTGATAGAGGGAAGCTGCAAAGAGACTTTCTTCATCTCTGAAAAAAAGAAACACAGCATAAATCAGTGTTTAAAAACTGTACTCAGAAAACGAACACACATATTCATTATACAACTTAATATCCACTTGCCAAAGAAGGGCAGGAGTTATATCAACTTATAATATCATGCATGCCTTGAAAGTTGTACAAAATGCAAACACTCACTAAGGAATATTTCATTGTCCCCATTTTACTGGTGTCTCAGTTATTGGAATAAAGAATGGTACTTGTTATATATTTGTATTTGTTTATATTATATAAGTTTATATTAAATTATAAATTAATTATATTCATATTTATATTTGTCTATATTTTTAATATTCTACCTCTTTCTCAAAAGGATTTGAGGTACCTACAACAAAAGGCATACATATACTATGAATAAAATAGAAATTAAAAATCACGACTAAGGAAAGGAGAAGGATACAAATATATTAACCATCAGCAATATTGTAGTAGTTGAACTGAGGACCAGTTTTGGCTGTGAGCTTCCTGGTAGCCAGGGCAAAAAAGAAAACACAATAGGTTGTGCCATTCTTGGAATGATAAAGGAAGAAGGAAACCAATTCTATAGGAGAGAGAAAGTTTTGCCCTAGTACCAAATTAAAGAACAAAGAAAAAAAGTTCACATGAGATCTTATATAGGAAACACCTGGTAACAAGTAATAACTGTCTGGCAAGTTTTATAAAGAACAGTATTTTACAAGTAATCTATAGGGCACTGCTTCCTCTGACGGTGTCAACTAGATGTCTACTTGGATGCTCTCCAGAACTACTAGCGGGACAGTTATGCTATTAAAGCAAAGAAGTAAAATTTTTATACGAAGTAACAAAAACAAAAGCATTGCAACAGATAAAGCTTTATGCAGAATGCAGTAGCTCTGTTTAGACTTTATACATTAAAAATGCCTGTCTAGGGCTTCCCTGGTGGCGCAGTGGTTGAGAGTCCGCCTGCCGATGCAGGGGACACGGGTTTGTGCCCCGGTCCGGGAAGATCCCACATGCCGCAGAGCGGCTGGGCCCGTGAGCCATGGCCGCTGAGCCTGCGCGTCCGGAGCCTGTGCTCCGCAACGGGAGAGGCCGCGGCAGTGAGAGGCCCGCGTACCGCAACAAAAAAAAAAAAAAAAAAAAAGCCCGTCTAGAATGAAAATCTACCTTTTAAAGCAAAAAAAGAAAAGAGAATTTGACCAAGCAAGGACATCTTAAGAGTAGTTTGTTCAGCCTCTGACATTTTTCCAGCATATTTTTACCTGCTCTCTTCCTTCAGTTTCTTGGCTGCCTGTGTTGATAACTTAATCTGCAAGTCCAGCCTTTGCAGGAAATCTCTGGCTGACACTTCCTCGGGCTGCATGGGCTGAGCATCAGATTCTTGAGGACTGGGAGAGGAAAGGTCTTCCCCAGCCGCTACCAGGTCTTCTTCATGAGAAAAACTATCAACTGTTTCATTTTCTGGAGAATCTGTTGAGTTAAGTCCATTAAACAGCAAAGGCTTCTCTGATATAACTGGGATGTTCAAAGTTTTCTTCAGAAATATACAATCATTGGTAAACAGTTTATTTGCCCTTTTAATCTGCTCCATCTAAAATATTTTAAAAAAGCAACAGAGTTACATATAAATAAATCCAAGAGTAGGGTTTATTATACAACACAAAATAAAATATTCATAAGCAAAATGTGTGCAATGCTATCTCTGGATCTGAAATTCTTAATTCGGGGTTAGTCACCTCTCCAGATACCCCCAGTTATTTCAAGAGGTGCCAGAAAATTCTCTTTCACAATTTTATAAGAAGAAAGACTAGTTTTTCCCCTGCTATATTATTTCCCCTACAAGGCAGCTTTTACCAAGCAGCCTTAAATCCCTGAAGTTAAAAAATGTAGGATATTTAGCACTTATTTAATACACTTCAATCTTATTTTAACATTTCTATTATCTGATTTAAAAAAACAAAATTCTTAGTGCTGTGATTTTCCTTATGGAGTGCTTCCCATCTCTAGAATTGCGTTTGGTAAATTTAATGCATACAGGAGGTGGTAAAGAAAAAAGTACAAAGAGAATTAGGAAGAATGGTGTAGGCTGGGGCTGCAGTCATTAAGAAAGCCCTCACGGAGAAGGTGGGGTTCTGATTTTGATTCTTTTGACTTTAGACGGACCTTGAAGAATGGGTAGAAGTGGGACAGGTAAGGAAAACAGGTAGGGAGCACTTTATATAGAGTATCTTATTTTTTCTACCTTACAGATTAGGTATCTGAAGATCCACTTTTCAAATAAAAGAAACAAAACTCAAGGAGATTATGTACCATGGAATCATCTACAACTAGCAGATGAAGAAGACAGAATTTAATACAGGTTTCAAAACTTCAAACTCTTTCATACCCTGTGAATTCCTCCAAACCAAAGAAATGGGGATAGCAGGTAGGGGTGAAAGGGGGAATGGAATTTACGTATGTTACCTCATTTAACTTTGCTAACAGAACTGCAAGCTAGATATTATCACCTCCTTTTTACAGATGAAGAAAGGGAGACTCAAGGGAGTTAAGTGGCATGCCTAAGTCCACAAATGTGGGTGAGTGCAGACAGGACTCTTGCAGAGCTGTCGGAGAAATACCTACCCTCATGTTCATCACACCTGACTATCATGCATCTGCAGACTTCTCCACCCAACTAGCCTGGGAACTCGCACCATGCTAGGTTCTTTACATGCACTGTACCATCTAATTTTCTTGTGAGGTATTGTCACCAAGACAGCTTGGTACAACAGCGAAGCACACAGGCTTGGGAATGTGACAGAGCTAATTTCAAATCCCAGCTCCACCAACACGAACTGTCTGAACATAAGCGTGTTACTTCTCTCATTGAGCCTATTTCCTCATGTGTAAGACAGGTATCATCTACCCCTCACAGGGTTGTTGGAAGGATTAAATGAGAGTTTATACATGTATATGCATAGAGGATATGGATGTAGGTGTAAAGATATAGGTGTGAAAGGGAGAGACAGTTTAGCAGTAAATGGTACTTACTGTCCATTTTCCCATGAAGAAATTAAGGCACACAAGAGATGACTGATTTGACCAAGTGCATATGGCTCCGCAACTGGATGAGCCAGAATTTCCGTCTGACTCTAAAGTCCATATGTACAACACCAAGATTAAAGTGAATGACTAATGGAACCCAATTCTGGGATCCTTTAATGCCAAATTGACTGAGTGAAAAAATTAGATTTCCACTTCAAAGAGCCTGAAAAAATAATGGTTGAATAAGATGGGCCCTGCTCCTCCTGCTTTCTAGCTCTAAGGTGAATCCACACAAATAGTACATTCAATGCTTTCTTTTTTCATTTAAAGATACTACTTTAAAGTATCTTTTGTGTAGGGTGGTCTTTTATGTTCTAGTTTCTAGTTAAAAGAGAGAAGGCAAGGGTGAGAAAGAACATGAATAGGCAGGTACACTTTTAGAGACAGAATTAACATCTAAAAATCCTAAGTGTCTCTGGTCTAGTTTAGGCTTAGATGTGAGCAAATTAAAGAACTTGAAAACTTACCCATAGCAGGTTCAGGTATATCCTAATCTGCCTTTAGTACCTCTTGTTTTCACCACCTAGCATCCACGCCCTCCATCTCCCTTAGTATAAGGGCTTCCAGGGGCACTGAGTCCTCCCCTGGCTCCAGGATGAGCACATGATTCATTCCTGCCCCCTGAAGCATCACAGTGCCCCGGCTCCTGAAAGGTCACAGTCCCGTCTCGGAACAGTTCAGAGATGCAAGGAGACTTCTGCTGAGTCTGGGAGGTGAAGGACCTCTATTTTTTCTGTGAGAAAGAGACGGGCCTGGAGCTGCTGGCAGCCATCCTTCCACCACAAGGAACCTAACAACAATGCCACCTTGAAGGAGAGCGATCAGACCTCTGAATCAAAGCCTGAAGCCAGAATACCCTCGCACCCTTCAGTCCCAGTAATGAGCCAGTAAATGCCACTCTGTTTTGTTTTTATTGCTTAGGCCAACTTGAGTTTTCTGTCACTTGTAAATGAAAGAACCCGCACTGATACAGTACCCTTGAAATACTCACTGACAGGGGCCTACAACTGCTAACAGACACTGTTTCCTGGGAATAATGATGGAAGACAGAAACAGCCAGGAACACCGGGATCTGATTGCTGAAGCTGGGCTGGGAACATCAGCCGTTAACTGTGAATTCCCTCAGGTCAAGACCGGTTATTTCTAGAGCCTCCCAGGTTTAACAAAGATCTTATGCACACTAAGTGCTTAGGATGGATGGATTAATTAATTAATTAATAATTAATACAGGTCAGAGAAACAGGCATAAAAGATGAACCCAGAGAAGTAACCAGGAAGGGGTGGTAAGTTATCTGTTTTGTTGGTTATTCTCCCTTTAAACCCACCCTCACCTCCCAATCCATCCCCCAGTCTTCTTGAACTTGTTCTAACTGCAGGAGGCTGACCTCTTCAGAACTGCACTCCCCAAACCCCCTTGTTCTTGGAATTCCAGTCAGTGTTCCCAAGGAAGTCACCAGCAGAACAACCACACCATGCCTCTGGTGCCTCTACAGCATCCCTCTACAGCAGAGCTCCTACCAGGCAGCCCCTTGTCCACTCCTCCCGTTCTCCTTGGTGTCGGGTACCCCACTCCTTCCCCTGGCCCTCAGGCCTAGCGGTAATGTCTCCCTGCTGTTGCTGCTCTCGGGTGCTGCATCATCCCTTCCTGGTTCTCTTAATCCTATTCACACTTCTATAAATGTCCCTGCATTAAACCCTCTCTGGCCACACCCTTGGAGTGCGCTAAATGTATTCTGTGGGGACACTGATACATCCATCACTCAGAGCAAGACAGGCCATCATAGCCAGGCAAGGGGCCGAAGACAGGAAGCACAAGACAAATGGACTGAGTAAAAGGCTGCGTGTAGTCAGGGAGTCCACAGGGAGTGAAGGGCAGGGCTCTCCTAGCTCTCATGCATGCCATTCTACCATTGATTCACCAATAGAACTGCCTCTTTTAACAAGTCTATGAGCTTCCCAATGTCAGGAACTGCTTCTTCTCCATCTCAGCATTGCCAGCAAGCATTTAAGGTGTATGTTGACCATTATGGTCTAGACTCTAAGATGACACATGGTTGCCAGCATCAAGGACATCAGGGATGTCCAGACATAGTTAGCATCAAGGTGGGAACCAATCTAAGGATGGGCAGATTTGAAACTGAAGGTGAAAACAGATAAAAGAGGTTAATATAAGGTAGTACTTAGAAACAAGGGCTCTGGGGCCATATTTTCCAGGTTCAAATCCTGGCTTTACCACTTTCTAATCATCCCCTATGTCTATTTTCTTTTCTGTAAAGTAAGGAAAATAGTACTTTCCACACAATATGATTATTATGAGAATTAAATGAGTTAATTCATGTAAAACACTTAGAACAATGCATGGCACACAGGAAGCACACAAAAATGTTAGCAACTATCATTAAACTTGGTTAAAAGTGAGAAAGCAACAAGTAAGGGCAGATCCTAACATGTATTCAGCAAATAAGGAGGAAGGAGGTAGGAGGTAGGAATTTTCTCTCCATAAAAAATATTTCTGGGCTTCCCTGGTGGCGCAGTGGTTGAGAGTCCGCCTGCCGATTCAGGGGACGACATGGGTTCGAGCCCCGGTCCGGGAGGATCCCACATGCCACGGAGCGGCTGGGCCCGTGAGCCATGGCCACTGGGCCTGCGCGTCCAGAGCCTGTGCTCCGCAGCAGGAGAGGCCACAACAGTGAGAGGCCCGCGTACCGCAAAAAAAAAAAAAAAAAAAAAAATTATCCCACAAAGTAAAAACATGTAAGAAAATTTCATATAAACAAGCCCAGATGAATAACATAATATACTGTCACTGCCCTGAGGTCTGAGCGTTTTTTTTTTATAAGGTATTTAATTTGATATTAACTTGTTCTCCTTTACAACCAGAGGCTCCAAATTCTATTACCAGTAGTGAAGTTAAGGAATGAAACCAGCCACACAAAAAGCCAGGGAGAAAAAAAAAAAAGGAGTCCTTCCAGAAAGAGTAGTTACAAGGCCCCAGAGCAGGAAAAAGTGGTGTGGCTGAAATAGGGAGTAATGAGCAAGCTGCAGGCCACTCATATAATAAATAAAATTTGGATTTTACTTTAAATGTGATGGGAAACCATTGGAGGGTAAAGGAAGGGAGTGACATGATTTGAATATCACTCCAGCAGCTTTATGGAAAATGGATTGGTAAGAAAGAGGCATTAGTGGAAACAGGAAGCTCAGTTATGGAAGAAACTGCAATAGCACAGATAAGAAATATAAATAATCCCAAACAGTGAAATGATATTTTAATTTGCTTTGGAATGTTTTATGCTTTTATCTGAACTTGGATGGGTCTAATGTTCTGGGAATTTCACCTCACATTAAACTAAGAAAAGTCATGATCCAATACAAGGAAGAGCTGAAAAACTCTACAGCTTTACCACCTGCCCTCTGTTCAATATCTCCTACTACCCAGTGAACGCTGAGAATAGAAAGTGTGACCTTTTCAAAGTGATGCAGAACTACCCTCAGTTTCTTGAGAGCAAATGACTAGTGGAGGAGATACAGCAACCAAATGCTTTCATTTTAAAACTGTCTCCTAATCAGGATGGAGTAGCATGATTCAGTGAAATTTACCATCTGCTTACTAAGAAACAATTTATGGAATAATCAAGTTAAGAGCTGACAGGATGGCCACAAGGTCTACCCTGGTGAAATCAGGTAGAACAAATACCATCAACAACTTGTTTAAAATGATTCCCCTGTAAATACATTTGTAAAGGTGAATTCACTGGGGAGGGAACTCACAAAACATCCCCGCCCCCAAGTTATCTCAACAGCTGCCGCTGGGCATGATCAAGAACTCTCCCCAAAGGCTACTTTCCATCAGCTTCATTAGGCCACCTGCCTAACTGGGAATGCAACATTCAAAGCTTCTTTTTCTTCCTCTCCATTCCTTAAAAGACAAACTGTTCTGAAAACATTTCAGGACCCATGATAACTAACATTTACACAGCACTGTGTTGCTTATGGAATATTTCCATATACACACAACTCTCAGTTGATTATTATCATCATTATAGAGGAAAAGACTTAAACATTAAAGCATTCTCTCAAGATCATGTTCTAGTAAGTGCTGGATTCAACCTCCTCACTCCGCTGTCTCCTATTAAGTGCTAGGTGTTGGTGGCTATCAGCCGCCTCCATTGCCAGGTGCTAATAATAAGGGAAAGGATTTTTTCTTCTCCATGCTATCTCAGAAGAATATATGAGATCCCATTTATGAAATGTCCAGAAAAGGCAAATCTATAGATTAGAAAGCTGATTCATGGTTATCTGGGACAATAGAAGAGAATGGGGAGTAAGGGATCTTTTCGGGGTGATGGAACTGTTCTAAAACTGGATTGTGGTGAGGGTTGCACAACTCTGTAAATTTACTAAAAGTCCTTGAATTGTACACTTAAGATGGGTGAATTTTGTAATATGTAAATTATGTATCAATAAAGCTGTTTTTAAACAAAGAATGCATGAGAATCTATTAAAACCTAAAACTACTAAGGGCTACTTTACCATACTTCTTACAACAGGTGGCACTATTTATTTATGGTTCTCTTCCCTTTGACCAGCAAAGGTCAACAATTTCCAGCAAGAGCAGGAGCTAAAGTTATAAACACAAAAGTTTTATATACACTTATATTTCTAACTCACCGCACTTGTTCCCCCTAAAATGATAATCATTTCACCTTTTCTCAGCAAGGTGACATCTGATAGGAGAAGTGTGAAGAAGCAAGTGGGCTTAGCAGCTCATTGGAGGAGAAAGAGAAGACCCCGGGAATAAAATTGGATAGGAAATGACTCAGGATATGGGGGGCAATGGTCTGGAGAGGGTAGAGGACAGGGAAGTTTCCAGGGGGTAACAAAAAGATGAAGAAAAAGTTTGTGAAAATAACAGTTTCCCTCACTGCCTCTCACCCACTTTCAGTTTATATACAGGGCTTCCTAACAAAAGGTTCACAGCAGCTGCCTGGAGCTGGTCAGTTCCCTCCAGAGGCTTGCCTCCAACTGAAAGGAGCTGGGATCACCACAAAAGACTGGGTTGGGGGAGGAGACTTAATGTCTCAGTGGAGATGAGCAAAGCCCAGGAAATTCCAGCCCAAGCAAGTCTGTGTCTGAGATTTGAATTACACTGAATAGTTTCTCAATTGATCCCCAGCAGTTTCAGTTTCTCTCTGTGAGGTCTTCCACCGCCATACCATTTGAAATTGCAGCTACCTCCAGCAGCCCTCTCTCCTTTCCCTGATTAATTTTTTTTTCATTTTGCTTATCAACACCTGATATATAACATATTTTGTTTACTTACTAACTGTCTCCACTGACTAAAATATAAGCTCCATGAGGGCATGGATTTTTATTTATTCACTAAGGTATCACCAGAAAGGTAGAAGCTGGGAAAAAAGAGGAAAGAAAAATCAGATGAATGATAAACACTGTTGAGAAAACAAAACAGGAAAGGGGGGAGGGGCACTGGGATGAGGGAGGGTTGCAGTATGACATGGAGTGGTCAGGAAGGCCTCAGGGAGGAGACATTTATGCAGACTTGAAGGCAGTGAGGGAGCAAGTCACACAGCCAATATCAGCTACGTGATTTGTAGGTCCCAGAGAAAAGTGAAAATGTGGGGCATTTGTTCACAAATTATTAAAAATGTCAACAGTAACAGCAGAGCATTAAGTGCAGGGCTCTTCTCGACATGGGGCCTATGTGACTACACAGGTCCCACATCTGCACGTACCTGTGGCCCTGCATGCAGCTGTCAGGCAAAGTGTTCCCAACAGATGGATGGAACAGCAAGGGCAAAGACCCCAAGAAGGGACAGCATTGGGAAAGAGCAAAGAGACCCTGCTTGTAAAACAGGAACATTCCTGGGCTCCTTTACTGGATA
Source organism: Tursiops truncatus (assembly GCF_011762595.2). Taxonomy (NCBI): domain Eukaryota; kingdom Metazoa; phylum Chordata; class Mammalia; order Artiodactyla; family Delphinidae; genus Tursiops; species Tursiops truncatus. Next base: position 94,585,375 of record NC_047035.1, read on the forward strand.
TTCTGATCCAGCAGGTTCAAGGTAGGCTCTAAATTTCCAACATCTCATCACCTACTCCTTTAAACACTAATTTAAATACAATGTGGGTGGGACTGCCCTGGTGGTCTAGTGGTTGGGACTCTGAGCTTCCACAGCAGGTGGTGTGGGTTGGATCCCTGGGGCTGGGAGGGGGGACTAGTATCCCCATGCCGCGCAGCCGAAAAAAAAAAAACCAAAAACAGTCTAAATACGATGTGGGTGATCTTGGCAGTCAATATTAGAAACTTAACTCACTCAACTTCTCTCTGTTCAGTCGGGGAATGAAAAAAACCTTTCTGCCTTTTTAACTTCCACCTGAAATATCAATTTCAATGAGTAAATCCGATTAATGTCTGTAGTTAATATCTGCAAGAATATCAGTTCACTGTTATGGTGATTATCTTCACTTTCACTAGTTCTATAGAACCAGTGGAAAGAGTCTCTAACAATTTCATCAACTAGAGTTCAGGGTCCAAAGTAAATGAGAACCAGTGATTCTCAACCAACAGTGAGTGCTTCTCAGGGAATATCTGGCTATTTCTGGATGGGGGAGAGGGGGGCAGTGCTACTGCTATCTAGTGGGCAGAGGCCAGAGATGCTGCTAAACATCCTACAATGCACAGAACAGCCCCCCAAGACAAAGGATTATCCAGTCCATAGTATCAATAGGGCTGCAGTTGAGAAACCCTGAAACAGACTGTCTGCGGCTACAGATTATAGTTCCCAATTCATTACACTTGAGCTTAACATCTTAAAATCAAGTCTTTATAAAGGTAATGAAAAACCTGATTTATGCTTTAATGAAAAGGGATAAATTTATAAGTAACAGGATCTACATCAGTGAAAACAGGAATTAGAAAGCATTTGATCAGGACTTACCTGATGGCGCAGTGGTTAAGAATCCGCCTGCCAATGCAGGCGACACAGATTTGAGCCCTGGTCTGGGAAGATCCCACATGCCACAGAGCAACTAAGCCCCTGTGCCACAACTACTAAGCCTGTGCTCTAGAGCTACTGAGCCTGCACTCTAGAGCCTTCGCGCCACAACTACTGAGTCTGTGAGCCACAACTACTGAAGCCTGCACGCCTAGAGCCTGTGCTCCGCAACAAGAGAAGCCACCACAGTGAGAAACCCGAGCACTGCAACGAAGCATAGCTCCCACTCGCCACAACTAGAGAAAGCCCGCACTCAGCAATGAAGAAACAACGCAGCCAAAAATAAATTAAATAAATAAATTTATCTTTTAAAAAAAGAAAGAAAGCATTTGATCAAAGGTGGAGAACCGCAGTGAGCAGATGTTCAGGAGCTCTGAGCAACCCAAATGAAGTCATGGAGGGCAGTGGGATGCAGAGAGATTGCTGTGGGTAGGGACCAGGGAAACAACACTTCTCTGGGTATCATGGATTCCTAGGTGCAGTCAGCCTAGCCTAGTAGATAAGATGCACAGAAACCAGACAGAAAAGACCTCCCTTCTTCAGTAATCAAGATGCTAAGAGAGCTCTTGATAAGACTAGGATAAAAGTAAGGATGGAGGGCTTCCCTGGTGGCGCAGTGGTTGAGAGTCCGCCTGCCGATGCAGGAGACACGGGTTCGTGCCCCAGTCCGGGAAGACCCACATGCCGCAGAGCAGCTAGGCCCGTGAGCCACGGCCGCTGAGCCTGCGCGTCCAGAGCGTGTGCTCCGCAACGGGAGAGGCCACAACAGTGAGAGGCCCATGTACCGCAAAAAAATAAATAAATAAATAAGGATGGAAATCAGAAGTAATACCTAGGGCCAAGCAAATGCTTTGTCACTGTGATGATTCAAGCTGGTCTCAATGAATAAGCATACTTGGAAAATATCCTTACCTCTCATCCACCTTCACATCTGTAAAAAGGAGATTAATTACACCTATCTCCAAGACTTACTAGGAAAATCAAACTGAATAAGAACAAGATGAAACAAGACAAATGCAATGCCTGGCACACAACAGGCATTCAGCAGAAAGAGTAGCTGCTGATACTTCCCAACGCTGCTTTCCTCTGGCTCTGACTCAAACCAGGCCCCATGAATGCAAATACAAGAATTGAAGTTCTATGTTCACTTTTAGAAACTCCCAAGAGGGCGGAATAGGACTAACCATGGCATGAAGTCTCCAGTACATGCCTGCACAGCAAGATCCCTGCTCTCAAAATGTTGAAAGGATAGAAGGACCTGCCAGGTAAACACATACCAGCATGGGTGTGCAAAGGAGATGACTCAGTCTCTGTCACTGGTGAAGGGCCAGAAGGAGTTTCACTTAAAGAGAACGATAAAGATAAGATCACCTTTCTTCCCATTGCTGTCTAGGGTGCTTCAGGAAGGAACATTGAAAACTGATATAGAGCTCAAATGTAAAAAGACCATCACATAGTTCAGAGTTAATTATAAGTAATTTTAATGAAACAATATGTTCCCTCAGCTTTCCATGTTCTTCCCAGAGGTGTAATGCAATAGGCCCAAGACACACACACTTATAAATTTATAATAAACACAGCTCTGCAGCTCACCTAGACCACATTCTTGGCCGCTGCTTAGCGACAGGAGTCACATTCACAGTTGCCAGTGAGCCCAGGGGTGTAATTTCACTTCTAAATAAAGAAGCATAATCAATAGAAACAGAACCATCCTGCGGGAACAACTGTACCCTTCCTGACTCATCACAGCGATTGTTTACCCAGAAAACAAAATTCTCTGCCCAAGTCCGCACCTCAGTTCGGCTTTCAGGAAATATATAGCAGTACGACCGGGACTCAAAATCGGGCGAATTTGGCTCCCAGGGTGCCAACGCCCTGGTCCTCTTTGACCTTCCTTCCTCACGCGGCAGATCCGGTCTGAGTACAGGCAGGGCATCGAGAACTGGGTGCACCCACCCGGGGAGGGAGCCTTGGCGGCCCGCCCCTCTGGCTGCAGGACAGGCTCTGGCGACCGTAGCTGTCCCGGCAGCGCGCGCTGGGCAAGCGCTCGGGGCCGAGCCGCCAGGAGACGTCTGGCTACCTCCCCTACGCCCCGATACTCGCTGCGCCCCCGCCCGCAGCCACCAGCACTGCTCACCGAGACTCCGTACTTGAGCGCGATGCCCTGCAGCGTGTCGCCGGGGCGCACCCGATGCTCCATATGGCGCTCGATGACGCCGGCGCCCAGCGGCGCCCGCACGCTGGCCGTGCTGCCGTACGAGCGGGTCTTGGTGCGCGCCAGGCTCAGCGACAGCTCGGCCTCCTCGGCCTCGGAGAGCGAGCGCGACGGTGGCGGCGGCGAGGGGGCCGAGGGCCGGGGCGTGCGGGGTCCGGCTGCCCGCAGGGACCGCTCGGGCGAGGAATCAGCCATGGGTCCTGCGGAGGCCGCCAGGTCGGGAAGCTCGCCAAGAGGGCGGCGCCTCGTCCGCCGCCGCCTCCTCTTCCTCCTCACAGGGGCTGCGGAAGGCCGTTCCGCGGGGACGGCGGGCTGGAGGCCGCGGCGGAAAGCTGCGGACCGGCCATGGTGGGCACCTGCTCCTACGCGTTCCGCCTTCCCCAGCGCACCTGCAGGGAGGAGAGCGAAACGAGCTCCAGCTGCTGCCCCGCCGACGCCCCGGCTCCACCCTGCGCGCCGAGACCCGGCTGGCCCTGCGGTGCGAGGAGCGGGGCGCTCTAAGGCCCCTCGCCGTGGAGCTACTGGGCCCCATCCCTAGGCGCCCTCGGCCCCGGAGGCAACCCCGCGCCGGGCCGACGCAGCCTGGTTAAAGCCCTACCCTGTAAACAGCAAAACACCAAAGCTTTGCTCTGACTCCTTTATTGATTCCCCAGCAGGCGCCAGCTTTCTCAGACCTTCAAGCTCCCGCAGCCAAGGGTACTTCCCGCTCCCACCCCATTACCCCAGGACCTCACAGAAAACATTAAGACCATTAAACACACACAGTTTCTCCAGGCCCATCTCAACAGCCTGGAGGGTCCGGTGTGCTCAACACTCCAGGGGGGGATAGTGCTTCTAAGGCCGGGTGGCTGACCTCAAACTAACCCTCCAGTTGCTTTGCTTTCACTCTCCATTGCACACCAGTGCCAATTTTAGTCCTGTGCTGCCTTGAAAGTCTGCCTAGCTACAGTTCATTCTCCTGGCTCACTGCTTAGAATTTACTATCTGCACCCAATTGTTTCTTATCAGTTTCCTCTTTGATACCCTGAAATCATGACTCCCCAAAGTTTTGTCATTAACGCCATCAGTGACCTCTTATCTGTAGTCTTTATCTGAACACCCTTTCCTCAACTTTCTGGCTTCCGATCCTATTCTACACAGAGTGGGTGCGCGTTTACTAGAATCTAGCGCTCAGGATTCTGTTGTACTCTGGACAGCTCTCCAGGAGGAAGTACCCTACAGGCAGGTTAGGAGACTGGAGGTTTGATTCATTGGCTGAAGTTCTGATATGTCGCTGTGCTGGACAGAGGCAAAGGAACTAGAGTATAGGAGACAGGACGAGAGTGGGGGAGGAACACGTGGACCCCGAATCACCCTCCCGCTCAAAAATTCTTCAGTGGCTCCCTGTGGACAGCAGTATTAACTCACACTGGCATTCAACTCTTATTTCCATTTTTATTATTCATGCTCTGGCCGTACCCCATCTACAACTCATCCTGCAAACTCCATATACTCCTGCCACTTGAACTTCTTACCCTCATGCCTTGCATATGCTATACCCTCCACCTGTAACCCCACTCTTCCAATACTCTCTGTCTACATTTAAGAAAATATTAAGGTCCATCCCAAATGATACATCCCAAAATGAGATCTTTCCTGATTCTTCCCACCTGTCCCCCTCCCCCAACTGCCCAATTGTTATTGTTTCTCCATTGAATATCAAGGTGGTTTGTACCTCTTGTTTAGCATTTAACTCGTGTTTTGTGTCATGTACTTGTCTTATCTCCTCTATACATACTCCTGGAAGGTATAACTAGATCTTACTCATCCTTTTTAACTCCAGCAGTGCCTACCTAGCTCAGTGCCCTGAATAAAGCGTCAAAAGTGGTTGAATTGAGGTGTAGTAAAAAGATCCTGAAAGCTAAATTAGGTAATTTAGCAAGAGTCTGCCATAGAGGAACTCTTGGGTGGTGTCCAGTGTGGCTATCCCAGGACCTAAGAAAGAGGCAGAACCCCAGAGTTTCAATATATAAATGAGATCAGGTAATACTTCAAGAAAACAGGAGAAATTGCCCTCAGAGTCGACAGTCTAGTAGAGAGATAGCATATAACATGTCTTCCACTAAAGAAAAGTTTCCAGAAGAAATGGAAGTTTTTATCTGAAAATTAATGAACTGGGTTCTATGAGGTATTATTAGGTGTTGCTTGAAAAGGGTTCCATGATCAATTAATTGGAGAAACACTGCGATATATGCTTCCCTTTTGGAGATTCACAGTGCACATTAGGATACTGAAGGCTCTAGAAGTCCTGTAGTAAAATAAGGTATTGGATTTTGCTTGACACCATATTTCCCAAACTCATTTGACCATGGAACCCCTTTTTTTCCTCAGAAATTTTACAATTTGGGAAATGCTGAATTAAAGTGGGGAAAGACAGGCCTAAATAAGGAACCAGGAAGATCGCTCTGGGAGTCAGAGATTCCCCAAAGGCAGAACAGTATACATAAGGAGGCAGAAAATGAGCCAGGAAGGAAAAAGGCTAGGTGATGATCACTTAATTCCTTTACAAAAAGACCAAGTCCTCTGTAAAAGTGCAAGGGAAAAGTTATCACAAGAAATGTATGGAGATTCGAAAGCCATCCCACTTCTCTCTTATCAGAGCTAATTTCTAAGCTGTCCCTAGTTATTTTCAATTTCTCCAGCCATAAGAAATCCTGGGTCAGAAAACACGTCTAGAACAGTTCTAAAATGCTCTGAAATAAATTCAACACAGTTCTCAGAATTTTCTCCACTGATTCCTTTTTGTGATCTTCACTAGCGTTTCCTCTAGCTCTCAGAAATTAATCGGCTTAAATAAGTACTTATTTGATGTTGCATGGTTAGGGTTCTTTGTGAGTTATTTATTCCTAGATAGATTTGAGCTGTTGTCAAATATCTAATGTTCCTGCGAATTTTTTAAAATAAATTTATTTATTTTTATTTTTGGCTGTGTTGGGTCTTCATTGCTGTGCGCAGGCTTTCTGTAGTTGCTACGAGCAGGGGTTACTCTTCGTTTGGCTTCTCATTAAGGTGGCTTCTCTTTGTTGCAGAGCACAGGCTCTAGGTGCGTAGGCTTCCGTAGCTGTGGCACACAGGCTCAGTAGTGGCTCGCGGGCTCTAGAGCACAGGCTCAGTAGTTGTGGTATAGAGGCTTAGTTGCTCCGCGGCCTGTAGGATCTCCCTGGACCAGGGCTCGAACCCATGTCCTCTGCATTGGCCAGAGGATTCTTTTATTTATTTATTTATTTTTGGCTGTGTTGGGTCTTCGTTTCTGTGCGAGGGCTTTCTCTAGTTGCGGCAAGCGGGGGCCACTCTTTATCGCGGTGCGCGGGCCTCTCACTATCGCGGCCTCTCTTGTTGGCGGAGCACAGGCTCCAGATGCTCAGGCTCAGTAGTTGTGGCTCACGGGCCCAGTTGCTCCGTGGCATGTGGGATCTTCCCAGACCAGGGCTTGAACCTGTGGCCCCTGCATGGGCAGGCAGATTCTCAATCACTGCACCACCAAGGAAGCCCTGGCTGGAGGACTCAATCACTGCGCCACCAGGGAAGCCCCTGTGAATTTTATATCGATCTCTCCCTAATCCAAAGTTAATATCTACAATTTGTGGCTCAGATTGAATTTTTTGTACATTTATTTTTCCTTCTTCAACCAGAACTTCAAAATTAGTTTTATGTATATCTACCTACAACATAGAACAAACCTCATCATTAGTAGTGACCATTAGAAGCACTCCCTCTGAGATCAAGAATAAGAACAGGAAGGCTTCTGTTACTACTCCTGTTTAATTTTGTTCTGGACGTCCCAGCCAATGCAATAAGAAAAAGAAGGAGAAACGGAAATGAAGATTGAAAAGAAATAAACTGTTATTTACCAATAATAAACAATACTAAAATGTTTACAGATAATGTCTACATTGGAACTGTTCAAACTATAAGACATAAGACTATAAGACACATTATGCAAATATCAATTGCATCAATCAATCAGAAAATATTTTGTGGAAAAGACAACCTTTTAGATACCAAAAAAAAAAATCTAGGAATAAACTTAGCAAAAGAGAAGCATGCTTTATATGGAAAAATTATTACATTCTATTAAAGGACATAAAAGAAGATTTAAACAAAAATAGAGATATACCATGTTTATAAATGGGGACACGCAAAATTTTCATTTCCTTCCCAAACTCATATATAAATTCATTGAAATTCCAACCAAAATCCCTATAGGATTCTTCAAAGGACATGACAGGCTTACCTTAAAATTCATATGGAAGGGCTTCCCTGGTGGTGCAGTGGTTGAGAGTCCGCCTGCCAATGCAGGGGATACGGGTTCGTGTCCCAGTCTGGGAAGATCCCACATGCCGTGGAGTGGCTGGGCCCGTGAGCCATGGCCGCTGAGCCTGCGCATCCGGAGCCTGTGCTCCACAGCGGGAGAGGCCACAGCAGTGAGAGGCCACAGCAGTGAGAGGCCCGCGTACCGCAAAAAAAAAAAAAAAAAAAAAAATTCATATGGAAGATAAAGGCTAAGAAGAGCCAAGACATTCCTGAAGAAGAATGAGAAAGGGAGACTTAACTTTACAATCATCAAGATTTACAAAAAATGTGATGAGAACTAAACTATTACAGTAGTGATGCTGGGAAAGACAAATAAGTGTAAGAAGGGGACAACAAAGAAAGCCCAGAAGCAGACCCACACATATCAGAGAAATGAATCTATGACAATAAATGCTGCTGCCACAATTAGCCATCCACGTGGAAAAAAATTGTAGCTCTCTACCTTATACCATATGCCAAAATCAATTATAGACTGATTAAATATATAATTGGGAAAAGCAAACTTTAACACTTTTAGAATATCTTTATAACCTTAGGATAGCAAAGAATTTCTTAAGCAAGATACCAAAAATACAAACTACAAAGAAAACAACTGGCAAATTCTATATATAAACATAAAAACCTCTGTCCTGAAAAGGCACCTGAAAAATTTCAATAGGCAAGGTGTAAAATGGGAAAATATATTTGAATACCTATAACTGACAAAGTATTACTATCCAGAGTATGTTAAAATGCCTACAAGTTATTAGAAGAAAAACACCCACTAGAAAAATGGTCAAAAGATATGAACAGACAATTTACAGAAGATAAAACGCAAATGGCCAATAGAAAGATGCACAACCTTACCAAAAAGCAGAGAAATTCCATTTAAAACTACAATTTCATAGGCATGAGACTAGCAAAAATTAAAGAACTGGACAATTCTAAGTATTGGTAAGATTCCTGTGGAACAACAGAAATTCTCAAACAGCGTTGGTGGCAGTATAAATAGGTGCAACCACTTTGAAGAGCTGTAGGACAATATCTAGTAAAGTTGAAGAAATTCATATCTGGTTCTGGTTCTAGCAAGCTGGAAGTCTAAACTAACTTGAAGTCCTCCTAATATAAGTATTTATAATTTAATTTTTTAATGAAATACATAATTGAGTTGGCAATAAAAAAGGGACAGGCTTTTGTATCAAAACAAGAGGGATTTGTAAGCTACAACCATAAACAACTTGCCTAAACTAATACGTGACAAAATAGAAAGTCTGAATGGTTCTATAACCATTAAAGAAACTGAATCAGTACTAGAGTTAAAAATCTTGTTACCAAAAAAAAAAAGTCAGCATCGGAAGATCTTATTGGAAGATTCTATCAACCTTTCAAAGAACAGATCAATCCAATTTTATGTGAACTCTTTCAGAGAAAAGAAGTAGCAGGAACAATCTTCAACTTAGTTCATAATATAACCATGCACCCAATCCCACATCCATCATGGTACAACCATGACCAAAATCAGTTGAGGAAGGTATCACGCTCATAAAGATGGATATAAGAATCTTAAAATATTATTAAGCCAAATCTAGCAGTGCATAAAAATGATAATCCAGCATAAACAAGATGACTTTATCCTAGAAATTCAAGGTGCCTTAATATTAAGACATTAGTAGATTAAATAACAGAATAGATAGAACAAAGGAATGAATCTAATAAAGGATGGGCAAGACCTTTACAGAGAAAAAAATTTTAATATTTGAAAATACATTAAAGAAGACTTAAATAAATGGAAAAACTACACCATGTTCATGGACAGGAAGACTCAATATCATACAAAATGTCAGTACTCTACAAATTGATCGTATATTCTATGAAACAGCAATGGGTTTGCAAAAAACATGACAAGCTAATTCTAAAGTTGATATGGAAAAGCAAAGACCCACAGACAGCCAAGATATTTTTGAAGAATAAGGAAAGGGAAACTGCCCTACTAGATATCAAGAATTATTATGAAGCTATAATAGTTAAGCCAGGGTGACATTGATGCTGGAAAACCAATGGATAATAGTGCACCCAGAAATACAATCACAATCACAAATGTATAAGAACTTCATCTATGACAAAGGTAGCATTGTAGGTCACTGGGAAATGGTCTATAAAACACATGATGTCAGGACAATTAGTTATCCACATGGTAGAATCTCTACTTCCTACCACACACAAAATTTAAGTTCAGTTGAATTACAGACTTAAATGTGAAAGATAAGGGCTTCCCTGGTGGCGCAGTAGTTGAGAGACCGCCTGCCGATGCAGGGGACACGGGTTCGTGCCCCGGTCTGGGAAGATCCCACATGCCGCGGAGCGGCTAGGCCCGTGAGCCATGGCCGCTGAGCCTGCGCGTCCGGAGCCTGTGCCCCGCAACGGGAGAGGCCGCAACAGTGAGAGGCCCGCGTACCACAAAAAAAAAAAAAAAAAAAAAAAAAATGTGAAAGATAAAACTTTTAGAAGAATATAGAGAAAAATATCTTTATGATCTCAGGACAAGAAAAGATTTCTTTAGTAGGATGAAAAAAAGCTCTATTCATAAAAGATTGATAAGCATGACAACGTTAAAATTAAGAACTTCTAACAAAAAAGATATCTTAAAGAAAATAAAAAGACAAATTAGAAACTAAGAGAAGAAACAGGTGTCCTAGGAACCAAAAATATTTGAATAAAATGTTGAATTATCTCATTATCCAAATTCTAGCTAACTTTTATATGAAAATAAAGAATGAAATAGATTCTGAAAACTAGGTATTCTTCATTATTTGAACTCTGGTTATCTGAATTCAGAAACTTCATAAATTCTGGTAGCAAGGAATGTCTATTTGTAACATATGCAATCAACCAAAGATTAATATCTAGAATATTTAAAGAGCTAATTCCTACATAACAATAAAAGACATAATCCAATGGGATAACTAGAATTTTATAGAAGAAAATATCGTAACTGTGAATAAACATATGAAAAAATACTCAATCTCATTAAAATCAGAAAAATTCACATTAAAACCACAAAGAGTAACCCTTTTACACTCACCAGATGGGCAAAATCTAAGTTTGGTAAGACCAGTTACCACTGAAGATAAGAATTCTATGCAATGCTGGGAGGAGTACAATTGGGTACAGCCACTTTGAAAAACACTCTGCCACTATCTTGCAAAACTGTACATGCACATTCCCTACAAACCAGAAATTCCATACTAGACACTGTATATCCCCTGTTGAAAATCTCGTACCTATACACCAGGAGACATGTTGTGAAAACGTCCATAGCAGCATCATTCAGAACAACAAAAACTGGAAATGATCAATTATTCAGCAGCAGAACAGATAAGTAAATTGTGCTATAATTATATAATTGCATATTTTAACAGGCTTATTGAGAAATAGTTCACATACCATACAATTAACCCATATAAAATGTTTCCGGCTTCCCTCGTGGCGCAGTGGTTGAGAGTCCGCCTACCAATGCAGGGGACACGGGTTTGTGCCCCGGTCCGGGAAGATCCCACATGCCGCGGAGCGGCTGGGCCCATGAGCCACGGCTGCTGAGCCTGCGCGTCCGGAGCCTGTGCTCCGCAATGGGAGAGGCCACAGCAGTAAGAGGCCCACGTACCGCATAAAAAAAAAAAGTTTCACATTACATTATTAGTTTTTTAATTTGTGGTAAAATATATATGTATAATACAATATAAAATTAACCACTTGAACCATTTTTAAGTATACAACTTAGTGGCACAAAATACAATTCACAATGTGGTACCACCATCACAACACTATCTCCAAAACGTTTTCATCACTCCAAACAGAAACTATAAACACTAAGCAGTGACTTCCGATTTCTACTTCCCACAGCCCCTGGTAACCTCTAATCTACTTTCTATCTCTATGAGTTTGCCTATTATAGACATTTCTTACAAATAGAAACTTAGAATATTTGTCATTTGTGGATGGTTTGTTTCACTTAACATAATGTCCTCAAGGTTCATCCATGTTGTAGCACGTGTCAGAACTTCATTCCTTTTTATGGTTGAATAATACTTCATTGTGTGGATATATCACATTTTGTTTGTCCATTCATCGGCTGATGGATACTTGTTGGGTTGTTTCCACATTTTGGCAATTGTAAATAATACTGCAGTAAACACTGGCATATAAGTATCTGTTCAAGTCCTTACTTTAGATTTCTTTAGAAAGATACCTAGGACTGAAATTGCTGGGTCACACATGTTTAGCTTTTTGAGGAACCACCAAACTGTTTTCCACAGCAGCTGCACCATTTCACATTCCCACTTGCAGCAATGTATGCAGGTTCCAATTTCTCCACATCTTTGCCAACAAATATTTTCCCCAGTCTGTGGCTTGCCTTTTCATTCTTTTAACAGTGTCTTTCTCAGAGCCGAAGTTTTCAACTTTCATAAAGCCCAACTTATCAATTTTTTCTTTCCCGAATCTGCTTCTGGTGTTGCATCTAAAAAGTCATCATCAAATCCAAAGTCACCTGGATTTTGTCCTATGTTATTTCCTGTAAGTCTTATAGTTTTGTGATTTGAATTTAGGTCTATGATCCATCTTCAGTTAATATTTATAAATGGTGAGAATTCTGTGTCTAGATTTATTCTTTTGCGTGTGGATGTCCAGTTGCTAAGCACCACTGGTTGAAAAGACTATCCTTTCTCTATTAAATTGTCTTTGCTTCTCTGTCAAAGATAAGTTAACTGTATTTGTGTGAGTCTATTTCTGGGCTCTCTATTCTGTTTCATTGATCTATTTGTCTATTTTTTCACTAATACCACACTGTTATGATTACTGTAGCTTTATAGTAAGTCTTGAAATTTGGTAGCGTAAGTCCTTTGACTTTGTTCTTCCTCTTCAGTATTGTATGACTAGTCTGGGTCTTTTACCTTTCCATATAAACTTTGGAATTAGTTGGTTGATAACCTACAAAATAACTTGTTCAGATTTTGATTGGGATTGCCCTGAATCTATAAGTCAAGTTGGGAAGAAATGGCATCCTAACAACACTGAGTTTTTCTCTCTATAAATATGAAATATCTCACCATTTAAATTTTCTTTAACTCCTTTCATCAGAGCTTGTCGTTTCCCTCATATAGATACATATACCTAAGTATTTTTTTCTTTCTTTCTTTCTTTTTGGTACTAAAATAAATGATGTTGTGTTTTTAATTTACAATTACAGGAAAGCAATCGCCTTTGTCTATTGACCTTGTAACTTAACAACCTTGCTATAATCACTTATTAGTTCCGAAAGGTTTTTAAAATAATTCTTTGGGATTTTCTACATAGACAATCATGTCATCTATGAACAAAGACTTTCATTTCTTCCTTCCTAATCTGTATATACCTTCCCTCCCCTTCTAATCACCCTGCACTAACTAGGATTTTCAGTATGATGTTGAATAGGAATAATAAGAGGAGATATCCTTGCCTCGTTTCTGATCTTAGGGGGAAAGCATCTAGTTTCTCACCATTAAGTATGTCAGCTGTAGTTTTTATATATCTTCTTTATCATATCGAGGACGATCCCCTCTATTCCTAGTTTTCTGCGTGCTTTCTATCATGAATGAATGTTGGATTTTGTCAAATGCCTTTTCTATATCTATTGATATGATCATATAAGTTTTTTCTTCTTTAGCCTGCTGATGTGATGGATTAATTGATTCTTTAAATGGTGAACCAGCCTTGCATACCTGGAATAAACTCCACTTGCTAGTAAGATTCTTTTTATGCATTCCTGAACTCAATTTATTAATATTTTGTTGAAGACTTTTGCATCTATTTTCATGAGCGATACTGACTTGTAATTTTTCTTCCTTGTAATGTCTTTGTCTGGTATTGGTATTAGGGTAATACTGGCCTCATAGAATGAGTTAGGAAGTGTTCCTCTGCTTCTATTTTCTGAAAGAGATTATAGAGAATTGGTATCATTTCTTCCTTAAATGCTTGGTAGAATTCACGAGTGAAACCATCTCAGCCATAGTAAAGTTAATAAGGATTATAGCAAAAATAAATGAAATGGAGACTAGAAAAACAATAGAGAAAATCAACGAAACCAAAAGTTGGTTCTTCGAAAAGATCAACAAAATTGACAAACCTTTAGCTAGACTGACCAAGAAAAAAAGAAAGAGATGCATATACTAAAATTAGGAATGAAGGAGGGAACATCTCCTAGATCTACATATCACTACTGCTATTACAGAAAGAAAAAGGATAATAAAGAAATATTATGAACAACTGTTTGCCAACAAACAAGGTAACTTAGATGAAATGGATAAATTCCTAGAAAGACATAAACTAACAAAACTGACTCAAGAAGAAATACGTAATCTGAATTCAACCACAAAGACTGAATTAGTAATTTTTAAATTTCCAACAAAAAAAGCCAAGGCCCAGATGGTTTCATTGGTAAATTCTACCAAACATTTAAAGAATTAAAAAAATTAATACCAGTCCTTCATAAATGCTTCCCAAAATTAGAAGAGGAAGCAACACTTCCTAACTCATTCTATAAGGCTAGTATTACTCTGATACCAAAACTAGTCAAAGCATCAAAAGATAAGAAAACTACTGACCAATATTCCTATGAATATGGACACAAAAGGTTTTCAACAAAATACTAGCAAACCAATTCCAACAATACATAAAGAGGATTATACACCATGACCAAGTAGGATTTATCTCAGGAATGAATAGTTAATTTAAGATCTGAAAATAAATGTAATACACCATATTAATAGAATAAATGAAAAAACCCACATGATCATCTTAACAGACACAGAAAAAGTCTTTGGTGCAATCTAACACCCTTTCATGATAAAATCATTGAACAAAGTAGGAATAGACAGGAACCTCTTCAAACTGATAAAGGGTGTTTACCAAAGGATACCATCAAGAAATTAGAAAAAAGAACAACCCACAGAATGGGAGAAAATATGTGCAAATAATATGTCTGATAAGGAATTTATAATCAGAACACATAAAAAACATTTATAGATCAATAATAAAAAGGCAAATAGCCCAGTTTAAAAAGCAGGCAAAAGATTTTTTAAAATTAATTTATTTATGTATTTATTTTTGGCCGCATTGGATCTTTGTTGCTGTGCGCGGGCTTCTCTTTGCGGTGGCTTCTCTTGTTGCGGAGCATGGGCTCTAGGTGCACGGGCTTCAGTAGTTGTGGCGCACGGACTTAGTTGCTCTGCGGCATGTGGGATCTTCCCGGACCAGGGCTTGAACCCGTGTCCCCTGCCTCGGCAGGCGGATTCTCAACCACTGCGCTTCCAGGGAAGCCCAAAATTGTACACTTTAAGAGGGTAAATTTATGGTATTTGGAATATATCTCAGGGAAGCTGTATTTTAAAAATACAGAGATTAAAAAAATAATAATAAATTAAAAAATAAAAATATAGAGATTATTCAGCCGCCAAAAAGAATGAAATCTTGCCATTTGCGACAACATGGATGGACCTTGAGAGCATTATCCTTAGTGAAATAAGTCAGATGAGAAAGACAAATACTGTGTGATCTCACTTACATGTGGAATCGAAAACAAAAACAAAAACCAAGTTTGTAGATACAGAGAACAGACCAGTGGTTGCCAGAGGCAAGGAGCGGGGAGTGGGTGAAATGGGTGTAGAGGGTCAAAAGATACAAACTTACAGTTATAAAATAAATCAGTCATGGGGATGTAATGTACAGCATGTGACTATAGTTAATAATACTGTATTGCATATTTGAAAGTTGTTAAGAGAATAGATATTAAAAAGTTCTCTTCACATGGAAGGGGGTCAAAAGTTACCAAAAAAAAAAAAAAAATGCAGAGAGAATGGTTTAATAAAGCTCTATTACTCAGCTTCAACCATTATCAACTCATGGCCTATCTTGTTTCATCAATACCTCCACCCTGCCACCCTACCACTACTCTCATGCTGGATTATTTGAAAAGCAAATCCCAGATATTATTTCTTCTGCAAATATTCAGTATTTTTTCAGTAATATTCAGTAGTATCTTTCCAAAAGATGACTCTTTTTTAAAAAATAACATGATACCATTATCACATCCAAACAATTTTAAAATAATACCCTAAGATAATCAAATATTCTGTGTTCACATTCCCGCCAGTTGTCTCATAGATGTGATTTTTTTTAACGGCTGCTTTGTTCAAATCAAGATAACACACTACATATGGTTATTTGCCTCTTCTATTTCTGTGTATCTATAAACTCTCCTTCCCTTATTTTTCTTGCAATTTATTGAAGAACTGGGTTGTCATGTAGAGTTTCCCACATTCTGGACTTTGTTGCTTACATCATTGTGGTGTCATTTAATATGATCACTATTATATAGTGATTCACTTTTAGATGCAGCACCAGGGCTGTTATAATGTTATTTATTATACTATAAATAAGATAATTCATAGTTCATCAAGATAGTCACCACTCCTTTAGTGCTTACTAGACACCATATCCTTTGTAGCATACTTGACACAAATTATCTCATTTCATCTTCATAACAACCCCATGTGGTAAGTATTATTATCCCCAGCCTAGAGATGAAGAAAATGAGGCTTAGAAAGGTTAAAGAAACTTGGCCACAGTCAAGCAAGCAGTAAATATATGGGTTCGACCCAGGTCTGTCTGGATTGGAAACCACAATTTAACCATAGTTTAAACGCATACTTCTATCCATTTATAATGGATAATATCCCTATCCTTTGCCTGGGTTGTGGTTGTTGTTTGTTTTTATTAACTCTGGGAAGTAGTCCTTCAGTCCATCCAAAGAATTTACTTTCACATTTCATCTGCAACACTTAGGATTCTTTCACTTTCAAGTAACAGAAAACTCCATCTCAAATGGGCTCAACAATAAGGATATTTATTATCTCCTATAATAATAAATCCAGAAGTAGGGCAGCACCAGGGCTGATTGGTTTACTGTCTCAGAAACAACATCACAGACCCAAGTTCATTCTATCTCTTTACTCTGCCATCATCAGTGTGTTGGCTTTGTTTTAAGGCTGGATCCCCTAAGATGGCTATTCCAGTTTGAGGTAACACGGCCAGATGCAACAACATCCCATGGAGATGGTGGCATGTTTCCCTGTATGCCTCTATTTAAGAGCAAGAAAACCTTTCCTAGAAGGACTTCAGCTGACCCCTCCTCAGGCCTCACTTGCCAGAACTGGGTCACATGCCCACCCCTAATCTCTCAGTGGCCAGTCAAGAGGATTGTATTCCCCTTGCCCATGACAGGTTGGTATGGGATGGTAATAGGGTCAGGTTCCCTAATGAGTGAACACCTTTACAGGCTTCTGCAAAGAAGAAGGAAAAGGCGGGAATGGATGTTGAGTAGGCAAGCAACAGTATCTACTAGGTGTTCCAAATGATGTATGCTACATATTCCATTGCGAATTTACTGTCGATGTATCAGCCTCCTCACTGCATGAAGAGGCAAGACAAGATGATCTGTAAGGTCCCTTCCAGCTCTAGGAGTTGTGTTTCAATTTTACATTTTCATATAAATGGGACTGGGACCGTTGGATAGTTCTTGTAACTCTGCTTTGGCTGCCACCTATGACTTTAACCTAAGAAATCATTTCTACACCTGCTTCATTTCACAATCTTCATCTGAAGCAGTGCTCCATTCATTTCATCACATGCAGAACTTTTCCTTTCAGGGAATCACAAGGAAGCCAATGAGAAAGATAGTACACCACTAAGTATCTTTGCTATATCAAACCTTTGCTACACTTTCTTCAAATCTGAATAAAATTGCTTTATTATTTTCAGCTTATGCCTACCATCAGCTTTCTCCGAGGAAGCTACTAGCTTGACCTGTAAGCACTCCTATTCTTATTTAACAGAAAGCTATAATTTGTGACAAATGTACAACATAAAAAAGTCAAAGACATCTGGTCTGTTACATAGGGTATTTGGAATAACAAACATATAGGAAAACTTGGGAATGTGATTTAAATTGATTTGGTCACACCTCCATTTAAGTTCACTCCTTCCCGCTCAGATTAGTCATTCTGGTGAGGAGGCCAAAACTATAGTTCATTACTATAGTGTTGATAGTGGAAACAACACTGGTATCTCAATCAGCAGCTACTGTATGCCACTGTTCATTTTTATAGTTCCAAGAGCCTTTGAGAATTAACTTTATTTTCTGATTCAGCCCTCTTGCTGGGGAAGGTATGGCCCTATTTTGAAATGTACAAAGGAAAACGAGTGCTGTGAGTGCCTCTTTGGGGAAGGTCAGGGCTGAAGGAGAGAAGATAGGCTTAATGACCAGCTGGATGTCCGAATAACTCATATCACCTGTGTCTCTTAGAACTCTTAACTGAAGAAAAAAATCCTCACTCTGCCTCTTACAGGGTTGTTGCAAAAATCAAGCTAGAACATGGATAGGAAAGTACTTCCACAAATGCAAAGTGATGCTACTACTTTCAAACATGGAATTCTCTGCGGCACTTTTTCTTTTTGGTCACATGATTACTTCACAGGTCATGCCAGTTTATGATACTGTTTCACCTCCATTCACCCTTTGCCTATTTCAGAGATTATGCCAGCAATGGTGCATCCATCTCTTTGGTTCATTTTCCTTCCACCACATCTGGAAGATGCAAATCCCACCATAATGTGAAATATTGCACTGAAAATATGCAGCAAGGGTTCAAAAAGAGAGATCACATCTGATTAGAAAACGTTTCTGGAAGGTAATCCTATTATGCCATATATTTTCATAATTTCAATCTTTGTCCAATGTTACCCCACCCCACTTCATGCTTCAGAGACCAGACAGTATTTTCTCTATCTTTGTAGTTCCCAAGAACCTGGCATAGAGGACACATCACAGTTTACATTCCGGATGAAGTGAGCCTGCTAAACGTGTGACAATAGCAAACCCGGCGGGTTGTAACATTTATTTATCTAGACCAACGAGGCCGACTATCTTTAGCTTAGCATTATACGTAGGGCTTTCCAGGCCGGGAGTGTGCCCGGGTCTCCCCTGCAACTCCCGAGGAAGGAACATTTATTGAGTATGTGCTAAGTGCCAGACACAGGTGCTTTCACATATGCACCCGCGCGTTTGTTGTACTAAAATGCGTTTAGTCCTCACAACATGTCTTCAAGTTTTAAGCCTACCTTACAGATAAGGATGCTAAGGCACAGAGAGGCTAAATTAGCCAGCCTCTCCTCTAGTGACGCCACTGCGTGTGCGTGGGCTCTCGAACATTCTCACCCACAACCCTTAGATCGGCCTCGCTACACCCCACCTCCCTACCCCCAGGCATGTACCCCAGGTACTCCTCCCCACGCCCCGCCCTAGGCCGGCGTAAAGCCAATAAAACCTAGGGCAGGCCTGCTCTATCTCCGAGCCGGTGTTAACAAGGCTTCCACTTAAAGATGCTCACTCACCCAACAGCTCCTCACGAGCTTGGAGAGCCTTTGCCACCCACCCTATCCGTAGCCCCGAGCTTCTCCAAAGAGCCCGCACAGCTCGGTCCCAAGGCTGAGGTCCTCCTCGCCTGCACAGCGGTTACGGGGTCGGGACGCAGATTCTGGGCGAGGACACCTTCAGAGGAGGGGTGAGGAGGCCCGGGGTGACAGCCAGTGGGCACGGGGTCCCGCCTCCGCGCGGCCGCCGCACGCCGCCTCGAACTACGCTTCCCAGCCTGCTCCGCAGCAGCCGCGCGCCCCGGCGCCGCGCCCGGCCGGGAGCCGCCTGTTGATTGCCTCGCTCGCCCGGGCCACGGCGCCGCCCTGCTCGCCGGCCCCTCTACCTGGGGGCAGACGGACTGACTGCCAGCACCGCCGGCTCCGGGATGGGCGCACTGACTGGTGAGCGCGCCGAGGGGTGGGTGGGAGCCCGCCCGGGCGAGGCGCCGTCCGCAGCCCCCAGCCCGCAGCGTGGGGCGGCCGCGCCCTCCCTGCCCTCGGGAGGATGCTCCGCGGCGTCGGCGCTCGGCCGGGCGGGCGCTCGAGGCCGGGGCCGCCTCTGGCCTCCTCGGCTCGACGGGCGGCTCAGGGCGGCGCGGAGGAGAGGGCGGCGGGGGCCGGAGGCGCCCGGCGGGTGTGGGTCCCACGCCCCGCACTGCGGCTCCGCAGTCTCTGCAGCCCCCGGGCCGCCGCAGTGAGGGCGCGGTCTCTGTCCTCCCTGAGCTGCGGGGCCGGGTTTTTCTACGCTGGGCTTTGTTCCCCATTTTATCCTCTCTTGTTAACGTTTGACAAGGTCCTGGAGCCTAATGCCTGTCACTGCAGCGTTAGAGCAGGCGACGGGGAAGGGTAGACTCCGGCTGGAGCTGTCACCCGCAGGGCGTTTCAGCCTCCGAGAAAGCAGCGTTCCGAGAGTGGCCTGATGCAGGCTCTCAGGACTCATTTTTTTTCTGGTTAAAGTAATGGTAGCATGTGCTCCCTTGAGTCTTCCAAAATTTTCCCTGTTGACCTGCAGAAATGAAAATTGCTTTTTAATAATAATAATAATAATGGCTCCTAAAGGGAGTTTTTACTTAACGTTTTCAAAGGTGGGAAGGTGATGCGGGCAAAATGCAAATTAGCAATGAAGGAGGCTGTGAATGCTACGGGCTTCCTCTTGCCTACTAAACATCTGAATCACCAGGTCCTTGGGAAGGGAATGAAAAGAACATCGGAGAAGGTATTTATAAAACCCATTTCCAGCTCTACCATTAAGGAGCTGAGGGACCCTGGACAAGTCCCTTCATCTCTCTTATCCTCTTTCTCCATGGTAAAACGGGGCATTCGGGTCACATGATTTCTAAACGTCTGTTTTTCCAAGACTCTCATTATCGGGGAACTGAGGAGATGAGGGTGCTGGTGTTCAACACCATTACAAAAACCTGATTGTGACAGAGCAAGCGGCTTTACCTAGTGAGGAGGAAAGATTTTTCAGGGTTTAGGCAACCTGATTTTTAAAAAAATAAAACCAATTTCCTCTATCTACTCTCTGCAGTCTAACCCAATAAATATGCATTACAACTTTTATTTTTTGTAAATTACTATAAATTGGTAGACAACAACAGACTGTGGGTGTTCCGTGTTTGTTTTTAATTTGCTGAAGGTGAAGTGATGGGATCAGCAGGTAAAGGGAGAAGCAAATGGCTCCCCCGTGCTGGGCAGAGTGGTCAGATGTGGTCAGCAAGGAGGAGGGGAGGAAACCGCAGCAAAAAGTAAGCAGAGAGTACAGACACTGAGGATAGAGAGGATGGGTATTGATGGGTCATTGTTTGAATAATAAATACACAATAGAAGGAATGAGAGAACCAGAAAACCAGTGCTATGCAACCCTAATGTAACTGATTCAGGCAAGGATTCATCCAGGGGTACAAAACCTTTGAGCAAAAGGTTGTTGGGGAATAGGATTTTCACATTTTTTCAAAGTATCTCGGCATTTTTTCAAAGTATCTCGGCACAGATTACCTAGGGAAAATGTGTCCTTACAATGGAGAGATGAGGAAGTCATCACCTTAGCTGAATGATCAAGCTTCCCAACACCTATCATGCATCTCTTGTTGGGATGCAATAAGAAGGTCATAACTTGACGTGTGTGGTGTTCCTGCCAAAAAGACGGTGGGAATGGGATACTGTAGATTAAAATATTCAAGTAATAACCAATCAGGATGTATGAACTTTGGATCCTAGATCAGAAAAGATAAATAAAAAATAGCTATAAACGATGAGTTGGGGACAACTGGAGAGATTTGAATACGGACCGCATATTAGGTAATATTATGGGATTACTTTTCATTTTCTTAGGTGCAGTGGTGGTACTGTGATCATGTAGGACACTGTCTTTCTCTTTTGAGATGTGGGTATTTGAGGCACAGTGTCATGATGTCTGCAACTTTCAGTGGGTTCAGGGTGGAGGGGGATTTGAAGAGTTGGGGAGGACACTCCAGAATGCAGCTAAGTGGTGACAGCTGGTGAATTAAAGAACGTGGTGTACAGGTGTTTATTGTACTATTTTACGTTTTCTGTAGATTTGAACTTTTTAAATAAAGATTGAGGTGATCAATAAAATAGATAAGTAAACAAAGGAAAGGATTGTAGAGGACAGCGTGGTTAGTGACAGAAAAAAGCAGTGGATCCGCGGGGGACTCACAGTGAGTCTGTGGCTTCAGGTTCCCAAGATTTAAATCCTATTGGAGGTGTGAGCTGGGTCAGGGGAAGTTCTGTTTTTTGGTTTGTCTTGACTACTATGAATCATTTATTCTTAAGACATCTCATCCCCTAACTCCAACCTTAAAGTATTAATAATTCCCAAACCTTAGAAATTCTAGCCTTACCCAAGAACCATTCTGAAAGTGCTATCCCTTTCCTCTCTCCGTTCAAGATCTGCACCCATGTGGCTCAAAGAGGCTCATAGAAGGCAGATGGAGAAGAGAATTGTTACCTATTACCAGACCAAGAAAACAGAACCAATTCTTAAGATACAGCACTTAATTTTATACAGAACCTTTTGCTGCAAGGATGTTTTTCCTATACCTGAGATTTATATATATATATATGCTTTTATGTTTTGCTCCCCTGTTTTGGCATCAAGGCTACCCCATTTCTTTCCTGTGTGTCGCCAGTATTCCTGGGTTTCCCTGGTGACAGCTGAGTAGAGTAGGAATGAGAAGGTCAGCTCTAGGACTGTGGGTAATAGGAGCTCATGAAACAAGGTGCAAGGCCAGCCATGCCGAGCCAGGACATGAGGAGTAAGGAGCCAATCTGAGGCACCAGCCCAGTGAAAGAACCAGGAGGCCTCTTTGTCAGAGCAGTGGGAGGGGTCTTGAGGCTAGGGAGCTGGGCTACTGTTCAGCCAGTATATACAGGGTCAGCCATCCCTGTCGTTTATAGCTGACAACCATTCTGATAGGACAGTGCCCATTTCATACCAGTTAAATATTTTGCATATCATCTTGATAAGCAGTCATGAGTCAAGGTGCACATAGCACCTGTAAGTCATAACAAAGCTTTGATCAAAACCTAGCTGGGATACAGATGCCAGAGAAGGAGAGAAGGTAGGTGGGTCAAAGATGCATAAGCAGGCAGAAAAGACAAAAAGTAGAGAACCCATAGTGCCAGTCAGGAAGTGAGAAGCCCATAACTTCCTGAAGCCAAGATGAGGGGACATGGCTAGAACCAGTATGCAGTTGAAAACGAAAAAGACCCAGACACCCATGTGGAAGGCAAGGAGTTAGAAGTCAAGAAACAAGAACTCCTCAGAAAACAGAGAATAGGGCCTGACAAAGGGGTAGGGCAGCAGCAGGGAATAGGACCTGCCAAGATAATTAGAAACCAGGTGGCAGTCTGGGCAGACAGTGAGACTTCCATGCTAGAGCCCTTCTGCCCCCGCCAGGAAGCTTCTTGGCAACTTCCTGCCCAGGTGGAAACCTATCTCATACTTTGGCCAGCCTACCCATGGCGGCTTGCTACACCTGGCAGTGCTGACCCAGGGCTCCTATAGGGTGCTGCCTCTCCACGTTCAACAGATCCTGACAAGGTTAACAGAGGGAACCACCCTCTGAAATAAGTACTGCTCTTTGCCTGTTTTACGGAGGAAGGGACAGAGACTTGGAGAGGTTGTCACTCACACGTGGATCTGTAACCATCAGTTCAAGGGCTGGCTGACTCCAAGGCCCATGCTTTTTGTCTTCTGTGCTCTCTGAACCTGGAGGGGGTGGTTACTGGTGGGCACATTGTTTTAAAAGGAGACAGTTTTCAAGCACAGTTGGAGCTATGGCAACTTTTGCGTTGTAAGATTGGGAAGTTAAGAACAAATGATCTCAGAGACAAACTCTTCATTCTGGTAAGATGTGTTCCTCATTCCCCATTCAGCTTGCCCCTTCCAATTGCCTTCTCATAGTTTTTGCCTGAAATTCCTCCTCATCACACCCCAGTCTCTGTCCTGCATCGCCTGCAGGTATTTCCCAGGATATGGCAGGAGCCATTTGGTTATTTAAAAAAAAAACAAACAGACTTGAATGGGCCATCTTCAAATAGCTAGATTCCAAAACACAGGCTATGTGTTTTGTACACATCTTTGTATTTCCCTGCAGCTAGAAAGGAATTAAATATATAGGATCAATTCCTGTTTTGTTGGAGGATATATTGATAAGCTGATTTTTTTTCTAATTTACTAGTTTTAGAAAATGTAGATTTGGCTCTTGTGCAAACTGGTTCACCGATTGTTTAGAGATTACTATAAAATATTGAAGATATATAATACAGAATAAGAACTTCTCACTTACTGACTACCCCTCTTGGGACTAAATCATCATCAGTGCGGTGGAAGCCCAAGTCCTCCTTCCCCAATTAACTCTCCCTCCCCTTGCTACGTGGTGTCTGTCTTTTCCATGTGCAGTCCTTTGTAGCTTTCCCAGATATATATGTACTCCAGAACAATTTATGGCACTGTTTTACCCATTTAAAAAACTTTTCACTAGGTTTTACAAGTATTTTTTTCTTACTCTTTTGTAAAAATTGGTCTTTGGTTTGGATCAGATTTAATAAATAAGGCTGCTTGTTTTGGCTTTGGTTCTAATCGTGTGGGGAGGGAGGGCCAAAGGCTGGGCACTTCGTGCTGTATCTGATTTTCCTCTTTCATACCACAGTTATACAAATAAGGTAGCGGAAAGAGAAGCGAAGGAAGCCACACTGCTTGTTTTCCTTTTCCGGGCTTGTATCTTTGGTAACAGGAAGAGTTATCAGAGGGGCCAAATCATCCTCCCTTCAGCTCAAGTCCTTGCTCCTCTTGTCCATTTTCTAACCGGTTGGTGTCTGTACATGCCTACCTGGACTCCTGGAAGCTCTGTTTGGCGCTTGCTTCACTGCAGTGTGCATATTAGTTTCTCGTTGCATGTTGAGAGCTTGCCATGGGACACAGTCTGCCGGAGGTGAGGCTGCGGCAACTCTTTGGAAACTTTCCGAAGAGGACAAATATGAACTCTGGGAGGCCTGGGTAGGGGCTAAAGCAGGCTAGCCATGAGCTAGAAATCTGTGATTTGACTTTAAAAGCTATGTGAATAATGTTTTCACATATATCTATATTTGTTATTAAAAATAAAACCAGCTTTCCCCCAGATCTTTAAATCAGAGTTGTGCTCCCAGAGGATACACTTTTTTTCTCCTCTGGCTTTAAGACCCCCCCCCCATGCACTGGCACAACATATGCAATTTGTTTTAACAGGTACTGTTACATAGTATTAACATGTTATTGTAATTACTTAAAGTCTCTCTCACTGCCAAACTGTAAGCTCAGTTAGGGCACAAGATATCATCTGTTCTGTTCACTGCTTTTGTCCCAGCATTGGAAAAGGTGGACTTTTAGTAGATACTTGTTGACTGTATATCCAAGAAGCCCAGGAATATAAAGAATTATGACATCATCCCTGTCCTCTACGAGTTGGTGGTGTAGTTGGAGAGAGAACCATTTATGTAGCATACATAAAAAATAATGAGAGAGGGAAGAACACTCAACTGGTGACATAGGCAACGAGATGTAGGAAACAGAGCAACTTCTGTGCGTTTAGGTGGCCTCAGAATGTTCCGTGACAGAGAGTGCAGGCTGTGGATATGGTGGAATGATCTCTGGACCAACGGGTCACTTCACCTCTCTGAGCTCATTTCCTTCTTTTGACATTTGTTGCACAATACTTGTTGGATGTCTTCTCTGGGTCAAGACCTGTGCTGGGAGCCAGGATTATAACAATGACTAAAACTGATACAGTCTCTACCCTCACAGAGCTTAGCAAGGACGACAGAGATAAAACAAGCAATTGTAATAGTGTCAAGGAGAGCTCTGAATAAGGGGTGTGCCATGGGGTGGGGAGTGACTCAGACCTGCCTGGGGGTCTGAACAAGGCCTCTCTGAGGAACTGAAGCTTACATTGAGACTGGAAGATGAGTTGGCTACCAGTCAGCCAGAGAAAGAGGGGGTAAGAGTGCTCTGAGCAGAGGAAACAACATAAGGCATGATCCAGGAGTTGGAAGTGGTCCAGGGGGCTGAAGCCAGGAGGAGATGGGGAGTGCAGTGCAAGATGAGGCTGATGGGAATGACAGAGGTCAGACTGTGAATTTGAACCTTACCCTCCAAGCAAAGGGAAGCCACTGGAGGATTTTAAGTAACTAGGGCAGAGTTGGTTAAAAAGATCACTTTGGCCATTTGTATGGAGAATGGATGCAGATGGACTAAGGCTGGATGAGGCAGTGCAGGCAAGTGACGTAGGCGGATTCGCAACATGTTTAGGTATGGACCAGATTTGGTTATTGGTGGGCGGGGAGGAGACAAGGAAGAGAAGATGTCAAGGATGGCTCCCTGGTTTCTTGGCCAAATTCCTAAAATTGGAAGTTCCAGAGGAGAAGCTATTTGGAAGGAAAGATGATGTGAATACTTCTGACATTTGAGATGGCTGATTCAGCGAAGTAGAGATGTTGGTTCGGCAGTGGAAATATATGGATGTAACCCTCAAGGAACAAAGTCTAGATCAAAGATATGGATTTGGGGGTCTTCAGGTTATGGATTATAATGAAAACTTTGGAGGGGATGAGTTTCCCCAGGGAAAGTTTACAGTGTAAGAAAAGAAATGCTAAGACAGGATCTTGTAACATGCCAGTATTTAAGGTAGAGGAAGAAGAATTGCCAAAAGAGACCAAGGAGTGATCAGAGAGGCATCAGAAAAACCATCTGTGTTGCTGGACTGGATGATCGTTAAGGCCTCACTCAGCCCTGATGTTCTGTGGTCCTGCAGAGCTGGGATCTGAGCCAGGTCTCAAAAGCAGAGCACATGGATTGACCATGAGAATAGAGAAGGGCATTCCAAGTAATATTACCGTATCAGCCAAGGTCCCAACAAGAAATAGAGGACACACTCGAACTGAAGAATTTGAGGGAATTTTAATAAAGAGACTATTTACAAAGTTGTAGGGAGGGTTTGAGGAATCCAACAAGGCAGAAATCTGGCACTAGTCACATAGGAACCCTTCACCACCCCCAGGCCTGAAGTCAGCAAGGGCGTAGGGACAGCTGTGTAGAGGGGGCTTCCTGGTGGGCAATGTGGCCCTTCTGGACAAACCTCCCTCTCTGCCTGCCCTCTGTTTTCCTGCTAGTGCCTCCTGTTGGCCAAACAGAAGCCAGAGAGCAAGGGAGCCTTGATGCCGTGTAAATACAACGTCTTCCTAGGGTACACAGCAGGGTGGGAAGTGAATTGTGAGGGCAAACGAGATATCCAGAACAATTATCTCGGAAAATGGAAGTCTATGAATAAGAGAGTATATTAGTTTCCTGTTGCTGCTGTCACAAATGCAGGGGCCTAAAACAACACAAATTTATTATCGCGCAATTTTGGAGGTTGGAAGTCCAAAGCAGGTTTCTTTGGGCTAAAATGAGGGCGTCAGCAGGGCTGCATTCTTTTCTGAAGGCTCTGGGGAGAATTCATTTCCAGGCCTTTTCCACCTTCTAAAGGATGCACACATTTCTTGGCTCTCGGCCGCTTCCTTCATCTTCAAAGCCAGCAATTGCATCACTCTGTCCCTGTGCTTTGGTCATCACATCTCATTCTCTGACTCTTCTGCCTTCCTCTTCCATATTTTAAGAGCCCTGTGATTACATTGCACCCACCCAGATAATCCAGGATAGTCTCCTAGTTTAAGATCCTTGATTTAATCACACGCAGTCCCTTTTGCCATGTAAAGTAACACATTCCCGGGTTCTGGGGATTAGCATATGGACATCTTTAGGGGGCCATTATTCTGCCGACCACAGAGAGCGAATAAACAATTTTGGCTGGGTTGGAGGGCTCCCTAGGAAAGTAATGAAGACAGAAAACAGAAAGTGCAGATCAAAGCCAAATAGTAGGAGTTTGGGATGCTAGACTGTCTGAATTTCATTGTGTAGACAAGAGGGAGCCTTTGTAAGTCCTTAATCAGGGAAGTGGCTTGTTAGCAGTGTGAAGAAAGATGATCTAACCATGGTGCTCTGGGTGGCTTAGAGGGAAGAATAGAATCCTTTCAAGATGCAATGAGAGTACTCCAGGTCTGAAAGAACAAAGATCTAAAGCAAGAGTGACAGGAAGAGATGGTGTGAAAAGTATTGTGCAGTAAGAATCCACAGGAGGTGTTAACCAATGACACAGGGAACGAAGGAAAAGAAACTCACGTGGTCTGAGTTTTGGCAGTGACTGACTGGTAGATTAATAGTATGATCCAGACAACCAGGAGAGCAAGTCTGTTTCAGGGGAAGATAAGAAGTTGGGGTATAGTTGTAGAATCCTGGAATAGAACTGCAAATAGAATCTTATCAACTCTAAGATACCATCAGTTGTCAAATGCACCAGTATTTTACATACCACCGAGAAGAAAAATGCTGCCAATTAAAATGTGACCCTTCTTGGGAATTCCCTGTCGGTCCAGTGGTTAGGACTTGGTACTTTCACTGCCAGGGCCCAGGTTCAGTCCCTGGTCAGGGAACTAAGATCCTGCAAGCCACACGATGTGGCCAAAAAGAAAAAAAAAAAAAAAAAAGTGACCCTTCTTAAAAATACAATTTTTTTACTTTATTGAAGAGCTGTTTTAGACTTACACATAGATTTTTTGAACTGCCATTCAACAAATTGCACATATTTAAACCGATGCAATTTGATGAATTTTGACATATGCATGCACCTGTGAAGCCATCACAATCAAACGCCCAAAATTTCCTCAGGCCCCTTCGTGAGCCTCTTCCCCTCCCTACCTCTCTCCCATCCCTAAGCAGCAGCTGATTTGCTTGCTGTCATATAGAGCAGGTTACATTTTCTGGAATTTTAGACAAATGGAATCATGCCGTATACATTCTTTTTGATCGGGCTTCTTTCGTTCAGTATAATTGTTTTGAGGCTCATCCATGTTACTGTGTGTATCAATAGTTCATTAGTTTTTATTTCTGAGTAGATTCCATTATGTGGATATACCACAATTTGTTTATCCACTCACCTACTAATGATCATTCAGGTTATTTATGGTTTGGGCTATTACAGATAAAGCTGCTATGAATACACATACCTTAAAAAAAATATATCACCTCTGTGCATACATAAAAAGGGAAAATGGAAATGAATGGGTTAATATTCTTTTTTTAAAAAAACTAATTAATTAATTTTTGGCTACGTTGGGTCTTCGTTGCTGTGCACAGGCTTTCTCTACTTGTGGCCAGAAGGGGCTACTCTTCGTTGCGGTGTGTGGGCTTCTCATTGCGGTGGCTTCTCTTGTTGCGGAGCACGGGCTGTAGGCGCGCGGGCTTCAGTAGTTGTGGCGCACAGGTTTAGTTGCTCTGCAGCATGTGGGATCTTCCCGGACCAGGGCTCGAACCC
Source organism: Tursiops truncatus (assembly GCF_011762595.2). Taxonomy (NCBI): domain Eukaryota; kingdom Metazoa; phylum Chordata; class Mammalia; order Artiodactyla; family Delphinidae; genus Tursiops; species Tursiops truncatus. The sequence goes on from NC_047035.1 coordinate 94,614,292, forward strand.
GTGTTCCCTGCATTGGCAGGCGGATTCTTAACCACTGCACCACCATGGAAGCCCCTGGTTAATATTCTTAAAGCTCCTTCATGTTCAGACTCCAGCTTTTGGAATCACTCATATTCATCAGTGTCTGGTCTTTTCCACACAGTATCTCCTCTGTGCCATCAAGAGTGGTAATTAAAAAAAAAAAATCTGTAAAAGAACTAAAAGCCTTTGATGTTGGCTCTTAAATCTACTCTGTAAATTATGTTAGGTTTTAAAAGAGTATTCCACTATTTTAAAAAGTCCCTGAGATATTTTCCAAACTACTGACACACCTTTTGCTAGCTTTGAAGCTGGTGCTTTTGTTATTTATGCATACACAGGCAATGACAAGTATGACATCTTGACTGCTCCTGGGTCGGCAATAATTGTAGGACCATCAGTTGCAGGACACACAATTTCTGAGTGTTAAGTGTGGGAAACTGTGCATCTTAGAATCTATTGGTTAGGGTAATTCAGTCAGTTCAGGCTAAGAGCCTGGCAGATATACACCTTAACTATCTAGAGCCAGTATCCTGTTCTTTCTCATCCTGAGTCCCCTCAGGGTCACTGCTGGGGATGGCTGTAAGTGGCTGAGGGCATCCTCTGCTGATATGGCAGGCGACATTCTTAGACTCACACAATAAATTAGTGGTAGTTGGGACCAGAACAAAGTGTATATGACCCAGCTGGTTTCTTTGACTTTAGTGGGAGAGGATTTTTGTTTGTTTGTTTTGGTTTGGCTTTATTTTTTTTTACTGGAATATTACAATTAAAGCTTAAAAGAAGGTGGGTTGATGGAAGGGAAAGAGAGTTACATTGTATATGGAAAAGACACCAAAATAAAAAATCACAAACTGGAAAATGGTGAGCAGTTGAAGTAAGGACGGAGGAACAACATTCCAATAGCTCTTAAGTGGCCCCACCCACAACCATTCTCTTTCCATGACAACCTGTTTTTCATTCTTACCATTTGAATTACCTTATTGAAAACAGGTCTTCTCAGATCAATTCCTCTACTTTAAGCATTTGTGGTGACTCCCCATCTCCAACAGAATAAAGCCCAGGTTCTTTGTCAAGACGTATAGGAAAGGCCCTTCACAGTTGTCCCTTCTTCATCTTTAGTTGTTTCCTCTCCTCTTCCCCCTGCTCCCCTCTAGCCACACCAGCCATTCACCAAGCATCATGTACTTTCTTATCTTTGTGCCTTTGTTTATGCTGTTCCATTTTCCTGGAAGGAGCCTTCCCTGCCCACATCCACCTTAGGACCTCTTCCTTCAAGGCTCAAACACAACTTCTTTCAGTGTCAACTCAAAACCCCCATCCCCATCCAAGGATTATTTCCTCATGTGTTTTAAACCTACTGTGGACATGACTTCTGTTATAACACTTGTCAACTGAAAAAAAAAAAAGCACACAACCTAAAAGTTGAGAATTATGTTTTCTTCAGCGGACTTTCTGAGGACTCAAGCCCAGGAGGCAGTTTCTCAGATAGCTGTGTATGACAGGAGCCGGGATGTATAGGGGTTTTTGCTAGAAAACCCAGGGAGTCCGAACATCAAAAGATTACTATTAGTTAAAACCAAACATCTCAAGTTAATGAATTCAGCACTTTTCTGTGTAGGATGATAAATGGAATATTTCCTGCCATATCAATAAACAGAGGATGTCACAGTCACCAATGGTTGCAGCCCTCCAACGTGAGCTGGTGAGCCCTGAGGAAACTCAGGGCTGAAAAGAATACCTGCCATCTAGCAGCCAGCAGACTGCAGCCACTCCCTGCGGTGAGCCCTGAGGAAACTCAGGATGCGAAAACACAGGATACAGGCCCCAGATAGCTGAGGTCCATATCAAGGGTATGATTTCAGTGAGCCCAGACTCTTGCATCTTCCCATACATAGAAAAGCACTAAATTCCTTAACTTGAGATGTTTGGTTTTCTTTATTTAACAATAATCTTTTGACGTTCCCAATTACCTGCTCTTTGTTGCAAAACTCCTACATATCCTAGCTCCTCCCCTCTCCTCCTTGGAGCAGTTTCTCAGAGTTATCTGAAACGCTCTCTCCCGGTCTGCAGTCCTCATTTTGCCCCAAATAAAATTTAACTCGCAACTCTCACGTTGTGCATGTATTTTTTTTTTAAGTCAACAAGGGGAAGATGCAAAAGTCTGGGCTCACTGAAGTAATTCCTGTGATATACACCTTAACTGTCTAGGGCCAGTATTCTGTTCTTTCCCATCCTGAGTCCCCTGAGGGTGCACCATTGGGGGTGGCTGTAGTGTTTGAGGGTTACATCCTTTGCTGATATGGCAGGCGGCATTCTTAGTCCACACACTTATCCAGTGGTATTATCCCTATGTATGTATATCTCACTGAGTTGTGTTCTCCTTGGGGAAAGGGTCATATCTTGTTTTATCTGTGTATTCCTGTTTTTTAGAACCATACCTGGCAAATAGTAGGTTGACAGCAAGTATTCATTGCCTTGAAAGATCTGCGTGATATTAATACGGCCAAAGGAGAAACACAATCAGTTAAGTACATTGCTATTTCCTGAATGCAATATTATCTTTTGAGGGAAGATCTGTAAAATCCTCTGCCAGAAAGAAGGGATTGAGGAAAAATTTTGTTTTGAGTGGAAGTTTAGGAGGCAGATGATATAAAAAGAGGAGGTTGAAAAAAAGAATGGACTAGGGGTATAAAGAATTAGGGAGGGTGACTTAAGAAACAAAAAGGAAATGGGACTAGAAAGAGAATGGGAGATGAAGAAAAAAGAAAAGAGGGGATAAAAGTGGAGAGAGTACCAGGATTTTAGACTCTTACTTAGCTTAATTGCCGGGGAGTTTCTGGACGATGCTTTCTCACATGGACGTCCAAACTCTTTCCTGAATGAACCCCATTTTGTATTCTTCACATCACTCTCCCTCTGAAAAGACACAAGTCTGCTCCTTACACTGCCTGACAATTAGTGCATTGTTCTTCATTGTTCTCTGTAGAAAGCAGGAGGCAGAGTCCTCTGGTGGGAAGGCACTCACTACACAGGGACTCAAGGGCCTGGCACATCCCAGCTCCAGCCCCTCCAGCAAGGCGCTCAGCCCCTTCGACCTCAGAATCTTCATATCGATATCTGTCCAGGCTTCCTTTCCAGGTCATTGTAAAGATCTAAATAAGTGAGATAACATATATGAAAATACTTTATAAGCAGTCGGGCTGCTCTGCGAATGAAGGTGATATTACTTACTTTGTTGAGTTATTCGTCAGGGGAGAGACCCCATCGGCACATAGCATAGCCCTGTCTCCTGCTAATAAGTCCTGTTCACCCAAAGGAGATAACAGTGTTTCTTTCTTCTCAGCAGTATTCTGAAGTCTCAGGAAGCTGGTGCGGTTAAATGTTCATGGCCTATGAGAAAGGCGTATAGGAAACCATGGCACTCCCCTTTCAAAAAGACCTGGAGAAATACAAGAACATTGATGAAGATGAGCTTCTTGGCAAACTCTCAGAAGACGAACTGAAACAGTTGGAAAATGTTCTTGATGACCTAGATCCCGAGGTTAGTGACCTGGAACTGAAGCAGGTGATTAGTGATAGGATGGGATAAACGGTGTGGTGTGGTGTGGTCCTTAAACAATAGTGTAGAAATTCCTGATCTCTAAATGCAAATTATGTGTTCTTCCCTGATTGGCTGTGGGTCATTACTTTTATAAACCCATGGAGAACCTCAGTAGCCACATCTATGATACAGCAATTGTATTTCTCAAAAACCAGTTTAATGTAAATGGGGGAAAATATTTTCCATTGGCTGAAGAAGGACTAGACTGACTTACGGAAAAAGAAAGGAAGAGGGAGAGGAAACAAATATGACTGAGTTTCCTCTACGATTCATATACTCTGCTGGGCCCAGAAGCGCTTAAGATAAATTGTATTATCCCCATTTCATAAATGAGGAGACACACCAGGAGAAGTCATTTACATAAGATCCTACACTGGTAAATGTCAGAGATGGTATTTAAACCAGATCTTTAACCACAAAAGCAGATCTTTTTTATATCTTGTTTCTTTAACATGTATAAACAACTTGAAATCTTTGATGATCCCACAACAGTGGATAGATTAGAGTAAATGTGATGAGAGAGTTCCCTGACGGTCCAGTGGTTAAGACGCCACGCTCCCAGTGCAGGGGGTGCGGGTTCGATCTCTGGTCAGGGAACTAAGATTCCACATACCACATGGTATGGCCAAAACCAAATTTTTTTTAAGTATTAAAAAAATAAAAATAAATAAATAAATAAATGTAACCATAATATCAGGTAAATTTAAATGGAGCTTCTCATATTTTTATGAGCTCTTGAAAAGGTAATTACCTTGTTATAGTGATTGTTTAGCAAGCACTTTCTTCAGCCCTGCTAATATTATCTCAGACATAGAATAGGAGGCATCTAAAATAGTGATTTTACTATAAATAAAAATGTCACTAAAATATTTATATGATATTCCGTTATGCCAGATAATTTGGATATTGTTTTTACTTTAAAAAAATACTAGTATCCTTTTTTTACTTTTTTAAACTTGAGAAGGATACCTCTATATTTAATCAAGGAGGTATCAGCATCTACCATAATACTCACTTACCAGCTTGGATGTTTCCCAGGAGAGGTTAGAAATAACAGAGTGTGGTCGCATTGGCTCATCCACACGCCTGCCTGGGAGCACAGACCTGGCCAAACCTACGAGGGATCTACGAAGAAAAAGGTTGTGAAGGGTGGCTGGCCTTTGCTACCACATTCTAGAAGGCAGCTGCAGGAGACAGGCCGCTCCAGCCATGTGTGTTCTGCCTGAGCTCACCAGGAGCCCCCGTCTCAGCATAGAATGTTAGAGCAGGTGGGGCCTCAAAGATATGCCAGAGCCCTAGCCCTCAGCTCACACCCACATCTCACCATACACAGCAGGGGTAGGGGAGGTAACAGGTGTCAGTCAGGCATACACCCTGCTTCCTGCTCACGCTTCTGTCTTGTCAGAGCGCACTGCTGCCAGCTGGATTTCGACAGAAAGACCAGACACAGAAAGCAGCCACCGGCCCGTTTGACCGCGAGCACCTCCTCATGTACCTGGAGAAGGAGGCTTTAGAACAGAAAGACAGGGAAGACTTTGTGCCCTTCACTGGAGAAAAGAAAGGTAAGACCACAGGCAGCATCTGGGAATGTAGGTACTCCTAAGGTATTGTCATGGAAGGTCAAGTAACAGAACTGGCCTGAAAGGGGGAAATAAGACCACGAATTGGATTCAGTATGAAAAAGAACCGTGGCTGGTGGATACATGTCTGTGTACACTTGTCCAGACCCACAGACTGTGTACCACCAAGAGTGAGCCCTAATGTAAACTGTAGATTTGGGGTGATAATGATGTCAGTGTGGGTTTATCAGTTGTAACAAATGTACACTGTGCTGCGGGCTGTCATTAGAGAGGAGGCTGTGAGTGTAGGGAAGGGTGGGGGGACACAGGAACTCTCTGTACTTTCCTCTGCTAACCTAAAGCTGCTCCAAAAAATAAAGTTTATTAATTAAAAAAAAAAAAAAAAAGAACTGTGGCAGAATATGAAGGCTGCAGGTATAGAGAACAAACTAGTGGTTACCAGAGGGGAGAGGGAGGAGAGGAAGGGTGAGACAGAGGTACGAGATTAAGAAACACAAACTACTATGTATAAAATAAGTAAGCAACAAGATCTATTTTACAGCACAGGGAAATATAAACATTCTTTTTAGTAACTTTAAATGGAATTAATCTATAAAAATATTGAATCACTATGTTGTACACCTGAAACTAATATAATATTGTAAATCAACTATACTTCAATAAAATTTAAAAAAAAACACAGACTGTTGTGCAGAGAAGTTAAAGATCTGAATAGCCAACAACAATAAAAAAGCTACCAGTTCAAAAGGAAGAAAATTGTCCTTAGAAAGGTATGAATCTTGCTTCTGAAACACATGCAGGTAACCATAATTTATAAAAATAATCTGCTTGAGTAAGGGGGAAAGAAAAAGGAATATGTAGGCTAATTAACTGAATACTTAGAGTGTAATGGTACTCACATTAGTTTTGTAAAAAAATCTTAAGCCCCAAGAAGCAGTTTTGGAAGTGTAAAGTAGCGTTGGGCTTAAAAGAGGGTCTCACGGCATTGGCGTGTTCCTCTTAGCCCGGGGCTTTCCTAGCTTCAGGGGTCTACTCCAGGTCGAGGCGCTGCCTCTATTCCAGTTGCTACCATTAGAGGCCACTGCAGTCAATCATCTGTTCATCCAGCATGTACCAACCACCTCCTGGGTGCAGAGCCCTGTGCCGTGTGCTGGGATCACAGGGAATGAGACCCTGCCCTGCCCTCAAGGAGCATGTGGTCCAGCAAGAAACGCTGATAGATCTGGAAAGGCCTGAGGAGTAAGGGGATGTTTCTCCACACAGGGGGTGAGCTCTGAACTAAGACAAGGAAAATCCTCCTCCCTACCTCCTGACCCTGAGCTCCTTTTTGGAGGAAAAGTGAATACCAGTCACCTGTCCAGGTTCCTCAGCTATAAGCAGTGACTTGGGCCCAAAGATATAACTGGAATCACTGATAACTTCATAGTAACTACGGTCTTTTTAAAGCACGAATCAGATCATGTCAGTTCCCTGCTTAAAGTCCCAAATCATTGCCATGGTCCTCAGAGTCCTGACAGAGCTCACCTTGCCCACCTCTCTGACTGCATCTCTCCTGCCCTCACTAAGCCTGGGCCCCACTGTCCTCACTTCGTTTCCCAAAATTGTCAAGTTCTTCTCCCATCTCAGGGTCTTCTTCCCTCTGACCTGCGTCCCCGTTTTTCACCTCCTAAAAGCTCCGGCTTAAATGTCAGGGCCTCTAGCTTACCCTGACCTCTCTGTCTAAAACAGACCCCATTTATCGCTTTCTTAGCACTGTGACAGTGTTCATCCTTTTGTTTACTTACTTTAGGATTTGTGTGTTTTCCATAGGAGATTGAGATTAGCAGTGGGGCTGTGTCTCTCTTGCATCACGGCACAGAAACTGACACAGGGGACACTAGATAAACGTGGATTGGAATAAATGCCATCTCTGAGCTTTTGTGCCGTGGCCACGGGGAGCAGAAGCACGGGCTGCTTGGCTGCTGCCTTCTCTATGCAGCCTCCCAGCCGCTCTGAATCATGCACATCCAATGGCTTGTGCACCACTCATAATGTCATTTTATTAAGAAGGTAAAGTTGGGCACTGACACACTGGGCAAATAACCGAGGATTGCTGTAGAAATATGGAGCTGTTTCTGTGGCAGCACGGTTATTGTTAGACTAATTTAATTGTGAAGGAAAAAATAAATTATAATGTCAAATCTTCCATAAAATCCCAGTTAACATCCAGTGTTAGGGTAGTGAAAGAATAATAAGAGGGAAGCTGCTGTCTTCTGTTCTCAGAGCAGTGGTCTGAGGAACAGCTATGGTAAATTACCTCCTGATCCGGGTTAATCTACAGATGGTTCTTAGGGGGTTAGGAGTACAGGAGCAGTCAGAGTAATAAATGGGGGTACAGAAGGGGTGCACAGCTGCACCAGGGAGCTTAGGAGAAGGCTGAGAAGCAGCATGATTGAGCTCAATGAGCAGAGAGCAGGTTTTCCAGAAAGAGCGGAACGATCAGAGTGAGGCATGTGCAGGGCCCCTGGAAGGACAGCGGTGATGCAGGAGCTGTGGTGAGGGCTTTGGGAGAGGGACTGCCCAGCCTCAGTTCTGAATGCCAGGTGCCCTGGGCCTTCAGGTTGCTAGGCTACATTATTCATTTAGAGCTTCTCGTTCGGTGAGACCCCAGGAATGGATATGCAGTAGCAGTTCTCCTGAATACTGGTAGCTGGGCCACCTGCGCACCTAGCGTTCAGAGTAATCCTAAATGGTACCAAGGAGTTAGGAACTCAGAAACCCTGTTTCGACTCTGGATCCAAGATCTTGGCACCAGAAAGAACATACTTCGGGCTGCAGACACTATGCAAAAGTCTGGGAGGAGGCTCGGTGTCTGAGATGTTATTGATTGATTGATTTGATTTTTTTTCCTTTTCTGTTCTCTGGCTGTTTTCCTGTTTTGTTTCCCAGTCTGTTTCCCTTCTTTCTGGGAAATGTGGTAGCTTATGTGATGGTCAGTGATAGAGACCTTGTGGTCAGGATACCCCAGACTGACCACAGCCGTGGTGCCTCTTTGGGGTGCCCAGTTCTGCCTGGCCCCCGTTGATGTATCCAACCATTTGAAGGTCTGGTAAACCAGCAGGAAGTCTGTAGCCCTGTAACCAGGGGAGGCTCCTGGAGAGTTTTCATGAGGGAGTACTTGGCTTGGGTTATGACCCTTTCCTTTCCCATGAGAGTGGGGATGGCCAGGCTAGCCCAGGAGACCTGGCAAGAGCTTGGGTTCTGATTGTCTGAAGCTGGAGCCAGCTGTCTGTTCTAAGGTGACAAAGAGGAAAAGCAATAGAGGGGTGAGTCTTCAGGGACCTCCGGCAATCAAAATGGAAGAGGCCAATTTCAAAGATGATGCCAAGAGGTAAGAGCCGCTCCAACAAAGAGGGAAACCAAGAGTCAAAGCTGGGAGGAATTGGAAAAGAGTGTGAGTAGGTCTGGGGTATCCTATGGTGGCTCTGTAGTGGCCTGGGTTTACCTCGAGGAGCCACTGCACACGTCGGATGTGGCTGTGTTGCCCTGGCTGGAAGTTAGGAGAAGGTCATGTGCCATCCTCCCAGAACTGCGATCATCAGTCCAGAGGTTTGGGCTGGTGGGGGGCGGGGGGCGGGCGGTGGTGGTGCTATAGATTTCAGCATATTCAGAAGTGAGTAGGGGGCAAAATAAATGGAATCAGACTGACAGGATGAAGTGGGAGGTGGTGGCAGAGAATGCGTATTTGGGTAGCACAGTGTGTTGCTGCTCAGAACTCCACATCTCTAAATATGACAACCCTGATCTTTCCTGTTAAGTCAGGCAGACTTGGATGTGCTCTAGAAAGGCGACTGTGTCTCCAGGTCACAACACTAGTCAGGTACCCTAGATAGAGCATGCTGGTTGCCTACAATCTCAGTTGGTAGGAGGAAAACTCTAGGAGGGGAATCTCAGGAGCCCCTGGGGCTGTTTGGACGCATCTGCCCCCCATATGCAGGATCCAAGGCAAGAATACAAATAGAAGTCCATGTGCCATTTTTATAAATATGTAAAAGCTAATAAGCTGTTAAAATATGTGCTGTCCTCCTACCTAGGCCAATATTCTTGGACTTCCAAGAGTTCCACATAGGGATAAGGCCTCAAGCACCATGGCTGACACCCCAGCCTACATATCCAAGCTTCATCCATACTCACTCACAGACGGCATCCTGTTGGCCCGTGGGTACATGCCCCCGCAGTGTGACCTGCCTTCAGGAGGATGGACATGGGGAAGGGACTCATGCAGGCCCTGGAAGCAGGTTCAGGGCTCTTTGGCAGGGAATTGCAGGGCCCCAGGTGCCTGGGGTATAGTCTAGCAGGTGGCCTGTATTCTGGATGGAATGTCCCTTTGTCCCCGTGACTCCTCCCTCAGTGGGATGCAGGCAGTGAGGACGGGTGTACATCCAGAAGAGACCAGAGTTGGGCCCCTCTAGAGCAGAGGGCTCATGGCAGGGCCCCTCTTGCCCAGGTCTAAGGGCAATGCTGCCCATGATAGGGAGGTAGAAGCCCCTGTTTCCCTCTCTGCCGCCTCAGATCTCTGTGTTGCGGAATGCAGGATTCCTCCTCTGACCTTCCTTCCTCTAATAGTGGATTATTGATATTGGCATCATCCCAGAAATTAAGGAGTCCCAGTTAGATGTGCAATGGTCTAATGCTTCAGCTCTTAATGGCCAGAGCTGCACGTTCTCTGGTTAGTTCACTTACCCTACAACAAGGCAGCAGCACACAATGGTTTTTGTTTTTCTTCTGATTTAAAGGGAGAGTCTTTATCCCCAAAGAAAAGCCCATAGAAACTCATAAAGAAGAAAAAGTGACCCTTGACCCAGAACTGGAAGAAGCTTTGGCCAGCGCCTCCGACACTGAACTCTACGATCTTGCAGGTTAGTCCTCAGCTCTGGGAAACTTTCCTGTCTGGCTCTGTGACCTCCAGACGGGCACTGACCCGCCTGGCAGCAGCTTTTGAGCTCCTGTGTAACTATTGATTGTTACTGTGATACCAGGTTGAGTTCAGCCATTAGACAGCTATAAGGCTGGATGCAGGTGACTGAAACCTCTCTGAGCAAACATTTTGCTGTATCTCAGCTATAAAATGTAAAATCATATTTCAGCTGTAAAATACTCCCAATAGTACCGGTCATACAAAATCCGAGAGTTACTGTGAGAAATCAAAGAGAATAAATATGAAGGAGTATTCAGAACTGAATAAAATTACAGTGCTTATGCTTTCTAAAGAGCTTCACATTAGGCTTTTTTTTTTTTTTTTGCAGTATGCGGGCCTCTCACTGTTGTGGCCTCTTCCGCTGCGGAGCACAGGCTCCGAATGCGCAGGCTCAGTGGCCATGGCTCACGGGCCCAGCCGCTCCGCGGCATGTGGGATCTTCCCGGACCAGGGCACGAACTCGCGTCCCCTGCGTTGGCAGGCGGACTCTCAACCACTGTGCCACCAGGGAAGCTCCCCATTTGGCATTTTATCATCACAGAATTTCCATTTCCATCACAAAATTTCTTGTTCTTCCCCACAGTCACTGTTCAATTTTGATTCTGTTAGCCTAACCATGGAACAGGACCAATTTATTGTTACATTTCCCCAGTAAAGTAAATCCATATTCAGCCCACTCTGCTGATTTTTTCTAGTTTTCTTAACAATAGCAACAACACAGTAATTATAATAATTATGTGAATTGGTTGTACGTACAGATAGAAAAAAAAACCCAAATAGTACAAAAGGATATGTAATGAAAAGTCTCTCACCCTCGTTCCTAAGTCCCCTCCCGTTTCTTACATTTCCCTTGAAAAAGATTCCATGCATGTACCAGCATAGTTGTGTACTCATTGGGTGGAAATTTGGATTATTAGGGTCATTAGGTCCTCCCAGGATAGAGGTGCTTTGAGAAACAGTCCACAGCTTTGGCAAGAATTCTCACATTGTTATTCCATTGGAATACGTAAGTAATCATAATCTCCTTCCTCCCAGGAGAACCAGTTATGCCTTATTCTAATAGCGTGCCAACCATCTCAGCTACATTTTCATTCCTTCTGTGATGATATCAGTGGTCAGTGTTAAGCTCACATATTTGAAACCCTCTCAGAAGTCACTGCAGGAGTTGAGGCACCTGCATCTAACACACAGGAAGTCATTTAACCTTTGTGGTAGGTAAAGTGTAATTATTATCCCTATTTTACAGATGGGGAAACTAAGGCTCAGAGGCATTTAACAACTTCTCAAGTCATACAGATAGTACGTGACAGTGCTTGGATTTAAGCTCTGGCTGACTGCTCCTGACTGTCACTCTCAACCCCTAGACTCGCTGGTTCTGAGCATTTGCCCTTTCTCAGCTGTACGGGCTGCCCCCCTCCTTCTAAGGTATAGATTACAGTGCGTGAGGAGCTCAGGTGCGCCTCTGCCACCTGTTGGCAGACTCTTCTGGGATCCTTCCCCAGGCGGCCACCTGTAATTTCTCACCTGGAATTTCCTTAGCAACGGGAAAGCTGGGCAGGTGGAGTTAGAGCATGCTCAGTGTTGTCACCCCGTGCTGTCCCCTGCATACTGTACTGCCCCCTGGTGTAAGTTCCATGTAGTACAAGAGACTCAAAAATCTCAGCCTGCTTATCTGACTTTTTATTGTTGACATCTCTTATTTCCCACCCTGGGATGTTCTAGATGGGAAAAGAACCACTCTTTTTGGTACTGACAGATGGGAGAGATGGGGAGGCCTACATTGGAAAAGGCCCATGATCTTTCTGCTCTTTGTCTCTGGAAAAACTACATGCCATAGTATGTATTATGTTAGATCTTAAACTATCCTTAGACTCAGTCCTGCGTTCACATTTTACAGATGAGAAAACATAAGGGATGAATCTACTTAACTAGGACATCTATGCAGATTTTCAGTGTGGAGCTATGACGAGACCATTGTCCCTCAGATCCTACATGATTCTACACGTATAGATGTAGAAGGACATGTGAAGATTGCCAGTGGTCTTGGGAGGAGGGTTTCTTTTTTTTTTTAAATAAGCTTATTTCATACTATACACGTGTCATTCACTTTGCAAGGCAAGAGGGTCTGGAGACTTATCTTTATGATATGAAGAATTGTTCTTCGAGGGGCAAATTAACAATGTGGACATCTTAACACGCTTTCTCAAACTTAAGGTTTATTCACTGATTATCTTTGCTTTCAGCTGTTCTTGGAGTACACAATTTGCTCAACAATCCCAAGTTTGATGAAGAAACGGCCAGCACGAAAGGCGGCAAAGGGCATGTGAGAAGTAAGCTGACGTGAAATCTGTGGTTTTATGAAACTTGGGAGCCTCCGGGTGTTGCTGGTAGGAAAGAGGCCTGTTGACTGGGCCCCCTGGGGAGTCCAGAATTCTTTTAGGCTTTGAAGGTGGTTTTTGCCAGTTCACCAAGGATCACTAGGCTCTGAGCAGTCAAACCAGGATAGACTAGCCAATACTGGGAGCTCTGTCTGGCAGCGTAACTAGTACCAATCAGTGTTTTGCCCAGAACACACTGTCTTGATAGGTCTGTTCAGTCAAAAGAGAAAATTACTGATAAAAAAGGTTGCTTAGGGCTTCCCTGGTGGCGCAGTGGTTGAGAGTCCGCCTGCCGATGCAGGGGACATGGGTTCATGCCACAGTCCGGGAAGATCCCACATGCCGCGGAGCGGCTGGGCCCGTGAGCCATGGCCACTGAGCCTGCGCGTCCGGAGCCTGTGCTCCGCAACGGGAGAGGCCACGGCAGTGAGAGGCCCTCGTACCACAAAAAAAACAAAAACAAACAAACAAACAAAAAGGTTGCTTAGCACAGAATGCAGAGTTTTATGTTCTTAACGATGTTTTAATCAACTCTGGTATCAGATAAGTTTCCTACTCTATTCGAGTGCCTTTTTGTCTCAGTAACGGATGTTTGTCATTAGAATTTGAATACCTGCTTCCCCCGGAGAGCATGAAAGACACACTGGCATGGACTTGCTGGCACAGAATGTACCAGACTGCTATCTTCTATGTCACCGTTTTCTGGAGAAACGTACAATTCATTAGACTCTCTCACTCATTCGTCAGTCATTTACTAAATACCTGCTGTTGCAGGAATGTTCTAGGCTTAGGTACAAAGGTAAAAAAGGTGGTCCCTGCCCAAAGGAACTTATCTATCCGTGGGAGGGATGGATCAGTAATGAGGTAATTTCAGTACAGTGTGATCCAGGTACTATGAAAACTCACAGAAGATCACAGCTTTTCTTAGATTAATTATATCTTATTCTCTTTGACGGTGATTTGGGCAATGCTTTCTAGTCTCAGCAGTCTATTTATCAGTTGCTGTTTATACAGGGTAATTTACCCAGACAATGAGCAATATTCCTTTTATTTACCTTCTGTTTTCTTATGCATACAGATGCAAAGTGTTCATCCTTTTAATTTCAGTATCAAAGGGTAACATTCTGACAACATGTTTGTTATTAAAAGTCTGGTGCATAACCTTCTGGGTTTTTATACACACACATATCATTAACTTTTTAAAAGACTTAATTTTTTTAGAGCAGTTTTGTGTTCAAAATTGAGAGAAAGGCACAGAGATTTCCCATATACCCCCTGACCCTCCACATGCACAGCCTCCCCCATTATCAACATGCTGCACAGAGTGGTATGGTTTTTACAGTTGATGAACTTACGTTGACACATCGTTATCACCGAGTCCATAGTTTACATTAGGGCTCACTCTTGGAGTTGTACATTCTCTGGGTTTGGACAAATTAACAATGGCATGTTTCCCATTACAGTATCAGGCAGAGTAGTTTCACTGCCCTAAAATTCCTCTGTGCTCTGCCTATTTACTTCTCCTTCCCTGCTAACCTCTGGCAACCCCTGATCTTTTGTCTCCATCATTTTGCCTTTTCCAGAATGTCATATAGTTGGAATCATACAGTATGTAGCCTATTCAGACTGGCTTCTTTTACTTAGTAATATGCATTTAAGGTTGCTCTATGTCTTTTCATGGCTTCATAGATCATTTATTTTTTTTATTGAGATATAGTTGATGTACAATATTACATGTTACAGGTATACAACTTAGTGATTCACAATTTTTAAAGGTTATACTCCATTTATAGTTATAAAATATTGGCTATATTCCCTGTGTTGTATAATATATCCCTGTAGTTTATTTATTTGTACTTCTTAATCCCCTCCCCCATCTTGCCCCTCCCCTCTTCCCTCTCCCCACTGGTAACCACTAGTTTGTTCTATGTATCTGTGAGTCTGTCTTTTTGTTATACTCACTAATTTGTTTTATTTTTTAGATTCCACACATAAGTGACATCATACAGGATTTATCTTTCTCTGTCTGACTTATTTCACTTAACATAATACCCTCCAAGTTCATCCATGTTGTTGTAAATGGTAAAATTTCATTCTTTATTATGACTGAGTAGTATTCCATATATATTATCCATTCATCTGTTGATGTACACTTAGGTTGCTTCCATATCTGGGCAATTGTAAATAATGCTGCTATGAACATTGGGGTGCATGTATCTTTTTAAGTTAGTGTTTTTGTTTTTTTCAGACATATACCGAGTATTGGAATTGCTGAGTCATATGGTAGAGATAGATCATTTCTTTTTAATGCTGAATAATATTCTGTTATCTGGATATACCACAGTTTATTTATCAGTTCACCTACTGAAGGACATCTTGGTTGCTTCCAAATTTTGGAAATTATGAATAAAGCTGCTATAAATATCTGTGTTCAGGTTTTAGACATAAATTTTCAGCTCCTTTGGGTAAATATCAAGGACCCTGATTGCTGGATCTTACGGCAAGGCGTTTGGTTTTGTGAGAAACCACAAAACTGTCTTCCAAAATGGCTGTACCATTTTGGATTCCCACTAGCAAAGAATGAGAGTTCCTGTTGCTCCACACCCTCACCAGCATTTGGTTTTGCCAGGGTTCCAGACTTTGGGCATTCTAATAGATGTGTAGTGGTATCTCATTACTTTAATTTGCATTTCCCTGACAAATATGATGTGGAACATCTTTTCATATGCATATTTGTCATTTGTATATCTTCTTTGGTAAGATATGTTAAGTTCTTTGGCCCATTTTAAAAATCAGGTTGTTTTCTTATTGTTGAGTTTCAAGAGTTCTTTGTATATATTGGATAAGTCCTTTATCAGATGTGTCTTTTTTTCTGATTTTTTTTTAATGAATGAAAGATTTTTAAAAATTCTATAGTGCTTTACAAATTTCAGAAGTTTCGTACACACGATTTCAAATAATCCCATAATAACCCTTTTTTCCCCCTCTACCCCTATATTGCTCCTCCCCTCTTCCCTCTCCCTACTTGTAACCACTAGTCTGTTCGCTAGTCGTTTTGTGAGTCTATCAGATATGTCTTTTTTTTTTTTTTTCTTTGCGGTACGCGGGCCTCTCACTGTTGTGGCCTCTCCCGTTGCGGAGCACAGGCTCCGGACGCGCATGCTCAGCGGCCGTGGCTCATGGGCCCAGCCGCTCCGCGGCATGTGGGATCTTCCCAGACCGGGGCACGAACCCGTGTCCCCTGCATCGGCAGGTGGACTCTCAACCACTGCGCCACAAGGGAAGCCCTATCAGATATGTCTTTTGCAAACATTTTCTCCCAGTCTGTGGTTCATCTCCTCATTCTCTTGAGAGTATTTTTTGCAGGGCGGAAATTTTTTATTTTAATGCAATCCAGGTTATCAGTTCTTCCTTTCATGGATTATGCCTTTGGGGCTGTGTCTAAAAATTCATCTCCAAACCCAAGGTCATCTAGATTTTATCCTATGTTATCTATCTCATAGTTTTGCATTTTATATTTAGGTCTGTGATCCATTTTGAGTTAATTTTTGTGAAGGGTGTAAGGTCTGTGCCTAGATTCACTTTTTTTTTTCATGTGGATGTCCAGTTGTTCCAGCACCATTTGTTGAAAGACTATTCTTTTCTCCACTGTATTACCTTTGCTCATTTGTCAAAGATCAGTTGACTATATTTATGTGGGTCTCTTTATGGATTCTCTATTCTGTTCCATTGATCTATTTGTATACTTTCACCAATATCACACTGTCTTGCTTTCTGTAGCTTTAAGTCTTGAATTTGGATAGTGTCAGTTCTCTAATTTTGTTCTTCTCTTTCAGTATTGTGTTGGCTATTCTGAGTATTTTGCGTCTCTATATAAACTTTAGAATCAGTTTTTTGATATCTACAAAATTCTGGAATTTTGATTGGGATTCCATTGAATCTATAGGTCAATATGGGAAGAACTGACATCTTGACAATATTGAATCTGTCCATGGAATATCTCTCCATTTAGTTCTTCTTTTATTTCTTTCAGTACAGGTTTGTAGTTTTCTTCATGCAGATTTTATATATATATATATATATATACATACATACACACACATATATATGTATATATATACATATATGTAGTTAGATTTATACCTAAGTATTTCATTTTTCATTAACATTTTTTTCAAGTTGTGATTCTCTTCTCTTATAAATACCTATAGGTTTACCTCATTCTTCTAATGAATAGATAGCCTTGTATTATGTGATTATGCTATAACTTGTTTACCATTTTTGCATTGATGGACTTTTTAAAAAATTTATTTTATTTTATTTTTTTATGTATTTTTGGCTGTGTTGGGTCTTCGTTTCTGTGTGAGGGCTTTCTCCACTTGCTGCGAGCGGGGGCCACTCTTCATCGCGGTGTGCGGACCTCTCACTATCGCGGCCTCTCTTGTTGTGGAGCACAGGCTCCAGACGTGCAGGCTCAGTGGTTGTGGCTCACGGGCCTAGTTGCTCCGCGGCATGTGGGATCTTCCCAGACCAGGGCTCGAACCCGTGTCCCCTGCATTGGCAGGCAGATTCTCAACCACTGCGCCACCAGGGAAGCCCTTGATGGACATTTTGTTTATCATGTTTTGCTGTCATGAGTAACGTATCAGTGAACATCCATAAATATACATCTTCATATATTCATGCTACTTTTTCTGTAGATTAGACTTTTAGATATAGAATTGCTGGGTCGTAAAGTATCCACATTTTATATTTTAATAGATAATGCCGGGCTTCCCTGGTGGTGCAGTGGTTAAGAATCCTCCTGCCTATGCAGGGGACACGGGTTTGAGCCCTGGCCCAGGCAGATCCCACATGCCACGGAGCAGCTAAGCCTGTGCGCCACAACTACTGAAGCCCGCACGCCGTGCTTCTCAATAAGAGAAGCCACTGCAATGAGAAGCCCGCGCACCGCAACGAAGACCCAACGCAACCAAAAATAAAAATAAATTAAATAAATTAAAAAAAAATAGATAATGCCAAATTATTTTTCCAGAAAATTTGTACCAGTTTACATTCCCACCAACAATGTATGAGGATGCTTTTTCCTCCACATTGTTGCCAACTCTGAATATTCCCTTTTTACATTTCTTGGCTAATCAAATGGTATCTCATTTTTAAATTTCAGAGTTTAATTACTTATTATCTTTTTTGGTTGACTGATAGAGATTCCTCTGATCATTAGTTGTTCATTTTCGATTGGGTTGTATTATTGACTTGAAGGAGCTCTATGTATCTTGGGATATGAACCCTTTGTATGTTACACATATTGCAAACATTTTCTGTTAACTGCTTTTGAGAATTCTTCCATTCTTCTTTTTTATTCCTTTCTCTTCCCATACCATCCTCAAAATTAAAGCTCCAAAGTGGAACTCAGAGGACGGTGGGCCAGGGGAGGATTAAGGTTTGGGAAATAAAGAGACTCATTTTTGGGCTTCCCTGGTGGCGCAGTGGTTGAGAGTCCACCTGCCGATGCAGGGGACACGGGATGGTGCCCCAGTCCGGGAAGATCCCACATGCCACGGAGCGGCTGGGCCCGTGAGCCATGGCCGCTGAGCCTGCGTGTCCGGAGCCTGTGCTCCGCAACGGGAGAGGCCACAGCAGTGAGAGGCCCCCGTACCGCAAAAAAAAAAAAAAAAGAGACTCATATTTTTGCATCTTAGATTCTTTGGTTTGGTTATTATAGTCTGAAAGAGGTCCATGTGGAGCAGCAGTAACTACCCACGGATATTCTTTTGGGTGTTGGAGTTTGCTGTAGGGCCTCCTGCACTTTTGGCCCCATGGAGCATCAGCCGCTGAGACTTCTCATTGCAGGTGAAAAACACCCACCTTTGAGGCTAACTCAAAGTTAGCCTCAGATGGTAACTCAGAATCATACCATTCCTGTGCTTGCTTAGTTGAGAGTAAGCTTACTGTCATTGATATCGGAGTATTATTGGAATCAGAGCATATGAAAGGAAGGTCATTTTGGGGGACGTCATCTCTGATTTTTATGGGAGAGCCCTTACGTTTTATTTTTAAAATTGAAACTTGTGTCTTAGATGTGGTCAAAGGTGAAAAGGTCAAGCCAGTATTTGAGGAACCACCCAATCCCACAAATGTGGAAGTAAGTCTGCAGCAGATGAAAGCCAATGACCCCAGCCTGCAAGAGGTCAACCTCAACAACATTAAGGTATTTCATTACAATTGTTATCCGTTGAGGTCAGAAAACTTACTGGAGATGACTGATTGCCTGTTTTACGCCTGTTTAAAATCCTTTGTACTCACTGGATTTTGAGGCACAATATCCTATTTGAAAGAAGTGGGTTTTTAAAAAAAAGTGATTCCTAGAATTCTTTGAAAAGAATCACAGTACTTGTGTTATACACAGTGTATTAGCTAGCTATTGCTGAGTAACAAATTACTCCAAAACAACAAACAGTTATTATTTCACATAATTTCTGAGTGTCAGGAATATGGGAGTGACTGGGCGGGGTTGCTGTGGCTCAGGGTCTCAAATGAGGCTATAGTAAAGCTGTCAGCCAGAGCTGCACTTGTGTGAAGGCTTGACGAGGGCACAGAAATCCATTTCCAAGATGGCGCAGTCATGTGTCTGTTGGCAGGAGGCCTCAGTTTCTCAGAACGTGGATCTCTCAGTAGGAATGCCTGAGTGTCCTCACATCATGACAACTGGCTTCCCTCAGAGCAAGTGATCCAAGAGAAAAAAAGAGAGACTAAGCTGGAAGCCACAGTGCCTTTTATGACCTATTCTCTGAAGTCACACATTGTCACTTCTGCTTTGACCATAAGTCATGTCACTCTCAAAGGGAGGGTAAGATGTGTGTGTGTGTGTGTGTGTGTGTGTGTGTGTGTGAGAGAGAGAGAGAGAGAGAGAGAGAGCGAGAGAGAGAGCACTGCCTGACATCTTTTTTGTTCATTCTTTTTGGGCCAGTTTCTAGCATTTAATAATATTAACTAATTTTTATTAAGTACTCGCTATGTGCCATATCCTTTGCTAAATACTTGAAATTCATTATCTCACTGAATCCTTAGTGGGACTTAAAGAGGTTCAGTTGCACACAGTCACAGAGCTGGCCTGTAGTACTCTGTAAACTCACATTAGTCTCTAGCTGTGCCCTATATTGTCTGCCTCCCCAGTGCCCAGTACTAGGCTAAGTGCCGTGGAAGAGGAAGTAAGAGTCACGCGGTATTCATTCTGAAGAACTTAAATTACGAGAAAAACACTAAGCGAATAATTACATGATGTGGTCAGCCCCCACATGTGGAATTGTGGGTAAGGAAAATTTTGATCCTGCCTAGGAGAGCCAATAAACCAAGGAGGTGATATTTCTGCTGGGTCTTGAAGGCTGAGTAGGAATTAGAGCAAAGGATAAAGGAATTTCTAGGCAAAAGGAAAAGCATATCTAAAGGTATGGACGAAAGAAAGACCATGGGATAGTAAAAGAATGGCAAGCAGGTCAGTCTGGCTAAAATATAGACAATGAAAGAAAGAAAGAGGAAAGTGTGCTCTATGCATAATTTGGACAGTAGGGTAAACAGAAGTGATACCAGAATGTCACATTGTGTTAGATTCCCTTATTGGACACTAAGTGGTGCTATTTGGCTTAGGATAGGTTGGTTGCTAGAGAATGGGTGATGAAAGTCTTTTAGAAAGGGTAACATCTAAACATACAAGGTATTTAAAAGCTGTTGGTCGTTAGCTTGGGGTGAAGGTGCTGCAGAATGATTCATCAAGGATCTGTGTCTTCCTCATCTTAGAACATTCCAATTCCAGCCCTGAAGGAATTTGCAAAGGCTCTGGAGACCAATACTCACGTGAAAAAGTTCAGCCTGGCCGCAACCCGCAGCAATGACCCTGTGGCGATTGTGAGTAAAATTCTTACAACTATAACGTGAAAATATTTAATTCATTAGAAGCTATTTTAAATTTGTTTTATCAATTAACAATGTTCAGATCAGGTAAATTTATTTTCTGTATAGTTAATAAACAAAATTAGTTATAATGAGACAGTAAAACAAGAACCCAACTGTCAGGCACTTTGAATTCACTAGAATTTTGTTAGCACTACACTTTTTGGAGAAAGAGACAAGATTAGATTTGGTATTTAGCTAAGTAAATATTTAGATTTTGTTCTGTGCTTAGTACAAATTTTCTGAAATGTTTGTATCTACAGTAACATTCTGTCCCAGTAAATGGATATTATGAGACCCCCCCGGCCAAAGCCTACAGGAACTCGGCCCATATAAAAAATGTTAACATATATTTCATTTTAATCTTTGAAATGGATTACACAAAAACAGAAAGATAGATCAATGGAACAGGATAGAAAGCCCAGAGATAAACCCACGCACATGTGGTCACCTTATCTATGGTAAAGGAGGCAGGAATGTACAGTGGAGAAAGGACAGCCTCTTCAATAAGTGGTCCTGGCAAAACTGGACGGGTACATGTAAAAGTATGAGATTAGATCACTCCCTAACACCATACACAAAAATAAGCTCAAAATGGATTAAAGACCTAAATGTAAGGCCAGAAACTATCAAACTCTTAGAGGAAAACATAGGCAGAATACTCTATTTATCATAATTCACAGCAAGATCCTTTTTGACCCACCTCCTAGAGAAATGGAAATAAAAACAAAAATAAACAAATGGGACCTAATGAAACTTAAAAGCTTTTGCACAGCAAAGGAAACCATAAACAAGACTAAAAGACAACCCTCAGAATGGGAAAAAATATTTGCAAATGAAGCAACTGACAAAGGATTAATTTCCAAAATTTACAAGCAGCTCATGCAGCTCAATAACAAAAAAACAACCCAATCCAAAAATGGGCAAAGACCTAAATAGACATTTCTCCAAAGAAGATATACAGATTGCCAACAAACACATGAAAGAATGCTCAACATCATTAATCATTAGAGAAATGCAAATCAAAACTACAATGAGATATCATCTCACACCAGTCAGAATGGCCATCATCAAAAAATCTAGAAACAATAAATGCTGGAGAGGGTGTGGAGAAAAGAGAACACTCTTGCACTGCTGGTGGGAATGTGAATTGGTTCAGCCACTATGGAGAACAGTATGGAGGTTCCTTAAAAAACTACAAATAGAACTACCATATGACCCAGCAATCCCACTACTGGGCATATACCCTGAGAAAACCAAAATTCAAAAAGAGTCATGTACCAAAATGTTCATTGCAGCTCTATTTACGATAGCCCGGAGATGGAAACAACCTAAGTGTCCACCATCGGATGAATGGATAAAGAAGATGTGGCACATATATACAATGGAATATTACTCAGCCATAAAAAGAAACGAAATTGAGCTATTTGTAATGAGGTGGATAGACCTAGAGTCTGTCATACAGAGTGAAGTAACTCAGAAAGAGAAAGACAAATACCATATGCTAACACATATATATGGAATTTAAGAAAAAAATGTCATGAAGAACCTAGGGGTAAGACAGGAATAAAGACACAGACCTACTAGAGAATGGACTTGAGGATATGGGGAGGGGGAAGGGTAAGCTGTGACAAAGCGAGAGAGAGGCATGGACATATATACACTACCAAACGTAAGATAGATAGCTAGTGGGAAGCAGCCACATAGCACAGGGAGATCAGCTCGGTGCTTTGTGACCGCCTGGAGGGGTGGGATAGGGAAGGTGGGAGGGAGGGAGACGCAAGAGGGAAGAGATATGGGAACATATGTATATATATATAACTGATTCATTTTGTTGTAAAGCAGAAACTAACACACCATTGTAAAGCAATTATACTCCAATAAGATGTTAAAAAAATGAAATGGATTAATGTGTCTCAAAAATATTTTAAACAACCGAATCTTGAAACAATTTTTGTTTGATACTGTTAACCAGAATATGAAAAAAATAAAAAACAACCAAAAGCCCTATTCCTTCTGTGCACTTCAGTTAATTCAGGTAAATAAGGAAGCCCCTGAACCCAAGGAAATACTACTGCCATTACCATTATCAGCGTTAACCCTCCTATTAATAGCTCACATTTCTTGAACAATTAGTAAATGCCACTGCTGATCTCTGTGCTTTACTCACGTCATCTCACCTAATCCTCACTATAATACAGTGAGGTGTGTACTATTATTAGTTCCCACTCTAACAGATGAGCAATTTGAGGCTCAGAAAGGTTAAGTAACTTTTCCAAAGTAACACAACCAGCAAGTGGCAGAGCCAGGATTCACCACCAGGTCTTTCTTGTTCCGCAACCAGGATGCCTAACCACCAAGCTATGCTATATTTACATACTGTGCCTCACTGTCGTACATTTGCTAAACTATGGCAGTTGTCAGAAGCCTGAGCATCAGGCTACATCAGTGGTTCTACAGCATCTGATTCTCAGCACTTGAATTAAGCCAGAAAAAAGAAAGTTTTCTTGACTTGATGATGCGATTTAAAGTAACATGTCTTTTGGAAGATCTAAAAGAGCATTAGGGACTTCCCTGGTGGCGCAGTGGTTAAGAATCCGCCTGCCAACGCAGGGGACACAGGTTCGATCCCTGGTCCGGGAAGATCCCATATGCTGTGGAGCAACTAACCCTGTGTGCAACAACTACTGAGCCTGTGCTCTAGAGCCCGCGAGCCACAACTACTGAGCCCGCGTGCCACATCTACTGAAGGCTGCGCGCCTAGAGCCAATGCTTCGCAGCAAGAGAAGCCACCGCAATGAGAAGCCTGCGCACCGCAACAAAGAGTAGACCCTGCTCGCCGCAACTAGAGAAAAGCCCGTGTGCTGCAATGAAGACCCAACACAGCCAAAAATAAGTTAAAAAAAAATAGCATTAAAAACGGACAACATGAAAGTAATGACTACTCATCACAGTGTTGGCACAGAGTAGATATTTGAAAAATACTTGTTAAATGAATGAATGAACCTGCCCTCCAACCTCTCAGCATTAGACAATATTTCCATGATGACTACAGCAAATTTGAATTAAGCACTCATGTAAAAGAGGGGCTAAGCTACAGAACTGATGTTTTCACCAGTAATTCTTACATATCTAAATTTGTAGGTTGAAAGCAGTTTTGAATTTGAAACCTATCATTAAAATAGAAAAAGCAGAGCTAGATTATTGGTAAGGTGAAGTTAGCAATTTAAGGGTTCTTATCTGTGTATGATTTTGTGTATAATCTCTGCCCTTTAGTAGGTTTGTTTTCAATAAAGCAAAAATATTCACAATACATTTTGTAAGTAAGTAACTAAAGGGATAAATAAAGAAATGATTTGTCATTTCTGTTTAATATATTATTTACAGTAAAATGGCAGGGATGCAAATAGTGTATAGTTCATTGTCAGCACTACTAGTAAGCAGTCTAACTTCTACTCTAAGTCAAATAGATAACTTGCTAAATGGACTAAATAAATTTCAAATATAATAATCTCTTTGTTACTGTTTTTAATCCAACAACTATGTATTGTATGTATGTCATGTGACAAGCAAACCATACAACTTCAAGGAAAAACTGTTATCCTTGAGGGTGTGAAAAGAAAAGCCTCCTTCAGCCTTATGCCTGGATGGCTTCACATGGTCCAGCCCTCACCTGGCTGACCCCAGGTGGTTCCCCTTTCAGCTATGCTATAGTCAGGAAAGAACTTTTCTATAGGTTGTAATTTGGTTGATTACCCCTCAGGCAACAGAGATATTCAGACTGTTATTATGGCTGAACAACTTGCTGTTGAGAATTACAAATCAGCATTAAAGCAAGAACTTCAAGACTTTTCTATGTAAGGTTCAGAAACAGATTCAACAAAGTACTTGTGGGATTATTGTGAATGTAGGCCAGCTATGTGTATGTGAGATGACATTATCCCCATTTTACAGATGTGGCAACTAAGGCTCAGAGTTTGAGTAATTTAAGATTACACAGCATGTGGCCAAGCCAGGAAGCAAACTTAAGTGACCTGTAATCAAATTCAGTTTGCCATGCTCCAAGCACTTCCATATAACCACACCTATAGCAGGGAGTATTAATGAAACTTGCCATAGTAATGAATGCCGATGTAGAGAAAAGGCCCAAATATGTAAAAAAAATGCTATTACATATTATTAACAGGTATGCCACATAAAAATCAGAAGTTTCGGACAGCACTGTTCAATAGGAATAAAATGAGAACCACAAATGTAAGCCACATGTGTAACTAAATTTTCCAGTAACCACATTTAAAAAAAAATGGTGAAATTAAACTTAATAATGTATTTTATTCAAACCACCATATCCAAAATATCATCATTTCAAAATGTGAAGATGTAATGAGGTCTTTTACAGTATTTTTTCCATACTACATCTTTGAAATCCAATGCATGTTTTACGTTTAAAAACATTTAAAATTCAAGCACATCTTGATTCAGAACAGGTGCTATTTAAGGGCTTCATAGCCACCTGTGTCCTGTGGCTACCACTGGAATAGTACAGGTTTGGACAGTGCATGAAACTGCTTTTCCGGGCAATTCTATAAAGTGCTGAAAGCAAAACCTTCTCTTTAAAAATGTATTTCTACTCTAATTATTTATGTAACCTTTAAGAAATCTAGTCTTCGTTTTACTAATGTTATTATCCCCAGCACATGTAGTAGATGCTCAAATATTTGCTGAACTGTGGTGAACCTGGGCGTACAGCCCAGGGTTATGTTTGGCTGGATCTCTCTTCCCTGTTTTGTTCAGTATGTGAAAAGTGTTTTCTCAAGTTTAAAAGAAATTGGCAGGATCGTGGCTACTTGCCAGGAGGTCCTGCAACTTTTTTACAAAGGCCTAATTGCTCTGACATTTTGTTATTCTAGTAATAGAAGTAAATCCCAAAGCTTGCAGCGTCCATAAGGAAAGGCTTGATGCATTCCCTTCTGGGGCTCTAATTAAAATGCATACACTTAATTCTAACTAAAGACCTAGCACTGAATAAATGCACTTTAATTTACATGGTGTACAATAGCATCAGTCCAAATCCTTGAGCTTCCTGGTAGTTCAAGCAGCTGCTTGACTAATACACAGGATTGTTCTTCTAGTCCAGTGATTGTCAACTCAGGGTGATTGTGCCCTCTAGGAACATTTGGCAGTGTCTGGAGATATTTTGGGTTGTCATGACTGGGAGGGGTACTGTTGGCATTTCGTGGGTCTCAGAGACTGCTAAACCTCCTACGATACACGGGACAACCTCCCACAACAAAGGATTATCCAGCTTCATGTCAGTAGACCCGAGGTTGGAAACCCTGTTCTTGTCCCAAGTTGGATTCCTTCTTCTTGTCTTTTCTGCCATAAAAGCAGTTAAAATAGTTCAGAAGTTCCTCGTTCTACTCCCCAGAGCAATCACTGTTAGCAGTTTATTTTTCATTCTTCTCATTGTATGACTTTAATTAAAGTGGTTTTCAATCCTTGCTGAACATTAGTTACCTGGAGAGCTTTTCAAAAATGCAGTTATAAATCAACTACACTTCCATAACAAAAAACAAAGTAAACAAAAAAAGCAACTGTCCAGGCCACAGCCTGAGATTCTGATTTAATTCTTCTGGGGTGGGGCCCAAGCACTGCTACATTTTTTAAAGCTTCCAGGTCATTCTAATATGCAACCAGGGTAGAAAAGCACTAATATACATGCACTTATTTATTTTTTATTTTTTGGTACGCTGGCCTCTCACTGTTGTGGCCTCTCCCATTGCGGAGCACAGGCTCTGGACGCGCAGGCCCAGCGGCCATGGCTCATGGGCCCAGCCGCTCCGCAGCATGTGGGATCTTCCCGGACCGGGGCACGAACCGGTGTCCCCTGCATCGGCAGGCGGACTCTCAACCACTGTGCCACCAGGGAAGCCCTGCACTTATATTTTTGATCAATTATCTTAGACAATTTTTGATTCTCCATTAGAAAAGATGAGGGCAGTTCTGTACCCACTCTACCTTCTATTCCTCCTTCGTTTCTACCTCTGAATTGTAGTTATTCTATCATTTCACACATTTGAGCTTTATACATTTTATGTCATTATATTTCTGTTATGTATATAGATTGACTCCAAAAACATTAAAACATCACCAGCATTTACAATTATCTGGCTGTATAAATATATGAATCTCTGTTCTCATGGGCCTTAAAATCTGGTGACTAATGGCAGCCTGATTCTTGTTCCTTTGTGAGTAAATTCTTCTTGCGAAAAACTTTTAGGACTCTCTTTTCTCCTGGAGTTTTGAAATTTCATCTGTATGTGCCCACATAGTCTTTTATTTAGTCTGCTGAGCATCCAGCAGGTTCTTTCAGATAAAAACTTGAAGCTTTCTTCAACTCTGGGAAATTTTTCCCTATTATTTTATAGTTTCTTCCTTTCTGTTGTCTTTTTTTTTTAATGGTCCTTCTGAAACTCCAATAAGATGAATGTTGAGCTTCTGGATCTTTCCCTCCGCACCTCCTAACATTTCTCTTGTATTTTCTCTTTGTCTTTTACTCTACATTTTTTAAAACATCCTCAGTTCCGTATTCTAGATCACCAACTTGCTCTTCAGCCATGATCATTTTATAATTCTAAATGCCCATTGCTTTTTAACATTTCAATGTAGTACAGATTTTCAAAAGTTTTTCTTATTTGTTGTCCTCTTTTTTAAAATATATGTAATAGCCAGTATTTATTTATTTATTTTTATTTACTTATTTTGCGGTATGCGGGCCTCTCACTGTTTTGGCCTCTCCTGTTGCGGAGCGCAGGCTCCGGACGCGCAGGCTCAGCGGCCATGGCTCACGGGCCTAGCCGCTCCGCGGCATGTGGGATCTTCCCGGACCGGGGCACGAACCCGTGTCCCCTGCATCGGCAGACGGACTCTCAACCACTGCGCTACCAGGGAAGCCCCATTTATTTATTTTATGGCTACAATGTTTTTTCTTTCTCCTTTTTCTTTTCTTTTTTTTTTTGAAGTAGGGCAGGGTGGAGAGAGACTATAGCAATTAGAAGTTTTACATATTTATGTTTTCTGAATAATCTCTGTTCCCTGTATGGCATGTTCTCCTTTTTGGTCAACTTGGCTTTTCTCTTTCATGGTGTTGGTTTTCCTAATATGTCTAGTAATCATTGGTTGCCTGGTCATATTTTCAGTTAGAGAACAAAACGGATTTGTGTAAACTAGGACTATTTCCTCTCCTGTTATGTCAATCTGGTTCACCAACAGCTCTCTCCTTTATAAGGGAAGCCCCTTTATGTTTCTCTATTTGTTACCAACTGACAGGCCATATATTTTATTTATTAATTACTGACTCTGCCCCTCCTACTCAGCTATAAGCTCCCTAGAACAGGGATTTTTGTTTTCTCTACTGCTTGCACACAGTAGAAGCCTGATAAATAGTCTTTTCTGGTTGAATGAATGAATGAATGAGTGAGTGCTTTTATAAGCAGGCAGGTGAATTGATAGGTGGACTTCTCTGCAGTGTGTGCATGAGAAACTGGCAGGCAACCAGGTAGTACTCTGCAAGTGCTCCAGGTTGTAGGGCTTCACTGTGCAAGGGATACATTTCAGTATATTTCCTTCCTGGGCAATGGCCGCCTCTCCTCTCCCTTCTCCGACACAGTATCTGGTGGAAGATCTGGAGGTGCCTCAGTTTCTGCACTGCATCTCTCTTGGGACCTAGCACCTTCACTAGAACCTCTTCCTGGGAGATATCTCGCTGATGGTTATGCAGGCAGTTGCTCTTTTTCAGGGAAGCGACAGGGAGGGATGGTGTGCTCGCCACCTGCTCTAGCTGATCCACCTGTTCCTAAGGCAGCTCTTTAATGAGGCGCCCTAATCAGCTCTTACCTCTGGCATCTCAGGCAATTTTATGCTAATTTCTCCACCAATCTTTCTGTTTTCTGTGTTTTAGCAATTCTTCAAGATAATGGCCCTCTTTTTTTGTTTTCTTGCACTGTGAGAGTTCCAGCCACTTAAAAATTATATCTTTTCTTCATGACAGTGGGAAACTTTGGGAATAAAGGGAGCAGACAGGTTCATGTGTGCAGTCTGCTGTCTTGAACTGGGACGAGTCTTCAGCGGTTCTACCACTCTGAGTGTTGATTTTGTTCCAAAAGTTATCTTTGAAAAATCCTGATTTGTGACCACCTGAAGTAGTGCCCAAATGCTAGTCAATGATAAAAATTTTTTATCCATTCATAGTAAAAGGGAAAAAATGAAATAATTCTGAGATGATGTCCTTTCTACACTTTTCCTAATGTTAAAATGCCTTTTCTCAAAAAAAAATTGACAGTGATAACAGATGGTAGTGAGTTTTTTTTTAATGTCCTTACTTAATAAAACAAAGTTGTTAATTCTATGTCAGTATCCTTTTTTTTTTTAGTATTGCATGTATGTGAAATTCATAAGCCTGGACTGCTGAACTGAACTATCTTTATAGCATTTTTTAATTATTATCTTTGTTACTTGGAGGTGAAAGTATGATTTAACTAAGGTTTTCTTTAAGTACTGTAAAAAATATGTATTTAATGTGGGAGTGGGAAGCTTAGTAAATAAATCTTCAGAAACCCTAATGGTTATTTTCTTTTTCACATAATAAGGCTTTTGCAGATATGCTAAAAGTAAATAAGACCTTGAAAAGTCTAAACATAGAATCCAATTTTATCACTGGTACTGGGATCCTGGCCCTTGTAGAGGCACTCAAAGAAAATGACACCTTGACAGAGATCAAGATTGACAACCAGGTGAGTTAATGCACAGGGTACATGTGAAAGGGAGGAATACCACAATGGAGGGAGTTAAAAGACAAAGTTCTGTGACTTAACTTGATGTTCTGGCTTTCTGGTAAATTTTGACAGCTTCCGGCGTGTGGAGGGTGTGTGGGAGAGCATGTTAATAATTAAACGGTGCACAGTGGGGAAGCCTGAGACAGAAAGCTCTCCCCAGCCCTGCGCTAGTCAGGAACCAGAGGAGGAAAAAGAGGAGATGGGGGCAGAGGTGTTGACAGCTGCTTTGTTCAGCCTTCATCATCCTTGCCTCTTAGCAGGAACTTCAGCGCAGTCCTGCCCCAGCCTTGCTCTTGCCTCTCACTGGGACTATGAGAAAAGCAGAATGGCCACACCCAGAAACAGACTCCTTGTCCTTGGTTGGAGGCTGCCAAAGCCAAGCTCCTGCTGTCTG
This sequence comes from Tursiops truncatus, assembly GCF_011762595.2. Taxonomy (NCBI): domain Eukaryota; kingdom Metazoa; phylum Chordata; class Mammalia; order Artiodactyla; family Delphinidae; genus Tursiops; species Tursiops truncatus. The sequence goes on from NC_047035.1 coordinate 94,644,007, forward strand.
GTGCTGGACACAGAGCCTTGTTTCAGGGACTCGGGGTTCTAGTAGATGGCCTGGCTTAGAGTAGTAGGACACATGCACAGTGTGATCACAATCCCGGCTCTGCTGCAGCATTGCTCCAGGTCCCACCAACAACCAAAGCAAGCCGCTTTTCCCTGGAGCCACCCCCTCCTGTAACCCCGAAGACCTCTTTTTCCCAGCATCAGCCTACAGTGTTGCTGTAGTCGCTCTACTGGTTTCAGCTGGTTGCTGCTCTCAGACAGCAACTCTCAGTTCTCAGCATGATGCTGTGCCCTTCCCCTTTGGCTACAGGGACGTGTCTGCAGTGGGATTCAGTGAATCTGCGAGGTCTAGACACTGTATAGTTGGAATAAAGGGCCTTGGAATGGACCAGAAAGAGGAGAAAGCAAGGAGACTTGTGCTGTGAGCATTCTCCTGTGGGGTGACGGGACGGGCAGTAGGGGAAGTGAGTGACCCCTGCATGTCTAGGAAAATCCCTGGTCTAGACCCTCCAAGATGTAATGAAGCCCCAGGGTCCCACCCAAGACTATTGCCTAAGCCTGGAGACCCCCAGAAGATCACATGAATAGTTCTACTCTCCTTTTTTTTTTTTTTTTTTTTTTTTCCTGCAGTACGCGGGCCTCTCACTGTTGTGGCCTCTCCCATTGCGGAGCACAGGCTCCGGACGCGCAGGCTCAGCAGCCATGGCTCACGAGCCCAGCCGCTCTGCGGCATGTGGGATCTTCCCGGACTGGGGCACGAACCCGTGTCCCCTGCATCGGCAGGCGGACTCTCAACCATTGCGCCACCAGGGAAGCCCTCTACTCTCCTTTTTTTTTTCTAACCAGAACAAGTGGGCTGTTTCAGTGCAGGTCCTCTGTCCCTAGACTCCTCCTGAGCCTTGTTGCCGGGGGAGCAGGGGAATCCCACCAGGAGACAGGTACTCCCTCACTCTCACCCTCCCTAGAAGGGATGCATTATCAAAACAGCTTTCCCTTGCAGAGATGTGGAGTGAATCCCTGGGAATGTGCACACGTGGCTGTACACACTTAGGAAGCTTGCTCCTGTGTATCCTAATGTGTCCAGCTGCTAGTAAATTAGGGAGTGGGAGAGTAGGAAAACAAGAGAGGGAAATATTAAGTGAGTGAAAAGAAGTGATAGCTCAGGGATATATATCAAATAGGCTAGTGTCAGGAGGAAGTTATGAGGACTCTTCGTAAATATTTCCGGGAGTGCTAAGACAGAATTGGATACCTCATTCCAAAGTATGTTTAACTTTCTGTGTTGGTTCAGGCCATTGTGAAACCCCATATCTGAAATAATGTTCCAGGTAATTTGTTACCAGTTCCTTGTAAGATACTACCTAGTTAGGGTTGCCAGATAAAATACAGTTAAATTTGAATTTCAGATAAACAGTGAATTATTTTTAGTACAAGTATGTCCCATGAAACATTTGTGACATACTTATACTAAAAAATTATTTGTTATTTATTGAAATTCAAATTTAGTTGTGTGTCCTGTATTTTTATTTACTAAATCTAGCAACCTTATACCTATTAAATGAGCTGAAGTCCTGAAAATTTAGAATAGAGTAGCTTTTTAGAATGCATGTGAAGAAGACCCTGAAATATAAAATCTGCCCTCTTGAATCCCTCTGAAGGATCAAACCTCATCTCCCGTCCTCAGTCATCTAGGGGTGGATTTGTGTAATTTTTCAACTCGCAATATGCCTCTGAAATGGCTTCTCTTTACTTATGATAAGAAAGAGTGTTAAGTTCTAAAGCAACTGGAAAAATTATTTGCTTTATTCCAATAAAGGAAATTCAGACTCAAAACTTCTCTTCCATCCATATTTTCTTCATTGACTTATAGACTGTTAGAAGTAGACCTCAGTTTCCTTATCTGTACAGTGAAGGGTTTGAAATAAAATAATCTCTAAGACAGTTTCCTCCGGAAGGGCCAGCAGCTGAGACCAATTTAGCATCATTGCAGCAGGCAGCTGCACCAAAATGAAGGCCTGCTGAGAATCCAGCACTGGCGTGAGCTGCCATAACTAAGCTCCAGGTAAACAAGTGATGATTTAATCAGGTGCCCCTGTGAGAAGAGCAATCAGTGATGCATATTAATGAAATGGGTAACTGCTAAATAAATTTGAGTAGAGAAAAAAGGTCACAAAAAAGGTGATCTGAAGGACTATGTGCTTAACTTTTGTTTCTTTTTCTTTGTATTTAGTGACCTAAAATTAAAAAGAGAAACATCCAAATTATAAGAAATTTTGGTGCCCATTTGTTGCCCTGGGTTTATACAACACAAAAGATCTCAAATCAAAAAAAAAAAAAAAGACTCAGGCTAAGAAAGAAAGATGCTCCATGCTATATTACTTTCTCTCCTTCTTTTATATGCCCTCCTCCCAATATAATTTTCTTTGGCTCTTATATCCTTTTATCACCACAGCATGCTCAAGCTGTATATTACGCAAATCTAAGACTCCAAATGCCTAAGATTTGTGAGGGGAAATAGAGGGGTGTTATGTCATCCCCTTCAGTCAGCTACATCCATCTTGAGCTCCTTCTGCCCTTGGATAGCACCTTTGGCCCACCCCGGGGGCGTAAGCCATAACTATGGCAGCCCCGACCTTAGCTCAAGTCTCAATCTCTAATACAGCCCTGTTGTTTGAAAGTGTGTCATGAACTAAAGTTGCTCATGAAACTTTGAGGTCAGTATCACTTACCTTTTTGCTGCCTCTCGCTCCCATGGCCCTACACTGCTGAGAACAGTAACCTCTATACTTTGGATACCCAGAATTGTTATTTTCTGACTTGAAATGTCACATTTTGTTCATTTCTTGGGGAGAGACTCGTTTGACAGGTTGCTGGATGAAAAGAAAGAAGAGGAACAGAGTTAAACCTTAGAACTTGCCTAGAACACAAAAATGCCTCCATTAACTTTTCTTCTTCATCTGCCCAATACTTAAATTTCCCAAATTTAAAATATATGTATTTAAATATATCTTTTAATGTATTACACATTTTAATATATTTAAAAGGTGTGTGTATATATATATTTAATATATTTAATCAAAATTGCATGATTCAGGCACAGACATAGACTTGGCAAAGCTATAGGGTCCAGAAACACACCCAGGTACACCTGAGAATTTTGCAGCAAGGTAGTATTTCAACTCAGCGGGGAAAGAATGAAGTAAAAGATGGTGGGTCTACTCACTAGCATTTTTTTTAAAATTTCTATTGGCGAATAGTTGATTTACAATGTTGTGACTCACTAGCATTTTGGAACAAAATTAGGTTGGGGCTGTATCTTAATTCTTCTACTAGAATTCATTCCAGGTAAAATGAAGATTTAAATACTAAAATAAAAGAAATCATAAAACAAATGGAAGAAATGAGAAGTAGAGAGGCTTCCTCAAAAGGACATAAAATCTAAGAGACTAATAAATTTGACTGTATGAAAATGAAAAAAGGTCTTAATCAGAAAGTCAAAAGACAAACTGAGCAAAGTCTTTTTAGCATGTTTGACAAAGGGCTAATTTCCTAATATATAAATTTTAAAAACAGGGACCACAAGCTGGTAGAAAAATATACAAATGATAGAGGTTGGTAGTTTCCAAACAAAGAAATACAAATGCAAAAGAAAATTAATTGTTCTTAGTCATAATTTGAGAAATGCAAATTAATTAAATAAATACAAGTGAAATAAATTTTTACCCCTTAGATTGAAAAAGGTGAAAAAGATTCATAATATCCCATGTTGGCTAAAGTAGGGAACACTAGCTCTCCAACACTATCAGCAGGAGTAAAAATTGTCACAACCTTTGAGGGTAAGTCAGTAATTTATCAAAATTTGAAACATGCTTCCTCTTGGGCCCAGCTATAATTTGCCCTACAGGCACACTGGCAGAAATGCCCCAGGACATACTTTGTGTGCAAGGGAAGTTCACCATAGCATAGTTTGGAATAAGAATGGAAAGGAATGTAGCAGTCAGTAGAGCAAAGCTAAATAAATTATGATCACTTACTACAATACAGTGCTGCACAATTGTTTACAAGGATGAGGGAAACATACTTACCTACATGAAAAGATGTTCTTAATGTTAAATGAAGAATAAAAACATGTTTCAGAACAATATGCTAGTGTGACCCATTTATGTGAAAAAAAGCGTAGATGTACATGTGATCATGTAGACGTATGAATGCACAGAAAATGTTTCAAAGACTACATGCCGAACTGGCTTTCTGTATGGGGAGTGGGAGTACTGGGGAAAGGGAGCTTTTATATTTTATATACTTTTTCTGTTTGTCTTTTCTTTATACTTTCTAAAAAAATTAATGAATATAGTATGAAACAATATACTATGTTCCTTAAATTTAACTGTAAAATCCTAAATGTACATGCCCCATTTTTTAACTCTACTTTTTAAATTATTATTCTATGTCTCAACTTAAAAAGCAAACAGACAAAAACCTCTTTCCACCAACTCAAAAAACTTAGGGGATTTTCCTGTAGTCCAATAACCCCTTCAGTGTTCGATAATTCAACTAGCTACAGTTCAAACCACTTTAATAAAGCCTCTTGAGGATCTCCTAGTGAGACTGCTGGGAGAGAATGGCCCATCTTCAGTTATTTTTGGATATGGACCCCAGAGTAGAAAATTCTGTAATTGAATTGATTGCTATAAGACAGTGTCACTATTAAAAAATAATACCCTTTGTTCAAACAGCAGATACTGGGGTAATTGGAAACACCAAGTATTAGTTTTGCTTTAATTTTACATCTGGAATTGCCTTTTCCTTCATAAATAATTTGCTTAGTCTTTTCAGTTTAACATGCCAGCAGATTCAGCTGTCTGTTAGATTTTGCTTCTCCACAAGGAACAGGTCTCAAATAACTGTATGAGAGAAAATCAAGTGATTTTGTCCCTTTCAATTTGAGACTTTTGCCTTTTTGTCCAACAAATAGCCATGCATCTTTCCCATGCGAGTAACTGTTTCCTCTTCCTTCTTGGCCATTCTCTGTATGTGTCCACACGTGCAATCAGAGACAGCAGTTGGGAACAGCCGTAGAGATGGAAATTGCCCAGATGCTCGAGGAGAATTCAAGGATCCTCAAGTTTGGATATCAGTTTACCAAGCAAGGACCACGAACAAGAGTGGCAGCCGCCATCACAAAGAATAATGACCTGGGTAATGCAGCCACAATATGTGCTGTTAGCAATTAGAAGAGCAGGATGACCATTCATTTCTCCACTTCAGATACAACATCTCACAGATACCTTTCCACTGGCCTTTGGTGTCAGCCCTTCATCAGAAGCACATTATTACATGGTCATAGGAATCCTCATCATCTTCACAGTGTTTAAGTTTTATTGTAGCATTCTTTCAAGAGGAACTGTTCTTTTTTTTCCAGACAGGCTTTGATTTTTGCTTGATTTCCTTTGTGCATTTACTTCTCCTTTACTTACTTCTTACATGTAATCACCCTCTGTTATCTACACCACAAGATGGACACAGTGACATGGAAATTCCTAATTCACTTATGTTTGACTCCTGACTGTGCTTTTGTACTTGGGTTTAAATATGGTTATTGGTGATTTACATGTGAAATGACCTAACAGAGCTATGTTTTTTAAAGGTTAAGCTCAGAAGTAGCTTTTTCAGTTAGCCTCTGTTGAATCTTTCCTGCTACCCACTCTTTGCTGAGGACTTCTGTTAGAATGAGGTGGGGCATGTCCTGGTCGACCACAGCAAAGAAGAATGGGACTGATTGGGAAGGCTTGTTCTGGGGACGTCCCAGCCACCTGAAGCAGTGTGGAGCAAGACCATCTAGGTGCAGATAGTCCAGTTGGCAAGCAGTCTACCAATAACAGAGCTCAGTCCCCAGTTTGAGGTTCAGGGACAGAATGCCAGACCTTGGACAGGGAAACTGGACAAGGTGTCCCACCAAGTATAGTGCTGGCCATGGAGAGGGTTCAGATGGTGGACAAGATGGAAGTTAAGGGTTAGAACCGGAAGGGGGCAGGTACATGTTAGTGTCCAGTTTGCTGCCCAAGACCCTGAGGCCCAGCAAAGGTGCAGTGTATGGCACCCAGAGGCTGGCCAGGCATATGACAATGCTTGCCTCCAAGGTGCAAAGAGTGAGGCTCAGGGGGCAGCCCAGCAAACAGGGCTTTGGGGAATGATTAGAGCAGCAGTTGGAAGATTCCTGGGAAAACACATGGGTCCTCATCTGAACAACACGGAGAGCAAAGAAAAAAGGCAAAACAAGAGGTCTGAAGGAAATGGAGAGGCAGTCCTGAGGCCAGGAGCGGCAGCTGTGGACAACAGCTTTTGTTGAATTTTCTGCAGCCGAGCAGGAGCAGGCTGGGCTATTTAAAGTGGGAAGTTGAGGCACGGCCATAGCCAGGGCACCTTTTTTTTTTTTTTTTTTTTGCCAAATCCAGGAAGATTGGAGCAGCCCTCTTCCTATCCACCAGAAGAGCCTGCAGGTGGGGAGGTGAAAGGGGGAAGAAGAGGGTTGCAGAAACTGGGAAGGCAGTCAGGGCAGCTTCTTTGATACTAAGTACCAGATTAAAGGACGCTTAATCTCTTGAGTTTGCTAGCCATCTGAATCCTACCTTCCTTGGAGGTTGATACTTCGAAGTTTCCATTTAAAACAGATTTAGAAACTTTAAATTTCTGTTTGCAGCTCCTCTTGGTTTTCAATCCAAAATCAGAATTGTGAATGTGTCATCCTGGGGAGTTAGTTATAGCCAGTTGGTGACTGAGTTACACAGAAGCTGAGAAGATGTGTTGTGGATAAGTAAACATGAAAATATTTAGAAGTTCACTGTTTCGTGGGTTTGTTCTGGACCTTCTACTCCATAGAAATGGGAGAGCTCTAACATTCAAGTCCCCAACTATCAGACTTAGCTTTATTTGAAAGTAAATTACAAAAGGCCCTGGACTAGTCTGTCATTTCCATTTATTGCCACGGGTAATTAAATGTTGAAATTTTTGATAACTGTGTTCTCAAATGTGTGAGATTGCTATTCTGTGTGATTATTGTTGTTTGTCTGAAGTTCAAGGAATATGCCTTCATTTTGTCTTTTTAAACCTTTCTTTCTCACCTAGTTCGTAAAAAGCGAGTTGAAGGAGACCGAAGATAAACTTCCACAACAAGAGGAAGTGGCAATTTCACCATGGTGGCAATTTCAAAACAAAAGCTCTTCTCCTTCTCCATTGGGACCATTTTATCAAAGGTTGTTCATTTCCGTTAACCACACAACTAATAATTTAATTGTTATTCTTTTTTAGCACTACGTATTTGTCTTGGATTTTTAAACATATACGATTGTTTTATTTGCTCATGGGCACCTCTGGCAACTTGCACCAATGGACTTATGCAGATCTTAGTGGGTGACAATTGAAAATGGTTTAGTGACTTTCATATTGGGTGGTCTTGCTTTCTTACATGAACTTTTTTTTTTAAAGGAAAGGAACTTAGTATATAAATGTGTTTGTAACTGTGATTAAGATAGAGGCCTATCTCTGTTTACATGCATAGCTTTGAGTTAGGCTAAATACATCAGAAGTGTTCTGCTGACCACATACGAAGTTAGTATTGCCAATCTTTCACTGGGTGAAAAAATGTGACCAACGTAACACAAATTCTCCCTTAGTTCCAGAAAAATCGCTAAATGCACATGCCCTACTGGTTGAAGATCAGTGGTGTCATCTTCATAAAAAGAAGACAGCATTAAGATACGTAAGCATAGCTTTAGCAAATAGGTATGAAATATTCTTTCACCCACAAAAATAGCTTCAAACCAGACTCACAAGTAGCAAAATGAATTAGCATGCCTACTTTTACTGATTATTCCACGTAATTCGATCTTTAACATCACTCTGTGGATAACTTTTTACAAAGATGTTTTAAAGTTTTCCAGCCATGATGGCAAATTTTTAAATTTTAGCAAGAGGGAAGCTTTTAAAATAGTACATTCCTAAATAAAACGATAATAATCACACCTTAAGGTTGTCTGTTACACATGATTGCATTATTTTGGCAAATTTTAGAAGCATTTATTGCTTTGTCTTTAGGGCAACAAGATCACAGGATGAAATGTGAACATTGAAGTTAATTATACAGATTTTGTCCACATGGCATGATCCATCCAGACATTTTCAAACATCAGGAAAAAATGTGAATTATCGTTTATCCAGATGTTTGTCATCCCAAGGACAAAGCCTATGAAAGTACAATTGAGATGATTGCATGGTAGATGCATGAATCTTTTCGTCTAGCAGTGCACCAGTGCGATATTAAGCTAAGGAAACATATGACTGCAGCCTTTGACACCAGTTCACAACTGTCAGTGCCTGAGGCTGGACTTGGTGACCCTCTGACATTGCCTTAGGCACCTCTGCCTCCCTTCCCCACCTCCTTTCCTTCCAACTCTTTCTCTTTTCTTCTTTTCCTTATAATTCTGAGCCTTGTAAAGGTGACATCCTTTGTCCTGGTGACAACTGGATCTAAAGAAGTTGCTGACTCAGGCAGAAGGTGGGCCCAATCCAGAATTTACTAAGTAATTGAGTGTTCCTGAGTTGCTTATAGCAGTAAAACAAATAAATGAAAAAACAATTCATATATTATTCTAGTTAGTTTATAAAGCACGTGGAAACTGTTTAGGATGGAAAGCCCTTATAAAATTGAACATTTACCTGTATTATAAGTGCCCACATCTCTATCTCTAAAATCCTTTGGAAAAGAAAATAGAAGAAAACAAAATAAAATCCTTTGAGACATAAGAATATTTTATACTTTTTGAGGGAATAATGAGCAGAGCATGTTGAATTTTGGAAACCCTAAAAATCCTTTAACTAGCTTTCTACTGCATCTCCCTATCTATCTATCATCTATCTATCTATGTAGCAACTACTACTGGACAGTTTTCAGTCTGATTTTTTCTTTCCCTCTTACTCATTTAGGTGTGGTATGTTAGAGTCAGCTCACAGGCTTACTCATTATTAAATTATCAAGAATTTTGCAAACTGGTTGTGAAACACAACCATTATTAAAAAGTAAATGACATGCACTTACAATTAAATAAATTATGTTAAAAAACAAAAGTAATACTCAAAAATACACTTTACTATTTTTCATACTCCTGAGAGTATTTGCACTTACTGTGTCTGTATGGCAGAAATACTGTATCATGATGTGGTCTTAAACATCTCTGCCCAACTCAGTAGTTCTTCCCAACTCAGAAGTTCAGTACTTCTTGTTGGTGGGAGTATTTATACCATGGAAATTAGCAAAGATTACAAATCAGGGCTTTCACCCCATCTCCCCTACCCCCAGTTTGCTGGTTAATAAACATTCAGCAGCACACCACTGGGTAAAATGTATACAGTTCTTCTCCTCCTTCTTCTTCCTCTTCTTCCTCTCCCTCTCCCTTTCTCTCTCCCCCTCCCTCTCCCTCTTCTTCTTCTCCTTTTTGTATACATGTTTTGGTTACCATGTTGCCAGGGAAGACACATCTCTTAGTTGTCTTTCTCCTATCCCTTTAGATGTGTTGCAAATATGTTTAAGTGCAGAGTCGCTGACATGCCCCTCTAAGTAAGGCTTTTTCCTTTTTTTTCTCATTTACTCTCTTTCTTGCCTTCACCCCTAAGAAATCTTGGATCCTACGGAGTGTTCCCTGCAGCCCCGAGGTGCTGTG